>NW_028227274.1:0-600000 GCF_978045245.1 Mus caroli
AATCGAGGTCCTTCTGTGTGAGTTTTTTAATTTCAACTTTTTTTCAGGTTTTTCTCGCCATATTCTGGGTCGTACAGTATGAATTTTAAATTTTGCACGTTTTTAAGTTTTTTTCATAATATTCTGGGTCCTACAGTGTGATTTTCTTATTTTCCACCTTTTTCAGTGTTTCTCCCCATATTCTGGATTTTACAGTGTGAATAATTAATTTTCCATGTTTTTCAGTTTTTCTCGCCACGTTCCGCATCCTTCAGCAGGTTTTCTTGCCAGATTCCAGTTCCGTCAGTGTGAATTTTTAATTTTCCAAGTTTTTCAGTGTTTCTCGCCATATTTTGGGTAATACAGTGTGAATTTTTAATTTTCCACTATTGTCATGGATTCTCGCCATATTCTGGGTCTGACAGTGTGAATTTTTAATTTTCACATTTTTCAGTTTTTCTCGGCAAATTCTGGGTCCTGCAGTGTATGTTCTCATTTTCCAGGTTTTTCAAGTTTTTTCATAATTCTGGGTCCTACAGTGTGATTTTCTCATTTTCCCACCTTTTTCAGGTTTTCTCGCCATATTCGGGGTTCTTCAGTGTGAGTTTTTAATTTTCCACGTTTTTCAGGGTTTCTCGCCATATTCTGGGTCTTACAGTGTGATTTTCTCACTTTCCAACTTTTTGAGGTTTTCTGGGCATATTCTGGGTCTTACAGTGTGAATTTTTAATTTTCCACGTTTTTCAAGGTTTCTTGCCATATTCTGGTACTAAAGTGTGAATATTTAATTTTCCACATTTTTCAGCGTTTCTCCCCATATTCTGGGTCCTACAGTGTGAATTTTTAATTTTCGACGTTTTAAAGATTTTTTTTCATCATATTCTGGGTCCTACATTGTGATATTCTCATTTTCCACCTTTTTCAGGTTTTCTCCGCATATTCTGGGTCCAACAGGGTGAATTTTTAATTTTCTACGTTTTTCATGGTTTCTCACCATATTCTTGGTCCTCTACTGTGATTTTTCTCATTTCCATGTTTTTCAGATTTTCTTGCCATAATCCGTTCCTTCAGTGTGAATTTTTAATTTTCCAAGTTTTTCAGTGTTTCTTGCCATATTTTGGGTAATACAGTGTGAATTTTTAATTTTCCACTTTACTCATGGATTCTCGCCATATTCTGGGTCCGAAAGTGTGAATTTTTAATTTTCACGTTCTTCAGGATTTCTCAGCAAATTCTGGGTCCTGCAGTGTATGTTCTCATTTTCCAGGTTTTTCAGGTTTTTTCATAATTCCTGGTCCTACAGTGTGATTTTCCTCATTATCCACCTTTTACAGGTTTTCTCAACATATTCGGGGTTCTTCAGTGTGAGTTTTTAATTTTCCACATTTTTCAGGGTTTCTCGCCATATTCTGGGTCCTACAGTGTGATTTTCTCATTTTCCAACTTTTTGAAGTTTTCTGGGCATATTCTGGTTCCTACAGTGTGAATTTTTAATTCTCATCATTTTTCAGTGTTTCTCCCCATATTCTGGGTCCTACAGTGTGAATATTTAATTTTCCATGTTTTTCATGTTTTCTCGCCATATTCCAGGTCCTTCAGTGTGAATTTTTTATTTTCCACGTTTTTCAGGTTTTTTCTTCATATTCTGGGTCCTACAGTGTGATTTTCTCATTTTCCAACTTTTTCAGGTTTCTTGGCATATTCTGGGTCCTACAGTGTGAATTTTTAATTTCCAACGTTTTTCAGGGTTTCTTGCCATAATCTATTCCTGCAGTGTGAATTTTTAATTTTCCACGTTTTTCAGTGTTTCTCGCCATATTCCGTGTCTTGCAGTTTGAATTTTTAATTTTCCACGTTTTTCGGGTTTTTTCTTCATATTCTGGGTCCTACAGTGTGAATATTTAATTTTCCATGTGTTTCAGGTTTTCTTGCCATATTCCAGGTCCTTCAGTGTGAATTTTTAATTTTTCACGTTTTTCAAGGTTTCTTGCCGTATTCTGGTTCTACTGTGTGAATTTTTAATTTTCCACGTCTTTCACTGTTTCTCACAATATTCTGGGTCCTGCAGTGTGAATTTTTAATTTTCCACGTTTTTCATGGTTTCTTGCCATATTCTGGGTCCTACAGTGTGAATTTTTAATTGTCCACGTTTTTCATGTTTTCTCGCCATATTCTGGGTCCTACATTGCGAATTTTTAATTTTCATGTTTTTAAGGGTTTCTCGGCATATTCTGGGTCCTACAGTGTGATTTTCTCAATTTCGACGTTTTTCAAGTTTTTTCGCAATTCTGGGTCCTACAGTGTGATTTTCTCATTTTCCACCTTTTTCAGGTTTTCTCCCCATATTCGGGGTCCTTCAGTGTGAGTTTTTAATTTTCTACTTTTTTCAGGGTTTATCCCTATATTCTGGGTCCTACAGTGTGAATTTTTAATTTTCCAAGTGTTTAAGTTTTTTTCGTCATATTTGGGTCCTACAGTGTGATTTAATCATTTTCCACCTTTTTCAGGTTTTCTCGGCATATTTTTGGTCCTAAAGTGAGAATTTTTAATTTCCCACGTTTTTCAAGGTTTCCTTCAATATTCTGGTCCTACAATGTGAATTTTTAATTTTCCACGTTTTTCAGTGTTTCTTGGCATATTCTGGGTCCTACAGTGTGAATATTTAATTTTCCATGTTTTTCGGTTTTCTTGCCATATTCTTGGTCCTTCAGTGTGAGTTTTTAATTTTCCTCGTTTTTAATGTTTTCTCGCCATATTCCGGGTCCTTCAGTGTAAATTTTTAATTTCCCAACGTTTTTCAAGGTTTCGTGCCATATTCTGGTCCTACAGTGTGAATTTTTAATTTTCCACCTGTTTAAGTTTTTTTCGTCATATTCAGGTTCCTAACAGTGTGATTATTCTCATTTTCCATCTTTTCAGGTTTTCTCGCCATATTCTGGTCCACACTGTGAATTTTTAATTTTCTACTTTTTTCAGGTTTTCTCGCCATATTCTGGGTCCTTCAGTGTGAGTTTTTAATTTTATTTGTTTTTAAGGTTTTCTTGACATATTCCGGTTCCTTCAGTGTGAATTTTTAATTTTCCACGTTTTTCAGGTTTTTTTTTGTCATATTCTGGGTTCTAAAGTGTGATTTTCTCATTTCCATGTTTTTTCAGGTTTTCTTACATATTCCAGGTCCTACAGTGTGAATTTTAAATTTTCCACCTGTTTAAGTTTTTTTCGTCATATTCAGGTTCCTAACAGTGTGATTATTCTCATTTTCCATCTTTTTCAGGTTTTCTCGCCATATTCTGGTCCACACTGTGAATTTTTAATTTTCTACTTTTTTCAGGTTTTCTCGCCATATTCTGGGTCCTTCAGTGTGAGTTTTTAATTTTATTTGTTTTTAAGGTTTTCTTGACATATTCCGGTTCCTTCAGTGTGAATTTTTAATTTTCCACGTTTTTCAGGTTTTTTTTTGTCATATTCTGGGGTCTAAAGTGTGATTTTCTCATTTCCATGTTTTTTCAGGTTTTCTTACATATTCCAGGTCCTACAGTGTGAATTTTAAATTTTCCACGTTTTTCAATGTTTCTCGCCATATTGTGGGTAATACTGTGTGAATTATTAATTTTCCACTTTTTCATGGTTTCTCGTCATATTCTGGGTCCGACAGTGTAAATTTTTAATTTTCACGTTTTTCAGGTTTTATAGGCATATTCTGGGTCCTGCAGTGTGATTTTCTCATTTTCCACTTTTTCAGGTTTTCTCCCCATATTTGGGGTCCTTCTGTGTGAGTTTTTAATTTTCTACTTTTTTTTCGGGATTTCTCGCCATATTCTGGGTCTGATAGTGTGAATTTTTGATTTTCACGGTTTTCAGGGTTTCTGGGCATATTCTGGGTCCTGCAGTGTGATTTTCTCATTTTCCACTTTTTTCAAGGTTTTTTTTTCGTAATTCTGAGTCCTTCAGTGTGAGTTTTTAATTTTCCACGTTTTTCAGGTTTTTAATTTTCTACTTTTTTCAGGTTTTCTAACCATATTTGGGGTCCTTCAGTGTGAGTTTTTAATTTTCTAATTTTTCAGGGTTTCTTGACATATCTTGCAGGCCAATTTGGTAGAACTATTTTGATGGGTAGATGTGTCTCTCTTTCTTCACCAGCTGTCAATCATTGAGACTCCACAGGTCTTAACCTCCTCAGGAGGCACCAGAGGGACCCACCTACCCCACTTACCCCACTGACCCATGCTACTGTCTCGCCAGCGCAAACGCATGCAGGCCACTTGGATCCTTCTGCAGTAAAGCTTTAATTCATCTCGAGAGATAGATGATCAGCTTCAGGAGAGGAGACCCAGAGAGCAGAAAACCCTTCCTTTTTATAGGCTGTGAAGAACGGTTGGAGAGGTGCACCATCCGGATTGGCTGCTCACTATCAGTCAGTTAATGCCATGAGAGAGGCAGGGCCCAGGTAATAGAAAGATACCCTGACACCTGTGCACACTTTACTATGAGCAACGGATGTTAACGGCGACTGTGAGGGCGGCTCCTCACATCTCCCCCTTTTCTTTTATTTTAGAAGCAACCGGCCACCCAGTACTGAGAGTGAAGACAGAGGTCAAATCCCCAGTGTGCAAGCATAGGGGCTTTACACAAAACCTCCTCCCAGGCTCGTCACCCGGAGGGGTCTTGATCTGCTCCTGTGTCGTTTTTCCTGGGGGAAGGACACTTGGACACTCAACCTTCATACAAGATGACATGTCTCCCTAGAATAGGCTCATCTTATGCCGTAGAGCCTTTCTACTGCAGTGCTTAGCCGTACAACTCTCCTGGGCTGCTGAAGCACACTCACTCTATCCCATGCAATGAGACTAGCCTCGTGGGGTACAAGAGCTGAGCAGCCAGCGACCTATTGCTTAAGCATCGATAATCGTATATCAGGGGAGGCACCATGCTCCAAAGCAACAAGCGCCTGGGTTACTACCATCCTGTCCCTCCTTGTTTGGGCTTTAAGTTTGCAGATCATCCATAGTAGGAGCAGTACTCCACCGCACACAGACAGCCACTCCAAATAAATCCACCCCCACCCATTCCTTGAAGTAGGAGAATGCTGCAGAAATCCAGGTAGAAAATCCTTCCGTCAATGACATGTCAAGACGTGTCGAATTGACTTGTAAGACAGCGATCCTCAGCTCCCTCTATGGTCCAATTCTGTAACAAATAACGAGACAAAGCCTTTGACAGGTTAGTTGCTCTTGTAAAATTCTCAAATTGTACTGAGGTGATACAGAGGCTAGGCAGCTTATGTTCACAACTCAGCTGAGCCATTTGCCACAGGACATCCACCTGCTCTTGGACCAGATCGATCTGTTGGTTTACCAACATGAGGCCTCCCTGTATCTGGGAGTTGGCCATGGCCTGCCTGTCCAGGGCCGATGTCACTCTTGCCGAAAGGTCATTGATGGTTTGCGTTGTCTGAACCGCAGCAGACAAGGCAAGGGCCGAAGCAGTGATAGAGGCAGCTATTGCTGCTGTTGCTACCAAGCCAACTATAATAGCAGAGATTCCAAAATCTCTCTTTTCTTTAAATAAGCTTAAACTGCTAGGGGTTTCCACAGAAACTGGAACAAATTTAGGCATGCGAGTAACCAAAGCGAAGGGATACTTAGTAGCATCCCAACACAGGGCATAGAAACATTCATTAAGCAAGTAATCTAACTCTAATTGATTACTATTTAAACTTTTTTTACTTACCACCCACAGAAAGGGGGCCAAACACTATATAAGGATATAACCTGGCTTTGGTCTTTCAAGTCAGAGATCATCACAAAGCACAGGCTTCCTTTGAGGGAAAAGTTGTATTTTCCATCAGAGCCTGAATTTGCCCATCTAATGGTAAAAAGACAAGTCCCAGCTCCCTATCAGTAGTAAAGAAACGTGGAAATACTTGTGCACTGTGCATGACAGGCATGGGCAGGGGAAAGGTGGACATAATACCCCAACACAATTTCCCCGATATACTAGGAACCAGGATCTCCAGTAGAAGGGTCAGCATCCATCGTTGTTTCAGTGTTCCCTCTTTTGTCCACATCTTCTGAAGGGGAGATCCTTCGGGTGAGGCATTCTGGAACCCAAAGAGGATTGTCTTCTTCCTGTGGAAAAACACAAATAACTCCCCTGGATCTTATTAAAATAGGATCCGGGCCTCTCTATTTTCTGGTTAAGACATCTTTCCATTTGATCATTTCTCTAGGTCTGTTTGGTTCTGAACAGTGATGATCAGCCGCAGTGCGGCCTTGTTCATCAAGATTCAAAAAATTAAGAGTAAAGAGTGCCATAGAGACAGCCACTCTCGGTGTTACGTGCAGAGCCTCATCGACTCCCCCTTTCTGTTTCAATATATTGTCCCATATTAGGGAGTGTAGCCTTTGCTATCATTTGCCAGTCTGACGGGGTCATGGCCATATTGGCGAATCTCTCGACCTGAACCAGAGTAAAATTGGCACTGGTTCTTTAAGTTGTTTATAGTCCACTGGGGCATGCATATGCCCCGCCTCCCCAGTATCAAAGACTGGAAATGCCATCTGTATCTTTTTTAACTCTTCCTGAGGAAAAAAAGAGTTAGCACTATACCGCAATTCATTAAGCGGTGGCACTGTGGGCACAGTAGCTGGTATGCTATCCTTTTTATTACTTCCTGATCGCGACCATCAGTCAGGGGTATATCTTTGTTCTTTATATTTTGCGGCCTCCTCCTCTAATTCAGCCTCCTCACTGGGGTCTAGATCTTCGGACCCTGAACTATCAATTTCTAAGGCCTCCAAATCATGGATAGGATAAAAATTAGTATAAGGCTTTTTCTTAGTAGAGGGCTCAGTTTCACTACCCTTCTTTCTCTCTCCCCTTCCTTCTGAATCCCGGGGAGGTCCCTTTTTCTTAGACATGTCTTTCTTTTTTCGAGCTCTTATTCTCTCGCTCCGTTCGGTTTCTGACATACTGTCCTGAACCTCTTCTAGTGTTCCCTGTCCCTCCACAATGGCGGGTCGGCAGGTTTCATCCTCTAGACAGGTTTTTACCAGCTTCCAAATTGCCTTGGTGCCCAGGCGTTAAGTCTCCGTCTTCATGCTTATGGTCAAGGTCCCTTCCTAGCTTATTCCATGAGGCTACAGATAGAGACCTCGAACAGGCATACCAGGGAGCAACGCGATCCACTTCCTTAACAAAATTCTGCAGCGTATGGGAGGCGACCTGCAGATCGCGTTGCTTTAGCACTGCCTGTAACGCGGTGATCACTGACTGTGAGGAGCCCATGATAGAGTGAGTGCCTGCGGCTGATCTATGCCCGACTTATGGTACTCCTTAAGCAAAACCGAAAGTAAACATTGTGCTCCGCTCCCTTATCTACGGGAGGCTTACAAGATACCTCGGTGCTGCCACTTATCTACATCAGACTGACCACACCTCAAATTTCAACACCAGCCTCGATGGACAGAATAAGAATTTCAGCACCAGCCTCGATGGACAGAAAATTTCAGCACCAGCCTCGATGGACAGAAAATTTCAGCACCAGCCTCGATGGACAGCAGCCAAGACTAGAGCTTCTACCGCCCCTTCTTAGGGTGCATCTAGATTAAGACTGAAATCAAAAGGGATAAGAGGTTCACAATCAAACATACCTCTCCGAACTTACCTTTTCCCTGAAGTTGGATCCTTCTGCAGTAATGCTTTAATACGTCTTGAGAGATAGATGATCAGCTTCAGGAGAGGAGACCCAGAGAGCAGAAAACCCTTCCCTTTCATAGGCTGTGAAGAACGGTTGGAGACGTGCACCACCCGGATTGGCTGCTCACTATCAGTCAGTTAATGCCACGAGAGAGGCAGGGCTCAGGTAATGGAAAGATACCCTGACGCCTGCGCACACTTTACTATGAGCAACGGATATTAACGGCGACTATGAGGGTGGCTCCTCACACCCCACTAACTCACCTTGTTTTTTTTTTGTTTTTGTTTACCCCTTTTGTCTACCTATAGTTTGCTGTCTCAGAAGCTCAAAGTGCCTTCCAGTTGTCTTGTCATTTTTAGACAAATTTATGTTCTTGGTTGCAATGTTAAATAAGAGCAAATTCTAACCTCCCTTTCAGGTTACTCCCTGAAGCTCTCATGTGTATGTGTGGCGCATCCATTAATGAACTAGTTGAAAAAAAGAAAGAAAGAAAGAAAGAAAGAAAGAGAGAGAGAGAGAGAGAGAGAGGGAGGGGAAGGGAGGGAGGGAGGGAGGGAGGGAGGGAGGGAGGGAGGGAGGGAGGGAGGGAGGGAGGGAGGAAAGAAAGAAAGAAAGAAAGAAAGAAAGAAAGAAAGAAAGAAAGAAAGAAAGAAAGAAAGAAAGAAAGAAAGAAAGAAAGAAAGAGGAAAAGATTTTTCCTTGAGGACTGAATGCAAATTCTGGCAAAGTCCCAGAATAGCCATGGCCCAGTGTATTCTTCTTATTCTTCACAGGACTCAGAAGCCCATGGATCAAAGATCCATGGAGTGCTGGTGATTACCAAGAAAACTGAGAAGAAACAGCAGATTTTAGAGAACCTTCATGCACCGTGAGAATGTCAGTTCAGCTGGCTGGCTCCAGGTTTACCTGTCAGCTGAGCAGTCAATGGTCCTGAAGGCAGAGCAAGGACCAGAGGACCTGACCTGTTGCACGTGACCAATAGATATGTTTGATCAAGTTAGAGGTAGCAACAGAACTGATAAGCCATAAGTGTCCATTGGAGTCCATGAGTGAATACAAAGTGGACAGAGACAGCTTAGCCCTACAGCTCTGCTGCAGGTCTCCAAAGCATCATTACTACATCATTACTACAGCATTCACACTGAAAGAGATCCTGAAGCCCTCACAAATCTTCCACCTCTAGTCTCTGAATGTGCATTTGCCCTTAAACTTTACATTTGATGGGTATTCTTTACATCTGGTTGGACACACAACATACAAACACACACACACACACACAGAGAGAGGGGGAGAGAGAGAGAGAGAGAGAGAGAGAGAGAGAGAGAGAGAGAGAGAGAGAGAGAGAGAGAAGACGGAGTCCTAACATGTCTCATCATTTTTTTTCCTTTCAAATATAGAGTTCCTTGTTTCAGGAATCCTTTTGTGATTTTCCATTATTAAATTTATTTTATTCAATTTTCTCTCATACATTAAATGCTGAGTACAGTCTCTTCTCTCTCCATTCCTCCACGTTCCCCTCCCCACCTCTTATCTCTATTATATTCACACCTCCTCCTCCAGAGCCCTTGATATAAAAGAGCTGGCCTCTCAAGGATCCAGTGAACATGGACTAACAAGTTACAAGAAAACTATGGACAAACCCTCGTATCACAGCTGGACGAGGTAAACCAGGAAGAGGAAGAGGGTCTTAAGTGCATCCAAGAGGGTCAGAGAAGCACTCACTGCTACAGTGGTCTGTCCTGTGAGAACACTAAGCTACACAGCCATAAAATACATGCAGAGTATCTAACTCAGATCCAGGTAGTGAGTCCACTTGAGTCCAGTCCATTGGCTCTGTAGGCCTTCTTTCTGGTAAAATTTATTTACTGTTCCGTATGCTGCTTGTATCTCTATAGGCATCCCCTTCTTTAGAGTGGAAAATTATCTTCTCTGATTTTGTTGAAAATATTTTCGAGGCCCTTGAACCAGGGTTCTTCTCCTTTTCTTGCTATTATTCATAGGTTTGGTCTTTTCATGGTATCCCAGTTTCCTGTTGTTTTGTTTCAGGGAGTTTGGAATTCAACATTTTTGATGGATATATTTCATTGTAACTTCAGTCCTGTGATTCTTTTTTCCATCTCTTGTATTTTATAGGGGATGCTTGCATCTGTAGTCCCTGTTTTCTTACTTAGATATTTCATTTCCAGAATTTCTCCATTTTGTGGCTTCCTAAGTTCAATGTCTTCAAATGCTTATAAGTACTAATGTTTTAAAGAGGTCCATGATTTATGGTCATATGGGGTCTGTGAATGTGCCACCAATTCCTACGCACTTGGGACACTAGCACAGGTGTGCGTGCTCAGCAGAGGTCTGGGCTTCTGTGACTGCCTTTTTGCTTCTCTGGTGTCTTATAGTGTGGTCCAAGCGAAGGTGCATATTCTTAATTCTGCTTTGGGAAGGGTTCCTTTCCTTCCCACGGATCCTGAGTAAACATTTAAATCAACTCTTAAAAATCCCTTAAAATAAACTCGAAAGGAAAACACAGCACAGCAAGATTCCAGAGAAGCCCAGTCAGAGTTCATTTTCACTCCCACCTTAAAGGCCCCCAGGGAAAGAAAAGAGGCTTAACAAAGACTGCTCACCCAGGTCAAGCTGGTAGATAGATGGGAAAGGCTGTAAGCTGGGATGTGGAGGGAAGAAAGGCAGACAGGAAGGATGTCTGTCTGTCTGTCTGAGTTGTTCAAGAAGAAGTGCACAGCCTGGTAGGTGGTAGGTACACATGCATTTGAAAGACACAACCAGAGACAAAGGCAAGCCATCCCAATGTCAGCCAAACCCAGGCTGGCAGCAAGAGGAGCTGGGCTTCCTAACTGAAGACATCTATCGTGTGGAAGTGGCTGGCATCCAGGATTCCAGACCTGGCTGGGGTTAAGGAGCAAGAAGATTCCCAGAATTGAACCCAACGCCAGACTCCAAGAGTGAAGGAAACAAGAAATCAGCCTCTGGGGAATTCCAGAAATTAAAAAAGAGCTCATGGGAGCTCTGGAAGAGATGGGTGTTCTAGAGCCTAGAATGGGGCAACGCTGGGGCAGTGCAGTCAGAGACCAGGACTGCAAAGCTTCTCTTTAAAACAACTGGAATGAGCCTCTGTTCCTTAGAAAATAATGGGGTTCTTATGGGTGTTGCCAGAATAAAAAAATGCAAAGCCAATTAAAAAATTCTAGTTCAGAATAAACAACACAAAATAGGCTTGCCAATTGGGGCATGTGTGTGTGCAGGCCAAAGTGCAGTCAGATATATTAAAGACCATGAAAAGACAGGTTTTATTAGGACAGAGAAAGCCATGTGTTGTTTTGAAAGGAATCTCTGTATTGGGTGGTCAAAGCTAGCAAGCGCTGATTGCCCAGTGGCAGCAGTTACACATAAGAACAAAGTCACGGCCATCGTCAGCTGCAATGTAAAGCTATGCCAGCTGTTCCATTGGCTTGAGCTGAAAAGATATTCCCTGAAGCAGGCAGCTGAGGCCTAAGAGGCTTCTTGGCTCCATTTTAATAGACCGTGCCAGGAAAGATTCCATTTTTACATGCAAGTTTTCATAGTAGAAACTTTCCATTGTCCAGGAATGCTTAAGAAGCCAAGAATAAGAATCTCTGTTGGGTTGAGGCAGATATACCTTGAAATGGGTTGGTTTCATTTGGTTTGATCTGGATTGTTGTTTGATTGGTTTTAAAATAGGGTCTCACCCTGTAGCACGATCTAGTCTAGAACTCATTATGTACCCCGTACTTGCTTTAAACTTGTATTCCTCCTGCCTCAGCCTTCCAATTGTTAAGGCATCAGCCACTATACTCAATTGGAGATAGCATACACTCAGTCCTCAATGAGCCACTTGACACTAACACTGTGGGTGTAGAATTACCTAAAATCTGTGACCAAAAGGATTTCAAAGGTTGATAAGATAGCCTCTGAGAGACACACGGATCTGGAAAACATCTGTATCTATCCCTCAGTCCCTATCCTTTAGTCCCAGTGACTAAAGAGGTGGAGGTTGCCTTTCTCCCCTAAATAGCCCTTCTTAACACTCTGTTGTTGGCCTCCCAGAAACCTACACTGTGTCTGTATCCCATTCTTAGAGCCGGTCAGGCCTCCACCAATCTCTATAAATGAATTATTTATTCTAGCTTGCCCATAAATAAGACACAAAAGCCTGGTGTTTTATTTACAGGCTGTAAGCCTCGACTGGGCAGGCTCTATGCTCTTCTCCCCTCTATCCAAACCATATGCCCCCTGTTACTTGCTGTTTGAGTCTTGTCCAGGCTGTTTCCGTTCCATCAGTCACTCCTCAGGGTGCACTCCTATCAGCCACTTGCTCCTGGTCCATCTCCTCTGATGGCAACCTCCTCCTCCCTCTGTCTTTTTTCCTTCTCCTGTGGTCTCTCCTAAGACCCCTCACTAGATCCACAAGTCCTGTGTTTCTCTCTCTACTGTCCAGTCACTGGCCTTTTATTAACCAATAGCTTTAAGGTGGGAAGCAAGGTTTATACAACACAGGCCTATGTATGTGAGAATGTCCCTATCTGGATGGCAACCAGATAGATCTTAGGGTTCAGAATTTAGCCTTTTGTTGTTGTTGTTTTTGTTTTGTTTTGTTTTGTTTTGCTTTGCTTTTTGAAACAGGGTTTCTCTGTGTAGCCCTGTCTGTCCTGGAACTCACTTTGTAGACCAGGCTGGCCTCGAACTCAGAAATCTGCCTGCCTCTGCCTCCCAAGTGCTGGGATTAAAGGCATGCGCCACCACCACCTGGCAGAATTTAGCATTTATATACTTAACAACAGACCAACGCTTCCCACCCTCCACCCCCACCCCGGCTCTTCTGCGCCCCCCCCCCCAACAGATCTTACCAGCAATATACTCACCTGCCATGTGAATTCCTGAAACTGGAGCCAGAAGAACAACAGAAAATTCACTAAGGCCTATGGAGTCAGTTACTGGCATCTTCCAATCATTTTGCCAAGGATCAGAAATCTGTGGAGCAACCTGTCTAATTCTGAAGACCTTGACACTCAAGCCAGTAACCAACTTTATTGATGCTTTCTGTGGGCTCTCAGGAACCCATACTAAGTAAAGTAAGGACAGAAATCTTACCTTTAAACCTTGGGGGAAAGCCTAAAACTGCCACCTCTCAGTAAGGCAGTACAAACATGGCCTCTTAGTTTCCAATATTCCCATGAACGTAGCCGTCAGCACTTCTCTTTCAAAACAAGTGCGGTGAGCAAACACTGACTCCGGAGCCAGTATCACCGAGGGTAGTGCCTTGGCATTAAGAGATTTCGATCTGAAGCTTGGCAGTGCCAAATGTGTCGGCACCAAAATGAAGTAATTTGTATCAAGCTCCAACAAAAGTGAGTGAAAGAGGAAGCCAGGAGGTTGTGAAGGAGAGGAACTCTCGTACAAATGACTAAGGAACAGAATCACAGCAGAAGGCTCTGCTGGAATCCCACCTGGGCAGGAGCCAGGGCAAACAGGCAAAATACCCCTTGACAGACTTCGGCTCACAGCTAACTGTCTAGTCTTGGACCTATGCTACCCTGTTACTAATCCTCACAGCTAACTTTCTAGTCTTGGACCGATGCTTCCCAGTTATTAATCCTGGTGGCCAAGAGTGAGTGTTTTGATACCTCTCCTGCAATCCTCTCCTCTTTGCTTCGCCCTGTAACAACTTCCAATTGCCTCAACCTCCCTTGACAGGCTCAAAATTGACAGGTGTTCCCATTGTAGTGCCCTGCCATTGGCAAATAAACATCACTGCTCTTTAGAGTCCCTCTGTGTATGTGTGTGTGTGTCTGCCTTTCTCTCTTTCTGCCTATCTCTCTGTCTTTCTGTGTGTTTCTGTCCATCTGTCTGTCTGTTCTTTCCCCACTCCCTCCTTCCCTGCCTCCCTCCCTCCCTCCCTCCATCTCTCCCACTCCCCTCTCTTCCCAGAGGCTGACAAGCCCCCCAGGTGCCTATGAAGCTTTAGCAAACACTCACCAACATCATTTGTGTGTCAGGCATTTTTTTTAAGTGAGCCTTTTGGTTTGGTGAAAGGGATGTTGTTGCCCTGACACTTTAACAAGCTTAAAAACAAACAGTATCCCTGGCAGAGCATTGTCATTCAAGATCCTATTCTCCCAGCTGATTGTCCCAGCTGCTGGCACCTGCTGGGTGCTGAGACCCACCCTCACCAACCCTCCAAGGCCCCTCAGAGGCACCTTCCTAGACCAGCTTCTCTCAGCTGTGATTGAAACTAACCCACTGACACGTTTTCTTCACCCAGGTTCGGTGCCTCATCACCCAGGTAGTGAAGAGGCTTTTTTGTTTGTTTGTCTAGCTGCCAAGGTGAACTGTGGAATCGGATATCCGAGAGATGATGAACAGGGAGCCCTGCCCCCTTTCCTACTAAATAAATTCCATTCCTTCTTGAAGTCTATTCCTGTTAGAAACCATTCCCTTTTACCTTACTCACTACAAAGTGAGGATGAAGCCTCATCATGGAATAACCCAAAGACACTTTTTTCAACTTGTCACAAAAAGACATTCTCTCCTGTTCATTTAATAGGGTGGCATACGTGTAAAACCCTATGCTAATTCAAACGCTAAAATGTAAAACAATGAATGCCAAGGCAGAAAACAAAGTGGTTAGAGACTTACCAGGCCTGTGTGGTAGAGGTAAGAGAGGGTTAGAGTTGAAAAAAATCTAGTTTTTCTTTGCATATCCTCTGCACATTTGCAAGTTAGCTGTTATACAGTGCCATTCTGCAATGCTTTTGCCATGAGTGGATCAGAGTACAGAAAGACCACCGAAAGTGTTCTCCTTGATGGTATTCTTCAGATACTTTTGGCCCATGGCACCTGAAGATCAGGGCTCACGGACTGCTACATATTCAGTGACCTCTAGACGCCTCCAGGTTCTCTGACAGTGAACTCTGTAAGCTATTAATCCCCTTTCAGTTATATCACTAGGGATTTCCCTATATAGCTGCACCTCTTTTTAAGAGAGGAGACAAACACTAATAAAAAAATCAGCTTCTGTCCTTTTCCACACCAAGAAAATTTACCAATGAGACTTTTCTATGGGGAAAAGAGGGTATTTCAAGAACTTATGCCAAATCTATATCTTACAAATGTTTCTAAAACAATATGATATGATCACTGGGGAGGGTCCAGCTTCCCACTCCCAAAGGACAGACTTCAAGTAAACAGTGAGGAAGCTCTGCTTGCTCTCTTCCCCCAACACAGTCCAGTTTACAAACAGCTTCCTCCTTACCTCAGTCCCCCATAAGAGAAATGCCAGGGCCTCTACTGATATCTCACAATCAGCCACTTTTCAAGGCCTGCAGATTCTGCTTGTAAACTCTCTTGTCTACCACACCCCTCTGTGTGAGGGAACCCTGTCTCTCATCGTCTAATGCCATCTCCATCCAGGCCTGGTCCCGGCAGTAATTATGGAGAGTGAACCCTTTCTGTCACAACATGTGAAGGAATGGGCACACGTGATAGTCTCTGCCTTCTATTCTGTGACCAAACTTCAAGTTTTCAGGGAGTCCTGTCAGAGTAGCTGTCCATATATCCTTGTCTTTTATCCACAAACATTTAATTATTTTAATTAAGCACCATTTCTGTACCAGAAACAAGGTTGGCTCTGAACCTCCCTGCTGGATTACTTCCCAACCCAGAAGGTGCGTCTGCACTTTGACCTCGTCTCTAAATGCTACACCATTCACCTTGGAGCAGGCTGGGCCTACCTCCCACAGGGCTTCCACAATGGTACCACCCACTTGCTATATCTTTAATCCTCTGCATCACAGTCCCCCCAATGTGGTTACTGTTTTCTAATTCCCCAAACGGCACCATGTAGACAGGGTGGAAATCCCATTCCTTCTTGAAGTCTATTCCTGTTAGAAACCGTTCCTTTTTACTTATATGGCAACCTCTGTACCCTACAGACCTGATCCTGCCTCTCACCTGCATCTCTCAATAGCTCACCATCATCTATACTATAGTTTCTATAAGGTCCAGTCGGAAGTTCAACACATTGTATGCAAGGACCTTGAGCTACCAATATCTGCCCTATTTCTAGCCCCATTGCTTTTCATTTTTCTACCAACTCTCTTCAGCTAGACTGGGCTTCCTCTGGTTGCTGGAGGGTGCCTAAGTGATTTGCACTGGCTTGGCTCCTGCTCATGCACTGTTGTCTGGACTACAATGATCATATACACTGATCACACCCTGACAATCTCCCTCCTACTGATGATGATGATGACAGTGATGCTGATGTGAGAGAAAAATGAAGACAAAAGATGCTGTACTAGTACAACAGAGTAGGGATTAGAACTTCTCCCCTCACCAAATAACAGCCCTAGGATGCACAATTCAAAAGGTGCTATACACCCCCATATGCTAAAGAAAGCCCACCCAAAAATTGGATTCCTCCACAGTTCAAAGTGTCACTATCATGATGAACCCAACCCTGTGCGCTATCCTCCCAGTCCCTGCAAGGCAGGTTGGGATAAGTGAGATCCCAGTGGCAAATGCAGAAGGAATTCCCACTCCCCTTCCAGCCTGCTTTCCCCATTCTTGCAAGACCCAAAGCAAACAAACCAAGAAGAGAGGAACTCTGGGATTCATGATTCTTGTAAGGAGACAAGCATCCCACTCTCAAGTCAGGCTCTGCCCAAGAACAGAAGTCTACCACGCGCAGGCTCAGAATAGAGGATATAGCAGAGGAAAGAGGCACAGTACCAGGTGCTTTCCACAGAAGCCATGAAGAGTGTTGGACTGAAAAATGTTGGAGATGCCTCAATAAGAAAAATAGTTCATGAGCCAGGCCTGAGGGCAGATACCTGTGCTACTTCTAGAAGGATCATGAGTTCAAGACCACCCTGAGCTCCATAGATAACTCCAGGCTAGACTGAGTGGCAGTGGTCTCAAAAAGGAGAAGGAGGGGAAAGAAAGGAAGAAGAGAAGGAGAGGAGAAAGATGCAGAGGAGAGGGAAGAGGAGGAGAAGGAAGAGGAGCAGGATGTGTCAGCCACAGCTCAGCAAAGATCCATCAGCAAAGAGCTCCAGAGTGTATTATGGGTTGGAGTCTGTGAAAGACATGAGACAGGAAATCATCCATGTGTCACTGGCCTTTGGTCAATGATCACGAGGGTCACATTTATAGTTGAATAAGTCAAGAAAGTCCAAGATTTACTACAGGAGAGTGGATACCAAGCGGAACCATAAGGTTCTTGTGAAAGAGTGTTGGAAGAACCTATTAGAGGGCTTGAACTTCAGCTGAGTGAAGGGAGGGAGGCGCTGGCTGTGGGTTGGTGTTGCCAGGGAACAGGGCAGTCCTGTGACACAGGGACTGTCCCATGAGCACAGTCACCCCTCCTCTACTGAAACTCTGCTTTCCCCATTTCAATTATCCACACTCAAAACACTAAAATACTAAACAGAAAATTCCAGAAGTAAAACATGCATACATTTTTTAAAGAAGTTCACTGCAATATGTTGTTATAATTGTTCCATTTTAATTATCATTGTTCCTGATCTCTTACTATGACTGATTTACAAATTAAATTTTATCAGAAGTTTGCACATTTGGAGAATAAAAAAAGCATAGCACATATAGTTTGATACCATCTAAGCTTCCAAGCATACTCTTGGGAGGTCTTCCCTAGGAATATCTTATCTGGAAGGAAGGCGGACGGCAGCAAGATAGAGCTGTAGTTTGTAAAGCGGTCTCACTTAGCAGTGGAGGTGACACTTGGTATTTCTGGGTGACACAATGACCTTGCCTAAAGAGGATGATCTGTGAGGTTGATTATGCCCCACAGGACAACAGTGTGGCTCAGTTGCAAGCATCAGCTGGGCTTCTAATAATACTGAGGCCTAGCTGCTGATTTCAGGTCAACCTGTAAAAACCCTGTGGACTAGCTGTGAGATTGGCTCAGATCCTGGACATCAGCTGCGTTGGTCTGTTCTCATGTGCCAGTGGACGGTGCTATGAAGAGATACCAAAGGCCCTTCAAGGAATCAACATCTGGGCCCTACAAGAGAGCTAGTCTTTGGAGACCTGCCTCATACCAATTATCCATGAGTACTCCGTGTGACTATAAAATCAGCAGCAATAATGAAAGGACTATTATAAAGAGTCAGATTCATAGAGACAGGAGCTTCCTCCTCTTTCTCGGTCCTTCTCCGACCTAGCCTTGAGATCACACACCAAAATGAGAGGAGGGAGGAAAGAGACATGGACAAGAAAGAATTAGACTCTCATCCCCGGCTCCCCAAAGCCACCAGGTTATGGCCTGGGTGTGCTGACTGCCTAGAACTGCTATAACTCAGCACCAAAATGCATGGCTTACTTCACAGATGTATTCTGCAAAGGGATGGGCTAAGACCATGGTGTGGCAAGGGTGTTTCTCTGGCGCCTCTCTCCTGGGACTGCAGATGGCTGAACCTTCACTGGCCTTTCTCTGTGTGAATGACACCCTAGGGACTCCTCCTTTTTCCTTCAGTAGTTTCTAGTGAGGCACATTGGACCCCATTCATAGACCTCAGGATCTTCAAAGCCTCTATGTACAAATGCAGTAGTATTTGATGAGTTGGGAATTAGGGCTTCCCCAGATGAGTTTGAGGAAGTGAGGGAGATTTAACCCAAAATAGGTCGATTTTCCTATTTTCTGTTTCTTCTTGAGTTGGTATCAAAGCTGTGTGTGCACAAAGAGCTGTAGACAGGTGAGTAGAGAGAGAGTGGCTGTGTGAAAGCCAGAAAGCAGCCTAGAGCAGCACCTTCTCATGAGTCTTCACACTTGTCTTGGAGACTCCAGAACTCTGGGAAAATTAATTCTTATTGTTTCAGCCATCCAGTATGTGGTACTTTGTAATAGCAACTCCAACAGACTATACAGGCCTATCAAAAGTTTAATAAAAAGGAGAAGACCAGGTGGTGGGGTCACCCACCTTACAGAGTGAGTTCCAGGACAGCCAAAGCTACACAGGGAAACCTGTCTTGGAAAAGGAAGGAAGGAAGGAAGGAAGGAAGGAAGGAAGGAAGGAAGGAAGGAAGGAAGGGAGGGAGGGAGGGAGGGAGGGAGGGAGGGAGGGAGGGAGGGAGGGAGGGAGGGAGGGAAGAACAAATGAAAGAAGAAAAGAAGGAAGGAAGGAAATAAATAAAAGAATTAGTAATTTTATAACTTCTCAAGAAGAAAAGCTTCACTCAAGAAAGCTACCAAAGATTTATTATTAATTATTCAGAGATCAGTTCCCCACCCCGAAAATAAAAGATGTGCAAATATTTTCTAACTCATTGCATGGTACCACTATTATCATAATAGCAAAACCAAAGTCATAAGGCAAAACCAGCATCTCTTTTTTAAAAGATTTATTTATTTATTTATTTAATTTTTTTTGAATTAATTTTTTTATTAGGTATTTTCCTAATTTACACTTCCAATGCTATCCAAAAAGTCCCCAATACACTCCCCCCCCAACTCCACTACCCACCCACTCCCACATTTTGGCCCTGGCATTCCCCTGTACTGGGGCATATAAAGTTTGCAAGTCCAATGGGCCTCTCTTTCCAGAGATGGCCGACTAGGCCATCTTTTGATACATATGCAGCTAGAGTCAAGAGCTCTGGGGTACTGGTTAGTTCATAATTTGTTCCACCTATAGGGTTGCAGTTCCCTTTAGCTCCTTGGGCACTTTCTCTAGCTCCTCCATTGGGGGCCCTGTGATCCATCCAATAGCTGACTGTGGGCATCCACTTCTGTGTTTGCTAGGACCCGGCATTGTCTCACAAGAGACAGCTATATCTGGGTCCTTTCAGCAAAATCTTGCTAGTGTGTGCAATTGTGTCAGCGTTTCGAAGCTGATTATGGGATGGATCACTGGATATGGCAGTCTTTACATGGTCCATCTTTTCATCACAGCTCCAAACTTTATCTCTGTAACTCTTTCCATGGGTGTTTTGTTCCCAATTCTAAGAAAGGGAAAAGTGTCCACACTTTGGTCTTCATTCTTCTTGAGTTTCATGCATTTAACAAGTTGTATCTTATATCTTGGGTAATATAGTTTTTAGGCTAATAACCACTTATCAGTGAGTACATATTGTGGGAGTTCCTTTGTGATTCTGTTACCTCACTCAGGATGATGCCCTCCAGGTCCATCCATTTGCCTAGGACTTTCATAAATTCATTCCTTTTAATAGCTGAGTAGTACTCCATTGTGTAAATATACCACATTTTCTGTATCCATTCCTCTGTTGAGGAGCATCTGGGTTCTTTCCAGCTTCTGGCTATTATAAATAAGGCTGCTATGAACATAGTGGAGCATGTGTCCTACTTACCGGTTGGAACATCTTCTGGATATATGCCCAGGAGAGGTATTGCTGGGTCTTCTGGTAGAATAATGTCCAATTTTCTGAGGAACCGCCAAACTGATTTCCAGAGTGGTTGTACAAGCTTGCAATCCCACCAACAATGAAGGAGTTCCTCTTTCTCCACATCCTCGCCAGCATCTGCTGTCACCTGAATTTTTGATCTTAGCCATTCTGACTGGTGTGAGGTGGAATCTCAGGGTTGTTTTGATTTGCATTTCCCTGATGATTAAGGATGTTGAATATTTTTTCAGATGCATCTCTGCCACTCAGTATTCCTCAGGTGAGAATTCTTTGTTCAGTTCTGAGCCCCATTTTTAATGGGGTTATTTGATTTTCTGGAGTCCACCTTCTTGAGTTCTTTATATATATTGTATATTAGTCCCCTATCTGATTTAGGATAGGTAAAGATCCTTTCCCAATCTGTTGATGGTCTTTTTGTCTTATTGACGGTGTCTTTTGCCTTGCAGAAGCTTTGCAACATTATGAGGTCCCATTTATCGATTCTTGATCTTACAGCACAAACCTTTGCTGTTCTATTCAGGAATTTTTCCCCTGTAACCATATCTTTGAGGCTTTTCCCTACTTTCTCCTCTATAAGTTTCAGTGTCTCTGATTTTATGTGGAGTTCCTTAATCCACTTAGATTTGACCTTAGTACAAGGAGATAGGAATGGATCAATTCGCATTCTTCTAAATGATAACCGCCAGTTGTGCCAGCACCATTTGTTGAAAATGCTGTCTTTTTTCCACTGGATGGTCTTAGCTCCCTTGTCAAAAATCAAGTGACCATAGGTGTGTCGGTTCATCTCAGGGTATTCAATTCTGTTCCTTTGGTCTACTTGTCTGTCGTTATACCAGTACCATGCAGTTTTTATCACAATTGTTCTGTAGTAAAGCTTTAGGTCAGGCATGGTGATTCCACCAGAGGTTCTTTTATCCTTGAGAAGAGTTTTTGCTATCCTAGGTTTTTTGTTGTTCCAGATGAATTTGCAGATTGCCCTTTCTAATTCCTTGAAGAATTGAGTTGGAATTTTGATGGGGATTGCATTGAATCTGTAGATTGCTTTTGGTAAGATAGCCATTTTTACAATGTTAATCCTGCCATTCCATGAGCATGGGAGGTCTTTCCATCTTCTGAGATCTTCTTTAATTTCTTTCTTCAGAGACTTGAAATTCTTGTTATACAGATCTTTCACTTCCTTAGTTAGAGTCACGCCAAGATATTTTATATTATTTGTGACTATTGAGAAGGGTGTTGTTTCCCTAATTTCCTTCTCTGCCTGTTTATCCTTTGTGTACAGAAAGGCCATTGACTTGCTTGAGTTAATTTTATATCCAGCTACCTCACTGAAGCTGTTTATCAGGCTTAGGAATTCTCTGCTAGAATTTTTAGGGTCACTTATATATACTATCATATCATCTGCAAATAGTGATATTTTGACTTCTTCTTTTCCAATTTGTATCCCCTTGATCTCTTTTTGTTTTCTAATTGCTCTGGCTAGGACTTCAAGTACAATGTTGAATAGGTAGGGAGAGAGTGGACAGCCTTGGCTAGTCCATGATTTTAGTGGGATTTCTTCCAGATTCTCACCATTTACTTTGATGTTGGCTACTGGTTTGCTGTAGATTGCTTTTATCATGGTTAAGTATAGGCCTTGAATTCCTGATCTTTCCAAGACTTTTATCATGAAGGGGTGTTGGATTTTGTCAAAGGCTTTCTCAGCATCTAACGAGATGATCATGTGGTTTTTGTCTTTGAGTTTGTTTATATATCCTGGATTACATTGATGGATTTCCGTATATTGAACCATACTTGCATCCCTGGGATGAAACCTACTTGGTCAGGATGGATGATTGTTTTGATGTGTTCTTGGATTCAGTTAGCGAGAAATTTATTGAGTACTTTTGCATTGATATTCATAAGGGAAATTGGTCTGAAGTTCTCTATCTTTGTTGGGTCGTTTTGTGGTTTAGGTATCAGAGTAATTGTGGCTTCATAGACTGAGTTTAGTAGAGCACCTTCTGTTTCTATTTTGTGGAATAGTTTGTGAAGAACTGGGATTAGATCTTCTTCAAAGGACTGATAGAACTCTGCACTAAACCAATCTGGTCGTGGGCTTTTTTTGGTTGGGAGACTATTAATGACTGCTTCTATTTCTTTAGGGGATATAGGGCTGTTTAGATCATTAACCTGATCTTGATTTAACTTTGGTACCTGGTATCTGTCTAGAAACTTGTCCATTTCATCCAGGTTCTCCAGTTTTGTTGAGTATAGCCTTTTGTAGAAGGATCTGATGGTGTTTTGGATTTCTTCAGTATCTGTTGTTATATCTCCTTTTTCATTTCTGATTTTGTTAATTAGAATACTTTCCCTATGCCCTCTAGTGAGTCCGGCTAAGGGTTTATCTATCTTGTTGATTTTCTCAAAGAACCAGCTCCTCGATTGGTTGATTCTTCGAATAGTTCTTCTTGTTTCCACTTGGTTGATTTCACCCCCGAGTTTGATTATTTCCTGCCGTCTACTCCTCTTGGGTGAATTTGCTTCCTTTCATTCTAGAGATTTTAGGTGTGTTGTCAAGCTGCTAATGTGTGCTCTCTCTAGTTTCTTTTTGGAGGCACTCAGAGTTATGAGTTTTCCTCTTAGAAATGCTTTCATTGTGTCCCATAAGTTTGGGTATGTTGTGGCTTCATTTTCATTAAACTCCAAAAAGTCCTTAATTTCTTTCTTTATTCCTTCCTTTACCAAGGTATCATTGAGAAGAGTGTTGTTTAGTTTCCACGAGTGTGTTGGCTTTCTAATATTTATTTTGTTATTGAAGATCAGCCTTAGTCCATGGTGATCTGATAGGATGCATGGGACAATTTCAATATTTTTGTATATGTTGAGGCTTGTTTTGTGACCAATTATGTGGTCAATTTTGGGGAGGGTACCGTGAGGTGCTGAGAAGAAGGTATATCCTTTTGTTTTAGGATAAAATGTTCTGTAGATATCTGTCAGATCCATTTGTTTCATAACTTCTGTTAGTTTCACTGTGTCCCTGTTTAGTTTCTGCTTCCATGATCTGTCCATTGGTGAAAGTGGTGTGTTGAAATCTCCCACTATTATTGTGTGAGGTGCAATGTGTGCTTTGAGCTTTATTAAAGTATCTTTAATGAATGTGGCTGCCCTTGTATTTGGAGCATAGATATTCAGAATTGATAGCTCCTCTTGGAGGATTTTACCTTTGATGAGTATGAAGGGCCCTTCCTTGTCTTTTTTGATGACTTTGGGTTGGAAGTCGATTTTGTTAGATATTAGGATTGCTATTCCAGCTTGTTTCTTCCTACCATTTGCTTGGAAAATTGTTTTCCAGCATTTCATTCTGAGGTAGTGTCTATCTTTTTCTCTGAGATGAGTTTCCTGTAAGCAGCAAAATTTTGGGTCCTGTTTGTGTAGCCAGTCTGTTAGTCTATGTCTTTTTATTGAGGAGTTGAGTCCATTGATATTAAGAGATATTAGGGAGAAGTAATTGTTGCTTCCTTTTATTTTTGTTGTTAGAGTTGGCGTTCTGTTCTTGTGGCTGTCTTCCTTTAGGTTTGTTGAGGGGTTACCTTCTTGCTTTTTCTAGGATGTGGTTTCTGTCCTTGTATTGGTTTTTTTCTGTATTATCCTTTGAAGGGCTGGATTCATAGAAAGATAATGTGTGAATTTGGTTTTGTCGTGGAATACTTTGGTTTCTCCATCTATGGTAATTGAGAGTTTGGCTGGGTATAGTAGCCAGCCTGGAATTTGTGTTCTCTTAGTTTCTGTATAACATCTGTCCAGGCCCTTCTGGCTTTCATAGTCTCTGGAGAAAAATCTGGTGTAATTCTGATAGGCTTGCCTTTATATGTTACTTGACCTTTCTCCCTTACTGCTTTTAGTATTCTATCTTTATTTAGTGCATTTGTTGTTCTGATTATTATGTGTCGGGAGGAATTTCTTTTCTGGTCCAGTCTATTTGGAGTTCTGTAGACTTTTTGTATGTTCATGGGCATCTCTTTCTTTAGGTTTGGGAAGTTTTCCTCTATGATTTCGTTGAAGATATTTGCTGGCCCTTTGAGTTGAAAATCTTCATTCTCATCTACTCCTATTATCCATAGGTTGGGTCTTCTCATTGTGTCCTGGATTTCCTCGATGTTTTGAGTTAGGATCTTTTTGGATTTTGCATTTTCTTTGATTGTTGTGCCGATGTTCTCTATGGAATCTTCTGCACCTGAGATTCTCTCTTCCATCTCTTGTATTCTTTTGCTGATGCTCACATCTATGGTTCCAGATTTCTTTCCTAGGGTTTCTATCTCCAGCGTTGCCTCAATTTGGGTTTTCTTTATTGTGTCTACTTCCCTCTTTAGGTCTTGGATGGCTTTATTCAATTCCATCACCTGTTTGGTCTGGTTTTCCTGCAATTCTTTAAGGGATTTTTGTGCTTCCTCTTTAATGTCTTCTACCTGTCTAGCAGTGTTCTCCTGTATTTCTTTACGTGTGTTATTAAAGTCCTTCTTGATGTCCTCTACCATCATCATGAGATATGCTTTTAGATCCGGGTCTAGCTTTTCCGGTGTGTTGGGATGCCCTGGACTGGGCGAAGTGGGAGTGCTGGGTTCTGATGATGGTGAGTGGTCTTGGTTTCTGTTACTAAGATTATTACGTTTGCCTTTTGCCATCTGGTAATCTCTGGAGTTAGTTGTTATAGTTGTCTTTGTTTAGAGATTGGAGCAGATGCTGTGTTCCACTCACCAGAAGTCTTAAGATCCCTTGGCGGGTGTCCTGGGTAGCTGGCGGGTGTCAGTCGACTCTGCGCCCTAGCTACCCCGGTGCTGGTTGGACCGGAAGGGGTTTGTGCCCCTACTCAGGCCAGTTTTCTGCTTCCCTAACTAATTCAGTTTCAGGTCCCGCACGATTGGATTGGAGCAGAAGCTGTGTTCCACTCACCAGAAGTCTTAAGATCCCGTGGCGGTTGTCTTGGATAGCTGGCGGGTTTCAGCCAACTCTCAGATTTATTTATTTATTATATGTAAGTACACTGTAGCTGACTTCAGACACTCCAGAACAAGGTGTCAGATCTCGTTGCGGATGGTTGTGAACCACCATGTGGTTGCTGGGATTTGAACTCAGGACCTTCAGAAGAGCAGTCAGTGCTTTTAACTGTTGAGCCATCTCTTCAGCCCAAAACCAGCATCTCTTATGGATAGTAAACAAGGATTAAAAAAAAATTCTAAAGAATAAATTCCAAAAACACACAAAGGAGGTTTTATACTATGATGAAGCAAGATTTATTTTAGGAATGAAAGTATGATTTTAACATTCAAAAATGTGATGGTTTGTATATGCTCATCCCAGAGAGTGGCAGGATTAGAAGGTGTGGCCCTGTTGGAGTAGGTATGTCACTGTGGATGTGGGTTATAAGACTATCACCCCAGCTGCCTGGAAGTCAGAGTTCTCTTAGAAGACTCCTCTTGCACCATGCCTGCCTGGATGCTGCCATGCTCCCACCTTGATGATAATGGACTGAACCTCTGAACCTGTAAGCCAGCTCCAATTAAATGTTGTCCTTATAAGAGTTGCCTTGGTCATGGTGTCTGTTCACAGCAGCAAAACCCTAACTAAGAGAAAAAAATAAAAAATAAATCAATGAAACATATCATGTTGATAAAAAATAAGAGGTATTTTTAGTTACTATCTCAATAGCTGTGGAAAAAGCATTTGACAAAACCCAATGCCTCTTCATACGAATGTTCATCTGACTGGAAATGAATGGTATTTTCCAGGGGAAGGAAATAAAATGAAAGGCCCCATATTAAACAGAAAGAGGCAAACGCATCTCTGTTGCATGTGACATAACCTGGTGTGGACACTCTGGCCCTTCGTTTCGCTCAATCTGAAGCCGAGCAGATGACAACATCTCACTTGGAAGGGAAGTGTTAAATTTCTCTTTAAGTGCCCATTTGTTTCCAGTGAGAGGAACATTCTTATGAGGTATGGTGTTGGGTTTTGTCAAATGCCTTTCCCATACTTACTGAGATCGTAACTAAAACTGCCTCTTTTCCCTTTTCTCTAGATAACCAAGTCTCTTTCTCTTTTCATCTCTTTCAGCTTGACTGACCCTACCACAGACTAGGTGCCCCTTCACAAAGGGAACTCTGATTGCTGGTTTTGCTGGCTTAGCAGTAAGGGTCAGAGAAGGGAGCTTACTGTTACATATACTTGAGTCCTCATTGACAGCTTTGATACAGGACTTACAGACTGGGGAACAACCCCACCCCTGTGACTGCAATCATAGCCTCCTGAACCACTCCCCCCCCACACACACACACACACAGAAACACACTCACATGGACATACAGACACAGGGACACACAGACCCACAGGAGACTGCCACCAATATATGTATCTTTTATTGCCATCCTTCCTTACTGTTCACTTCCTATCTGTCACACTCCCAAAAGATATGCCTCTATGTGGCCTTCCAAGTAAATGGCTTGCCCTGAAGTCCTTGTGTCGGGGCAACTTTGACTTCTGGGGAACCTGAAGCTATGAGAAGTAGCCATAATAGATTGTTGAATCAAGCTGAGATCTCTAGCAATAGGTTAATAAAATTGAAGCTGACTAGGAAGCAGCCTGCACTCTATGTTTGGTCTGATTAAGACCAAATTTACTAAGATCAAGTTTACTAATAAACTTCTATAGGTGTGGAACAAAAGCAAGCATATGTAAAAAAGAAAAAAACAAAAACAAAGAAACAAACAAACAAACAAACAAACAAAACCAAAACCTATCATGTCAGTATCTAAACTCTAAAAACCATGCTACTCTTCTAGAATATGCTGAAGAGAAGCCAGAAATCAGTAGCCCCTTTTCTAGGTAAAAATCGAGTTCTCAACTTGCTGGTTTTGTAAGTATTTAATGTTTTTAAAGTGTGCAGTAGTCAGGGACAGACTATTAGGAACAACCACATACCTTGCTACAAATTCTGGGATTTACGCCAAAAAGAAAAAAGTGGCAGGGGCCTAGGTAGGACCTCCAGCCCAGGAGCGATGCTATCACGTCACTTCTGTACCACGTGGTGCCACCTGATAATGTGATCAATGGGTGCACTGGCTTTGGTCACCTAGACTCCACATCTTCTGTGCAGCTCAGCCCTCCGGAGGGCTCCACAACCCTGGCCCTCTGCTAGCCTTCCTTCCCCTACAGCTGTTTGCAGACCAGCCAGGGACCATCACTGCTCTTGAGACAGTTGTTCATAAGGAACATGGTCATTTTAGTTTTTAAAGTGGGAAGATGTGTTTCTGGGCCAGGTGTTTATAATTTAATCATTTGTTATTGAGTTGACTAACCCTTAAGTTGAGCGAATGTTTTGTTCTTTTAATATAGTCCCTAGACTAGTGCTTCTGTGGACTCCAGTGAGCTCTGTCTCAAACTCTTCCTTCTGGGACCAGAGATCCTGATCCCAGGTAACTGCTATCTGTGTGAGCACTAAACTGCTAAATATCCTAAAGAAACAGGACACAAGACCATTGTCCCTGCAGGTCCAATAGTAGCCTTCCTCTAAAAGGTCTTCTCTGTGTGTTTTAAATACTAACCCAGGCCAGTGTTTTGGGAACCAGCTTGACAAGCAGAATTCAAGCCCTAGGACCCACAGAATAGACAGAGAAAGTCAGCTGCAGAGTGAGGACAAGGCAGGAGGCTGAGCAGAAGCTGGCCAGCATGCATGGTGGGCATGGGACGAGCTCGCCAGGGCAGGCGATGCGGGAGGCTGGATCGATGGCGGGCAGAGTGGGGCGGGCAGTGGGCTGACTCTCCACCCTGGGGAGGGCTCCCGGACTGCTGCTCCTGCTCCTGCCCTCTCCTCTTCCTCCTGGGATGGTTCTCTTGGGATGGTTTTATTTGGAGTTGCCTGAGTGTGCCAAGAAAGTGAGAAATCGCAGTAACGAGTGTGAGTATAGAAAAGATTTTCTGAGACTCCGAGGCATTAGCCTGCAGGGAAAGTTTCAAAAGCCTCCACACTCTTAAAAACCTTTCTCATCTTTCTTTCTTTCTTTCTTTCTTTCTTTCTTTCTTTCTTTCTTTCTTTCTTTCTTTCTTTCTTTCTTTCGAGTGTGTACAGAGAGATGGGTAGACAGGGTTAGCAGAAAAATGCAAAGGAAAGATTTTTCAGAAAGTCGATTTAGTAACAAGATAATTTTTTAAGTTGAAGTTCATATTAATATTCAAGTTCTGGCATTTCCAATTATCAAATGGTGACCTAGCTAGAGCATTATACTTAAGGGTTAAAAGAAACACCATCGCTTTGATATTGTGAACCCTCTGACCATGTTGTTTTCTTCTCGGGCCTTGGTTATGTTTTTTTAATAATTTGTCCACAGGATGCAAGGTTCCACTGGAATGGCTTTGACATTGTGTTTGTCTATTGTATCCCATACTAATCCAAACTTGCACAAATGAAGTTGGAAAAAAATAAAGTCTGAGGTTGGGAGGAAAAAAGAAATCAGAAACTAACTCCTAGTGCCTGAAATAACATTTTCAAAGAGCAGTCGTTTCAAGGGAAAGTTAGAGCCCTGCTCTGGCCGCTGCTGCCTTGGTCTAAGCCAAGGTAGGAGGGGAGGGGAGGAACGTCAGCTATTGCTTCTTAAACACAGTTTAGGTTTTCTCCAGACTTTCCAAGGAACAGTTCTTTCTTTACAGCTTGTCGCATCCCACTTGACCAGCAAGAAAGATGCAACCACCAGGTTCTTCTTAAAGCAGTTTACTCAGGCAGCTTCTCTTTAAAATCCCCCGCCTCCCTGGTTACAAGTGCTTTTCTCCACTCCAGCCACAACCACGCCCCCACCAATTACCACAGGTCACATCACCTCACCAGGCAGGCTTGCTTAGCCAATCAGGGATTAAGGGCGGGCCATCCACCAAACATGGGCTTGTTTACTACCTGGAGCAGATTTCCTGTTCAGCTGGCCTGGAAGTCCGGAATGGCTCCCCACAACAGGTTTTCCCAGAAATCCGTATGCAAATAGGCTGTGTGCCATTTGTTTCAAAGTTCGCCATTGAAAGCCTTACATGGTGTAACTCACAGTTACCCACTTAGGATATTACCACCGTTTATAAAATCACAGACCAAATATCCCTGTTTCTAATGGAAACCTCCATTTCCCCCTTTAGCTCTTGCACAACAGTCATACCATGAGGGGAAATGCACATTACAGATTCATTCCAAATATTGATAGCTTCTTAGAAACATGGGGCCCTGATACCCGTTTTTTGACTCCTCCTCACTTCCTTTCCTCTAAATAGGCTGTCCTCTAATGTCCCTAACTGAACGGCACTCATTGGACCAACGATAACCTTTTCCACATGTTGTGCACAGCCCTGGTGCCTGCCGCCGGGCGGGTGCATGACAATCCTTCTTTAAATGTCCTGGCTTACCACAGTTATAACAAACTCTGCGCTCCGCTATATTCGAGTGCTTTTGCCCTTGCAGAATGGCAGCCACCAAACCTGCATTAGAGAGTGGTCCTCCAAGCTCTTGGCAAATCCTTAGCCAGTCCTGCAATCCTTTGCTCTTTCTAGGTTTAATTGCTGTCTTGCACTCCTGTGTAGCCTGTTCAAAGACCAGCTGCTCTATTAGGGGCATTGCCTGCTCTGTATCCCCAAAGATTCTTCCTGCAGCATCCATCATCCTGGCTACAAATTCTGAAAATGACTCTTGAGGTCCTTGTATAATTTTTGTCAGATGTCCTCCTGCCTCTCCTTTCCTTGAAAGTGCTTTCTACGCCTTAATGGCAGCAGTGGAACCTGAGCATATGCTCCCCAATTATAATTTGTCTGATTGGCTGCATATGGTCCCTGACCTGTCAGCAGATCAAACGTCCAATTTCTCTGATCACCTTCAGCGGCGGCATTAGCCCTCGCTTGTGTTTGAGAGGCGTCATACCATAAGGCTTTCTGTGGGGAGCGAGTGTGGTGGCAGTTCCAAAGGCGCCAGGGACTGCAGCTAAGTCGTATGACTTGCACCTGACTTCCTCATATAAACCACAAACATCGTGAGAGCTGTGCAGGTGTACCAGGTTACTAGCGAAGCCATTTTGGTGGAGATATGCCCCTGCTGCCCTGATTAGCTGAAGCTGCGTACCTGGTGAGGTGATGTGGCCTGCTGTGAGTGGATGGAAACTGATAGTATATAAGAGTGAGAGACCCAGGGCTTGGAGTCTTTTGCCTACACAGTCAATGCGCAGCCCAATAAATGTGTGCAGAAGGATCCAATTGTGGTGTCTTTCTTGCTGGCAAGTCAGGTGTCCCACAGCTTTCCATTCTAAATACTGCCCCATATTAGTGAGCACAGCCTTTGCCACCATTTGCCAGTCTCCTGGAGTCATGGCCAAAGTAGCAAGTCTTTCGACTTGAGATAAAGTAAAATTGGCACTAACTCCATAATTACGGACTGACTTGGCAAGTTCTTTGATCTGTATGTGCTCCACAGATGCGTGAACACGTCCTCCATCTACTGCCTCAAAGACAGGAAACATCTGCTGTAATTTTTGCCGCTCGTCTCGAGGGATAAAAGAATCTGAGCAAAAATTTTCCACATAAGGTGGAGGGGCACTAGGGCCTAAAGACCGAACAAAGACCTGACCCTTGCTTCCATTCCTTTTGGACTTCCTCTCTGATTCGCTAGGCCGTCTTTCATCAGGATGATATCTCTCTTCCTCATAACGAGCTACTTCCTCCTCCAGATCTTCCTCATCAGTGGGACTAAGCTCCTCACTTGAATCCGAACCATCAAGTCCCAGAGCCTCAAGTTCCTTTACCGGATAAAGGCTCTTCTTTTGGGGGGCCTCTTTTCCCACTCCTCTCTCTTCTCTCCTGGGGCGTCCTTTCACCATTCTCTCACTTCCTCGAATCCAGGGTCCGTGGAAGGGCCTTTTTTCTTAGGTATGTCCTTTTTTCTTTGAGCTCCTAATCTTTTACCCCGCTCTGTTTCTGACATGCTGTCTTGAACCTCCTCCAGCACTCCCTGTCCTGCTTTCACTATAAGGAAAAGGATAAGTGCCACAAGAACAATTACGAAGGCTTCCACTGCCCCTTCTAGTTGTGGAGAAAGACCAAAACCAAACATGCCTCTCAGAGCCTACCTTGAAAAACCAACCTGACTGCAGTTCTGAATCCGCCCCGTGAAGGAGTGTCTCCTCCATGCCAGCGATGGTAAGGCGTTCCCGGGTTTTGGCATCACTTCTCTCGCGCACTATCGTCTCGCCAGCAAGAACACATACGCGAACAACTGGATCCTTCTGCAGCAATTCTTTACTACACTAGCTTCAGCATGAAGAGGAAGACCCCGAGCCCCAAAAAGGCACTGCTTATATACACCTCAGTGCGGTGTGTCCACACCTGATTGGCTGCTCTCTCAGCACGCCCCGGCATGGGCAGTGACTTGGCGCGAACACACTCTTGCACATGCGCACACTGCTTGTCTACCAATTAGGCCACGCAGGCACAGTGGAAACTGCTTCCCACACCAAGGGGAAACTTCTTTCCCAGAGCCTCAGAGGCAGACATCCTTCCCCTATCAGAGCAGATTAGTCTGGTGACTTCCCAAGTGGTGTTTCCTCATCTGTGGCGAGTTTATTTTGTTAATTTTTATTATTTTATATGTTTATATCATTTTATATTTTGACATATACTTATTACATATATAACACTATATACTTGTATGTGTTATATATTATTTATGTATTACATGTTTATAAAACAGGACCATTTATACTATTTTAAATTGATAAAAATAATTTCTTAATTATAGAAAATGATAGTTTTTGTTATGACACTTCATAAATATACTTTTATTATATTTAGCTTCATCATTATCCTCTCCACTCCTCTTCCCAGGCTACTTCTTCCTCCCAAGTTGTGCCCCTCAATTCTCCTGTCTTTTTTTGGAGGTGTAGAGTTTTATCAGTTTCTCTCTTGCTACTTCCTTCTCTTGACACTCACAAGTGTGATGAAGAAATAAGAAACCGGTCCAGTCTGCCTCATTGCCAGGGACACCCAACTCTTTGGTCCCTCTCTAGGCTGCAATCCACTTTAAGGGTACAGCCTGGCTTCCCTTTTATGCTCAAGAAGATGGAGATAAATAGCATCTAAAACTGGAAACCTTGACATAAGTCAGTCTGTCATCTCTCTGTCTCACCCTGACACACATGGGGGCCAGATTCTAAGGCTCTGGTAGGAGGGTGCCAGGAACAGCAAGAGGGGCTAGGGAGTCGGCAGAGAGCCTCCAGAATAGCTTTCCAAAGCAGAGATGAGTGGGTGATCATGTACTCATTTGGGGTCTTAGGGACAGTCTAACAGTGATAAAAGCTAAATAGACAGTATTGCTTCCTTATGTACCATTTAGCACTGGGTCTTTGCAGAGAGTACTACTTGTATAACATTAAAGAAATACCTCTTCAACTTGAAGCAATTCCACTAAAATCAGGGACTAGACAAGGCTGCCTCCTCTTTTCTATCTATTCAACATAGAACTTGAAATTCTAGCTATAGCAGTTAGACAACAAAAGAAGGTCAAAGGGATACAAATTGGAAATGAAGAAGTCAAAATATCACTATTTGTAGATGATATGATAGTTTACTTAAGTAACCCTAGAAACTCCACCAGGACAGTAACTAACAGCTTTTGGGACAGGCAGGAGACACAGAGCTTCTGAGGCAGCCCCCTTTTTGGGCTACAGACATCTGGGCATGTTCCCTGCCAGAGGATAGGTGTCCACCCGGCCCGGGAGGGTTTTGCCTGAGCATCTTCGGGAGACATCTTGGATCCTGGACTCCACCGAAACTAGTCTGCACAGGTAAGAGTGTGGACTAAAGAAGCTAACAGATTCTGGGACAGGTCCTGTTTCGGGCCTACATCTTCTGCCAGGAGGCAAGTCTGAAGACCAGATATCTGTGCAACTTCCCTGAAAGAGGAGAGCCTGACTGCAGAGAGTGCTTTGACCACTGAAACTCAGGAGAGAGCTAGTCTCCCAGATCTGCTGGCATAGAATAACAGAATCAGGAGAGGAACAAGCTCTAACCAGAGACAACTATAACAACTGACTCCAGAGTTTACCAGATGGCAAAAGGCAAACGTAGGATTCTTACTAACAAAAACCAAGACCAATCACCATCATCAGAACCCAGTAATCCCACCTCAGCCAGTCCAGGGCACCCCAACACACCCGACAACCTAGACCCAGATTTAAAGGCATATATCATGATGATGGCAGAAGACATCAAGAAGGTCTTTAATAACTCACTTGAACAAATACAGGAGAACATTGCTAAAGAGTTGCAAATCCTTATAGAAAAACAGGAAAACACATCCAAACAGATGATGGAAAAGTACAAAACCATACGAGACGTAAAAAGGGAAGTAGATACAATAAAGAAAACCCAAAGTGAGACAATACTGGAGATAGAAACCCTAGGAAAGAAATCTGGAACCATAGATGCGAGCATCAGCAACAGAATACAAGAGATGGAAGAGAGAATCTCAGGTGCAGAAGATTCCATAGAGAACAATGGCACAACAATCAAAGAAAATACAAAATGCAAAAAGATCCTAACTCAAAACATCCAGGAAATCCAGGACACAAAGAGAAGACCAAACCTAAAGATAATAGGAATAGATGAGAATGAAGATTTTCAACTCAAAGGGCCAGCAAATATCTTCAACAAAATTATAGAAGAAAAATTCCCAAACCTAAAGAAAGAGATGCCCATAAACATACAATAAGCCTACAGAACTCCAAATAGACTGGACCAGAAAAGAAATTCCTCCTGACACATAATAATCAGAACAACAAATGCACCAAATAAAGATAGAATATTAAAAGCAGTAAGGAAAAAAGGTCAAGTAACATATAAAGGCAACCCTATCAGAATTACACCAGATTTTCCACCAGAGACTATGAAAGCCAGAAGATCTAGAACAGATGTTATACAGACACTAAAAGTACACAAATGCCAGCCCAGGCTACTATACCCAGCCAAACTTTCAATTACTGTAGCTGGAGAAACCAAAGTATTCCATGACCGAACCAAATTTGTACATTATCTTTCCATGAATCCAGCCCTTCAAAGGATAATAACAGAAAAAAAAAAACCAATACAAGGACAGAAACCACATCCTAGAAAAAAACAAGAAAGTAATCCTTCAACTAACCTAAAAGAAGACAGCCACAAGAACAGAAAGCCAATGTTAACAACAAAAATAATAGGAAGCAACAATTACTTTTCCTTAATATCTCTTAATATCAATGGACTCAACTCCCCAGTAAAAAGACATAGACTAACAGACTAGCTACAAACACAGGACCCAACATTTTGATGCTTACAGGAAACCCAACTCAGGGAAAAAGACAGACACTACCTCAGAATGAAAGGCTGGAAAACAATTTTCCAAGAAAATGGTCTGAAGAAAAAAGCTAGAGTAGCCATCCTAATATCGAATAAAATCGACATCCAACCCGAAGTTATCAAAAAAGACAAGGAGGGGCACTTCATACTCATCAAAGGTAAAATCCTCCAAGAGGAATTCTCAAGTCTGAATATCTATGCTCCAAATACAAGGGCAGCTACATTCATTAAAGAAACTTTAGTAAAGCTCAAAGCACACATTGCACCTCATACAATAATAGTGGGAGACTTCAACAACCACTTTCACCAATGGACAGATCATGGAAACAGAAACTAAACAGGGACACAGTGAAACTAACAGAAGTTATGCAACAAATGGATATAACAGATAGCTACAGAACATTTTATCCTAAAACAAAAGGATATACCTTCTTTTCAGCACCTCATGGTACCTTCTCCAAAATCGACCACATAATTGGTCACAAAACAAGCCTCAACAGTTACAAAAATATTGAAATTGCCCCATGCATCCTATCAGATCACCATGGAATAAGGCTGAACTTCAATAACAAAATAAATAATAGAAAGCCAACATTCACATGGAAACTGAATAACACTCTTCTCAATAATACCTTGGTAAAGGAAGGAATAAAGAAAGAAATTAAGGACTTTTTAGAGTTTAATGAAAATGAAGCCACAACATACCCAAACTTATGGGACACAATGAAAGCATTTCTAAGAGGAAAACTCATAGCTCTGAGTGCCTCCAAAAAGAAACGAGAGAGAGAGTAAACACTAGCAGCTTGACAACACACCTAAAAGCTCTAGAAAAAAAGGAAGCAAATTCACCCAAGAGGAGTAGACAGCAGGAAATAATCCAACTCAAGGGTGAAATCAACCAAGTGAAAAAAAGAAGAACTATTCAAAGAATCAACCAATCAAGGAGCTGGTTCTTTGAGAAAATCCACAAGATAGATAAAAGCTTAGCCAGACACACTAGAGGGCACAGGGAGATCATCCTAATTAACAAAATCAGAAATGAAAAGGGAGACATAACAACAGATCCTGAAGAAATCCAAAACACCATCAGATCCTTCTACAAAAGGCTATACTCAACAAAACTGGAGAATCTGGATGAAATGGACAAGTTTGTAGACAGATACGTGGTACCAAAGTTAAATCAAGATCAAGTTAATGATCTAAACAGTCCTATATTCCATAAAGAAATAGAAGCAGTCATTAATAGTCTCCCAACCAAAAAAAAGCCCACGACCAGATGGGTTTAGTGCAGAGTTCTATCAGACCTTCAAAGAAGATCTAATTCCAGTTCTTCACAAACTACTCTGCAAAATAGAAGGAGAAGGTACTCTACCCAACTCATTCTATGAAGCCACAATTACTCTGATACCTAAACCACAAAAAGACCCAACAAAGATAGAGTACTTCAGACTAATTTCCCTTATGAATATGATGCAAAAATCCTCAATAATGTTCTCACTAACCGAATCCAAGAACACTTCAAAACAATCATCCATCATGACCAAGTAGGTTTCATCCCAGGGATGCAAGGATGGTTCATTATACAGAAATACATCAATGTAATCCAGTATATAAACAAACTCAAAGACAAAAACCACATGATCATCCCAATAGATGCAGAGAAAGCATTTGACAAAATCCAACACCCTTTCATGATAAAAGTCTTGGAAAGATCAGGATTTCAAGGCCCATATTTAAACATGATAAAAGCAAACCAGTAGCCAACATCAAAGTAAATGGTGAGAAGCTGGAAGCAATCCCACTAAAATCAGGGTCTAGACATGGCTGCCCACTTTCTCCCTACCTATTTAACATTGTACTTGAAGTCCTAGCCAGAGCAATTCGACAACAAAAGGAGACCAAGGGATATAAATTGGAAAGGAAGAAGTCAAAATATCACTTTTTGCAGATGATATGATACGATATATAAGTGACCCTAAAAATTCCACCAGAGAACTCCTAAGCCTGATAAACAGCTTCGGTGAAGTAGCTGGATATGAAATTAACTCAAACAAGTCAATGGCCTTTCTGTACACAAAGGATAAACAGACAGGGAAAGAAATTAGGGAAACAACACCCTTCTCAATAGTCACAAATAATATAAAATACCTTGGCGTGACTCTAACTAACGAAGTGAAAGATTTATATGATAAGAACTTCAAGTCTCTGAAGAAAGAAATTAAAGAAGATCTCAGGAGATGGAAAGATCTCCCATGTTCATGGATTGGCAGGATCAATATAGTAAAAATGGCTATCTTGCCAAAAGCAATCTACAGACTCAATGCAATCCCCATCAAAATTCCAACTGAATTCTTCAACAAATTAGAAAGGGCAATCTGCAAATTTATCTGGAACAACAAAAAACCTAGGATAGCAAAAAAGATAAAAGAACCTCTGGTGGAATCACCATGCCGGACCTAAAGCTTTACTACAGAGCAATTGTGATAAAAACTGCATGGTACTGGTATAGTAACAGACAAGTAGACCAATGGAAGAGAATTGAAGACCCAGAAATGAACCCACACACCTATGGTCACTTGATTTTTGACAAGGGAGCTAAAACCATCCAGTGGAAAAAAGACAGCATTTTCAACAAATGGTGCTGGCACAACTGGCGGTCATCATGTAGAAGAATGCGAATTAATTCATTCCTATCTCCTTGTACTAAGGTCAAATCTAAGTGGATTAAGGAACTCCACATAAAACCAGAGACACTGAAACTTATAGAGGAGAAAGTAGGGAAAAGCCTTGAAGATATGGGTACAGGGGGAAAATTCCTGAATAGAACAGCAATGGCTTGTGCTGTAAGATCGAGAATTGACAAATGGGACCTCATAAAATTGCAAAGCTTCTGCAAGGCAAAAGATGCCATCAATAAGACAAAAAGGCCACCAACAGATTGGGAAAGGATCTTCACCTATCCTAAATCAGATAGGGGACTAATATACAATATATATAAAGAACTCAAGAAGGTGGACTCCAGAAAATCAAATAACCTCATCAAAAATAGGGCTCAGAGCTAAACAAGAATTCTCACCTGAGGAATACAGAATTGCTGGGAAGCATCTGAAAAAATGTTCAACATCCTTAATCGTCAGGGAAATGCAAATCAAAACACCTGAGATTCCACCTCACACCAGTCAGAATGGCTAAGATCAAAAATTCAGGTGACAGTAGATGCTGGCAAGGATGTGGAGAAAGAGGAACACTCCTTCATTGTTGGTGGGATTGCAAGCTTGTACAACCACTCTGGAAATCAGTTTGGCGGTTCCTCAGAAAATTGGACATAATACTACCAGAAGACCCAGCAATACCTCTCCTGGGCATATATCCAGAAGATATTCCAACTGGTAAGAAGGACACATGCTCCACTATGTTCGTAGCAGCCTTATTTATAATAGCCAGAAGCTGGAAAGAACCCAGATGCCCCTCAACAGAGGAAGGGATTCAGAAAATGTGGTACATTTACACACTGGAGTACTACTCAGCTATTAAAAAGAGTGAATTTATGAAAGTCCTAGGCAAATGGATGGACCTGGAGGGCATCATCCTGAGTGAGGTAACCCCACCACAAAGGAACTCACACAATATGTACTCACTGATAAGTGGATATTAGCCCGGAAACTTAGTATACCGGAGATATAAGATACAATTTGCGAAACACGTGAAACTGAAGAAGAATGGAGACCAAAGTGTGGACACTTTGCCAGTTCTTAGAATTGGGAACAAAACACCCATGGAAGGAGTTACAGAGACACAGTTTGGAGCTGAGAGGAAAGGATTGACCATCTAGAGACTGCCATATCCAGGGTTCCATCCCATAGTCAGCCTCCAAACGCTGACACCATTGCATACACTAGCAAGAGTTTGCTCAAATGACCCTGATATAGCTGTCTCTTGTGAGATTATGCCGGGGCCTAGCAAACAGAGAAGTGGATGCCCACAGTCAGCTATTGGATGGATCACAGGGCCCCCAATGGAGGAGCTAGAGAAAGTACCCAACGAGCTAAAGGGATCTGCAACCCTATAGGTGGAACAACAATATGAACTACCCAGTACCCCCGGAGCTGGTGTCTCTAGCTGCATATATAGCAGAAGATGGACTAATCGGCCGTCAGTGGAAAGGGAGGTCCATTGGTCGTGCAAACTTTATCTGCCTCAGTACAGGGGAACACCAGGGCCAAGAAGTGGGAGTGGGTGGGTGGGGGAGCAGGTGGGGGACTTTTGTGATAGCATTGGAAATGTAAATGAAATAAATACCTAATTTAAAAAAAGATAAATAAATAAATAAATAAATAAATAAGAGAAACTCCACCAGATAACTCCTACATCTGATAAACAACTTCAGCAAAGTGGCTGGATATAAAATTAACTCAAACAAATCCTTCCTCTACTCAAAGGATAAACAGGCTGAGAAAGAAATGACACCCTTCACAATAGTCACAAACAATATAAAATATCTTGGTGTGACTTTAACCAAACAAGTGTAAGATCTGTATGAGAAGAACTTTCAGTGTCTGTAGAAAGAAATAGAAGACCTCAGAGGTTGGAAGGATCTCCTATGCTTGTGGATTGGCAAGATTAATATACTAAAAATTGCTCTCCTGCCAAAGCAATCTACAGATTCAATGCAATCCCCATCAAAATTTCAACTCAATTCTTCATAGAGTTAGAAAGAGCAATTCTCAAATTCACGTGGAATAACAAAAAACCTAGGATAGTGAAAACTATTCTCAAAAATAAAAGAACTTTTGTGGGAATAACCATCCCTGACCTCAAGCTGTACTACAGAGCAATAGTGATAAAAACTGCATGGTATTGGCACAGAGACAGGCAGGTAGATCAATGGGATAGAATTGAAGACCCAGAAATGAACCCTCACACCTATGGTCACTTGATCTTTGACAAAGGAGCTAAAATCATCCACTGGAAAAAAGACAGCATTTTCAACAAAAGGTACTGGTTCAACAGGCAGTCATCATGTAGAAGAATGCAAATTGATCCATTCTTATTTCCCTGTACAAAGCTCAAGACCAAGTAGTTCAAGGACCTCCACATACAACCAGATACACTAAATCTAATAGAAAAGAAAGTGGGAAAAAGTCTCAAACACATGGACACAGGGAGAAAGTTCCTAAATAGAATACTAATTGCTCACGCTCTAGGATAAACAATCAACAAATGGGACCTCATAAAATAGCAAAAGTTCTGTAAGGTAAAGGACACTGTCAATAGGACAAAAGAACAACCAACAGACTGGGGGAAAGATCTTTACCAATGTCACATCTGATAGATGTGATCCAATATATACAAAGAACTGAAGAAGTTAGACTCCAGAGAACCCAATAATCCTATTAAAAAATGGGGAACAGAGCTAAACAGAATTCTCAACTGAGGAGACTTGAATGGCTGAAAAGCACCTAAAGAAACATCCTTAGTCATCAGGGAAATGCAAACCAAAACAACCCTGAGATTCCACCTCACACTACCCAAAATAGCCAAGATCAAAAACTCAGGTAACAGCAGATGCTAGTGAGGATGTGGAGGAAGAACACTTCTCCATTGCTGCTGGGATTGCAAGCTGGTACACCCCCTCTGGAAATTAGTCTGGAATTCCTCAGAAAATTGGACATAATACTACCTGAGGACCCAGCTATTCCACTCCTGGGCATATGCCCAGAAGATGCTCCAACATGTAATAAGGACATATGCTCCACTATGTTCATAGCAGCCATATTTATAACATCCAGAAGGTGGAAACAACCCAGATATCCCTCAACAGAAGAATGGATACATTAAAACATGGTACATTTACACAATGGAATTCTACTCAGTTATTAAAAACAACGACTTCATGAACTTCGCAGGCAAATGGATGGCCCTTCAAAATATCATCCTGAGTGAGGCAACTCAGTCACAAAAGAACACACATGGTATGTACTCACTGAAAAGTGGATATTAGCCCAAAATTCGGAATACCCAGGATTCAATTCACAGACTATATGAAGCCTAAGAAAAAGGAAGATCAAAATATGGATGCTTCAGTGCTTAGAAGGGTGATCAAAATACTCACAGAAGAAAATACAAAGTGTTGAGCAGAGATTGAAGGAAAGGCCATCCAGAGACTCTCCCACCTGAGGATCCATCCCATACACAGCCACCAAACCCTGATAATATTGTGGATGCCTGGAAGTGCTTGCTGATGGAAGCCTGATATGGCTGTCCCCTAAGAGGGTCTGCCAGAGCCTCACAAATAGAGGCAGATGCTTGCAGCCAACCATTAATTGGACTGAGCACAGGAGCCCCAGATGGAGGAGTTGGAGAAGGGACTGAAGGAGCTGAGAGGGTTTGCAGCCCCATGGAGGGAGCAACAGTGTCAACAGGCCAGACCACCACCCCCGGAGCTCCCAGGGACTAGACCACCAACCAAAGAATACACATGAAAGGACTCATGGTGCTGGTTTTATACATGGCAAGGGTAGCCTTGTTGAACATCAGTGGGAGGAGAGGCTTTGGGCCTGAGGGTGTTCTATGCTCCAGTGTAGGCCAGGAAGGGAAGAGAGGAGTGGGTGTATGTGGGGGGGAGCATCCTCATAGAGTCAGGGGGATGGGGGGATGGTATAGGGGATTTCTGAAGGGGAGACCTGGAAAGGAGAAAACATTTGAATTGTAAATAAAGAAAATATCCAATAAAAAGCAAACAAAAAGAAATAAGAAAGAAAGAAAGAAAGAAAGAAAGAAAGAAAGAAAGAAAGAAAGAAAGAAAGAAAGAAAGACAGAAAGGAGAAAGAAAGAAGAAATATCTCTTCAACTCCTTCTTCTCATCCTTTCCTCTCTCTCTCTCTCTCTCTCTCTCTCTCTCTCTCTCTCTCTCTCTCTCTCTCTCTCTCTCTCTCCCCTCACTGTTCTACTATAGCTATACGCTCTGTCCTCATTTTCCTTTTTAAAATTTGAGACAGGGTCTCACTAAGTTGCTGAGGCAGGCCTTGAACTTGTGATCTTCCTGCCTCAACCTCCCCAGTAGCTAGAATTACAGTTTAGCCACTTGCCTAGCTTCATTTCTCATTTTTAAATAGGGATGTCTTTTGTTGAGTTTAGTTATTCATATATTTAAGACAGACTCTAAGAGACAGAATGTGCAAATTGTTTTCCCAATCTGTATTATCTTTTAAAAAGAAAACTTTTTAAAGATTTAATGTGTACAAGTGTTTTGCCAGCATGTATCTGTGTGATTTCACAGGTGTGGTGGTGCACACGGAGGTCAGAAGAGGGATCAGATCCCCTTCATCTGTAGTTATAAGAGACTGTAACCTACCATGTCGGTGCTGGGGACCAAACCTAGGTCTTCTGCAAAAGCAACAGGAGCTGATTCTTGTTGTTGTTGTTGTTTGGAAGGGGGTTAAAAGAGTCCCTCTACTTACTGGCCTTGGACTCACAGAGATCAGCCTGACTCTGTACCATGCCTGGCATAGCAAGAGCTCTTAACCAGGGAGCCATCTCTCCAGCCTTCTGTACTGTCTTTCCATTTGCTTCTTCAGGTAGTGCCATTATGTAACCCAGGCTCTTGCCCTGCTGTACCGGATTCTGGGATGACAGGCATACACCCTGTACCTGGGCCATTTTACTTTCTTGACAATGGCTGTATTAGTCTGTGAGGGCAGCCATATGATATCACTGGGGAGTGTAAAATTTTTCTTGGCATATATATATATATATATATATATACACACACACACATATACATATATATACACACACACATATATATGTATGTATATATACAGACACACAGACAGACAGACACACACACACACACACACACACACACATATATGAAACAAGGTTTCATGTAGCCAAGGCAGGCCTCAAAATCACTATATATATATCCAAGAATGGCCTTATCCAAGAATTCTCATATCTCTATCTTGCAAGTGATGTGATTATAGATATGTAGCACCGTACCAGGCTAACATATAAGTTTTTAAGGAACCTAATTCAATCCATAACACTCTGCTCTTGAGACTTCTAAGTTCTCATATATGTCTTTGACAGTCCCCAAATTCTTATTCCACTTCACTATCAAATTATAAATCCAAAATCTTATCAAAATATAGGTAAAAACTTATGAAGTCACAATCCTGTAATTCCAGCATATGATGGGGGCAGGAGAATTGCTTGTGCCTTGGAGTTAGAGACAGGTACAGGCCATATATTGAGACAGCCCCCCCCCCCCCAATGTGAAAGTAATAGAAAGTATAACTACCAAAAACTTCAAAGAAAACAAAAAATAAAAAACCAAACGATTAAATGACCCAAATCTTGAAAATCTGAAAATCTCCAGAACTTCTTGAATACTACAATGCAGCAAAGAAAAACTTTCATACACATGAAAGTTTTGCATAAATTAAAAATATTTTAATTACCTTCACACTATTGATTTCCTTATGCAGTAAACCTTTCTTCCAGGAAAAAAAAAATTACCTTTAAGATACACTTAAAAGTAACAGTTCTATTAGTCTTTAAGGCACAGATGAGAAATGTCTTGATAAATATTCTAGGGGCTGGAGAGATGACTCAAGAGCAATGGCTGTTTTTCCAGAGACCTGAGTTCAATTCCCAGCACCCACATGGCAGCTTCTGAGGCCACAAGCCAGCGTGCCCTACACAAATGGTGCCTAAGGCCACTTTAGTGGACAATCCCAGTTCGATCCTTCAGGAGGTGACAGGTAAAGGTCCCCGGAGGGGGAAGGGAGACTCTATTGTCTGGGAAAGGGGTTCAGCTCGGTGGGGCTAACAGTGCCTTCCTGTGCCCGACAGGGTCTCCACCGCCGATCCGCCTGCACCTACAACCTCTCCAGGGCCGCTCTGGCCTCCTCTCCCCTGGACTACGGGCTCCGTGTGCGAAAAACCGCGTTACGGGTGGACGCTCCGAAATGCGACTCTGCTTCTGTGCCGGGTTATCACGGCTGCCCGGAGCCACCGGCTTCCCACCCCTACGCAGTAAAGTTCACTGCTGGTTACATGCAACAGGAGGACAGCTGGAAGGACCGGCGAGCCCTGGGAGAGGAGCGCCCGCACGTGGGAGGCGGGGCCTCGGTGTGAAGTCAGAGGCTGAGGGCGGAGCTCAGGGGCCCAGAGGGCAGAGCCCGGATGTGGAGAAATAGGCTGAGGGCGGGGCTTGGTGCGGGAGAGGCAGAGCCCAGAGGGGAGCAACAGTTATGAGGGCGGAACTTAGAAACGATGAAGACGGAGCCCGGGTCTGTAGTAATTGGGCCAAGGGCGGGGCTTAGGAGCACAGAAAGCGGAGTCCAGGTGTAGAGCAATTAGATTGAGGGAGGGGCTTGGAGCGGGACAGGCAGAGTCCTAGTGTGGAGCAACAGGAGGAGGGCAGAAGTTTCCCTACCCCTCCGGGCAGGCGCTGAGCAAAGGGATCTATACCTCCCCAGCGCACCACATTCCCACCCACCCAGCCGAGCTCCGGAAACTCGCGGGGGCTCAGGGGGTCAGAGTTGAAGTCCCTCACTGGGATTTGGAAGGTGCGGATCCTAGTGTGTGTGGGAGGCGGATGGAGCGTTGGCTCCGAGGTCAAGAGCACCTTTTTTTGCAAAGGACCTGGGTTTTGTTCTCAGCACCCACGTGGAGACGCACCTAGGGTGGGAGGGAATGGAAGGCATGATGGGATGTTGCAGAGAGGTAGTGGAAAAACAGAGAAATATGGAGGCCCTGACGTTTGTGGTGAGGCTAGGATGGTTCTGACAGGAAATGATGAAAATTATCTGTATGGGAACAAGAAACAAATAACTATACGTCGATGAGTTGTAAAATCCCTTAAAGTTTCAAACATTGGTGTTAAACTCCTCAAGTGAGCTTTCGAATTCTGTCAGGAACTCCTAGTAGGTGGCGCTTTGTGCCCTAGCTATGTGAAAGTGAGACTCACAGATTTGTTGAGCCACAGTTTTTACTTTGGAAATTACCACCTAGAAGCAGCCGATCATAATCATGTTCTGCTTCGAAGTCTGTTCTTTACATCCCTCTAGAATTGATATTTTGTTTTTATTTTTTCGTTTTCATAATTGGAAGGTTTTTTGTTGTTGCTGGTATTGTAGGTTGGCAGAGTGCTTGCTCCCCATATGTGAGGTCCTGGATTCAGTCCCAGCACTGAAGAAAAACAGATGTACTTGAAAACTTGTTTTTGAACCTCTATATTGTTTATCTGGGTATGTTTAAATATAAGCTATATAATATAATTGGTATGGAAGAATTATTTCAAAGAAAGAGTAAGTCTGTTCTTTTTGTTTTGGTTTGGTTTTTTGGTATTTTGGTTTTTCGAGACAGGGTTTCTCTGTAGCCCTGGCTGTCCTGGAACTCACTTGGTAGTCCAGGCTGGCCTGGAACTCAGAAATACACCTGCCTCTGTCTCCCAAGTGCTGGGATTAAAGGGTTGTGCCACCACGCCTGGCTCCATTTTCTTTTTTTAACTTGCAAAGAAACCTAATAGCCTATTTTACTTTTGCCTTATTCTAACTTCTTCTTAAACATACATGTCCTAGTTTCCTTTCTGTTGCTGTGATAAAACACTGACCAACATCAGCCTAGGGAAGAAAAGGTGTGTTTGGCTTACATGTCTAGGTCACATCCATGTTTGAATAAAGTCAGGGCAGGAAGGAACCTGAGGGAAGACCCTTGCAGGAAAGATGTTCCAGCCGTGCTCAGGTAGCTTCCTTGTTCAGCCCAGGACCACCTGCCCAGGGAATAGTGCCACCCACAATGGGTTAAGCTCTCCTGTATCAATTAAGATAATGAAGACAAGCTCTCAGATACATGCCCACAGCCCAGCTTTATACAGCTAATTACTCAGTTGAGACCTTTTTTTTTTTTTTTTAGGTCCTCTAGGCAGTGTTGGGTTCACAGTTAATAATTATTTTCTAGAAAAATAATCCTTTTTTTTTCATTGTGTCAAATGTGGGTGTTTCAGGCTTGACTGGTCCATTAAGAATGTTGCATCATTAGACATGTTAGAGCTCACCTTTAATCCTGGCACACATGAGGCAAAGGAAAAGGGATTTCTATGAGTTTGAGGCCAGCCTGGGCTGCATAGGAAGTTTCACTACAACCTGGAATACATAGAGAGACCCTGTATCAAAGAAAGAATGAATGAAAAAAAAATGAAAGAATGAAAGAAAGAAAGAAAGAAAGAAAGAAAGAAAGAAAGAAAGAAAGAATGAGCAGTGATTTGAAAAAACATGGTACCCATAGGCTCATAGGGAGTAAGCAGCACTATTAGGAAGTGTGGCCTTGTTGGAGGAAATGTGTCACTGGGGACAGACTCTGAGGTTTAAGATGCTCAAAGCCAGGCCTAGTGTGGTACTCTTCTCCCCTGGCCTGCTGATGCAGATATAGAACTCTTGGCTTCTTCTCCAGCATCATGTCTGTCTGTGTACCACCATGCTCCCTGCCATTATCATAATGGATTAAACCTCTGAACTGTAAGCCAGTCCCAATGAAATGTTTTCCTTTATAAGAGTTGCCATGGTCATGGTGTCTGTTCACGATAAAAGAAACCCTAAGACAGAAGACTGGAAGGAAGGAAGGAAGGAAGGAAGGAAGGAAGAGAGGGAGGGAGGGAGGGAGGGAGGGAGGGAGGGAGGGAGGGAGGGAGGGAGGGAGGGAGGAAATAAGGAAAGGAAGGAAATTACAAGACTAGCACATTCCTTCCTTCAATGGCATTTTGAATCTAAAACTAGTCGTCATTTCTATAAAAAATTTCTATAACATTTCAATATCTAACACTAAGATTTTCTTTTAAGCCACTTTGCAATGTCTTGTATTTTGAAATATTATAGGAATACATGTCAATTTGAAATAAACCATTTTGATTATCACCCATATAAAATCAGAATATTTTATGCTGTGCCTGATGGCATGTGCCTTTAGTCCCATCATTCAAGAGGAGAATAAGGCACACAGATCTCTGTGAATTCTGAGCTACATAGCAAATTTCAGGCCAGCCAGGGCTGAAGAGTGAGACCCTGTGTCAGAAAAACAAAACACGCTCATTTAATCATATACCACTTGTTTCTCTTTATGGGAAGTGTAGTTATTGCAGGGATTTTTCCTGTTTTACTGAAAAAAAAAAAAGTTGACTCTCAACCACTAAATTGTTTTATGGCAAGTTTTATTGTAAAAAGCCAGTATTAAAGTGTAGTCCTGGAATGCTAGCACCCCAGAAGCAGAAGCAGGAAGATCACAGCAAGTTCAAAGCCAATCCCAGCAAGTCTCAAGTCAGCAGAGTTACATAGAAACAAACAAGAGTCTCTAGTGTTATAACAGGGTGTTATTCTATGGCCTAATAAATATCAAGTTGAATAAAATGTAATTAGAATGTTTAGAGTGGCAGGAGCCCACTTAATGAAGGTATATAACTTTGTAACCAAAATACTAACACAAACTAAGTGGTACTTGGGAGATTGCTGGGAGATCCCCTAGAGTAAGAGCTTCTGGCAGCAGATAGTGAAATCACACAAGATGATTGGATAGTAACAGAGCCTGCTGGCCACACCAAGCCAAAGAAAATGGTTCACTCCGAGTACCTTAGGTGCAAACTGAGTGGGGAGCCCTAAGGCTGAACATGAGTGCTGGGAACTGGAGCTGGGTTCAACTGGAAGTGGGTAAGCTTTGCTGAGGAGAAGGATGAGGGTGTGCATGCCTGTTGGTGCAGTAACCAAGCTGATGGTTTTCTGTTTCTCGCTGAAGGCTGGAATTCTGTTTCATCTCCTTTTATTTAGGGATCATCACTTATGAATCAACACAGCTTTGATGTAACGACAGTTCTCTGTTTACAGTAATTCCATTATGAAATATACACGTTTCAGGGCTGCAGAGTGGCTCAAGGGTTAAGAAACCTGGCTGCTCTTCCAGAGGATCTGTGTTCAATTCCCAGCACTCACATGGCAGCTCAGAGCTGTCTATATCTGCAGTTCCAGGGGAGCTGACACCCTCACACAGACAAAACATCATTGCATATGGAATAAAAATAAACAAGTTTTTAAAGAAAAAACTCAGCAAGGTGGTCATGGTTCACGACTTTAATCCAAGCACTCAAGAGACAGAGTCTGGCAGATCTCTGAGTTAGAGGCCAGCCTGGTCTACATAACTGTTCCAGAACAGCCAGGGCTACATAAAGACACCCTTTCTCAATAAACTAATTAATTAATTAATTAATTAAAAAACCAACAATCAAATCCTTGAAAATACACATTTCAGAACAAAATAGGCTATGTGTATCCTTTGTAGATTGCTATTTTTACTGTTTCAGTTTAGACCCTGTACTTTCAGTGACTTTTTTTTTTTTTTTTTTTTTTTTGGTTTTTCGAGACAGGGTTTCTCTGTATAGCCCTGGCTGTCCTGGAACTCACTTTGTAGACCAGGCTGGCCTCAAACTCAGAAATCCGCCTGCCTCTGTCTCCCAAGTGCTGGGATTAAAGGCCTGCGCCACCACGCCCGGCCTTCAGTGACTTTTCATAGATGGTATGTGTGTGGGGTAGGCTGGGAAGACCATAAAGTTATAAACCATATAGAAATCTCTTTCCAGTATTCCCTGTCTCCATCAAAGAAAGACTTCAGAGACCAGATAAAGTTCGCAATTTGGGTGAAGACTGTTACAGGACAAAGGATCCCACCCCAGGGGTGGATCAGGTTTGTTTTTGGTGGGGAACTATGTTTCAAGCCGAGGCTTCTTCATGGAACATTGGCTGTCCTGGAAAATTTCTGTAGACCAGGCTGGCCTTGAATGTATAGAGACATGCACGCTTCTGTCTCCCAAGTACTGGGATTAAAACTCCTTCTGCCCTGCCTGTTTCAGGTTTCCTGAAGGAGCTGCATCTTGGGGTTTTGGGAAGCTCAACTTATGGGAAAATGTTAATGGGGAAAATAGTGAGTTAAGTGAGGAAAGATGGGAAATCCAAAGATGGGTTTGGGATTTTCCAGAATTGGGTTTAGTTCCCTTTTCTACACTGATGGGGTCAGGATGCTGATGTGCCTTGGTGTCAGGTGCATGATGGGAACTGCAAATTGTAAAAGGCAAAGAATTTTAATAAAGCAGAGGATTGACAGTCACCTTGGTCAGCCTTGCTGGTCCTAGCAGGTCTGAGCAGTCGAACTGTAATATGCTAACTACACCAGCTTCTGGTTTATCTGTAATATGCTAACTACACAAGCCTCTGGTCTAATTATAATATGCAAACTACCACAGCCTCTGGTCTAACAATAATATGCTAACTACCACAGCCTCTGATCTAACTATAAAATGCTAATTGCACCAGCCTCTGGTCTAACTGTGACATGCTAACTACAGCAACCTCTGGTCTAACTAATATACTAATTTCACAAGCCTCTGGTCAACTTACAATTCAACCCTTGTTTTAAGCAGCATCAATCTATCTCATGTCAGTTTGGTATTTTGATTTCAATGAACATACAGTAACGTTGTCAGAGGGTGACATAAACTCTCAGAAGGCAGAGCTGAGTAAGGAGATTCCTTGTAGACAAAGCATGCCTGGTGCCAGAGTGTATAGGTTTCAGGCTATTACTGCTTGAGAGTGAGAGCATGCAAACTTTGAACCCAGATCCGACTTCGATGTTGAGAGGGAAAAGAATTTTCAAAGCAGGCAGATTTTAAATCGGGACAAATCTCAAGGAAAGCTGCTGCATAATGGTTTTGACAGACTCGTCTGATATCCTAGTGTATGAGCTGCAGTAAAGATAGCATTTAAGGCATGTTTGCATAAGTAAGATCTGCTGCAGACCTTGCTTTATTCCCAAGGACCCCATACAGTGTGACTGGCAGATCCTCAGGGGGAGCACTGCAGAGAGTATTGATCTGTGTAAGCAAGCAGAAGATTGTACCCACTTTTCTGTATTTGAAAGCATGTTTGTGTCCTAATCAGGGAGCGGAGATCATATTTTGGCAAAGTTGTTTGACCAAGCACAAGATAGATAATAAAGAGTCATTTGCAGAGTCATTTTTCTAATAGTTGTTCCTCATTGAAAAGGAATAGATATCCACAGTAGAACATTTTCATTACATGGAGTAAAACTGCACAAAAATGTACAGTTAAGGGTGAATACTGCTGAGCCATCTCCTCTGAGCCTGTTTCATTTTTTAAAATTTATTTGTGTTTTTCATGTTTCTGGTGTTTTCTCGATCTATGTGTTTATACACCGAGTCCAGAAGAGCTCATCAGCTCCTCATGGGCTGGAGTTAAGACAGTTGTGAGTGAGCAGGTGGGTGCTGGGAACTGAACCAGAATCCTCCAGAAGAGCAGCAAGCACCCTTAAGTGCTAGGCCATCTCAGCAGCCTGGTTTTCTTTCATTTCATTTTTGTTGTTCCGTCCTGGATGCTGGGATTAGAGGCAGAGGCCATGATGCCCTGCTTTAAAATAAGCTCTTTTACAAGACATGTAATTGTCCCTTTTTGAGGTTTCATCTTGCTCTTTGTTTCTAAAGATTTATTTGCTTTTATCTCATGTGTGTGGCCTGAGTGTATGTTTGTTTGCCTTGTGCATTGGACCTGGAGCTCACTGACTGACTAGGTTGTCTGATCATATCTCTGCCTCCCAATCCTGGGACTCCACTCATTGCTGCCATGCCTGGCTTCTCACACAAATGCTAAGGATCCAAACTCAAGTCCTCATGCTTGCATAGCAAGCTCTTTATCCACCCAGGGCCAGTAGTGTGCTGGATTTTCAGGCCCAGTAATGATCACTGCCCAGGTCACTACTTAGCCTCAATGAAACTCATGATGGAAAATTCCAAAAGGATGAGGGACTGATTGTATTGTAGAGACTCCAAGCATCTAGAGCATGTCAATCAAAACTGTAACAGCATGTCTACTCTTCCAGGCCCACTTTGCTCTTCCAAAGACTGCATTGCCTTTACTGAAGGCCAGCTACATCGATGGCACACCACATGAACATGATGAGTTGTCCTGTGAAGGAACTGAGCCATCTGCAATACAACCACTGTTTGGAAACTTTATTTTCTTACTGGGCTTGGCTGTCTGCTACATGCTCCCTGTGGAATGGAACATCCACAAACATTTTAAAGGAACAGCTTTGTGTCCCACCAAAGGTACCCATCCCTGGGTCTCTTAAGCTGCCAGGCCTCAGTGCTGTTTTGCACAGATGATGCTATTAATAGCATTGCAGTCTTTGGTTTCAATGGAGAGGTTCTCAGGGACTTATCCTGGGAATAGAGATGTCAGCAGGTTTCCAGATGTTTCTTGATTATTGAAATATCCTGACAGATTTTTGGGTTTCAGGTCCTTCAGTCCAACAATCCAGATGTTCTTTCTGGTCCATTTGGCATTGGGTATAGCCAGGGTCTTAAATATTACACACCTCTAGTAGTTTAATAGAGTGTTAATGGCATTGGCAACACAGGGTATGAGAAATAGCTTCAATTTAAGTTACTTTGGGACATCAGAACACAGTTGTGCCATTGATGCTTTCTGTAAAAATATCCTTCGTGTCTTCCAGCTCCTGGCACTACTGACTTTGTATCTGTGGGCAGTATTTGGATCAATAGCAGTATTGTTGCGGATTGAAAACTCAGGGAGACGCACACACATGTACCCCAGGTTAGCTTCAGACTTCTGTGTTCCTGAGGATTGCTTTAACTTGTGATCTCCCTGGCCCTGCCTCCCCAGGGCTGGATTTGTAGGAATGCACAGCCATGCCTGGTTCATGTGTGCTGAGGACCAATCCCAGGGCTCTATGCATGCTGGGTAAGCATGTTACTACTAGGCTATATCCCCGGTTCCTTAGCTCAGTATTTTCAAGTGCATTCTTTAAAAATGGTTTAAAAATGGGAGGGAGGTGTTGGAGAGTTGGCTCTAGAGTTAAGATCACTTGTGGCTCTTGCACAGGAACCAGGTTTGGTTCCCAGAACCTGGGGATCAGATGGCAGCTACTCATAATTCCAGTTCCAAGGGTTCCAGCACCCTCTTCTGACTTGTGAGGATAGCAGTCTTCCAAGTGGTACACAGACATACATGCAGCCAAAACACTTCTACACAGAAAATAAATCTACAGTTGGTTTTAAGTGTTTGATAACACGTATCTGTGTATAGGTTGAAAAGCTTTGCTTTGTTCTGGTTTTGTTTATATTTTCCCATGCTTATAGACTACTTACATATTACTCATCAATTGTGTATTTTTGTTCGTTGTCTTGGGGAGGGGAAGGTCTTAGCATTTTACTGAGTTTTATGAGATCTCCATCCTCACTGTATGACAATAGAGATTTTTCAGTCACAATTGCTATGAATTTTGATATTGTTTGCATTTTAATTGCATGCCTTTTGGAGTTTGGGGGTTATTTTTTTTTAAATTTTCAAGACAGGGTCTTCCTGTGTAGCTCTTGCTGCCCTGAAACTCACTCTGTACAACAGGCTGGCCTCAAAGTCTGCCTTGCCTACACCTGCTGGGACTAAGGGTGTTTGCCACCACCCTGGCTTAGTGCTTGTCTTTAGATAGACATCAATTTTAAGTTTCTAAGCAGCACCAAATATACCACTCTCTCTTCTTTGTAATTTCTGATCCATTTTTCTGCTTTAGACACTCTATTATTTTATTATATATTTTTCTTTATATACATTTCAAATGCTATCTCGAAAGTTTCCTATACTCTCCCTCCACCCTGCTCCCCTACCCACCCACTCCCGCTTCTTGGCCCTGGCATTCCCAGATACTGGGGTATATAAAGTTTGCAATATTAAGGGACCTCTCTACTCAGTGATGGCAGACTAGGCCATCTTCTGATACATATGCAGCTAGAGATACAAGCTCTGGGAGTACTGTTTAGTTCATATTGTTGTTCCACCTATAGGCTTGCAGACCCCTTCAGCTCCTTGGGTTCTTTCTCTAGCTTCTCCATTGGGGGCCCTGTGTTCCATCCAATACATGACTGTGAGCATCCACTTCTGTATTTGCCAGGCACTGGCATAGCCTCATATGAGACAGCTGTAACAGGGTCCCTTCAGCAAAATCTTTCTGGCATATGCAATAGTGTCTGGGTTTGGTGGCTGATTATGGGATGGATCCCCGGGTGCAGTATTCTCTGGATAATCCATCCCTTCGTCTTAGCTCCAAACTTTGTCTCTGTAACTTCTTTCATGGGTATTTTGTTCCCTTTTCTAAGGAGGAATGAAGTATCTACCCATTGATCTTCCCTCTTCTTGATGTTCTTGTGTTTTGCAAATTGTATCTTGGGTGTTCTATGTTTCTGGGCTAATATCTACTTATCAATGAGTGCATATCTAATAACTTCCTGTGTGATTGGGTTACCTCACTAAGGATGATATCCTCCAGATACATCCATTTGTCCAAGAATTTCATAAATCCATTGTTTTTAATAGCTGAGTAGTACTCCATTGTGTAAATCTACCTCATTTTCTGTATCCATTCTTCTGTTGAGTGACATCTGGGTTCTTTCCAGCTTCTGGCTATTATAAATAAGGCTGCTATGAACATAGTGGAGCATGTGTTCTTATTACCAGTTGGAACTTCTTGTGAGTATATGCCCAGGAGAGGTATTGCTGGGATCTTCTGGTAGTATTATGTCCAATTTTCTGAGGAAACTCCAGACTGATTTCCAGAGTGGTTGTAGAAGCTTGCAATCCCACCAGCAGTGGAGGAGTGTTCCTCTTTCCCCACATCCTTGCCAGTATCTGTTGTCACCTGAATTTTTGATCTTACACATTCTGACTGGTGTGAGATGGAATCTCAGGGTTGTTTTGATTTGCATTTCCCTGATGATTAAAGATGTTGAACATTTTTTCAGGTGCTTCTCAGCCATTCAGTAGTCCTCAGTTGAGAATTCTTTGTTTACCTCTGAACCCCATTTTTAATGGGGTTATTTGTATTTCTGGAGTCCAGCTTCTTGAGCTCTTTGTATATATTGGAGATCAGTCCACTATCAGATTTAGGATTGGTAAAAATCCTTTCCCAATCTGCTGGTGGCCTTTTTGTCTTATTGACAGTGTCTTTTGCCTTACAGAAGCTTTGCAATTTTATGAGGTCCCATTTGTCAATTCTTGATCTTACAGCACAAGCCATTGCTGTTCTGTTTAGGAATTTTTCCCCTGTGCCCATATTTCGAGTCTTTTCCCTACTTTCTCCTCTATTAATTTCAGTGTCTCTGGTCTTATGTGGAGGTCTTTGATCCGCTTAGGCTTGAGCTTTGTACAAGAAGATAAGAATGGATCAATTCGCATTCTTCTACATGATAACCACCAGCTGTGCCAGCACCATTTGTTGAAAATGCTGTCTTTTTTCCACTGGAATGTTTTTTGCTCCTTTGTCAAAGATCAAGTGACCATAGCTTGTGTGGATTCACTTCTGGGTCTTCAATTCTATTCCAGTGATCTACCTGTCTGTCACTGTACCAGTACCATGCAGTTTTTTTTTGTCACAATTGCTCTGTAGAACAGCTTTAGGTCAGGCATGGTGATTCCACCAGAGGTTCTCTTATTGTTGAGAATAGTTTTTGCTATCCTAGGTTTTTTATTTTTCCAGATGAATTTGTAAATTGCCCTGTCTATCTCAGTGAAGAATTGAGTTGGAATTTTGATGGGGATTGCATTGAATCTGTAGATTGCTTTTGGCAGGATAGCCATTTTACTATATTAATCCTGCCAATCTATGAGCATGGGAGATCTTAACATCTTCTGAGATCTTCTTCAATTTCTTTTTTCAGAGACTTGATGTTCTTATCATACAGATCTTTCACTTCCTTAGTTAGAGTCACACCAAGGTATTTTATATTATTTGTGATTATTGTGAAGGGTGTTGTTTCCCTAATTTCTTTCTCAGTCCTTTTATCCTTTGTGTAGAGAAAGGCCATTGATTTATTTGAGTTAATTTTATATACAGCTACTTCACCAAAGCTGTTTTTCAGGTGTAGGAGTTCTCTGGAGGAATTTTTGGGGTCACTTATGTATACTATCATATCATCTGCAAATAGTGATATTTTGACTTCTTCCTTTCCAATTTCTATCCCCTTGACCTCCTTTTGTTGTCGAATTGCTCTGGCTAGGACTTCAAGTACTACATTAAATAGGTAGGGAGAAAGTGAGCATCCTTGTCTAGTCCCCGATTTTAGTGGGATTGCTTCGAGTTTCTCTCCATTTAGTTTGATGTTGGCTACTGGTTTGTTGTAGATTGCTTTTATTATGTTTGTGTATGGTCCTTGAATTCCTGATCTTTCCAAAACTTTTATCATGAAGGGGTGTTGGATTTTGTCAAATGCTTTCTCTGAATATCTATGCTCCGAATACAAGGGCAACCACATTCATTAAAGAATCTTTAAGCCGGGCGGTGGTGGCGCACGCCTTTAATCCCAGCACTTGGGAGGCAGAGGCAGGCGGATTTCTGAGTTCGAGGCCAGCCTGGTCTACAAAGTGAGTTCCAGGACAGCCAGGGCTATACAGAGAAACCCTGTCTCGAAAAACCAAAAAAAAAAAAAAAAAAAAAAAGAATCTTTAGAAAAGCTCAAAGCACACATTGCACCTCACACAATAATAGTAGGAGACTTCAACACCCCACTCTCACCAATGGACAGATCCTGGAAGCAGAAACTAAACACATGGACACTAACAGAAGTCATGAAACAAATGGATCTAATTGATATCTACAGAACATTTTATCCTAAAACAAAAGGGTATACCTTCTTCTCAGCACCACATGGTACCTCCTCCAAAATCGCCCATATAATTGGTCACAAAACAGGACTCAACAGATACAAAAATATTGAAATTATCCCATGCATCCTATCTGATCACCATGGACTAAGGCTGATCTTCAATAACAACATAAAAAATAGAAAGCCAACATTCACGTGGAAACTGAACAACACTCTTCTCAATGCTTCCTTGGGCAAGGATGAAATAAAGCTTTAGACGCTCTTGTGTTTTGTCTTTATAATTTTCTCATTTTTAGATCAAAACTCTCTGCAATGTTTGCTGTTTTGTGTAGACACATTTATTCTGGTGGTTTCTTCATAATTGACTGGTTTCTAAATAAATTAAGATAATCAGCCTTTTTAAATTATAATTCATTTTTATTGTATGAGCATTGGTTTGTGTTTTGCCTGCATGTATGTCTTTGTGAGGGTGTCAGATCTCCTGGGACTAGAGGTACAGAGAGCTGTGACATGTGGGTGCTGGGAATTGAACCAATGTCCTCTGGAAAAGCAGTCACTGTTCTTAATTGCTGAGCCATCTCTCTAGAGACTGCCCTCCCCCATTTGTAGCCTTACTTCGTTTATTTATTAAGTGCTTATATATTAGATGGTATGTCTGTTAATATATTGTATTTTTTTCTTGATAAAACTTTAGTTTGTAGTTTTTAGTAATTATCAGTTTGACAATGAAAAAACTTCTTTCAATATGTATGCATTACCGTTTCAAATTCTGTTTTTCTTCCTTTTGCAGGTGCTGATGACTGAACACTTAGACTCACACATCATATGTGGGTAAGCTCTCCCATCTACCACTGAGCTTCAGGTTTGTCAGCCATCTCTCCACATACACATCAAGCATTTGAAAATAGACACTACTGATATTGGATGATAGCAAGGTTCAGAAGACCTTCCAGAGGATTTTGAGGATCTTCTGTCCTCAAGGAATCAATTACAGATTTATACTTGCAGAAAAGGCAAGAATGGCTGATTAGGAAAAAAGATACTCCCAAGGGAGGAGTTGGGCAGGAGGAAAGAGATAAGATGGAAAACCACTCTGCCATAAAGGACCTGGGCTCTTCCAGCTCACGGCCACCCATCATGGCTTCTCTTAATGGGGCCCTGGGTGCAACTTGGATCCTTACACTTACTGGCAAGTACTTGGCCAACTGAGCCGTTGCCCCAACTCTGTGTTGTCTTTTCTATACATACTCAAGCTGCTATAGACAAAAGAGAATTGAGACGTTTTCTCGCCCTAAATCTGGTCCAGTTTTCTGGCCCTAAATTTGGTACAAAGTATGAAGATATTGTTTCCTTTTCCAGTGTGTGTATCAGTCTGTGGTAGGGGTCAGGAGTGGACCTGCCTGACTTCCCATTTACAGTAATGCAGAGTAGCCTCAAAGACAAGTGGGCTCTTGCACATCAATACATTTCTCCATTGATCCTACTTTGCAGCTCAGCTGGACACAGCTCAACTGAGCTGCACATTATTCTCCCTCTACAACCCACTATAAAGGAGTGGATGTTCTCTGGAACATTCCAACTCCACTGCAGAGGCCCAGAACAGAGTAACAATCACTGGTGTGGACAATGTATCTAAGGCTTAAGCTGGTGAATCACACCCTCAACACCTGCTTCTCAGGTCACCTCACAAACCAGGTTTTATTACTATGCCATAAAAGAAACAGGAGACACCAGATCTTGTGAAATGTTTAAATAACTTTAAACTTTATTAAGTAAAAATTGCATAAACACAACCATAAGATAATGAATAGAAAAGTTAAATACAAACAATCACTTGAAATTACATTATTACATAACCGGTGGTTTCAACCATAAATACTAAATATCCAATTTCCCACAGTGGGAATATTAATCTAATGAGAAAAAAATCAATTTTTGTCTTAACATATGCCAAAACTTTTTAAGAAAAAAAAATTTTAATTAATTGGAACTTAAAAAAAAACAAAACAAAACAATTCAATACAGCAATAGATGGGGTTTGTATTCAATGAGATCTGAGATAGAAATGGACTTTTGGAGAGGCCCATTGGCCATGCAAACTTTATCTGCCTCAGTATAGGGGAACGCCAGGGCCAAGAAGTGGGAGTGGGTAGGTGGGGGAGCAGGTGGGAGACTTTTGGGATAGCATTGGAAATGTAAACGAAATAAATACCTAATTAAAAAAACAAAAGAAAAGAAAAGAAAAAGAAAAAAGAAATGGACTTTTGCCATTATAATTACTTCAAATCAACTTCCAAAACTAAGGCAGGTCTGGGAAAGGATGAGTCTTTAAATGACCATGGTGCTTTTCTTAGTGGTCCTGGAGTCCAGTCAGTAGTTTGGCTGCAGTTCTACATCCTGTAGAGGTCCAGCAGAGTATGGTGGTACAGAATAGCACCAGCCTGTGCAACTCATTTTCATTTCTCATATTATTTTCAAGCTTTTAAAAAAATATGAAAACATAACAAAAAAACCCCACACCACTATCCCCTGCTTCAATTTAACAGCACACAACTCTGTCATTAGAGATGCTAGTGAAGGGCTTCTGCCTCTTCCTGCTGATGTCCCTCCTGGTCTTCAACAGGAAAGGGCACCGTGATGAGCATTCCCTTCAGAAATAGTTCAAAAAAGGACTATAGGATTGGAATTTGACAATGGCCAAGGTTTGCAAATGAAGAAAGGAAAACAGTCAGTGGGTTAGGACCAGGCAGACAAAACCAAACAAAAACACAAAAAAGACAAAAATACAACAAACAAACAAACAGAAAAAACAACAAACAACAAAATCAAAACCACAAACAAAGAACAAACAACAAAATAAAAAACACAAACAAAATACAAAACTGAAAACACAAAAATCCAGTACAGTGTTTATACTGTCCTGCTCCAACCTTCATGAGATCAAGGCCTAAATTATTTGTTTAAGGTCTCTGTTGCAGGGCATGGTGGCACATGCCTTTAATCCCACCACTTGGGAGGCAGAGGCAGGCAGATCTCTGAGTTTGAGGCCAGCCTGGTCTACAGAGTGAGTTCCAGGACAGCCAAGGCTACACAGAGAAACCCTATCTTGGAAAAAAAAAACAACAAAAAACCCAAAAACAGATCTCTGTCTACTTACTGTATGAGCCTATTTCCAGGCTCTCTTTTTATATAATTCTCAAGGCCTAAATTTCTACTGTCTGAGATAGGCACTCTATCCCCTGACTTCAGTCTAATTTTTAAAGATCTAAAGCCTCAATATTTTGATATCTATAATTAAATTCCCTTCTGCTTACTGTATAAGCCTATTCTTAAGCTTCTAATCTGTCATGCCAGGAATCCCAGAATTCATGTGGAGCCCACTTTTTAAAAAAAAATTGAGTATATCCTAGCAGGACCTTTTCAAATCTTCTAAAGCATTTTTTCACTCAATCTCTCTTCTCTGGAGCTTAATATTTCTGTGTACTTAAACGATTACCATTATACTCCCTTCTGTCCCTAAAAACAATTAAATCAAATTTCCTTATCTCTCTCTTTTCTCTGCTTTTTGGAGGCCAGCACCCTTTTACTGTCTGCCTCTGCCTTTCTCCATGTAGCCTATCTTTGCACAGCAAGGTCTCCCAGCGCCTGTGAGCAGCTCTTTCTAATCAGTCAAAACCCCAGGAAGAATTCCCGACAAAAATTTGTATTCCCTTCTATCTTTAAGAACAACTAAACCAAACTTTAAGATACTATTCTTTGATTACCAGCTTGTAAGAAGCAGGCAGCTCTGGCTTTAGCCTGGCTCTCTGCCTCAGCACAGCCATCCTCACTCATTTCACAGCAGGAAATCCCAGCACCTGTGAGCTGAGCCTGCCCCTGTGTTCCTTTGTTTAAGTTTCCTCTTAAGCTGGAGCCACCAAGTGACTCCACTCCTCTTGCTGAGAAACCAATTTTCCCTCTGCCTAGACTTATATCACTGTGTGTACCTGATCAATCCAAGAATTCCTAAATTAATAGTGGATTCTCGCTTTCCAAAACAGCTGTGTCTTTTTGTTTTTATTTTTTAATTTTCATACAATGTGTTTTGATCAGGTTTTCCCCTTCCCCACTTTCTCCCAACATGGAGTCCTGATGAGACTGACCTATACTTGAGAGGATGAGGGGTCCTTTAGTGGCTAACTCTAGGCATGAGATCTAGGCTAAATCACAGCAACTCTGTTCAAGGTTCAGGAAACCTCAGAAAAAGACAGGCTGGAGTTGCAGTACCAATTTATAGTGAAGCCTGAAAGCTGGGGATGGGATCAGAAGTCTGAGACCATGCTACATACTCAAGTCAGGTGTCTATGGGTGATGGAGTAGCAGACCCAGACCCCAGTGCAGGTTAACAGAACTTAGACTCCTGTGCAAGCGTCTCCACTCTTTCCGTATCCGCTCCATCCAAGGATGTTGCCTGTGGAGTGGACACCATCCCACTCCTTCCTGAGTCATGTTCCAGTTGTTTCTGGAAATTCCCTCACAGACTCATGGGGACCAGTTCAAGTGTGTTTCAAACTACTTAAAGTGACAAACAGATTTAACCATCACAGGGGGTACTGTCCCAGAAGAAGCTTCTAAGGTAACAGATTTGATTAGCTGGGGTTTAAGCAGAAGACAGGATTTCTTTCTATTTAGAAAACAAGAGAATGGGGTTAAAATTAAGAAAAATAGAGGAGAGGTTGTGTGCACATTGTACGTTGTTATGTCTGTTTGAACAACTCAGCTTTCATCCTACTCTAAACCACTGCACTCAGCCAGCCTTATTATCAGATACAAAGATAAAATGTATCTTGTGATAAAAATGTAACATATATACACAGTTTAGTCACACTATCACAGCACAGTGGATTTAGAAGAAGCTTATCATGCTAAACAGCAGTTCTCATGGAGGCAACACATATGTAGGGACTTGTTTCATATCACATGCACTCATGGATTCACACTGCTGTGCTCCCTTGGAAAAAAGCCAAAAAAACTCTACAGCTTTATTCTTTGGACTCTGGCGGGGGGCATAATTTGGCTTCCACATGTACAGAGGCTTAAAAAGTAGTTATTTAAGAAGTTCTGAAGAACCACAACTAATAAATTAATGAATTATCTGATGATTATAAAATAATAAAAATATAAAATATAAAACTACAGATGTGCTAGCTATTAGATAACTTCAGGGAAGAGTTTAGACAAAACAGACATTATAAGACTTGGTCTTTTTTGATTAAAAAAAAAAAAAGGAAAGTCTGAAAATTGGATATTTAACCTCCTACTTACCTCAAATTGAATGGAATGGAAATCAGAGCACAGGATGAAGATGCCTATGATGTCATGACCTGCGTGTCCAACAGCTTTGTGAAATCTGGAGCACAACCTCCAGGCCAGAATACAAACCCCAAGAGAATGCTTTGACCTCCCTAATGATGATTCGCAGGGTGTTTCCCAAAATACACAACACGGGCTTAAACATACTGGCAGGTGGGAAAGAAAAAAGTGAATTCATGAGGCGGAGGGTACAGTGTCCAGTGCCTCCTAATTTGCTGTGTGACACACATCTGATCTTTCTGAACTTTCATTTACAAAGTAAACAAAAGATCACTGTGCACTGGCAGTTCCCAAAGGTAGGCTCCCTGGAGAGTGGCCACTACTCACTCCACATGCAGCATTACTGGAATAAGGCAGGCTTACCTTCTGTTCTGTGGTTAACATCCTACACACAGAAACAGTGCATTCCTATTCTTGGATCTGGAATCTGATTCTATTTCAGTCTTGCATGTGTTTGCTTTCAATGGGAGGTCACATAACTAAGGCTGGCCTTGGATTTACTATGCATCTGAGGATGTCTTTGAACTTCTGACCCTCCTGATGCTAACCCCCAAAGATATGAACCAGCATGACACATTTTTGCAATTCAAGAGTTTAAACTTGTTAGGCAAACACTCAACTATAGAACTATGTATCCAGAGCCTCACAGGTGACAGTAAAATGGAGATACCTAAAATGATGGATTTGATTCTTTAGTCTTGGAGTTGGCAGCAGTCACCATCATCATGTGATAAATTGAAGTACAACATCAGGAGAAAATAAATTCTAACCAGTAACAACAGACTACTGGTATTCCTCAACACATGTGGCAAAACATCTAAGTAGCACCCTAGGCTTGGAACTGGACAAGGCTGTCTATTGTAGTAGCTCTGTACCAAAACTAGACAAATACATTCAGAGTCAATGTACTATGAGAGACATTAACTAAAAGTTTTAACAGACTCTGGCTTCTACCTGCAGTGCTGGAGAGCAAAACAAACATCTATATTCTTGACCCACTCTGTCCTTTTTGTAGTCCTAGGAACTTGACTAATTCAAAGATACCTTCCCAACATCTTATATTAACATCTTATTCTTGGGAGGCTCCAGGGTAGAACGGAAGTTCTTGCTTGACACACTTGAAGATTTTTTTCTTTTTTGGAATTAGGGCCAATTGCTCACTAGGGAAGGTAGTGTGCAGTGATTAGGGCCCAGCCTTAGAGGCCAGGGTACTGAAACCCCATGATGCTGAGCTGTCAGCTTGAGCTGGACCTGTGCGGCTTCTCAGGCAGGGTGTATACACATCAACATCTCACCTGGCTGATCCTTCAGGAGAAACACTCTTGAGACAGTAGCTAAATGTTCCTTGGAAAGAAGAGCCCAAAGAGCTCAGAAGCCTCTCTCTAGTTGCTGTTACAGGAGTCGTGGGGTGCAGGGTGGTTGGCTAGGACACTGCAGAGTTTATTGTGTGGAAATGACAATTAATTGTATGTCTTTGAAAAAAATACCAATGTGGAGAAAAGGAAAGCAACAGACTGGGGAATGCAAAGGGAACTCCACAGTTCCACACTGGGCAGAAGACACAAAGCAGCAGCTTCACACTGAGAGAGTGCAGAGACACAAGCCTGCGCTGGAAACCATAGCTGAGCTCAGTTTGGGTGGGTGTGGCCTAGCTCCCTCCCTTCACTGATTCCCTCCCCTTCCCCTTCTAAGGTCTCAATTATCACCAAACACCCCCAGAATGGTTTCTTCCAAGCATGGCTGTTCCTGAACCTGAAAGTGCTCCAAAGTTGAATTTCAAGTGTTGTTTGTTCACAGTCAGATAGTGTTGTTCAAACTCCCTGTCTACGAGTTTTTACTGCTGTAACAAAACACAGTGACAAAAAGCAAGTTAAGCAGGAAAGGTTTTATTTCACTTCTACTTCCTTATTGCTGTTCATCATCTAAGGAAGACCAACTATGCCTCTTTAAAGCAGGATGAGTCCATGGTTTAAATCATTAACTAAGACCAATGGGTTATAAAACAAGGCCATAGATGGTAGTACGCACTTAGTAGTTAGCACAACTGTCTATATGATAAAACTAATATTCAGACTGTAAAACTGAGCACATAGACCATTTACCATAAATAAAACAAAAGCAAAATCCATCAAAGTCCATAGTTCTGGGAAGGTCCCTAAATGTACTAACCAGGATTTTTGGCTATTGTACTTCTGCTTCTGGCTAACTGTTCTTACCATTTGAAGTATGTCAACCTAGAATATGGCTTTGGTATTTAAAACTCGCCCTGGGAAAGGTTTGGTGCAACCCTGGGATCCCTAACACCCAGCACTACTGCCTGCTGGCTAATAAAGACTTTCTATTGGTTTAAACTCATGTCCTAGGAGTCTTCTCTCATGGACATCCCCACAACACTGCTGCCTGTAATGCTGTGGATTTCTCCTGTTTTAGTTATTTAACTGGCAGAGAAAATGAGCCCAATCTAGACCCTAGGTCCAAGCCATCGTCTTTTGTACAAGGCTAAGTGCAAATGTTCATTTGAGGGATGTATGTTCTCATGGAAAGCCATACTTTAAAATCCCTGATATCATGAAGGTATCACTCTTTGTTGTTGTTGTTGTTGTTTGTTTGTTTGTTGTTGTTTTTGTTGTTTTGAGGCGGGGTTTCTCTGTGTAGCCCTGGCTGTCCTGGAACTCACTTTGTAGACCAGTCTGTCCTTGAACTCAGAAATCTGCCTGCCTCTGCCTCCCAAGTGCTGGAATTAAAGGCATGTTCCACCATGCCATGCTCATTTTTTTTTTTTACATTCATTCTTGATCCTTTCATTCAGTCTGTTCTTTGACTGGCGAATTGAGGACGCTGATATTTAAAATTATTGATATAGGTGTATATGCAGTGGTAATCCTGTTGCTGATTTTTGGTGTTTTCTTTTTAGTGTATTTTATTCTTTAATAATTAAGACTTTCCACAATATGTCTCTCTGCAATGCTGAATTCTCTCTTCAGGGAGACATAATGTTTCCTATATTTCTTTTAGGTTTTAGTTTATTGAGTATAATGTGTTTAGGCTGTTTATGCCATGGAAAATCTCCATTCTCCTTAAATCATCACAGTTTTGCTGGGTATATTATTTTAGTTTTACTGTTATAGTCTTTAAGACTTGTATGCATTGCTATAACCTCTGGGAGATTTCAGAATTTTCACTGAAAAATCGGCTGTTAGCCTTTTGTGTTTCTGCCTTAATTTCTTTTGGGGGGGGGGAGTATATATTTGTTTACAATTTTTAATGTAAGGCAATTTATCAAAAGAGACAAACCACAAGATGAAAATGAAGGCAACAGAACAATACAACTTCTCCCAACCGAAACAATTATCACATCCTTAAAAAATAATTTAGAAAAGTGGGGTTTTTTTTTATTTTTATTACATATTTTCCTCAATTACATTTCCAATGCTATCCCAAAAGTCCCCCATAGCGCCCCCCACTTCCCTACCCACCCATTCCCATTCTTTTGGCCCTGGCATTCCCCTATATTGGGGCATATAAAGTTTGCAAGTCCAATGGGCCTCTCTTTCCATTGATGGCCGACTAGGCCATCTTTCGATACATATGCAGCTAGAGACAAGAGCTCCGGGGTTCTGGTTAGTACATCATGTTGTTCCAACAATAGGGTTGCAGATCCCTTTAGCTCCTTGGGTATTTTCTCTAGCTTCTCCATTGGGAGCCCTGTGATACATCCAATAGCTGACTGTGAACATCCACTCCTGTGTTTGCTAGGCCCCGGCATCTTCTCACAAGAGACAGCTATATTTGGGTCCTTTCAGCAAAATCTTGCTAGTGTATGCAATGGTGTCAGCGTTTAGAAGCTGATTATGGGATGGATCCCTGGATACGGCAGTCTCTAAATGGTCCATCCTTTCATCACAGCTACGAACTTTGTCTCTGTAACTCCTTCCCTGGGTGTTTTGTTCCCAATTCTTAGAAGGTGCACAGTGTCCACACTTTGGTCTTCATTCTTCTTGAGTTTCATGCGTTTATCAAATTGTATCTTATATCTTGGGTATCCTAAGTTTTGGGCTAATATCCACTTATCAGTGAATACATATTGTGTGAGTTCTTTTGTGATTGTGTTATTTCACTCAAGATGATGCCCTCCAGGTCCATCCATTTGGCTAGGAATTTCATAAATTCATTCTTTTTAATAGCTGAGTAGTACTCCATTGTGTAAATGTACCATTATTTCTGTATCCATTCCTCTTTTGAGGGACATCTGGGTTCTTTCCAGCTTCTGGCTATTATAAATAGGGCTGCTATGAACATAGTGGAGCATGTGTCCTTTTTACCGGTTGGGACATCTTCTGGATATATGCCCAGGAGAGGTATTGCTGGATCCTCCGGTAGTACTATGTCCAATTTTCTGAGGAACCGCCAGACTGATTTCCAGAGTGGTTGTACAAGCTTGCAATCCCACCAACAATGGAGGAGTGTTTCTCTTTCTCCACATCCTCACCAGCATCTGCTGTCACCGGAATTTTTGATCTTAGCCATTCTGACTGGTGTGAGGTGGAATCTCAGGGTTGTTTTGATTTGCATTTCCCTGATGATTAAGGATGTTGAACATTTTTTCAGGTGTTTCTCTGCCATTCGGTATTCCTCAGGTGAGAATTCTTTGTTCAGTTCTGAGCCCCATTTTCTAATGGGGTTATTTGACTTTCTGGAGTCCACCTTCTTGAGTTCTTTATATATATTGGATATTAGTCCCTTATCTGATTTAGGATAGGTGAAGATCCTTTCCCAATCTGTTGGTGGTTTTTTTGTCTTATTGATGGTGTCTTTAGCCTTGCAGAAGCTTTGTAGTTTCATGAGGTCCCACTTGTCAATTCTCGATCTTACAGCACAAGCCATTACTGTTCTATTCAGGAATTTTTCTCCTGTGCCCATATCTTCAAGGCTTTTCCCCACTTTCTCCTCTATAAGTTTCAGTGTCTCTGGTTTTATGTGAAGTTCCTTGATCCACTTAGACTTGACCTTAGTACAAGGAGATAGGAATGGATCGATTCGCATTCTTCTACATGTTAACAACCAGTTGTGCCAGCACCATTTGTTGAAAATGCTGTCTTTCTTCCACTGGATGTTTTTAGCTCCCTTGTCGAAGATCAAGTGACCATAGGTGTGTGGGTTCATTTCTGGGTCTTCAATTCTATTCCATTGGTCTATTTGTCTGTCACTATACCAGTACCATGCAGTTTTTATCACAATTGCTCTGTAGTAGAGCTTTAGGTCCGGCATGGTGATTCCACCAGAGGTTCTTTTATCCTTGAGAAGAGTTTTTGCTACCCTAGGTTTTTTGTTATTCCAGATGAATTTGCAGATTGCACTTTCTAATGCGTTGAAGAATTGATTTGGAATTTTGATGGGGATTGCATTGAATCTGTAGATTGCTTTTGGCAAGATAGCCATTTTTACAATGTTGATCCTGCCAATCCATGAGCATGGGAGATCTTTCCATCTTCTGAGATCTTCTATAATTTCTTTCTTCAGAGACTTGAAGTTTTTATTATATAGATCTTTCACTTCCTTAGTTAGAGTCACGCCAAGATATTTTATATTATTTGTGACTATTGAGAAGGGTGTTGTTTCCCTAATTTCTTTCTCAGCCTGTTTATTCTTTGTGTAGAGAAAGGCCATTGATTTGTTTGAGTTAATTTTATATCCAGCTACTTCACCGAAGCTGTTTATCAGGCTTAGGAGTTCTCTGGTGGAATTTTTAGGGTCACTTATATATACTATCATATCATCTGCAAAAAGTGATATTTTGACTTCATCTTTTCCAATTTGTATCCCTTTGATCTCCTTTTATTGTCGAATTGCTCTGGCTAGGACTTCAAGTACAATGTTGAATAGGTATGGAGAAAGTGGACAGCCTTGTCTAGTCCCTGATTTTAGTGGGATTGCTTCCAGCTTCTCAACATTTACTTTGATGTTGGCCACTGGTTTCCTGTAGATTGCTTTTATCATGTTTAGGTATGGGCCTTGAATTCCTGATCTTTCCAAGACTTTTATCATGAATGGGTGTTGGATCTTGTCAAATGCTTTTTCCGCATCTAACGAGATGACCATGTGGTTTTTGTCTTTGAGTTTGTTTATATACTGGATTACGTTGATGGATTTCCGTATATTGAACCATCCCTGCATCCCTGGGATGAAACATACTTGGTCATGATGGATGATTGTTTTGAAGTGTTCTTGGATTCGGTTAGCAAGAACTTTATTGAGGATTTTTGCATCAATATTCATAAGGGATATTGGTCTGAAGTTTTCTATCTTTGTTGAGTCTTTTTGTGGTTTAGGTATCAGAGTAATTGTGGCTTCATAGAATGAGTTGGGTAGAGTACCTTCTGTTTCTATTTTGTGGAATAGTTTGTGAAGAACTGGGATTAGATCTTCTTTGAAGGTCTGATAGAACTCTGCACTAAACCCATCTGGTCCTGGGCTTTTTTTAGTTGGGAGACTATTAATGACTGCTTCTATTTCTTTGGGGGATATAGGGCTGTTTAGATCATTAACCTGATCTTGATTCAACTTTGGTACCTGGTATCTGTCTAGGAACTTCTCCATTTCATCCAGGTTCTCCAGTTTTGTTGAGTATAGCCTTTGGTAGAAGGATCTGATGATGTTTTGGATGTCTTCAGGATCTGTTGTTATGTCTCCTTTTTCATTTCTGATTTTGTTAATTAGGATGCTTTCCCTGTGCCCTCTAGTGAGTCTGGCTAAGGGTTTATCTATCTTGTTGATTTTCTCAAAGAACCAGCTCCTTGATTGGTTGATTCTTTGAATAGTTTTTCTTGTTTCCACTTGGTTGATTTCACCCCTGAGTTTGATTATTTCCTGCCGTCTACTCCTCTTGGGTGAATTTGCTTCCTTTTGTTCTAGTGCTTTTAGGTGTGTGGTCAAGCTGCTAATGTGTGCTCTCTCTAGTTTCCTTTTGGAGGCACTCAGAGCTATGAGTTTTCCTCTTAGAAATGCTTTCATTGCGTCCCATAAGTTTGGGTATGTTGTGGCTTCATTTTCATTGAACTCTAAAAAGTCCTTAATTTCTTTCTTTATTCCTTCCTTGACCAAGGTATCATTGAGAAGAGTGTTGTTCAGTTTCCACGTGAAGGTTGGCTTTCTATTATTTATTTTGTTATTGAAGATCAGCCTTAGTCCATGGTGATCTGATAGGATGCATGGGACAATTTCAATATTTTTGTATCTGTTGAGGCCTGTTTTGTGACCAATTATGTGGTCAATTTTGGAGAAGGTACCATGAGGTGCTGAAAAGAAGGTATATCCTTTTGTTTTAGGATAGAATGTTCTGTAGATATCTGCCAGATCCATTTGATTCATAATTTCTCTTAGTTTCTCTGTGTCCCTGTTTAGTTTCTGTTTCCATGATCTGTCCATTGGTGAAAGTGGTGTGTTGAAGTCTCCCACTATTATTGTATGAGGTGCAATGTGTGCTTTGAGATTTACTAAAGTTTCTTTAATGAATGTGGCTGCCTTTGTATTTGGAGCATAGATATTCAGGATTGATAGTTCCTCTTGGAGGATTTTACCTTTGATGAGTATGAACTGTCCCTCCCTGTCTTTTTTAATGACTTTGGGTTGGAAGTCAATCTTATCAGATATTAGAATGGCTACTCCAGCTTGTTTCTTCATGCCATTTGCTTGGAAAATTGTTTTCCAGCCTTTCATTCTGAGGTAGTGTCTATCCTTTTCTCTGAGATGAGTTTCCTGTAAGCAGCAAAATGTTGGGTCTTGTTTGTGTAGCCAGTTTGTTAGTCTATGTCTTTTTATCGGGGAGTTGAGTCCATTGATATTAAGAGATATTAAGGAAAAGTAATTGTTGTTTCCTGTTATTTTTGTTGTTAAAGTTGGCATTTTGTTCTTGTGGCTGTCTTCTTTTAGGTTTGTTGAGGGATTACCTTCTTGTTGTTTCTAGGGCGTGGTTCCTGTCCTCGTATTGTTTTTTTTTCTGTTATTATCCTTTGAAGGGCTGGATTCGTGGAGAGATAATGTGTGAATTTGGTTTTGTCGTGGAATACTTTGGTTTCTCCATCTATGTTAATTGAGAGTTTGGCTGGGTATAGTAGCCTGGGCTGGAATTTGTGTTCTTTTAGTGTCTGTATAACATCCGTCCAGGATCTTCTGGCTTTCATAGTCTCTGGTGAAAAATCTGGTGTAATTCTGATAGGCTTGCCTTTATATGTTACTTGGCCTTTTTCTCTTACTGCTTTTAGTATTCTATCTTTATTTAGAGCATTTGTTGTTCTGATTATTATGTGTCGGGAGGTATTTCTTTTCTGGTCCAGTCTATTTGGAGTTCTGTAGGCTTCTTGTATGTTCATGGGCATCTCTTTCTTTAGATTTGGGAAGTTTTCTTCTATAATTTTGTTGAAGATGTTTGCTGGTCCTTTGAGTTGAAAATCTTCATTCTCATCCACTCCTATTATCCGTAGGTTTGGTCTTCTCATTGTGTCCTGTATTTCTTGGATGTTTTGAGTTAGGATCTTTTTGCGTTTTACATTTTCCTTGATTGTTGTGCCGATGTTCTCTATGGAATCTTCTGCACCTGAGATTCTCTCTTCCATCTCTTGTATTCTGTTGCTGATGCTCGTATCTATGGTTCCAGATTTCTTTCCTAGGGTTTCTATCTCCAGTGTTGCCTCATTTTGGGTTTTCTTTATTGTGTCTACTTCCCTTTTTAGGTCTAGTATGGTTTTGTTCATTTCCATCATCTGTTTGGATGTGTTTTCCTGTTTTTCTGTAAGGACTTCTACCTGTTTGATTATGTTATCCTGTTTTTCTTTAAGGATTTGTAACTCTTTAGCAGTGTTCTCCTGCAATTCTTTAAGGGATTTTTGTGCTTCCTCTTTAGTGTCTTCTGCCTGTTTAGCATTGTTCTCCTGTATTTCTTTAAGTGTGTTATTAAAGTCCTTCTTGAAGTCCTCTACCATCATCAGGAGATATGCTTTTAGATCCGTGTCTAGCTTTTCCGGTGTGTTGGGGTGCCCTGGACTGGGCGAAGAGGGGGTGCTGGGTTTTGATGATGGTGAGTGGTCTTGGTTTCTGTTAGTAAGATTATTACGTTTACCTTTCACCATCTGGTAATCTCTGGGGTTAGTTGTTATCGTTGTCACTGTTTAAAGATTGAAGCAGAAGCTGTGTTCCACTCACCAGCAGTCTCAAAATCCTGCTGCGGGGTCATGGGTAGCTGACGGTACCCCGGTGCTGGTCCAGCCGGAAGAGGCCTGTGGTCCTACTCAGGCCGGTTTTCTGCTTCCCTAACTAATGCAGTCTCTGGTCCCGCGTGCAATTGGATTGGAGCAGAAGCTGTGCTCCACTCACCAGAAGTCTTAAGATCCTGTGGCGGGTGTTGTGGGTTGCTGGCGAGTGTCAGCCGACCCTGCGCCCTAGTTGCCCCGGTGCTTTTCTGACCGGAAGAGGCTTGTGGCCCTATGTAGACCGGATTTCTCTCACCCCAACCAGAGCAGTCTCAGGTCCCGCGTGATTGGACTGGAGCAGAAGCTGTGTTCCACTCACCAGCAGTCCCAAAATCCTGTGGCGGGGGTCGTGGGTAGCTGGCGGGTGTCAGGCAACCCTGTGCTCCAGCTACCCCGGCGCTGATCCGGCCGGATGAGGCCTGTGGCCCTACTCAGGCCGGTTTCTGCTTCCCTAACTAATGCAGTCTCAGGTCCCACGCGCAATTGGATTGGAGCAGAAGCTGTGCTCCACTCACCAGAAGTCTTAAGATCCTGTGGCGGGTGTTGTGGGTAGCTGGCGAGTGTCAGCCGACCCTGCGCCCCAGCTGCCCCGGTGCTTTTCTGACTGGAAGAGGCTTGTCTAGAAAAGTGTTTTAAAAGATGTTGCAGATTTGCATTTCATTTATCAACATTGTATTAATTCATAATTCTGAACAAATCATTTTTAAAGTGTGAGACTTAAAAAATCAGTTTTCAGTGTATATGTAAATGTTTTATCCCACACGTTTATTCAACTGGGCCATTTAACATCATAGCAATTTATATTTAAGTTTCATTCAACTTTACTTAGGGTTGAATACACATGAAATGTGCTTTAATGCATAAGAATCACAGTGGATAGCAGCAAAAGACTTGGATGGGGCATTAAAGAGAATCTGGTCATTCACATTGTGATTATTCTGCACATTAAGAAAAGATAACTCACACTTCTAAACCCTAAAGGCATCCCTTTTCAAGAACCAAAATAAACTCAGGACGCCTTGCAGACACTTCCCCACCCCTGAACGAATTGATGACTCTCACACATAAAAACTAAAAGTTATGGCAGCAAAGACTTCAATGGCGATTTAAGTCTGTAAACTGTACTCAAGTCTTGTTTCTGAACCCCAAAGTGCAAGAAACAGGGCTCCCAATCTCTCAGTAGTGCTTTTCCTGCAAATAATCCTTCATTTTGTTTGGCAAAGGCAGTTTCTGAATTAAGTCTATTCTGGTGTACTGACGTATAACAAAGCGGCACAGATACTGCAGAGAGTGCACCTGCATGAACCGTGACACTGGATTGGTCAGTCTGACTGGGTAAGTTGCTGATCCAGGCAATCGAGATCTTGAATAACAAAATGCTCCATTTTCAGAGTCCCTGATCGAATGCTCGATTAAGTCAACAATAGATGTATGCCCTTCCACATCTGGCTGTTCATAAAAGCTGAATCTACCATTTGAGTGCTCAATTCTAGTGTGAAGTGTTTTACCATGGGAACGAAAGCTCAGACTTAAAAGGTAATGGTCATCAAAACTATCCCTAACAAGAAAAGAACCATCTGGCACGTTTGCCAACTTCCCCTCTGCCTCCCAGCGTGTGATGGGGCCCCAGTACCACCCCTGTTTTGCAAGCTTCTTCAGCTCCTCCGTAAGACTTGTAACAACCATGGGGCCACTACTTTGCACCGAGTCATAAACTCTAGCAACCCCAGGCGCAGAGTTGGGATCGAAATTCAAATGACAGCGAACACTTTGGCTATGTGCAAGTCTGGGCCTGAGAGGCCGCTGAAGTTCCTTTGGATTGGGTTATTCTGCATTGGAGGTAGCAAGGTGAGAGGGGAGGGGCGTCATCATGACCTCCTCTAGGGCTCTGCAACATAACTCCTGTGGTGCCAATCAACAAATTGTTCACTGATGAATCCACAAGGATCTCTGGGCCTACAACCAGGTCCTGGTCCACATGACTGTCGTCTTCGGAGAAGGCACCACTCGCCCCCGGCAGGGGTACGGCTGACACCTCCATGGGAGAAGATGTATCCAGGCAGCAGCTGCGCGGCCCTTCAAGAGGGCACATCCCGTCATCTAAAGGCACGGTGTACTGAAGGTAGTCCTGAGACATGAGTCCGATTACTACAGGCACGTGTTCCTCCAGGTGGAGGCTCAGGTCCCCCGGTGAGCTGGGGCTGCAGCGGGACTCAGGGCGTGGCTCTGGCTGCAGGTCTCGTAGCTCCCTGGGCTGCAGTAGCTCCCTGGGCTGCAGTAGCTCCCTGGGCTGCAGCTCCCGCAGCTCCTTGGGCTGCAGCTTCCGCAGATCCTTGCACACACCGTTGACTGGTCCTGGGCTGGCAGCATGCACCAGCGCTTTCACTCGCATCTCCATCTTGATGCACGTCTCCTCCGAGCTGGTGGGACGCAGCGGCCAGGGCGTGGGGCTATAATGGTGGCTTCTCAGTGATGTGGAACGGATGGGCCGCGGGAGCACGCACATCCTTGAATCCACCAGGAGCTGAAGCTGAGGAGAAAAGTGTCCTCATCTGTAGGCGCAGTGCCGCCCTTGCCCTTGGTCTTCTGTTTGGCGGACAACCGCCTCTTCAAAGTGCCCATCAGGCTCTCGCTTTTGGATCTGTTCTTCCCTTTCTCATCCTCGCCGCCAATGTCACAACTGGCCATGTCTTTGCCATAACAGCTCCCGAATAAAGAGTCATCTTTCACGAAGTCACCAGCAAGGGACTGGGGCTGAACCACCATGAACTCAGTTTCGTCTTTGCTTTTACTCAGGTTAAAAGATTTCCTGAAGGTCTTGAGACTGATTTTCTTCATTTTGTCAAAAGTTAACTAATCCAAATGGGTCAATTTGGTTCTGGAGCAGTTATGCCCAAACATCGGGAGGGGCTGCGATGCCTCATGGGTGAATTCTGCCCGGCTTCATTTAACCTCTGAAGCTATTTTCTACAGGCAAATCTTATGGAGGCATTTTCTCAATTTAGAGTTCTTCTTTCCAAATAACTATAGCTTGTGTCCAGTTGACAAAAATCTGACCAGCATACTACCATTCCCCCTATGAAATGAAAACCCTGCAGCCGCGGGCTCTGCTTCCTCCCTGCGGCGGCGCGACTGCCGCGCTCGACCCTCCTCCTACCGCCGCTCCTCCTTCCTCCTCTTCCTCCTCCCCGAAGGGAGGACGCGCGGCCGAGGCCTCTGCCTTAATTTCTCTTAAAGCTGAACTGCAACTTTTTTTGTTTTGTTTTGTTTTGTTTTGTTTCATTTTTCAAGACAGGATTTCTCGGTGTAGCCTTGGCTGTCCTTGAACTCATTCTGTAGACCAGGCTGGCCTCGAACTCAGAAATCTGCCTGCCTCTGCCTCCCAAGTGTTGGGATTAAAGGCATGTGCAACCACTGCCCAGCTTTGGACTGCAATTAAAGGTGAAATAAAGCTTTTAGTTCCTAAGTTGGTTTTGGTCACAGTTTTTTATTCGAACAGAAAAAACTTAGTAAGAAAAACATGAAGCTGAGAGATTGTTCTGTGATTTGAATTTGTACATGTTTAATACACAAATGTACAAGTATTATATAAAATATTAAAATCTCTAAGTGTCATCAGGTCAGCTATAAGAACTGAAAACTTATTCTAACTCTTACAGATTATTCATCAAAGATGATTGACGGGTACTTTAAGAAGCAATTAGAATCTCATAACTTTATATGACTGTAAGATGCATAGATGAAATTTTCATAAAATATGCTTGGGAAAGTCTGAATCCTTTCTTCTGGGATATGATGTTCAGCCCTGTCCTATGTAGAACTGATCAATTATGTCCATTGTTTTAAGGAGAAAACCACAGTGTATTTAGTGAATCTGGAAACAAAATGAGGTTCTTTTAAACAGCCATTTAAAAGTGTTATAATATTTTTCTTGAATAATGTAAGGTACATTTTTATCAGCCTTTAAAAATTTGAAATTTGATGTAGATTACATTGATTTTTCTTAAGAATAGTTAAACCTATTCATTTTTTAAATATTGTATTGAAGAGACTTGCTATTGTAAAATTGTATTTTATGTAAGGGGACATGCCATGCTTAGATGTGCTGGTGAGAATGCTTTATTCTTTTACATTAACTATATGTATTAATATCAAATAATTCTTGATTTGAGATCCTTTAAGTTTAATTATGCCTATGTCTACAAGATCCTATATCCGTTTGTTCTTGTACATCACCCAAGGCCCAGAATTCTTCAGAATTTTGAGAATTTCATTTTGTTTTTTTTTTCCAATAACTGATTTTTTTGTTCACTTTACATCAAAATCACAACCCCATACTCTCTTCCCAGTCCCACCCTTACAAGTCTCTCCCTCAATTTTTCCCTCACTTTTTCAGAAAAAGGAGAGACCCCCACCTTGGATAGACCCCACGTAGAGACATCTAGTCCAGTAGGACTAGACACATTCTCCCACACTGAGGCCCAACCAGGCAATCCAGGTAGGGGGAAAGGCATTCAATGTCAGGGAACAGAGACAGAGAGAGCTCCTGTTCCACTGGTTAGTGGCCATACATGAAGACCAAGAAGCACATTTGCTACAAATGTATATAGGCCCTAGGGCAAGTCCCTGTATGGTCCCTGGTTGGTGACCAAGTCTCTGTAAGCCCTCAGGGGCCCAAGTTACTTGACTCTTTTGAGGTTTAGCCTGATGGTATGTATTGTAATGCTAAGTGCAAACCACAAGACCTAGTTGCCCCAGAGACAAGAGTCCTCAAGTAACCCAAGTGATGCTATGTGACTGTTGGGAGCGACCCTGTTTGAATGTTAACTGCCTTGTCAGCCATAAGTGCTTGCTTACAACGTCTTGGCCTCTGTGGGAAAGTACTAGCCCAGCTGAGTACAAATAGACATAGATCCTGAAGTCAGCGGAGAACAAATAGCTCTACATCTTGTGGATAGGTGCCTAATAACCCTTTCTGTTCTGATCTTTCTGCTGAACTGCTTTATCCAGTCAATATCCTGTTCCTAGGAATAGATGCATTACCCAGAGACAAAGCGATCCCCCTCCACCCCCCTTTCTGCTCCTATGAGTATATAACCTGTGTGGGAAAAATAAAATTCGTCACCTTGAACAGAACCTTATCTTGCTGTCCATTCTTTGTGTTTCTTTGTCCCCCGTTCTCTTTCAGGTACCTCTCAAGTCTCTATTTGACTGTTCTGCAGGTCGAGACATGTGACCTTGCCCCCAAGTTATTTCTGACTGGTGAATTAAGAGGCCTACAGTCTATAGCTTGTCAGAATTAACAAAGGCATTGCTTGGCAGTCAGAGGAGACCTAAAGAGAAGGGAGAAGAAGGGGAGGAGAAAGATACTGAAAGAACCTAGAGGGGAACCCCCCACTCTGTTCCCGTTTCTGGGTCCACCCAAAAATCACGAAAAGGCCGACTTGATGTAATTACATGGGGTAGTTTAATGAAGGAGCTCCTGACAGACTTGCATCTCACACAGGAGATAACGGATGTTGGCCTGAGGCTCAAAAACTAGATCCTTGTCTGTTTACTCTTCCTCTGAGAGACCACAGAAGAGGAAAAAAATGATGCTTATGAGAATTGAAGCAGACAGTGTCTCGGGAACCCCGGAAGAACTCTAGTAATTGCAAATTTGATGTAATATAACAAAGAGAACCTTTATTCAGTCAGACCAGATCTTAACCATTTCCTACAGTGCAGGTTAGGAATGAGATGCGGATGCTCCAATCCAGGGGCTTGGAGTTTTTATATGCGCATATACATAAGCAGGGATCCTCGGGCTTTGGGGAGGTGACAAGGAAAGCCATCCTTCAAACCTGATTTGTTCAGACAGTGAAGCAGAATAGTGCAGTTGGGAGGAGGGACTCTTTCTGACCTGGAAAGTAACTTTATGGTGCTTTCAGGAACTAGTGTGATTTTACAAACTGGTCACAGCTGTCTGGAAACACTTAAACACCCTTCTCTCATGGCCCAAGACTGGGCCACTTAAATTTTCAAGGCTGTTCTGTCCTTGTTTCCCTTAAGGACAGGAGCCATCTGCACGGAAGAAAAGTTATCTATCAAGGAGAGTGCCAGCCTCGGTGACACAGAGGCAGGGATGTGTTGCCATTTATCAGTTCCCAAAGCTGGCATCTGCCGCTTCCTGGGGCTGAGGGCCTGGGGGTGGGAGTGGGAGTTCGTTAGGGAGAAGGGAGAGCCACCATCAAAAGGGGAATATTCTGGCGCCAGGCTGGGCCCTCTGTTTGCCCTCTCTGAAAGGCATCTATGCTGGGGAAAGGGGAGGGGAGCTCTGAGCAAAGGTCAGGATATTGCAGTGGCAGGTTTCCTGCTTCTCTTCAACAGTTACCATCTTACTCCATCTTACATCTATACTCAGGGAACCTTCTAAAAAGGTGCCCAATGTTTAGGGCTGGCATGTCCAGACAAATATAGTCATGGCCGCACCAAAAAGTCCAATTTATGAAAGAGCGTCTTCTTCTGATACCTTTGAATCTGAGGCAGAATGGAGGTCAAACTAGTTGCTGTAGTTTGATGATTTTTCAACATTGTACTATAACATTTACTTAAGTAAGGTGCACACATCAAATAATTTAAAAGTGAACAGAGTTAGTATGCTGTAGAAGATCTGGGATTTACTCCTTAAATAAATTCATGGTACTAAGTGGGATTCTGGGATATATGACTAACATTTAAAAACTTTTTTTGAAAAGGCATCTAGAAGTTAACTATTGTAGAACATGTATAGATTACAGAGTTAATTAGTTAGTTAGTTAGATAGATAGATAGATAGATAGATACATAGATACATAGATACATAGATACATAGATTGATTGATTGATATAGGTAGATCGAGTATAGAGTTACTTACTAACAGGTATTGAGTCTCATACTAGGCACTATAATCTTACAAATACAAATATAGTGTTAGAAATGAAATACTCTTTGTGTGCTGTTGACCAGTCAATCCCATAGATCCCCACCAGGGTACTGGCATTGATCTTGGTTTACCCTCTAGAACTTGACAGACGGTATACTGAAAATAATAAATGTGTTACTCATAGAAATGGAGAGCTGAACCTGGAAATGGCCTAGAAATTTCCTTCCAACTGTGATGAGCACACCACTGGGGATATTCACTTACTATCTTCTTTAGATTGAAAAATAAAAAATAAATCTTACATACACATTAAGACTAAAGAGAGGGGCTGGTGAGATGGCTCAGCAGTTAAGATTGCCGACTGCTCTTCCAAAGGTCCTGAGTTCAAATCCCAGCAACCACATGGTGGCTCACAACCATCTGTATCAAAATCTGATGCTCTCTTCTGGAGTGTATGAAGACAGCTACAGTGAACTTACATTAAATAAATAAATAAATAAATAAATAAATAAATAAATATTTTTTTAAAAGACTAAAGAGAGACCATCATTCAAAGCAGTTTATTTTTTTCATTTTAGTCTAGACATTCAGAGAAACTATTTAGAAGGTCAAATAAATTTTGGTGACCAACTAAATTTCATTCAATAATCTAAGTATAAAAACTAATCCTATTTTATCTTATGACAACAATAAACATTTTCAGAAGAAAGGCAATGGTAACACAGCTTTAATCCCAGCACTCTGGAGAGAGACGTAGGTAGATCTCTTGTGTTTGAGGCCAGCCTAATCTACAGACTGACGGTTCCAGGAAAACCAGGGCTACACAGATAAGCCTTACCTCTAAAGAAGAAGAAGGAGACAGAGAAGACAAAGGAGAGGAAGAAGAAGAAGAGAAAGAAGGAAGGAAAGAAAGGAGGGAGGGAGGGAGAGAGAGTTTTTAAAGTTTGGTTTCTCTGTTTGTTTATTTTTTAAGGGTTGGGGATATGACTCAGTAATTTCTTTGCAAGTATGAGGACCTACATTCAGATCCTTCTCCACAATAAATCAGGTGCAGTGCTGCACATTTCTTTCTAACTTCAACACTTTGTCTCACAAGAGACAGATCCTAGGAGTCAGCCAGTCCATCCAAATGAGAATCTCCATCCAGTTTCAATGAGAAATTCTGACTCAAAATTAAGGTTGAGTACAACTGGAAGACATTGGACATAGAACTCTGGCCTCTACACAAAGCATAGGAAACTCAGACCTGTGTTCTTTAACATGTATCAACTCAATTACTCATTGTAATGCTATGAAGTAGGTAATACTATAGTCATAATATACAACTGAATGAAATGAATGAAATGAAGCACCAAAAGTCATTAACATTTTCAGGGTTGTGCAGTCAGTAAACGGGAGCAGGCAGGATCTGGACTGAAGATGTCAAATGTTCAAATCCTAAGAGGCACATTTCACACTCAAACAATAGGGACAGTTAGAGATTTTTATAGATAGATAGATAGATAGATAGATAGATAGATAGATAGATAGATAGATAGATAGATAGAATGCTGGATCTATCTGTAGCTCAACCTGTGAGTTGGGATCCCTTTGGCAAACCTCTCTCTCCAAAACCATTTACATTAATGGTTGTCAGGAGAGGATATGGGGAGGTGCTCTAATGGTAATGGTCAGTCACTGAGTTCCTACATAGTCGCAAACTACCACAGCTACGAACATAGTCGGTAAATGGTAGTATTTTAAAAGGTCCAGTGTGTAGCAACTTCAATAAGAATTAACCTCCAGAGAAATCACGCAACCCAGCTTGGGGTTCAGAGTAAGGCTTGGCCACTGATCTAACCAGGGAACACACCACTTCACTGACAAACATTATTTCTACAAGGGACTGGCATTTATTTGTTGTGCTTACTTAACGGACTTCTTGAAATAAAAATGACAGAGAGTAACATTTACTACACTTGCAACATTAGAGAGGTCTATAGCTGCTTTATTCTTCCCTTTTCTCTGGCATCTTCCTTTGTCCTCCCTTTCCCTGGACCACCTAGATACTGGGCTATAAATGCAAATAAACAAGAGAAAATGTTTCTTGTCCTTGGAGTCTAGCTCAGTCTTGTATGAGGGAAGTATAGGAGTGGAGCAAAGGAGGCTGTGAGCAAAGCACCTTACCTATGCAATGGTTAATTTTTTATAATCTTACTGGATTTAGAATCACCCAGAGAGCATGCCTCTGGACAGGTCTATGAACATCCCTTCTGAGACGATTAACTGAGTGGGAATGACCCACCCTGAATGTGACTGGCACCTTCCAATAATCTGGAGTTCTAGACTGAACTGTTTCAGAAGCTATCTTCTCTCTGATTCCTACGGTAGATGCAATGTGACCAGCTATCTCACAGTCCTGCTGTTAGGACTCCTTCCTCGCCAAAGACTTTGATGTAATAGTTTCCTTTGAGACTGAAATATAACATGCTCTAGGGAAGCCATTTAAACAGGGAGGTGAACAACTCTAGATTACTTCAGGAAGTCTCTGAAACTAACCAGCTTCACTGGGCCCCTGCCTACCTGAGTAAGTAATAAAGAAGGACTTAGATTCACTCTCAGACCAGTCAAGCTACAAAGTAGACTCTGAGGCCAGACCAGCTGCCTGGAAGAAGCAGTAACAAGCCAAGCTACCTGGAAAAGGTTTAGGCCAACTGAGTCACTTAAAAGAACACTCTTCAATCCACTGAGCTGCCTGCAGGCTATGCAGTGTGCTCCAGGTTCCTAGCTTTCATAAGCTGTCCCAGTGCTTGGGTAGGCTTTGGTGATGGAGCTGTCCATGTGTCATTTCTGCTCCTGTAAGTAACACTTCACCCATGCTTCTGTAAATAACACCTACAAATGTCACTGGCTCACCAAGTATGATTTTGATGGTATCCATACTTAGACCTGTTGGTTGGTACCTTATCTGAATTAAGTAGACACATTTCCCCAAAAATGTTTTGTCACATAATGTGAACCATACTCTTCTGAAACCATGAGGCAAAATAAACCATTCCTGGGACTGGAGAGATGATTCAACAGTAGGGAAGCTTCTCCTTCCTCCTTTACCTTCTTCTCCTTGTGGTTCTCCTCTGACCTCAAGCCTCAATCCCACCTATGTCTACTAAACCCCACCTATGTCTCTTTTGCCCACCTATTGGCTATTGACATATTTATTTACCCAGCAGAAATAACTTCCGAATAAGGCCACATAGCGCCACTTGGGACTATGTGTGTACTCCAGGTCTCGGGGACCTATACTCAGCATTATAATACACAGCAAAACCAAACCTAAACAGCTATGAAGGACTCTCAACTTGTGATTCAAGATCCATTTGTGGAATGACCCTTTCAACTTGTGATTCAAGATCCCTTTGTGGAATGACCCTTTCAACATGGGTTGTCTAAGACTATCAGAAAACACGGATATTTGCATTAAAATTCATAACTGTACTATATTCATATTTATGAAAGAGCAATGAAAATAATCTTATGATTAGTGGTCACCACTATATGTAGGAGCATTAGGAAAGTTGAGAATTAATGGCTTTCTCAGTTACAAGTGTAACCACATATTGCTTTTCTGCTTGCTCTTATTGTCACTGCACTTTCATGTACAGTGACAATACCATCATGGGTCCAATAGAATTCTGTGCTCATAAGACACTGAAACACTAGCCTTCGAACAGGTAGTGAGGACCATGGCCATGACTATCAGGGATGTGCCCTGCTCACAGACATAACTCTTTTGTCCTCCCGTATTTCACTTACAACTTTAAAGACCATTAAGGATTTTAAAATAATGACAATGGAGCCCTTGAAGTAAGTGTTAGGGATCCTCTGGCTGTAAGGCCTTATTCAACAACATAAGTCACATGCCAAGGAATCCATCTCAGCATCAGTCCACAAATGCCAATAATGCTGAGGTTCAGATGTCCTGCTCCTTGAGTTGTTTCTCTTCTAGCTTTGGTTTTGTGCATATCCAGCTGGTAATCATTGCCCCCAAATTTTCTACCAGATGAGAGTCACATTTTCTTAGGGATTATGGAGAACAAGTAAATCTTGTGACCCCATTCAGCTCATCTTTAAAAAATAAAAAGAAGAATTGTACCCTTCCCCCAGCCTTGAATAGGTTAAACAACCCTCCAAAGGTTTAACAACCTGGCTGGAGATGGTACCTGGCCTCATCTCATTTGCATTTTCCCACCTGAGCATTGAGTAGTTGACAGCCTGCTGAGCTTGCCTTACAACTCAATCCAGCTAAAACAAAGGATGGGTCTGTAGGTTTTGTCTATATAAATGCAGAGCTGAAAATTAAACTTTGGGGTTTTTGTTTGTTTGGTTGGTTGGTTGGTTGGTTGGTTGGTTGGTTGGTTGGTTGGTTTGGGTTGGTTTGGTTTGGGTTTTGTTTTTGTTTTTGTTTTTGTTTTGTTTTGTTTTGTTTTGTTTTTTGAGACAGGGTTTCTCTGTGTAGATTTGGCTGTCCTGGAACTCACTCTGTAGACAAGGCTGTCCTTGAACTCAGAAATTCACCTGCCTCAAGTGCTGGGATGAAAGGTGTGTGCCACCTTGCCTAGTGAAAATTAAAATTTGAACCTTGATCAGAAATCTTTGTCTTGACTTCATTCTTCTCTTGCCCACCCACCCTTTTTTTATTCCCAGCCTCCCTTTCAGGTGTACCCAGTTCTCTGTGGCTGCTGGACAGCTACAACTTAGGTCTTGGATTTTTATCATATTTTCAACCCATGCTCATATTATGATATTGCCAAGAGAAGTTTTGAAGATGTGTTTAAGAATAATAATGACTTGATGTTGAGATAATCAAAAGGGAGGTCATACAACTAGGCTCAGCCTCATTATATTCCTTTAAAAGCAGAGCATTCTTTATGGCTGGTAACAGATGGAGAGAGGTCAGAGAAATTCAAAGCATGGGACTGATTTAGAATGCCCTGGCTAACTTTCAAGATGATGAGCTGCAAAGAAGGGCTTGAGAGAAGGCTAATTGTGGAGGTAGATGAACCCAAGCATGAAAATGTGTGTGTGTGTGTGTGTGTGTGTGTGTGTGTGTGTATGTGTGTGAGGTATCTGGTGGGAGAGGGAAATGACTTGGCTTAGAGGATGTGGTTAGCACCCCTTTCTGACACTTTCAGGAGAGATGTGATGCCTCCTTAAAAAAACAAAACAAAAAAAAAAAGCAAGGGATTAAAAAAAAAAAAACTCTGTCCAGTTGTGATCACTGCTGAGGTTTTAAAAGATCATCCTTATCCTTATCTTTTTGCTTTATGTTACAATTTCTTGAAATTCTCCACACTCAATTTCTCAATTTGAAACATTTGCAAAAATTCACATGCTGTAAAGGGTTTTGTTAAGAGACATACATAACCCCCATATGCAAAGGGGTCTGCATATGAGAAAGATGCAGAAAGATGTTAATAAAAAAAAATTGTCCTGAGCCACCTAATGACCCTGTAAGTGACAAAACACTACACTAGAAGCTGAGTAAATTCAATCTGAAATTCATTTTTAATGGAGGCATCTGAAAATGTTGGCTCTGTCAGCGAACAGCGAAATGAAACATGCAGTGTAGGTTAAAGTTACCCTGGCCAAAAACCATTCTGCTTGTGTTTAAGAACATTTAGAAAACCGCTGTGATAGTATAGGACAGTACATTCATTCACAATGCCCCGTAAATGAGTCTGTCTTCAGGCAAGAACAAAAATACTGTTATCCTTGTGGACTGAGGCAGAACCCACAAGGGGAAAGAGAAGAAGGTAGAGAGAGGAGAAAAGGACATGGGGCAGGAATCTTGAAAACACGGCTATGAGGACTGGCTAGTTGGAGTAAGAGCAGCCTAGATGAATATAACAAGCCATATTGTGGGATTATTGGTGAAAAAGTATAACGTAAAAACAAAATTCTAGGCCTTTAGGCCCAGGCTTGAGAATGTGACCTTTGTGACTCAATGTTCCAAGGTATGCTAATCATAAAACAGATAGCAACATTCCTCCACCTACCCGCTTCCTGGGTTCAAAGAGTGTTCATTCAAAGAAAGTCACCCTGACCATTGCTGGAACCCGCTATGCAAATGTGCTATTGTTAGGGGCTCTTAGAAAATGTCTTGAGAGATAACCTGCACAATTACCAGGTATTCCTTGTGACTTTTGTGACTTTGCACTTCCTTGTGTCTCTTAACTGGTATCTTTGGTGTTTTCCAACAACGCCCTCCCCACCTCCTTGAGTTATGGTATCTTCCTTTAAATACCCCCTTACCCAGCTACTCGGGGGCCCCACGGTCCTCTATCCTTGCATGATGTATGGCCATGGGCCGGAGAGCGCTCTTGAATTAAAAGTCTTCTTGCAGTTTGCAGCAAGACCATTTCTCATGAGTGATTTGGGGTGTCGCCTCTCCTAAGTCAGAACGTGGGGGAGTCCTCACGTTGTGGGTCTTTCATTGGCAGAGAAGTGGACATTATTATATATCTGCCCAGCTCTAGTGTGGATTAAACCTTATTATGAATATAAAAGTTTTGTCTTTTATCTGGAAACTGAATAATCAAAGAATGTGTAGTAACCCCCAACTGATAATTAAATATTTACTACAACACACACTGCATTTGTTGCTCATGGCCCTGGTTAGTCAGAAGATCATTATACACTAGTGCATTTTCCCAAGGGGCCGGCCACTGCACCCAGAAGCCAAGCTCATTTGCTCCCTCTCCCTGTCCCTGTCCCTGTCCCTGTCCCTGTCCCTGTCCCTGTCCCTGTCCCTGTCCCTCTCCCTCTCCCTCTCCCTCTCCCTCTCCCTCTCCCTCTCCCTCTCCCTCTGCCTCTGCCTCTCCCTCTCCCTCTCCCCTCCCCCTCCCCCTCTCCAATGCTACCATAGTTCTAGGCCACAATATGGGTCTTGCTATTCCAAGTGCCCTCATATATTCAGACCCCATCTGTGATGTCCCCTTTGTAGTGTATACCTAAGTATGGCACTGCCGTCCTCCCCTCCTGAGGGCCTAAAGCAGCAGCCACTAGTGCCTTAAATACCTATGTCTACTTGCTCCTCAATAGCAACCTAAGCCAGGCCAGCACACTGCCCACCAACCCATCTTCACTTCTTGGAGCACAGAGAATGGCTGAGTGCAAAGCATATATCACAAATACATGCTTACAGGGACTCAGACCTTTAGTTCCAGCACTTGGGAGGCAGAGGCAGGTGAATCTCTGTGAATTCAAGGCCATCCAGATATATAGAGTGGGTTCTAGGACAGCCAGAGTTACATAGGGAGAAAAGAAAGCATCATATGTGTGTGTGTCATTCAGAGATTCAAAAAAATATTAAATTTATAGTATACATGTAAACTTAAAGGGCAAACAATTATTTATACAAAGTTTAGTAAAAGTTTAATATCCTTAATGTAAAAAAGGCTTTTACAAACTAATTAAAAAAAACTAACCAATTTAGATATGAACGAGGATCATAAACATTCATCAAGGCCCACATGTAGACAGAATAGCAGCAAGGTTTGGGGTTGTATGGTGAAGCCAGAATGTGCTATAAGGGATGGTTATGTAAATTACAAAACTTCTAACAGCGGTCATATCACCACAGAAGGATTTCTCTTAGGACCCCACTTTTGAAGAATAATTATCTAAAGAAAGAACAAGATAAAAATTGTGTAGGTACCAGATTCTCAATTTGAAAACACATTGCTAATGCTTATGATTTAAAAAACAGAAAGAAGTATATCAAGATGCTAATACTGTGTATCTCTGTTGATATAGGCTATGCTGTTTATATTTGTGGTCTCCTGCTATATGAGACTGGATGAAATTCCTAGTAACAGCCCATTTTTATCATCCAACCAAATGATCTTTTAGTGCATATTTAGCAGTGATGTTTTCTGTTACAGAATAGATGTTCTCATGCCAGTCTTTTTTTTTTTTTTTTTGTACCTAGTAGCACTCTGTCACTTCCTCTTTTAGCAGCACACGAGGACAAGCCTTATACAACAAGCACGCTGTGCACATTAGAGTATTGGGTGCATAGGTGTGGATAATGTGCTCGATAAAATGGCAGAATTGAAAACCTCAGTGATACTAACCCTTCCAAAGACCTACGTGTATGGTTACCTTCTTTAACCATCGTTGTACCGCACATGAGGAAAATCGGTCTGTGGGGAAGTCTCCTGAACTGTAATGGAAGCAGTCACTAGGCGTTAGTAAATGTAAATGCATGCCTGCCCACAGAAAAAAGTCATAAGCTTACTTGTTATTCCAGTTCAGGCTCATGTATAGTTTCTTCAGTGGTCTCAGTCTTTACTTGAAGTCAGCTTCAAGTTCGGTTAGCATGAGCTCTTAGTGATTGTATTACATATTTGAGCGAAGGCTTTTTAAAAAGAGGTATTTGTAATTCTGCACCTGCTTAAAACCGTTCAGTGCTGCCCACAGTCAGAGTACTCACAGACAGTGACATATCTGTTACAGTGCCACCGTGTCCACCATGTACCCAAAGCAGCCTACTCTAATTCTCAGTTATAGGTAAAGTCATGCCAGGGACATCGATTTGCATTATTTTTAAAGTGCTGGGGGTGGGTGTTTGTTTTGAAGGAAGAGTCTTATTTGAAAATCTATTGTCATTTCTTCTTATGGTTTCTTGAACTGAGAACTTCTGGGCATGTGTCACTTACAGAACGATCAATACCATAGCTTTGTAGTCTCTGAATTGCATTTAGAAAATTGCCACTACCCAGCACAGTTATCCCAAACCAAGAGTGCACAGGCTTTGAGCTCCTCAACCATCAAGGCGGTGTGCTTGGATGCACACAGCCCTGATAGTCACTTAATTATCCACTGTGGGAAGGCCCATTCCTCAGGCAGAAATCAATGAGCATCCTTCCCTTCATCAGTTCCCAGCTTCCGGGAACTGGCGAGCCTGTTGCCAGGGAAAATGGACTTGTTGCTTTTGTTTGACTTGCCCTGGGAAGGTCTTGACAAAGATCTCTATTCTTGTTCTGTGGAGGTCTCATGAAGCATTAAGTAAAACTGTCAAGTCTGAAAGGTCCAGTGGCTCACAAGTCACTTTTACAAATGACGTTCATGGCTCCCTATGACACAGGTTGTACTTTTGAGTAATCACCTTGTCTTTGCAAGCTATGGGACTTCTTGATTACTGCAGTTTGGCACTGAGCTGAGAGAAAGCTACTTTTTAAATAGACAGATCCTATTTTGTTGAAAAGCAGTAACACTGCTGAAAAGTGTCTGAAATTCCACACACAGAATTATTTTACTACTACTGGCATTTTTAAATTAGATGCTTCTAATGTGGAAGGGTTTAGATAATCAGGAACATAAACTGCAGGTAAACTCATAAATGCGAGTAGTATTATTATTAGAGAGACACAACTCTGGGAGCATGAATTCGGGAAGGCCTTCACTGGGCCACACAATGGAATCTGATCCTTCACACGGTTCCAGGGAACTGACCTCTGGAAGTGTGGCCCTCGTGCTTACCTGCCCTCACAGTGGGCCTTGTAGCAACTGGAACAAATTACAGAGCCTCTTCGGAGACTGCAGGCAAGTAAGGGGGGATGTTCAGGACATTGCTGGTACCTGTCTTTATTAAAGGTTACAGAGTGGATTCAGAGATGCACACACTCAGATCATGGGCTTGTGACTGAAGGGAATGGATGGATGGATGGATGGATGGATGGATGGATGGATGGATGGATGTTTATGACATGAGGGGATGACTGAAGTTGAATAGGTTTTCTGTTATTTTCACGTTTCCATATTGGTGTTGAGCAAAAAGTCTGAGCATGATTTGGGTTGGATTGTTTGGATTTTCATGAAAGCGTTACTTTGTTATGGGAAAGCAGGGAGTCCTTAAAGATTCAATTGGCAGGGAACATTTTAAAAGGTTCCGCTTGCATTATTTAGTGTATTTTAAGAATGTGTTTGTTTCTGAGACTTCTCCTTTTGCGTTTTTTCCCTCCCTCCAACTCTTTGCCTCCGTTCAAAGTTACGAATGTTTTAAGTTTTCCTAAACGCAGTACATATCTCACAAGTTTGACTTACAAACATAACAGCCCTTCACTGCAGTTATTCCTGGTGCCTATATCCAGCAGACTCCATTCTGCCACACACACCTCCCATCCCCATCCCCATCCCCATCCCCATCCCCATCCCCATCCCCATCCCCATCCCCATCCCCATCCCCATCCCCATCCCCATCCCCATCCCCATCCCCATCCCCTTCCCCTTCCCCTTCCCCATCCCCATCCCCATCCCCATCCCCACTCCCACCCTCACCCCTACCTCCCTCCCCAGTCTTATGTGTCTTGGCTGGGTGACTTGGAGAATGTTGTTTCCCTTCGTTAGTAGAAAGATGTCCCTGAAACAAACTCTTTGTGGCCAAAAAATGACCACCCCAAAGGCCATCATTCAAACACTGGCTTGGAAAACCCCCCTTGGAACTCTAGCTTGCTACTTGCTCTGGCTCCTTCTCCCTCCAGACACCTTTAGCCCGTGTACACACCTGCTCTTTGGGAGATTCCAGGTCGCCGTGGGTTCCATATGCTCTGTAACACATCCTTTTCAACTTTTACACTTTAAAACCTTGAACAGGAGAAAAAGTGACTTAAACATCTTACTTTGGAGCGCCGAAATTCCCCATCAAGTCATGCTGAGTCACTTTTAAATGCCTTTAGAGTTGCATAAATGTGGTAGCGAGGTCCTGCTAGAGAGGTTTTTTTTTTCCCAATTAGGCTTCCCCATCTTTTCTTCTTAGGCTTGACTTGTGGGTTGTACTCAGACTCATAACTAGGTAACTTTCCTGCCTAGTGCCTTTTCTGTAAACACACAATATAACCCAGGCTGGCTAGGAAGCTGACGTGTCCATTAGGCTGCCTTGGAACCCACAGAGATTCCCCCTGCCTCTGCCACCTAAATGCTTAGACTAAAGGTGTGTGCCACCCAAACTGGGTTTTATGCCAACTTTTTAAAAAATGTGCTTTTACATAGTCCTATGTGCTCAAATCAGCCAGACCTGATCCATAGCAGAGCCAGTGTTGTAAGTGATGACAAGCCAAGGTTCATTCTTGATTATGTGAAGAGGGGAGAGTATGTCTTGCCACAGTTGAGGCATATTCCTCAACCTGCAAACTCTGTGGCAGGCAGGTAATGAGCTTGAACTGAGGGTTCTGTTGTGTGTATGTGCTTGCGTGTGCACTTGTACGTGGGAGAAAGAGTGAAAGAGATATCCATGCATAGAATTCTAAACCAGCACTGTGGTTGTTAGCTGGAGGCAAGAGACATGGCAGCTCCCAAGCCCTTCTGGAAGCAGCCTACTAACAGGAGGCTTCCTTGGAGACTCGTCTCACATAGCTAGCTCCATCTTGCCGGAGTGATGGTTCCTCCAAACTTACACCTTAGGAGTCCTTATGTGAGATGTGCTTTGTGCATTTGAATTACTTTGGAAATTAGAGTCCTGCGATGTACCACTCAGGAAAATAAATGGTCATATTAACTCCTAGCAAATGCCGCCTCTTTGGTTTGAATTGGTTCAGAAAGCATTTTCTTCCTGGTTTGTACACCACATTGTTCAGGCTCTTCTCATCACTGACCAGCTGGCTTGTCGGTGAATAGAGCTGTGAGCCCTTCACCATGTTTCATGTGGGGTCTTGACTGGGTGGCAAACAGGCAGCCTGTAGCCAGTGTCAGCAGTTCAGGAGGAATTGGCACAGCAGTGTCCCCATTAATTTCTGTTTGTCACATGCTGTCATGCCAGTTACACCAGAGAGGAAATGACCGTTAAAAAAAAAGGTACCCTTGTGGCACTGGGTCCCCTCCAGATGTCCCCGAGGTTAAACAAGTTCTACACTGACAGCTGCAGGGAAGGGAAAGCCTAGACCAGGTCCCACAGCAATGTGTCTGTCCTGTTAGTGTGGACTGTCAGCTGTCAACATCTGCCATATTTTAACCCTTCAAAGGAACCAGTAAATTAAGGGGAGCAGTTATCCCATGCTCTGTTGATCATTATAGATCATAATGCCTTAGAAAATCACCACAGCACTGCCCCCTCAGTGGCAGGTTTTATCTTTGGGGATGGTTTTTATGTGATTGCTGGGATCTGAGAAAAGTGATGAAGCACGGGGTGAGGGAAATGAGCTCTTTAATCGTTGATAATTTACTGCCACATGGAAAGGGCACTCAGCAGTTAACTCTTCTGCAGTTCAAGCTGGTGTTGTTAAAATTGGTGGTAGCTTCCATTTCCACAAAGATCTGTCCTGCTGACTGTCAGTCCGTCTTCACCAGGACCTGTGGTGGTTCTTACAAAAGCACAGAAGAGAGCTGTGGGGAATAAAAACCAGGTTCTGAAGAGAAAAGCCATTGACAATGAGAGACGAAACCCACTATAGGATAAATAGAAGCTTCCAGAAACTGTTACTGTGTTTTCTAAAGATTGAAGGGATTAATCGTCTGTGACCTGGATGAACCCTGTCCAACCTCTCTGTAAGCATCTAACTGTGCTGGGAGAGGATCAGTCTGAGGAAGTCTGATTCCTGGCACACATGAGTGAGATGTGTGTTAAACTGTTGAGACACACTCACTGGCTCTAACCACTAAAACTTTCAGAGGAGAAGGGGTAAGAATGGTTTCTTGCCGTATTTTAACTCTGAGGACATGGCTTTGTAGTTGTGAATTTAGAACTTCAGAAAAGATACCATTTGCTTGGGAACGTGCAGATGGGAGAAATTCTTTTCAAAAGGAAAAGAAAAGAAAGAAAAGAAAATCAATAAGATGCTTATTTGAATGTTTGCCTTACAAGGGGAAACACTGAGGAGGTAATACTACTTGAATTTCATTGGGTTTTTAATGTTTATTACAGATGATTTGACACCACTTAAAATAATTTTAAGGGACCTGCAAAATGGCTAAATGTGGGTTAAAGCACTTGCCAAGCCTGATCAAAACTATTTAAAAATTAACAAAAACAAAAATAGATTTCTAATCTCAGATCTCCAACCCCAAGACAGAGTTGGGGGTGTTAGGTGAGGACAAGAGAATTCCCCTGGGAGGCTGGCCCACCTGGGGTATACAAGTCAGTGGAAGCAAGATGCCCTGTGTCCACAAATTGGAGGGAGAAAGTGGACTCCCTAAAGCTGTCCCCTGACCTCCACATGCACCTCCATGACATTCGTACACAGTGTAGACACATGCGCACACACTGGAAACAATTCCATTCGTTTCTCTATAAAAGAATTGCTATGATCACCAACCAATGAGGTTGGGGTGCTATCAGAGATGAGTGTCAAGGCTGGTCTCATTCTGTGACCTCATCTAGTCTGAGACTCTCATAGGCTACAAAGCAGTAACCAGGGAGGTAAGTGACGCAAGGCCCTATGTGCGTCTCCACAGCTGAGTCTGTATATCCCAGTGATGGCTAATCCAAGCAACCACAGACTGACAGCAGGATATAAGGAGGACCCCCAGACCTGGAGCCATGCAGCCTTCCTCAGTGAGTCAGCAGTGGCTTCTTCTGTGATATCAGGGTGTTGTTTATAGTGCGGTTCTATTTGCCTCTGTGGAATAAGAGTCACTAGTTTCAGAGACTGATCATCCTGTTCAATTTTATCTAATAACACATAATTTTGACATTAAATATCAGGCTTAATGTTAACGTCAGGGTATGAATTTGGAGAACCTTGGTGTGTATTTAAAATCGTTTAAACATTAGACCACAAAGAAAATTCATTAAATGTATGTATATGTGAGCCTACGTAGATATGTGCTCCGTCCCTAACTAAGGGGTCTCCTTGTCGTGTAGATGGATAGACTATATGCAGATTTTCTATTACTTGTGTTGTTAAGCTCTGATTTTGGGAGGATAAGCAGTAATTGGCTCTGAGGTCTCTGAGCTTACTGTATTAAAGCCTAACGTTTAATACAGTAATTAAAAAAAAGTCACAACCCAATTCTCAGAAATGAATTCATTTAACATCAAATGGATTCTTATTTTAGTTAAATATGAAAATAGATGGAAAATAAATTTGTAATACTTTCTTGCTGTTTAAATAGATTGGTTTTCTCAGAATTCTTGCTTAGGCCTGATGTTAAGATCTGTCCAAAACAGTCTAGTTCTAGAGGAAGTCCTTACCTGTAGGCTGTGGACTGTAGAGGAACCGGATGTTTGGAAAGGGCCACAGGAGAGACGATCCTGACTGAGGAGCAAGGATGAGCCAATTAGACTAAGCACCCTGGCATGGACTTCATAGAAGGCCCCCAAATCATTACCAACAACTGTGGTATTCAGAATAATAACATCAAGCACAGTGAGCTGCTCCGGTCATCCCGTGTCCATATGCAACTCCATAAAGATTCTCCCGGTTTGGGCATTAATTAATAGTGACCGCAGTTTACAGAATCACTGATTTCATTGAAAACATTTGTGTTCAAACATGTCTGCTCAGGACTCCCTCCTAGCGTTCATTACATTTATAATTGCCAAGTTCTCTTGGGAAATGGTGGTTTCTCGTTTTAAGTCCCGAATTTTTGATGGGATTTGATGTAGCGTTTCATTTCGCTTCAAGTTCTAATGACTCACTACATTCTTTCCTCCAGAACTAACCCTCTGTTTACCCTCAGAGCATGCTCTCGTGTAGACACAAGCCTTGGGAATCAATAAGCATGACTGTATTTATGAACAGCGGAACGCTTCAGCCTCTCTTATGCCGCTGGGAGACATTATCTTGTCTGCAAAGTTGAAGTAAAATGAATGTTTCCTGTACATCTGGACTTGGCTTTTTAAGTTCTGAGGGAATCTTCTCACACTCGCAGGCTCAGATATTCTTCTGCAGTTGAGGTGTATTACAGTGTGACTTTACAGATGGAGGCATCTCATATTAATCACTAACTAATGACTTGCCCAAGTTCACACAAGTTAAGAGCCAGGAGGTAAACTTTACTCTTGCCCAATCTATTAGGCTGTTTTCATCTCAGCCCCTATAGTAGAACTAAATATAATTCATATTTTTGTCAATGTGCTTTAATGAGTAATCCCCATTTACATAAATGCTTTAGCATTTTCATACCCTCTGGGCCATTAGAGTAATTTTATTTTTATTATTGTAATTATTATATTTCTAAGTGAGAAATGAAATGAAGAGAGACACAGTAAATTTTATTATTGTTATTACCTATGTATGAGTGACAGGATTCTGCAACAAAGGCTGTACCTTAGCTCTTGGCTGGCTGTTTCTTTATACATTCTTGTTTCTTACTATCTCTGAAGTTACATCTAGAGTTCGGGCAAACATTTTCTTACTTCTGTAGATCTGTGTAACAACTGCTTAGGAATACACCCAGTCCTTTACTTGATTTTTTTTTTTTTTTTTTTTTTTTTTTAGAAAAGGCTTCTTGTCCTAAGAGATGCAATTCCTTCCCTGTGAGACCTGACAGGGATCCAAAGGAGGCCAAAGGATACAAAGAATACATCCCTTCTTCTCTTCTCTGAGAGGGTGGCATCTCCCTGGGTATCCTCCTATCCTGGTCCTTCAAGTCTCTGCCAGATTAGTACATCCTTTCCCACTGAGGACAGACAAGGCAGCCATTTTAGGGAATGGGTTCCACAGTCAGGATGCAGCTTTACGGAGAGCTTGCACTCCAGTTGTTGGGGAGCCCACACGGGAACTGAGCTGCACATCTGCCACGTATGTGCCCGGGGTGCCTTGTTCTAGCCTGTCTGTGTTCTTTGGTGGCTCAGTCTCTGAGAGTTCCCACAGATCCAGGCTGGTTGACTCTGTTGGTCCTTCTGTGGGTTCCCATCCCCCTCAGGGCCTTCAATCCTTCCCCTAGCTCTTCTGTTAAGAGTTGCCAACTCCAATGTTTGGCTGTCACACACACACATTTTTAAAACAAAAACAAGTTCTCCTGTGTAGCACAGTACTTCTGCCTCTCAAGCTCCTACAAGCTAAGCTGCTAGGTCTGTTGTACCAGGCCTCTTTCCTTGCTCCTGAGAGAGAGTCTACATGCTGCTGTCCTCCCTTTACCATCTCCGCAATTCCCTGAACACAGCTCAGTCCCAGCTCGAGCTGGAAAAGTTGACAAGTTTCATCTGTTAAGACCCAAAAGTTAGAAAGCCGAACAGAAATGAGCCAGTTGTCAACCTCTTCTGGAAGCCATTTTCTAAAGTTTGAAAGCATACTTGAAGCACAAGTCAGTGAAATTATAAAATGTCCATAACGGCGTACAACTTGGGGTTTGTATATTTCTGACTCCTTGCATGACATTTATGGAAGTGAATCCTGAGTTGATTGGTAAGCTACTAGAAGTCCTATGATTGTCGTAATGTTAGTGCTAAACTTGTCATCTGTTCTAGACATCAGACATTCTGTAAACCATAAAAGGCAGTTTTGTTCCCATTTCTGTAGGAATGTTTTCAGCAGTAAAGATTAGTGTGATTTGTTACTGGCTTGAACGACCTGCTATACTTAACTTGCACACTCCTCTGAAAGCAGTGTTAATTTTGATTTTACTTTTGGTGATGTAGATCAGAATCAGTAACTTTGTGGGGAGATGGCAGGGTGAGTGTGCACACGGTCTGGAGCTTTTTAAATTTTTAAAAATCTATATGAGTATATTTTGGCTATCTTTATACACAGAAGAAGAGGACATTGGATCCTATTACAGTTGGTTGTTAGCCACTATGTGGTTGCTGGGAATTGAACTCAGGACCTCTGGAAGAGTAGCCAGTGCTCTCAACCACTGAGCATCTCTCAGGCCCCTGGAGTTTCATGCTTAACTTTGTATTCTGTTCCATGAGAGCCTTGTTCTCTGTGTTGCTCTTTGCCTTCCTTCTCATACTGTACTTATCTCTGTGTGTAGTCCATAAAATTATTCCCCTGGCAGTTTCCAACCGATCCTTTGTGCATTTTCAGGTAAAGATATACTTGAAATCAGCATGCGATTTTTATTGAACCCCACAAACATTTGCTAAGCATCTTCCTCATATGACATACCATTCCAGCATGGCACTAGAGAGGATTGAAGCCCTCTGTCTTTTCATACAAGTCACAGAACAGAGTCTATAATACTTCAGCAAGAAAAGGCACTCATTTAAAACAGAAAAGATGCCACGGCAAGTTTTGCAAAGAAGTAGACATTCCCTGTGAAACACATGACAATCACCAAGGGGCTGAAAGGACCCAAGTGCAGGTGGCCCCATGGCAGTGAGAACCTCACTTGCAAACCCTGCAGAATTTTAGGGCTGGCTTTGGACACTGGCTTTTAGTTTACTTTCTCCATTGATCTTAAGTTACAGAATTGCCTTACAACATTTGTCTCAGGAGACCTGAATTTCATAGGTCCGGGACAGGAATTGCTGGTGGGGTTGTTGTACCTACACTCTAGCCCTCAGTAGGTTTTCAGGAACCAACTTGTCAACCAGATTATAGTAAACCATAATATCATTTGATACTCCCATAATCCAAAGACCCAAAAGGCAGTGTCTGCATATTTCATTTATCTATTGATGTGGTGAAAGCCCTTGGCAACATGACACTTGGTTACTCGTCTGAGCAAGTCGCTTAAGCTCCTTGAGCTTCAGTTTCTTTATCTGGAGAGCAGCTACAAAGGTGTGCAAGTCAGAGACACTGTTTTGTGTGTAGTCCACTGCCATAGTGACAGAAGGCAACTTGTATTTTGTAGTTCCTCCCAGTGTTTCAGATGAGAAGACCTTGAGAGTCACAGTGCTCTCCCAGCAATCTCTCTCATGATGCCTCTCAAGTAGATTTTGCAAATAGGCCTTTATGGCTTGCCAACATGACTTAATCTGTTTGGTGTCCATAAAACCTGTTTTCCTCCTGGCCTGGCTCTCTGTTCTATTACTGTCTTGCTGATAATATATGAGTTGTCTAAGTTGCTATTAAAAGTTTTCAGACCCTCTGAAAGGTCAATCCTATAAAATTTTATTATAAAGTGTCTAAATATAGAACACACATTATGCCATTGTAAGGTAAGGGAGCTCATGTTAAGAATTTTCCAATGCACACCAGAACACTCAGAAGTAAAAGCCTTGGGAATGACATAGTCTACTTAACATCTGTGCACTTCCCCTCAAATTTGACTCGTTGTGTTTTCTAGGTGACACCAGACCAAATTGAAATGTTACTTTTTTTTTAATTAGGTACTTATTTCATTTACATTTCCAATACTATCCCAAAAGTCCCCCACCCACTCCCACTTCTTGGCCCTGGCGTTCCCATGTACTGAGGCATATAAAGTTTGCAGGACCAATGGGCCTCTCCACTGATGGCCGACTAGGCCATCTGCTGATATACATGCAGCTAGAGACACAAGCTACAGGGGGTACTGGTTAGTTCATATTGTTGTTCCACCTATAGGGTTGCGGATCCCTTCGGTTCCTTGGTTACTTTCTCTACCTCCTCCATTGGGGGCCCCGAGATCCATCCAATAGCTGACTGAGCATCCACTTCTGTGTTTGCTAGGCCCCAGCATAGTCTCACAAGAGACAGCTATATCTGGGACTTTTCAGCAAAATATTGCTAGTGTATGCAATGGTGTCAGCGTTTGGAAGCTGATTATGGGATGGATCCCCGGATGTGGCAGTTTCTAGATGGTCCATCCTTTCGTCTCGGCTTCAAACTTTGTCTCTGTAACTCTTTCCATGAGTGTTTTGTTCCCAATTCTAAGAAGGGGCAAAGTGTCCACACTTTGGTCTTCGTTCTTCTTGAGTTTCATGTGTTTAGCAAATTGTATCTTATATCTTGGGTATTCTAAGTTTCTGGGCTAATATCCACTTATCAGTGAGTACATATTGTGTGAATTCTTTTGTGATGGGTTACGTCATTCAGGATGATGCCTTCCAGTTCCATCCATTTGCCTAGGAATTTCATAAGTTCATTCTTTTTAATAGCTGAGTTGTACTCCATTGTGTAAGTGTACCACATTTTCTGTATCCATTCCTCTGTTGAGGGGCATCTGGGTTCTTTCCAGCTTCTGGCTATTATAAATAAGACTGCTATGAACATAATGGAGCATGTGTCCTTCTTACCAGTTGGAAAATCTTCTGGATATATGCCCAGGAGAGGTATTGTGGGATCCTCCGGTAGTACTATGTCCAATTTTCTGAAGAAATGCCAGACTGATTTCCAGAGTTGTTGTACAAGCTTGCAATCCCACCAACAGTGGAGGAGTGTTCCTCTTTCTCCACATCCTTGCCAGCATCTGCTGTCACCGGAATTTTTTTTTGATATTTTTTTTATTACGTGTTTTCCTCAATTACATTTCCAATGCTATCCCAAAAGTCCACAATACTCCCCCCCCACACATACTTCCCTACCCACCCATTCCCATTTTTTGGCCCTGGTGTTCCCCTGTACTGGGGCATATAAAGTTTGCATGTCCAATGGGCCTCTCTTTCCAGTGATGGCCAACTAGGCCATCTTTTGATACATATGCAGCTAGAGTCAAGAGCTCCGGGGTACTGGTTAGTTCATAATGTTGTTGTACCTACAAGGTTGCAGATCTCTTTAGCTCCTTGGGTACTTTCTCTAGCTCCTCCATTGAGGGCCCTGTGATCCATCCAATAGGTGACTGTGAGCATCCACTTCTGTGTTTGCTAGGCCCCAGTATAGTCTCACAAGAGACAGCTATATCTGGGTCCTTTCAGCAAAATCTTGCTAGTGTATGCAATGGTGTCAGCATTTGGAAGCTGATTATGGAATGGATCCCGGATATGGCAGTCTCTACATGGTCCATCCTTTTGTCTCAGCTCCAAACTTTGTCTCTGTAACTCCTTCCATGTGTGATTGTTTTCAATTCTAAGAAGGGGCAAAGTGTCCACACTTTGGTCTTCTTTCTTCTTCGCTTTCATTTTGTCTCTTATATCTCGGGTATACTAACTTTCTGGGCTAATATCCACTTATCAGTGAGTACATATCATTTGAGTTCTTTTGTGATTGTGTTATCTCACTCAAAATGATGCCATCCAGGTCCCACCATTTGCCTAGGAATTTCATAAATTCATTCTTTTTAATAGCTGAGTAGTACTACACTGTGTAAAATACCACATTTTTTTGTATCCATTCCTCTGTTGAGGGGCATCTGGGTTCTTTCCAGCTTCTGACTATTATAAATAAGGCTGCTATGAACATAGTGGAGCATGTGTCCTTCTTACCAGTTGGGACATCTTCTGGATATATGCCCAGGAGAGGTATTGCGGGATCCTCCAGTAGTACTATGTCAAATTTTCTGAGGAACTACCAGACTGATTTCCAGAGTGGTTGTACAAGCTTGCAATCCCACCAACAATGGAGGAGTGTTCCTCTTTCTCCACATCCTTGCCAGCATCTGCTGTCACCTGAATTTTTTATCTTAGCCATTCTGACTGGTGTGAGGTGGAATCTCAGTGTTGTTTTGAATTGCATTTCCCTGATGATTAAGGATGTTGAACATATTCAGGTGTTTCTCAGCCATTCGGTATTCCTCAGTTTAGAAATCTTTGTTTAGCTCTGTGCCCCATTTTTAATGGGGTTATTTGATTTTCTGGAGTCCACCTTCTTGAGTTCTTTATATATATTGGATATTAGTCCCCTATCTGATTTAGAATAGGTAAAGATCCTTTCCCAATCTGTTGGTGGCCTTTTTGTCTTATTGACAGTGTCTTTTCCCTTGCAGAAGCTTTGCAACTTTATGAGGTACCATTTATCGATTCTCGATCTTACAGCACAAGCCATTGCTGTTCTATTCAGGAATTATTCCCTTGTACCCATATCTTCAAGGTTTTTCCCTAATTTTTCCTCTATACGTTTCAGTGTCTCTGGTTTTATGTGGAGTTCCTTAATCCACTTAGATTTGACCTTAGTACAAGGAGATAGGAATGGATCAATTTGCATTCTTCTACATGATAACTGCCAGTTGTGCCAGCACCATTTGTTGAAAATGCTGTCTTTTTTCCACTGGATGGCTTTTGCTCCCTTGTCAAATATTAAGTGACCATAGGTGTGTGGGTTCATTTCTGGGTCTTCAATTCTATTCCATTGGTCTACTTGTCTGTTGCTATACCAGTACCATGCAGATTTTTATCACAATTGCTCTGTAGTATAGGTTTAGGTCAGGCATGGTGATTCCCCAAGAGGTTCTTTTATTGTTGAGAATAATTTTTGCTCTCCTAGGTTTTTTATTTTTCCAGATGAATTTGTAAATTGCCCTTTCTATCACAGTGAAGAATTGAGTTGGAATTTTGATGGGGATTGCATTGAATCTGTAGATTGTTTTTGGCAAGATAGCCGTTTTTACTATATTGATCCTGCCAATCCATGAGCATGGGAGATCTTTCTGTCTTCTGAGATCTTCTTTAATTTCTTTGTTTAGAGACTTGAAGTTCTTATCATATAGACCTTTCACTCTCTTAGTTAGAGTCACGTCAAGGTATTTTATATTATTTGTGAATATTGAGAAGTGTGTTGTTTCCCTAATTCCTTTCTCAGCCTGTTTATCCTTTGTGTACAGAAAAGCCATTGACTTGTTTGAGTTAATTTTATATCCAGCTACTTCATTGAAGCTGTTTATCAGGTTTAGGAGTTCTCTGGTAGAATTTTTAGGGTCACTTATATATACTATCATATCATCTGCAAAAGGTGATACTTTGACTTCTTCCTTTCCAATTTGTATCCCCTTGATCTCCTTTTGTTGTCGAATTGCTCTGGCTAGGACTTCAAGTACAATGTTGAATAGGTATAGAGAAAGTGGGCAGCCTTATCTAGTCCCTGATTTTAGTGGTATTGCTTCTAGCTTCTCACCATTTCCTTTGATGTTGGCTACTGGTTTGCTGTATATTACTTTTATCATGTTTAGGTATGGGCCTTGAATTCCTGATCTTTCCAAGACTTTTATCATGAATGGGTGTTGGATTTTGTCAAATGCTTTCTCTGCTTCTAAGAAGATAGATGATCATGTGGTTTTTGTCTTTGTTTATATACTGTATTATGTTGATGGATTTCGGTATATTGAACCATCCCTGCATCCCTGGGATGAAACCTACTTGGTCAGGATGGATGATTGTTTTGATGTGTTCTTGGATTCTGTTAGTGAGAACTTTATTGAGGATTTTCGCATCGATATTCATAAGGGAAATTGGCCTGAAGTTCTCTATCTTTGTTGGGTCTTTTTGTGGTTTAGGTATCAGAGTAATTGTGGCTTCATAGAATGAGTTGGGTAGAGTACCTTCTGCTTCTACTTTGTGGAATAGTTTCTGAAGAACTGGGATTAAATCTTCTTTGAAGGTCGGATAGAACTCTGTACTAAACCCATCTGGTTCTGGGCTTTTTTTGGTTGGGAGACTATTAATGACTGCTTCAATTTCTGTAGCGGATATAGGACTGTTTAGATCATTAACCTGATCTTGATTTAACTTTGGTACTTGGTATCCGTCTAGAAACTTATCCATTTTATCCAGGTTCTCCAGTTTTGTTGAGTATAGCCTTTTGTAGAAGGATCTGATGGTGTTTTGGATTTCTTCAGGATCTCTTTTTATGTCTCCCTTTTCATTTCTGATTTTGTTAATTAGGATGCTTTCCCTGTGCCCTCTAGTGCGTCGGGCTAAGTGTTTATCTATCTTTTTGATTTTCTCAAAGAACCAGCTCCTCATTTGGTTGATTCTTTGAATAGTTCTTCTTGTTTCCATTTGGTTGATTTCGCACCTGAGTTTGATTATTTCCTGCCATCTACTCTTCTTTGGTGAATTTGCTTCCTTTTGTTCTAGAGTTTTTAGGTGTGTTGTCAAGCTGCTAATGTGTGCTCTCTCTAGTTTCTTTTTGGAGGCACTCAGAGTTATGAGTATTCCTCTTAGAAATGTTCCTTCTTAGAATTGGGAACAAAACATCCATGGAAGGAGTTACAGAGACAACGTTTGGAGCTGAGAAGAAAGCATGGACCATCTAGAGACTGCCATATCCAGGGATCCATCCCATAATCAGCCTCCAAACACTGACACCATTGCATACACTAGCAAGATTTTGCTGAAGGGATCCAGATATAGCTGTCTCTTATGAGACTATGCCAGGGCCTAGCAAACACAGAAGTGGATGCTCACAGTCAGCTATTAGATAGATCACAGGGCACCCAATGGAGGAGGTAGAGAAAGTAACCAAGGAGCTAAGGGGATCCACAATCCTATAGGTGGAACAACAATATGAACTAAACAGTACCCCCCGGAGCTCGAGTCTCTAGCTGCATATGAATCAGAAGATGGCCTAGTCATCCATCAGTGGAAAGAGAGGCCCATTGGTCATGCAAACTTTATATGCCTCAGTACAGGGGAATGAAAGGGCCAAGAAGTGGGAGTGCGTGGGTGAGGGAGTTGGTGAGGGAGCATCTGGGGAACTTTTGGGATAGCATTGGAAATGTAAATGAAATAAATACCCAATTTAAAAAAAGAAAGAAAGAAATGCTTTCATTGTGTCCCATAAGTTTGGGTATGTTGTGGCTTCATTTTCATTAAACTCCCAAAAGTCCCTAATTTCTTTCTTTATTCCTTTCTTGACCAATGTATCATTGAGAAGAGTTTTGTTCAATTTCCACGTGAATGTTGGCTTTCTATTATTTATTTTGTTATTGAAGATCAGTCTTAGTCCATGGTGATCTGATAGTATGAATGGGACAATTTCAATATTTTTGTATATGTTGAGGCTTGTTTTGTGACCAAATATATGGTCAATTTTGGAGAAGGTACCATGAGGTGCTGAGAAGAAGGTATATCCTTTTGTTTTAGGATAAAATGTTCTGTAGATATCTGTTAGATCCATTTGTTTCATAACTTCTGTTAGTTTCACTGTGTCCCTGTTTAGTTTCTGTTTCCATGATCTGTCCATTTGTGAAAGTGGTTTACTGAAGTCTCCCACTATTATTGCGTGAGGTGCTATGTATGCTTTGAGCTTTACTAAAGTTTCTTTAATGAATGTGGCTGCCCTTGTATTTGGAGCATAGATATTCAGACTTGAGAGTTCCTCTTGGAAGATTTTACCTTTGATGAGTATGAAGTGCCCCTCCTTGTCTTTTTTGATGACTTTGGGTTGGAAAACGATTTTATTAGATATTAGAATGGCTACTTCAGCTTGTTTCTTCAGAGCATTTGCTTGGAAAATTGTTTTCCAGCCTTTCATTCTGAGGTAGCGTCTATCTTTTTCCCTGAGATGGGTTTCCTGTAAGCATCAAAATGTTGGGTCCTGTTTGTGTAGCCAGTCTGTTAGTCTATGTCTTTTTATTGGGGAGTTGAGTCCATTGATATTAAGAGATGTTAAGGAAAAATAATTGTTGCTTCCAATTATTTTTGTTTTTAAAGTTGGCATTCTGTTCTTGTGGCTGTCTTCTTTTAGGTTTGTTGAGGGATTACTTTCTTGCTTTTTCTAGGACGTGGTTTCCGTCCTTGTATTTTTTTTTTCCTGTTACTATCCTTTGAAGGCGGGCTTTGTGGAAAGATAATGTGTGAATTTGGTTCTGTCGTGGAATACTTTTGTTTCTCCATCTAAGGTAATCGAAAGTTTGGCTGGGTCTAGTAGCCTGTGCTGGCATTTGTGTTCTCTTAGTGTCTGTATAACATCTGTCCAGACTCTTCTGGCTTTCATAGTCTCTGGTTAATAATCTGGTGTAATTCTGATAGGCTTTCCTATATATGTTACTTGACCTTTTTCCCTTACTGCTTTTAATATTCTATCTTTATTTAGTGCATTTGTTGTTTTTATTATTATGTGTCGGGAGGAATTTCTTTTCTGGTCCAGTCTATTTGGAGTTCTGTAGGCTTCTTCTGTGTTCATGGGCATGTCTTTCTTTAGGTTTGGGAAGTTTTCTTCTATAATTTTGTTGAAGATATTTGCTGTCTCTTTGAGTTGAAAATCTTCATTCTCATCTACTCCTATTATCTGTAGTTTTGGTCTTTTCATTGTGTCCTGAATTTCCTGGATGTTTTGAGTTAGGATCTTTTTGCACTTTCCATTTTCCTTGATTGTTGTGCCGATGTTCTCTATGGAATCTTCTGCACCTGAGATTCTCTCTTCCATCTCTTGTATTCTGTTGCTGATGCTCGCATCTATGGTTCCAGATTTCTTTCCTAGGGTTTCTATCCCCAGTGTTGCCTCACTTTGGGTTTTCTTTATTGTGTCTACTTCCCTTTTTATGTCTCGGATGGTTTTATTCAATTCCATCCCCTGTTTGGTCATGTTTTCCTGCAATTCTTTAAGGGATTTTTGTGCTTCCTCTGTAAGGTCTTTTACCTGTTTAGCAGTGTTTTCCTGTATTTCTTTAACTGAGCTATTAAAGTCCTTCTTGATGTCCTCTACCATCATCATGAGAAATACTTTTAAATCCAGGTCTAGCTTTTTGTGTATTTTGGGGTGCCCTGGACTGGGCGAGGTGGGAGTGCTGGGTTCTGATGATGATGAGTAGTCTTGGTTTCTGTTAGTAAGATTCTTACGTTTCCGTTTTGCCATCTGGTAATCTCTGGAGTTAGTTGTTATAGTTGTCTCTGTTTAGAGATTGTTCCTGGGAGACTAGCTCTCTCCTCTGAGTTTCAGTGGTCAGAGCACTCTCTGCAGGCAAGCTCTCCTCTTACAGGGAAGGTGCACAGATATCTGGTGTTCGGACCTCCCTCCTGACCGAAGATGAAGGCCCAAAACAGGACCTTTCCCAGAAGTTGTGTCGCTTCGGCCTGTCACAGAAGCTGTTAGCTTCTGTAGTCCACACTCTCACCTGCACAGATTAGTCTCAGAGGGATCCTGGAACCAAGATGGCTCCCCCAGGTGTTCCTGCAAAGCCCTCCCGGGCAGGGTGTACACCTATCCTCTGGCCGGGAAGGAGCCTGGATGTCTGAAATGCTACTTTTAAAGTACTCTAAAACTTGATGTTTTTAAAAATGAAGCAGCTTTGATTAACACGTTTTAATGGGAACCATGTAAAGTCTGTTCTAAGTTTACACCTTTCCTCTAGGGAAGGTGCCACAAGCCTGGGAACATCTAGAGAGATGAAGAAGAGGTGTGATTGTGGAGGTGCTGAGAGGTGACTTGCAGGCACTGGAGTTTTCAGAGTGGAACTGTAAGCCGTTTCTTCTGTAAGCCTTTCTGCAGAGTAGGTACTGCCTATGTCGGACCATGAGCTTATGTTTCGAAGTAAGCCCACCTTATATGGAGATAGTATGAAATTGAGAGGGAGAAAATAAAGCACACACAGAGAGAAGTGGGTGCCACATGAGCCCAACTGCACAGACATCGTGTGATGCTTTCAAGGGCAAGTGCAGCAGGGACAACAGACTGGGAAACAGCACCAACTTTGGGAAGGAAGTGGCAGTGTTGAAGGACTTTGAAGATAGTAAAGGGAGCCGTGAGTGGCATATATCATTTCAGGCTATGACTCAGACGCCATCCATGTTCAGGTGTTGCTTGTTTCCTCTAGGGAAGGTGCCACAAGCCTGGGAACATCTAGAGAGATGAAGAAGATGTGTGATTGTGGAGGTGCTGAGAGGTGACTTGCAAGCACTGGAGTTTTCAGAGTGGAACTGTAAGCCGATTGATACCTGACTAGCAATGACTAATCGCTCACTTAAGACATTACAATCGATTTGCTGGAGAAACTGGTCCATTTGATTGGAAATGGGAGAAATTGGGTTGGTATGAATGTGTCTTTGTTGAGCAGTGGAGAAATGAGAATTATAAAGAAGGAGTTGATGGGACCTGGTTGGTTATTCTTTGTCTGGAGGCAAAGCAAATGGAGGTAATTAGAGATAAGAATTGCTTGTTTAAGAAAGAGAGTGGTGATTTGGTCTTGTGGAATTAAGCCTAAAATGGAAAATTATGTATGAGGGTACTTTCTGGCTTAGTTCTGAGAACCTTTTGAGGAATTGGACTCTAGGAAAGAACCCACATCCTGGAAAAGGGAAATGTTATGTTTTTATAGAAGAGGCCATAGATAGATCTATTAAATGCAGTCTAGTAAAGTTGGTCTTGGCTATAAAGAGGTCATAACTGTGGAAGAATAATAAATTGGGCTGGGGAGGTTACAGCTCAGGAGCAGAACTCCTCCTTAGATCCTAAGAGACCCTGGTTCAATCCCCAGTATTACATAACACAAACAAAGTCATATTAATACATATACATCAATTCCCAAAATTCCCACTACCATCAAAGAAATGAAAAGAAAGTTTGTAACACAGTATCTCCCATCAAACTGCCCCCTCCCAAAAAGTGGGTTCAAAAATGGCAGGAAGGATCATATGAGGGAGAAGAGTGGACGACACCATGAAGTCACGACCCATACCATCCACTAAGTGGGGTTCATAGGGGCTCACAGATATTGAAACAACAAACTCAGACCACATATGAGTCTGAGCTAGGTCCTCTGCATATATCTTATGGTTGTGTGTGTTGTTGTTTTTGTGGGACTCCTAACAGTGGGAATAGGGAGGGGTGCCTCTGACTCTTTTGTTGGCTCTTGGGACCCTTCTTTTCCTACTAGGTCACCCCATCCACCCTGATACGAGGGTTTGTGTCTAAACTTATTGGAACTGTTTGTGCCTTGTTCATTGATATCCCTGGGAGACCTACTGTTTTCTGAAGAGAAAAGTAGGACTAGATCTTGGGAAGAAGGGAGATGGGGGCTGGAGTGAGATGGGGAGGGGAAACTGTGGTGGGGATGTAATATACAAGAGAATTTTTGTAAAATGGAAAGAAAGAAAAGAGGGATTATGACACCAGCAGTTCAGCAGTTCAAAATATAAAGTTCCTGTGTGTGAATGTGTGTGTTTAAAGAGATAGAAATGCTACATTCCTCTCAAATACAGCGTAAAGCACAAGATAAAGACAAGCTATATTCAAGTGTAAACTATTTAAGAAATGCCATTGAGCCTTTTGCATGCCTGGTTAGTACCTGAGACAACTCCAAATCATGAACTGAAAAGCTTGTCTGCTTTTGAAAGGCCTAAGACGCCAAATGGTTAAGAAGCTTCAGGAAAGACTGTGTGTGCAGGATCCAGCAGCCAGGCACGCAGAAGTAGCCAACGAGAGATAAAACTGCTGTTGTTTGCTTCAGCTCAGCTGCCTGGGTTATTCATTTGTTTGTGAGTGGTTTGTGTGTGCATGTGTGCAGGCGTACATGTGTGCATGTGTTTAATATTGGGGATTTGTGCCTGTCAGCTTTTATGCATTTTACTCTTAGCAAACAGAAGTTCAAAGTTGCTGTGAAAAAGCACTATCTGTTTGGCTTTCATTTTGAAATATTCTAAACAGTTAAACTAAGAAAGTTTAGGGACAGTGGAGGCACATGCCTTTAATCTTAGCATTCAGGAGGCACCAGTAGTTCCAGCCTGGTCTACAGAGAGAATTCCAGGGTGGCCAGGGAAGGGGAGGGAAGGGAAGGGAAGGGAAGGGAAGGGAAGGGAAGGGAAGGGAAGGGAAGGGAAGGGAAGGGAAGGGAAGGGAAAGGAAGGGAAGGGAAGGGAAAGGAAGGGAAGGGAAGGGGAGAAAGATAAAAGAAAATTTAGGGACTGGAAAGAAGGTTCAGTGGACCAGAGCTCTTGATTCTCATGCAAAGGACAGTGTTCTAGCACCTACATCACAGCTCACAAGCTCAGTTTTTTTCTTTTCTTTTTATTAGATATTTTCTTTATATACATTTCAAATGCTATCCCGAAAGTTCCCTATACCCTCCCCCTGCCCTGCTCCCCTACCCACCCACTCTCACTTCTTGGCCCTGACATTCTCCTGTACTGGGGCATATAAAGTTTGCAATACCAAGGGGTCTTTCCCAATGATGGTCGACTAGGCCATCTTCTGCTACATATGCAGCTAGAGACACGAGCTCTGGGGGTACTGGTTAGTTCATATTGTTGTTCCACCTATTGGGTTGCAAACCCCTATAGCTCCCTGTGTGCTTTCTCTAGCTTCTCCATTGGGGGACCTGTGTCCATCTTATAGATGACTGTGAGCATCCACTTCTGTATTTGCCATGCACTGGCATAGCCTCATACGAGACAGCTATACCAGGGTCCCTTCAGCGAAATCTTTCTGGCATATGCAATAGTGTCTGGGGTTGGTGGCTGATTATGGGATGGATCTCCGGATGGGGTAGTCTCTGGATAGTCCATCATTTCGTCTTAGCTCCAAACTTTGTCTCTGTAACTCCTTTCATGGGTATTTTGTTCCCTATTCTAAGGAGGAATGAAGTATCCACCCATTGGTTTTCCCTCTTCTGGTGTTTTGCAAATTGTATCTTGGGTGTTCTATGTTTCTGGGCTAATATCCACTTATCAATCAGTGCATATCTAAGGACTTCTTTTGTGATTGGGTTACCTCACTAAGGATGATATCCTCCAGATACATCCATTTGTCCAAGAATTTCAGAAATCCATTGTTTTTAATAGCTGAGTAGTACTCCATTGTGTCGATGTACCACATTTTCTGTATCCATTCCTCTATTGAGGGACATCTGGGTTCTTTCCAGCCTGGCTATTATAAACAAGGCTGACAAGCTCAGTTCTAGACGATCCACCACTTTCTTCTGGCCTCAGCAGGCAGAAGGTATGCTTGTGGTATATGTGTATACTTGCAAACAAACACTGAAATCCATAAAACAGTGCTTTGTTTAAAAAATTCTAGAAAACACTAGAAAACAACCAGACACATTTTTTAATATTGTTTATGCTCAGGCATGGTGACACAAACCAGTGATCCTAACACATGGAAGGCAGAGACAGGAGTTGAAGGCCAGCGTGTTCTACATGACACTCTTTTAAATAATATAAATCAATAAATTAAATAAACCAAATGGATTTCTTGTGCCCTTCAGAATCATCTCTGCCTTTAACACTGTATGTGGATGAACTAGTAGACTTACAGAACCTTACTCTGTAGCTGCTTACCTTTTCTTCATTAAACTAAAATTAAGATGTTGATGTGTCACAGTAAGGCTCTTTTCGCCTTTTAATTTACATGCTACAGTTACCCATCGTTCTGTGTCTTCCTCTTATATTTCGAGGATACTGTGTTTCCAAGGTTGTGAGAAATAGGTGACAGATTGGAGTATAAGTAGAACAGAGATAGATTGATGTTCCCATCCAACATCTGTTGACTGTTGCTGGGGCATGTAAGGAGACAGCAGAGTGTGGTGGTGCTAGCTGTCTACATCTGGTAACATACAAGAAAGAGTGGAAGAGAGGTGCTAGGGAGATGGCTCAGTGGTTGAGAGCACTTTCTGTTGTAGCAGAGGACTGTTCCATTTCCCAGTACTCCCATGGCAGTTCACAACCATCTATCACATCAGTTTCAGGACATCCAATGCCCTGGTCTGCCTCCTTGGACTCTCTGTGTGCACACTGTGCACATAACCTCACACAGGCATACATATGTAAACCAAAATGAGTAAATCATAAAGGAAAAGGAGAACAGGGTATCTCCCGCATTTTGAGAGCATGCCCCAGTGACCTAAACCTTCACTGTCCCACGTCTTAAAGTCTCTAGTTTCTCCCTGTAGTGTCAAGCTGAAGGCCAAGTCTCTAACATACTGGAGGTTAGGACATGTCAGAGTGAAATTAGTGAATGCAGAATTAATTTATCATTGGTGAATATTTGGGGTTATTTTCCCAGGATTTTGGGGGTTTTTTGGGGGGGCAAGGGGTTCTTTTAAGTCTTTTAAGCAAAATAGCACCAAGCCTTTCTGTTTTGACCTATTATAAACTTGAGCTGTTGGGTCTGTAGGGTGAGTTTCCAGAAATAGAATTACTGAATCACAGCATATTTTTAGACCTGCGTTCATTCCCATGCACATGTATTAACGGGTGGACAGATTGATTGATATTTTTTCCCTAGCATTTGAGTCACAAGGCCAGTGCATTTGAGGCACAAGTTCAGGAGGCACCCAGGCTTCTAGATGAGTGCAGTCCTTAGGGTTAGGCTCCTTCCCTGTCATTCTGGGTCAGCTTTCCCCTCCACTACTTAGCTCCACACTCAATGTTCTTGTTCTCCAGGACAGTTTCTGTCCACATAACTAACACACCCATGACACAAACTTAGAGCAAATGAGTGTCTGGAAAATAGTAACATAGGCAGAGTCCATGTGGAACGGCTTGGTGTCCCCACCCTACTGTGTCCTTACTTTTTCGTCAAGGAAGTACTGTGGTAACAGGACAGACACATAAGCTCTGGGCCAGTGCTGCCTATGCTTAGAGGGCTGTCTGCTTATAGGGTAAGGGAGGGAGGACTGCCTGCTTATAGGGTAAGGGAGGGAGGGCTGCAGTCTGTGGGTGTGGAGAGAGTTGTCCCCAAGCCTTGCTGAAGGAAGCCCTCAAACATAAGGTAGAGGCAGACAGAACACATGGATTGGAAGATGCGTGCATGTTGGGGGATATAGTGATGGAGAGAGCACTCTAAGAAAGAGAGAACAGTGCCACAAAAGGACCAAAGACCACATCATCCTCTGTGGTAGTAAAAGAATCAGGAGAACAGCTGGAAACAAAAACAGTGGTCATTAGGGACCAGACAATAAAGTACTTGAGGTAGCAACTTAAGAGTGAACTGCTCCATCCCTAGCTGAAGAGCTATTGGCATCTGATAGGTGCCGGAAGAGGAGATCTGGTCTTCTTTAAGAGTGTAGCCCCTCACTCTGTGGCAGGTTAATCACAGTTCAGCAGAAGGCCATACATCTAAGAATATTTGGGCAACACAAATTGGACTTGATGGATTTAAAAAAAAATTAGAGGACACAAGGTTAGGTAGGTTGGGAAGAGTCAGGGGTGGGGTGAGTATAATCAAAATACACTGTATAAAATTATCAAAGAAGAATTAAAATGTATTAAAAATTTAAAAGCTAAAACCTAAAAACAAATGGGCAGTAGAGGACTCCTGTATGGTTCAGAGTACCTTTTAGAAATATCACTCAACATAGAGCAAAGAAAAAAGATGATTAAATGAAGTGTGGGAGCTAGGTATGTCAGAATACTGTCATGTTGGAGACAAAAATACCAGCAGCTTGGTTAGCATTGTACAAAAGGGAGAAGGGTAAATTGCCTTTATTGAAAATTATTTTTGAGGCTCTCATGACCAGGACTCACTTGGGTGATTTTTCTGAATCCATCACTGAGTAAATTTTACTGAAATTTACGTTTACAAAGTTACATTTACAAAATATTCATTTTGGTACAGATTGGGCTTGCTGTTGCTGTGGAATGTTCTAGAAAATGTATCAGGAAGCACTGAAATGTATACATTTGGGAATGGCCCTAACAGCTATTAGGACTTGAGATGTCTCCAACTATGACCAGTATCAAAGTTGAAGCCATGACTGAGATAAAATGGCAGAGGCAGAACTTGAATTGAAGGATGTGTCTGTGTGTTGCTTATAAAAAGCCCAAAGTCTCCCAAGTCCCAGACAAGAACTCTGCCACTGAGTTACTCCCTGGTTCTCGGTTTGCTGAGCTTGGGTCTCACATGTATAGCTCAGGCTGGCCTTAAAATTTGCAGTCCTCCTACCTTGGTCTCCCAAGTGCTGGCGAAATAGACATGAACCTACATCCTAAGATACTCTTGAGAAGTGCAGTTGCTCATGACAATAGACAGGGGATACCACAGATGTTGAATGTGGCAGCCATGGTAGGTGATAGAAAAGGAAATTTACCATAGATACAGCAAAGGCAGTACCAAAAGCTCAGGTGAATCTAAGAGTTTCCCTGTGGGGCCTTTGTCTCTGTTGATATTGTAGGAATAAGAAGGGCAGGTGGTTCATGACTCCTGCAGGACAAAATGGAAAAGAGTTTGTGGTACCCACAAAACCAGAAGCACAAATGCAGACTGGGAGTTTTAGGTGAGTAGCTAGGGAGGTTGAAAGAGAAAGGCATGTTAAGGAAAATGAGAGGTTCGGAACCTCATTTTAGGGAGGGGCATTCCTAAGGCTCCTTTGCCTGGACTCTTCCTATCCTGAAGCCAGTTTTCACGTTAGCCTGCCAGATCCTTGTCATTACAGCACCACAGATTATCTGCACTGGTCTTGGAGTTGGCTCAGTGATTAGCTCTTCCGTTCTGTTCTACTCCCAAATCCCTTCCATTCATGTCCTCTGTGATTTTGTCCTATGTGTGACCACCTGCAGCCTCTTCTTGTAGATTCAAGAAGCTTCTAGTGAGTAGTGTGTAGTTCTCCTCTCTCCTAAGAGGCTTCAGACCTGCAGCAACACAGAAGGAAGGCTATTGCACTACCAGAGTCCCCGTAAACAGCTGCAGGCAGCTCTACCCCATAACAGATAGTGTGTGCAGATGTGTTTATGGGAGGAAGGCCGAGTTTGTTCTCTGTGCTGTTCTAAGCCTCTCACCACTGTGCAAGGGCCTTTCTTTTTCAAGTGAAGAGGTAAGCGGTCTTTTATAACCCATAATAAAAACCCTTGTAAAGGCCATTTTTGATCAAATGAAGCTAAGTGTTCTTTTCAGAATCCATCCCCATTCCTCCCCCCACCACTGAACCCCACCCACCACCACCATTGAACCCCATCCCCACCTCTCTGCACTGGAATGTGCACAAGTCAGTAATGGGTAACATCTATAAATAATGTCACAATTCTAGTTCTTATTTGTTAAGCTGAGAAAGCAACCGGAAATAATTACATAAGAAAGCTTACCAACCCCCCTCCTCTATAGCATATGTGTGTAACCACTAAGTAAAATTTAAAATTACATAATTGAGTTATATAGGTGTTGATGTGCAAGAACACTCAAAAGACAATTTGAAGGAACCTTCAATCATTGGAGGGTCCCAGAGAAAAGTTTCTCTAAGTGTAGACTAGAAAAAAAATTGCATGTATACCTTAGAAAGTTGGATTATTGATTACTCTGCTCACTGAGTAATAACATAAATTCTGAAGATCCTTCCAGACCTAAGGCTAGCAAACTGTGGAGTTTCAAATTAAGTGCAGGCCACATGACACTTGATTCAGTTAAAAATGCTAACTGTTTAAAGATTCTGTCCTTTGATGCGGGCAGAGTTGTGTTTCTTGATCCTAATAACAAGTGTTTGGGAAGATGGAAAGCCAAAGTGTAGGATGGCTGTGTGTGCCAGTGCCCTGGCCAATGATGACTATGAGGCCTCTGATTTAATGATGCCACTCTGGAGCCCATTCCTCACTCTGGGAGTTTCCTCACAACCACTCTATGACAGTGTTGTCCATTCTTTACAATAAGGAACCTGAGACAAGATGTTGGTGGATGAGATGTGACCAACCTCTCAGAAGACATCACAGTGTAGTTTAACCCATGAAAATGAAAGATCACATTGGTCCTCTCGATTGCAATTTTTCTTTACTCTCTTTTTATTATTCTAGTTTGTGCGCTTAGTAGATTAACAACCTCCTTTTTCACCTTCTGTTCATCCTATATGCTAAACTTTGAATAATAACCTCCTTATCCACACTAACTGTAAGATACAATACTTTTAAAGACACAGCAATAAAGCTCTCTTTAGTGTGGTTCTGCTTTAGGTGTCCTCTCCAGGGTCCTGTCTGGTGAGGATGCAGCTGGGCTCCTCACTCTGAAGCCCCATGCTCTTTTTAAACTTCTCTCTGCTAGTGTTCTCTTACATGCCAGACACTTCCCCACATCAGACAGACCTAGCCCATGGCTCAGGTTAGCTCCTTCAGCCTCGGTGCATATAAAAGCACATGTGCCCTCTGTGGTCCTTGTCACAAACCAGCTTGAAGTGTGTAGGTACAAGCTCATGTCTTCTATCCTTGTTAAAGAGCCCCTTGGGCCCCAGTCTCTGGGTGCTGTTTTGTAACAGTGCCTAATGTGATGTCTTCTATATTGTAGGTGGTTCATAGTTCTCTTAAATAAATGGTAGCTGATCAGTGTGTATAATTTAAAATATATTAAATGCTTTAGAATATAATATTCTACATAATGTGTTTGGGTAGATAGATAGATAGATAGATAGATAGATAGATAGATAGATAGATAGATAGATAGATAGTATAACATAAGTATACAGATAGTTTAGAACCTGTCTAAATCTCCCCTTTTGAGGTTGTTTCCTTTTTGTAGACATAGGAACAAAGACTCACAATGATGAGAGGGACCTGCCTTAGTTTATATGACTAGTAAGCACAAACTCTTAGCTCTGAATACAGTTAGTTCATTTTCTTTCCATGGGTAGAGGCTGGTGGGAGGTGGAAGGAAGGTGAGCGCCCTCGGCTGTGCTCCTCTAACCGAGGAGGAGAGCGCTTCTCCAGACTGATTGCTCACCCGCACAGGCCTGTCCACCCTTGCCCACCTGTGCTCCTCTAACCGAGGAGGAGAGCGCTTCTCCAGACTGATTGCTCGCCCGCACAGGCCTGTCCACCCTTGCCCACCCCTGGATCAGTTGCTTGTGAGTGGAAATAGAATTGTCCTGGTATCCTTGGACCATCCCTTCCCAGCTGTCCACCACAGTGTCTGTGCAGAAGGCAGGCAGGCAGGCAGGCAACTGTGTCCTCTACCCACGGATACTAACTTCTGTTACACATTACCTCATTGAGGAGGGAAGTGTGAAGTAACCGGAGAGACTCTCAAAAGAAGGAATCGAAAAGGAGAACAGAGAAAGGCATGACTGTTGAAAAGTGTGAGGCTGTTATTTCATTTAGGACATGCAGGGAAATGGGGAAATAGTCCCAGTGGGCCATCCAGTTTTTAAAGAAAGCTTCACAGAATGAGGTGAATAAATCCAGGATCATTTGGGTCACTGGCCAGCAACCCGAGTACTCCAGCTTCATACCTTCGTGTTTCTACAGTGCTGGGGTTTATATCCTGCTCGGAAGAAGTTATAATTAACACTGCATCTTTGTAGTTTTGTTTCCTGATGACTTTCTACAGTGGGTTAATAATAGCCGTTGTGATGAGGTAATGATTCTTCCTCCAGCCTGTCCATTTATGTCATTGCTTTGTCCCCTGAATACCAGTGCCATTTTGACTTTTGCTGAAAGTGAGTTTCTTCTCATTTCTGTGTAGTTGAGGCAGAGTCTTTGCTGTCTCAGCAGTTTCACTACCTCTAGGGTATAACCTCCCTCCCCCCAACCCCCCCCCCCGCCCCCAACCTAAAGCTGGCTGAACCAGACCTCACTTTGCTGCCACTAAGGAGATTACCTAGGGTGGACCCTGCCTCCCTAGATCACTCTATTGTTCAGCCACTGTCGCTGCTGCTACCTGCTGGGAGTCGGCCTAGCTATTCCTGAGACTACACATGGTCACCTGAAGCTGGGCTCCAAGGATGAATTGGTGTGAATGGGCCTCCACACTCCTTTATAAAGCGTGTCTGCCATTAAACATTAGAACCTTGAGCAGACTAGTTGTCTTGGTTCCATTATTTCTCTACCCGCCTAGATTCCCTCTTCTCCTTCAGCTCCAGGCTGCCTCCCAGGCTAGAACCCAGATATGAGAGCTGCAGGCCGGCCCCAACACTAGGGAATAATAATAATAATAATAATAATAATAATAATAATACAGACTCCTTAAACTGCCACTTGGTGAATTAAATTTATACACACAAAAAAATATGTAATTAAAAACAGCCACGTAGGCCATGCTTTTATCCATTTGACTGAGGCAGAGGAGAGCTGGCACTTCTGAGGTCTCAGGCCTTTGTTTCTCTGTGAGGCGCTGTGATGTGGCTTGCCACCCTGCTAAGCTGTTCCATTTCCTTCACGCCCAGTGACAGGCACTAAGTAAAGAGGTAGCCATGGGGGCACAGGCTAACCAGACTCTTCTTTGGGACAGAGTTCATGTGTGACTCTTGGAGCCTGTCTCCAAGCTTTGATTAATTGTCCACTTTAAATTCACCATTCATAGAGCTGAGTGTTTGAGAGAATCTACCTTATCTGGGGGCTATCATCTTGAGTGAGATAACCCAATCACAAAAGAAGTCACTTGATATGCACTCACTGGTAAGTGGATATTAGCCCAGAAACTTAGAATACCCACTGTAAAATTTGCAAAACACAAGAAAATCAAGAAGAGGGAAGACCAATGGGTGGATACTTCATTCCTCCTTAGAATAGGGAACAACATACCCATGAAAAGTTACAGAGACAAAGTTTGGAGCTAAGATGAAATGATGGACTATCCAGAGACTTCCCCACCCAGAGATCCATCCCATAATCAGCCACCAACCCCAGACACTATTGCATATATCAGCAAGATTTTGCTGAAGGGTCCCTGGTATAGCTGTCTCATATGAGGCTATGCCAGTGCCTGGAAAGTACAGAAGTGGATGCTAGAGAAAGTACCAAAGGAGCTGAATGGGTCTGCAACCCTATAGGTGGAACAACAATATGAATTAACCAGTACCCCCAGAGTTCGTGTCTCTAGCTGCCTATATAGCAGAAGATGGCCTAGTAGGCCATCATTGGGAAGAGAGGCCCATTGGTCTTGCAAACTTTATATGCCCCAATACAGGGGAATGCCAGGGCCAAGAAGTGGGAGTGGGTGGGTAGGGGATCAGGGAAGGGGGAGAGTATAGGGGACTTCCATGATAGCATTTGAAATGTAAATGAAGAAAATATCTAATAAAAATTTTAAAAAAGAGAGGGAGAGAGAATCTACCTTAAGCCGATCCTCACTTCCTAAGAGCTTATTGCTCTTTGTGGGTTTTGAGGGCAACATTTTCTTGTGAGCTGATGTGAGAAGTCAGTCTTATCCATGCAGGACTGTCTATAGAAGTCCCTAAAGATTGTCATAACCATTAGAAATTGACTAGAGAATGCAATAGGAGCAGGGGTCTTTGGAGCTTTGCAATAGGTCAAAAGTGTAAGCTTGATGTGCTGTGCCCATAGTGTAGAATGCTGTGCGCACAATCTCCCAAGGGATGAGTGAACCCACCCGATTCCCTGAACAGGACCTTAGCCTAGCTGTCCTATATTTTAAAATATTGCACCATTTTGTGGAAGAACTGAGGGTTTTTTTTTAAGGTGCTAGGAGTAGATCCAGCAAACCCCTCTGAGTAATGTATCCAAAGGACTTGAAAGGGGAGATAATTGGACACCTATGTTCCAAGCAGCCTATTTCCACAGAAGCCAACACCCAGGGGCAGTCTGTGTTCATCCCTGGATGAACGGGTGGGAATTGATGTGTTTAAATACTATGCAGCCTTGAAAAGGATGAGCTGATACATAGTACCTCATAGAGACTTACTCTAAGAAAATGGGCAATTCCCAAATGATACACACTGATTCCACACGTGAGGTTTCCGGAGGAAAATCAGAGGAAAGGTAGTTGCCAGGGTTGAGAGGAGAGGAAAGTAGGAGTTGTGGTGGAGTCTACAGAGTTTCATGTTTTGTGACATGAAATGGTTATACAGATCGTCTCCCAGGTAGTAACGTTGGCTTTCAGGCTTAATATTGAGCACTAAGTTAAAATGGTCCAAAGTAGGAAGTCAGCGCTTTCCTGTACTACAATTAACAATGTGTGTATCAGTATTCTGGGACTACTGGCCCTCACTGCTAGTCTCCCTCTGACTTAACCATCATCACTTCCTGTGGGCTGGCTCAGATAGCCTGCACCACACCTCCTGTACCCATAATACCTGCCTTCATTCAATCTGCTGCCACCAGGTTGGCTGGACAAGTCCTGCTTTACATTTGACATTTTCAACGGCAGACTCCAGACACTCTTTGGGAAAAAGATATTATGCATATGTAGGGTTGGGGCTTTATTGGAAGGGCCAGTTCTTGCTGTGCAATCTAAGCTGGCCTCAAGCTCCAGGTCCTGAGTGTTCAGATTACAGGTAGGTGCCACAGCACCCAGCTCTGAAGAAACTGTAATGACGTCTTTGGAAAGAATGTGGCTTGTGCATTATAAGGGGAAAAATAAGTGGTACTGTCTACGTTGTTATGTGTCTTATTTTTAATTTTTGAATGAGTAAACATTTGTACATTTTTAGGAATAAACTTTGAGAACATGAGCAAATAGCTCAAATATATACATATGCATATGTAGATATCATAATATTATATATATACATATATATATACACACACATACATTCATTCATTTTTACTAGTCATTTTCATTTTAAAACTGCCATTTCTGAGACTTGTCAGATGGTCTATGTTGGCTATTTCAGTATCATTGGAAAACTAGCCTGTGCCTCTGTAGATGGAAAGTAGGACCCTATCATAAACCTTTTAACCAATATAAGCCTCGGGGTCAATTTTAGTTTGCTTATTTTTTATTTAAAGCAGTAAGCAGATTCAAGTGCTAGAGCCCCTGAAAACAACATTAGCAACATTGGAGATTCCTGGGATGTCTGGAGTCTCTGAGGGAGCAGCAGAGGGCTGACTTCCCTCGAAGCCACTGTCACCCAGAACCAGCCTCTCCCTGCCCTAGAATACTGTGACAATGTGCTTCTTGTCACATGGCTTAGGCAGAGAGAGTTGGCCCCCCATGTGACAGCTCAGCACAGGCCGTTTAAACCAAAACTATGCTTGATGGGTTTTAGCGGAATCATCTGAAGGTGTGTTTACTTTTAAGGGTCAAGTTGGGAGTACCCCGGGGTTCCTGGATCTCTGGTCTCATTGCACTGCGTCAGTTGAGCTACTGCGGGGTATTTGGGACTTGTATAGGACAGAATAATTTATATTAAAATCTTGAACTGTTTGACGGTATGGTATATAACACTGTAATGTGAGATAAAGCATGAAGATAACCCTTTGAATTCTTTATTTTTAAAAAAACACTTCTTGTAACTGAAGCAGATTCTTAAATGATACTGGAGTTTGTTCATTATTACTGTTCTGTGGAGTTGGGTTCCAAATTAAGACACAGTTCCAAGTTTGGAGTGTCCTCCTGCCCTCCAGACAAGGTTTCTCTGTGTGTCCCTGTCTGTCCTGGAACTCACTCTGTAGATGAGGCTGACCTCAAACTCAGTGGTCTGCATGCCTCTGCCTCTTGACTGCTGGGATTAAAGGCATGCACCACCATGCCCAGCTCCGACTGATACATTCTTACATAGAACAACTATTCGCAGGTGTCATTAGCATGGACTGACTGAAAGAGGGTACGTGGATCCACACTATTTAATCCATGTTAGGTGTGGTTTTAGCAAGTCCCATTAGCCTTTAAGTGATTCTCAACCTTCCTGTTGCTGAGAGCCTTGGCTGAGGTAATCTTCCTGTGCACTGGGTAAAGGTTGTCTTTATTTTTCATATCTTGATTTCTGTGCCATTGGAGAGCTAAGCACTGTGTAGACTTTTGTATTGTTGTTTTTTATTAAGCATCACCTGTCTCAGTGTTTCACAAACGTTTTTCTCCATCTCCTCCTGATTGGCTTCATAAAGGGTTACGGGCCTATACATGGGGCAAGAGAGGAAAGGTGGGGCCTCCAGCCAGAGATGGGGAGTCTGGGAAGGAAACAGCTGCTAGATATTTGCCAGCTAGACAGGGAGGAAGGAACGGGTGTCAGGACTGAAGGAGAGGTAAGCCCACATGACAGAACATAGATTAGAATGAACTAGTTAATGAAGTTATGTGAGCTAGTTGGGAACAAGCCTAGCTATAAGACCTAAGCATTTGTAAATAAATATAAGACTCTGTGGGTCAAGAAAGTCTAGGGATACAGTTTCTTATATTGTGGTGACCCCTTGCCCCAGCCATAAAATTATTTTCCTGCCTACTTCATAACCAAAATGTTGCTACTGTTATAAATTGTAATGTGTTTTCTATGGTTTATGGCCTTTCTACCCTCAAAGAGGTCACAACCCCCAGGTTGTTGCTTTAAACAAACATTTTAGCACCTCTCCTCTAGGTGCCAAAGTGACATCAAAGAAAACCAAGGAATACAGTTATGACATTCCTCAGGAAAGAAGACTATGTAGCCACTAAAATTACATTGTATAAAAGTAGGAAGTAACTTACAACAGCTTCCCAATAGCTTTGCGCTTGCATGGATGCTCTGCACGTGCCCCTGCCTGTGCATGTGTGCTTGTGAAGTCTAGGGGCAAACTTTTGGAGTCACTTTTCTCCTTCCACTGTGGGTTCCAGAGGTTGAACTGAGGCCATCAGACTTGTACAGCAAGGGCTTCTACCCAGTAGCCTTCTTCCAGTCCAATAAATTGTAATTTAACACACAAACATACTAACCATTAATTAAATACATTTTCATGTCTATAAATATAATGTATGTGTAAAAAGGAAACAGAAAGATCCACAAAGATTGTTTGACAGTGACATTTTCTCTGTTCTCAGCAGTTAAATTATATGTAGGTTTCCTTCCTCTGCTGCATACAGTTCTTCTTTAAACTTACGGTTGTTTATAACTACTAGTTTTATATAATGCTCTATTTTAAAACACAGAGGCAATGCATACTCTTTTACTCTACAGTTCAGGTGTTTTATAAGTTCACATGGGCTTTATTAATTAATAAGTTAGTCCACGTTTTTAGCTTTTATACTGTGAATTGTCTCCTTACGTTTGAACAGTTCAGCATGAACCAAGCAGATTTCTCTCCCTGTGGTACTTTAAGAGAATGATGCTTAGTGGACAGGGAGTTAGCATGATGAGCCAGCATGACATTACTTGAAGTTAGTCATGCTTTTTAAAAATCCAGTGCTTACAAGCTGTGTGCATGTGTTCCCAATAAAGATGGATTTGCCTCCACAGAAGACGACTCAGTTTGGTACCCCGTGCTTTGCTTTCGCACAGTTGTTGACTGATATTAGTCCCCAAGTATTGCAAGGCCACTGCTCACCAGAGCAGGTCCAACATACATTTGGAAGCTTAGGAGGTAGCTCCTGCCAGCTCAGAATGCCCATTAGGAGCCTCAGAACTCATGTCCACACTCCCGTGTCATTGCCTGGGCCCTCTTTGCACCTTGTGGACACTGACCTTACAGTGTTGGCTGCCTGTGTGTTCCTTTAGTTTTTTGTGAATCTGGCTCTCCCAGGAAACAGGAGGCAAACAGCCATTCCCCTCTCCCCCTTAATAATTCCCATCTGCTAAATGCTTCCTGTGTGCCTGAAACTCTCCTCAAATGTTTCATTATGTTGGTTGATTTGAACCTCTTATTAGGAAAAGTAAATGCTGTTTTCTCATGTGACAGGTGGAAGAGCGAAGGATTTGATTTTCAGAAGACAGAATTCTAAACTCTAGAAAATGACCCCCAAACCGGTGTTGTTCTCAGTGAACTGATTTAGCAGTGCTCTTAGTTATGTTTCTGCTGTCCTAATCAAATACTGAACAGAAACAACTCAGGTGGAGAGAGATTAGTTTGGGCTCACGGCTTAGAATAGCCTATCATAGGCACAGGGGTGGCAGCAGGTCACAGCTATAGCAGCTAAAGTATGAGACAGCCAAGAAACAGAGGACCTGTGAGGAGTATTCCACATCCAAACCATAGCACTCCATTCCTGGCCCTCCATAGGCTCATGACCACTTCATAATTAATACAAACTTTATTCAGTCTAGCTTCAAGAATCCCCCAGAGTTAATAAGTGGGACAGTTAAAAAATTCAGGGCAAACTCTTAGCTGTGAGCCCCTGTAAAGGGAAAACAAGCTACATTCTTACAATGTATTGTAACATGGAGCAAACACTCCCATTGATTGCAAAAGGGAAGATCAGGAGGATAGCAATGAAAGCATGACTGAAACTCTTTGCTATCATCTCCAATAGTGTGTAGTCTCCATTGAAATATAGGCTTCTTCCCTTCCACAGTTGTACACATCAGCTTCTTAGATCTTCTTCCCAACTTCTCTCTCCCTACTACACATTGTTTCTTTTCTTCTGGAACCTTGAGGTGAGCATCTATTACCTTGTAATTCTACATTCTGCTTGCCTGGCAACAGCACCCTAAGTGATGAGTTCTGATGCCAGCTTGAGATGGCTGCAGTGGCGTCCAAGCACCTGCAAGCAAACCAGGGGAAATGTCTCCCTGTGCAGCCCTTTGGAATAGGCGATCTGTGTGGTGCTATTCTTTGCTCAGGCTTAGCTTTGAAACCTGGGATTCTCTTTTCAGATGTCAGATTCTAAAATGAGCTTACAGTTTTATACTCTGACCTCTTCTATGAGTGGGACCGCAGAGACCCCTTGTCTTCATGGAGAGTGTGGCTTCTCTTTCTTGTCACTCATTAATCTCCTTTACAGCTGAAATTGCTTTTGCCTCACGTCCTCAGCCCTGTGCACGGCTCTAGGGCACTCTGTGCTCTCAAATTGCAGATTTTTCTTTTCACTATCTTGTTCCATTTTTGGTTTTGAAATCCTACTATAAACCTGTCTAAATGCAATGAACAGTGACCACACCATAGCCTGAACACTCTGTTATCTTTAAGTATCCTCTGCCTAACAATCCCATTAGGTTTAAATTTAGCCTCACTCAGCCATTCAGGGTACAGCAGAACTCGGTCACATTTACTTATCTTGTCAGTTATCTGCACTCCGATCCCTGGTTGAATTCTTGTTTTGTCTGAAAGGTCATGATGGCAGTCTGCTGTCCACATTTGGCACTCTGGCCTTGCACACTCTCAGTGGAATGTTCCTGTAAGTTTGTTCTGCTTACAGCATCCTAGGACTCCTCCTGCATGCTTTCTGCAGACCACTTCTAACCATTTGTGAGCCATGTGGCCAGGTTTATCACAGCAACAATCTGTCTTCCCACATCAAGTATGTATTAGTAACTGTTATGTTGCTGTGGCGGGGTATCTGACTGGAAGCTACTTAAGAGAGAAGAGCTTTATTTTGGCTCACAGCTCGGGCATTTACCATCTATAGGGGAAGCAATCATCTCAAGTTCAGGGTAGAGATGGCAGGAGAAACAGCCATAGTGAAAACACCGAGTCGGGGACATTAAATAGCTTGCCTTGCTTTCTGTATTTCTTTCCTGTTTAACTAATAAAGGACTGTGTTAAGAGATTTAAATTGTTTTGTATTTTGTTTTGGTTTTACATTCTTCACTAAATCAGTACAGGGTGTTGTGACCTTGACCCAATATCTAGATTACTTCGGTATGTTAGTTTCTTGACCTATGAAAATAGGGCGACTTATCTCAGAGTTGTGGTTTAGGCTAAATAAGTTGCTAAACAGAAAACTTTAAGAGAAGTGACACTTAGGTATAAGCACTATAAAAATAACCATTTTGAAAATACTTAAATTATATCATTTGCTATATACTGACAGTTGAAATTACTTAATGAAGAAAGGTATGTGAAGTAAAATTCAACCCCCTAAGTTTGCTCAGTCCTTATCCTGTGTCCCCCCCCATCCCCACCCCCACCCCCCAGCACTAACCACCAGTGATTGTTTGAGGTTTAGCCTTTTGGAACATTTCCTACGCCAGGGAAACTATTCTTGTTTGTGTGTGGGGGGGTGTCTTTTTTTCTTTTTTAATTTTTATTAGATATTTTTTTCATTTACATTTCAAATGCTATACCAAAAGTCCCCTATACCCTCCCCCACTCCCTGCTCTCCTACATACTCACTCCCACTTCTTGACCCTGACTTTCCCCTGTACTGGGGCATATAAAGTTTGCTAGACCAAGGGTCCTCTCTACCCAATGATGGCCAACTAGGTCATCTTCTGCTACATATGCAGCTAGAGACATGAGTTCTGGGGGTACTGATTAGTTCATATTGTTGTTTTACCTATAGGGTTGCAGACCCCTTCAGCTCTTGTGTACTTTCTCTAGCTTCTCCATTGGGGGACCTGTGTTCCATCCTATAGATGACTGTGAGCACCCACTTCTGTATTTGCCAGGCACTGGCATAGACTTACAAGAGACAGCTATATCAGGATCCTTTCAGCAAAATCTTGCTGGCATATGCAATAGTGTCTGGGTTTGGTGGCTGATTATGGGATGGATCTCTGGGTGGGGCAGTCCCTGGACGGTCCATCCTTTCATCTTAGCTCTAAACTTTGTCTCTGCAACTCCTTCCATGGATATTTTATTCCCTATTCTAGGGAGGAATGAAGTATCCACGATTTGGTCTTCCTTCTTGATTTTCTTGTGTTTTGGAAGTTGTATCTTGGGTATTCTAGGTTTCTGGGCTAATATCCACTTACCAGTGAGTGCATATCAAGTGACTTCTTTTGTGATTGGGTTACCTCACTCAGGATGATATCCTCCAGATGCATTCATTTGCCCAAGAATTTCATAAAAATCATTGTTTTTAACAGCTGAGTAGTACTCCATTAAGTAAATGTATAACATTTTCTGTATCCATTCTTCTGTTGAGGGACATCTGGGTTCTTTCCAGCTTCTGGCTATTATAAATAGGGCTGCTATGAACATAGTGGAGCATGTGTCCTTCTTACCAGTTGGAACATCTTCTGGGTATATGCCCAGGAGAGGTATTGCTGGATCTTTCGGTAGTACTATGTCCAATTTTCTGAGGAACCGCCAGTCTGACTATTCTTAAGCTGCCCTTTCCTAATATAATACTCGTGGGGAGTTGTGTTTGATGGTGTCCTGTGGGAGCATGAGAAGGGGGGAGACTGGCATCATTTCAGGTGACTGCTGGGAATTCTTTGGCTCGCACACACTGATTTGAGCATCTGCTGACTGTTGTATGTTTGTTGTTTCCTACAGGATATGATGTTTCAGCTTCTCTAAGGTCTGGACTTTTTTTATTCTCACAGAGTAGTGCATCAGTATCTGAAACCGCAGAACATTTTGGTGACCAGCAGTGGACAGATAAAGCTTGCCGCATCTATAGTTTTCAGATGGCCCTTACCTCGGTGGTAAGTGAGATCATTGTCCTGGCATTAAATGTAGTCTTCCTGTTTTAATTGACAAACTGCCCCCTTCATGCTCCTCCTGCTGTTTCTGCCCACACTTAGTCTGTGAATGGAATGTCTGTGTGCTTCTTTTGCTAGCTGTGGCTAAGAGAAAAGCAAGGGCTTTGCTTACTCTGACTGGGTTTGTTATGGATGGGAACCAATCACAGAAATAGCCTGTTGGCACCTTAGCCACTAGGGAGGAGTCAGTTAGACATTTCTAAATGAGTTTTGCTATAACCTGGGTTTTTAAGTTGCATACATAATGTGGAAGGCACAGCTTGGGTAAAGGTAGGGCAGGCTGGAGGAGTGCCACCTGTGTTCTGTGGTGTAATTTGAAAAACAGCCACACCACTGGCCCAGGCAGGCCAGATAACAAACTCTTCTGAAACTGTGATGCTTCAGGGACTAGAGAAATGAACTTGACAGTGAACCTGAATGACCTGAGTGACTACCACTTCCCAGCCCAATGGAGGCATCATGGGCCAGAGTAGAGAGGATCTGAGGCCCTGTTTTGGGAGAGAACTTAAGTCCTCCTGTTCTTTGTCTCATTCAGATCTATGGCCATAATAAGCCTTACCATTCATTAACTCCAGTTTCTCTTTATAGTCCATCTGGCTGCAGTCTACAGAATCTAAGAGGAGCACCCTGGTAGTCAGTATCAATATTTCTTCTCTTATAACCTGCTTTGTATGTAGTAAATGTGTGAGTAGCTAGAAGTGAAGGAAAGCTGCCCACAGACATAGCAAGTTAAAACTTAGGAGAAAAAAAATCCATCTTCAGCCTCAAAGAAGCTCTGAAACCAGACCCTGGCCTGGATGGGGGCCCTTGTTGGGAAATGTGAGGTGGTACCGTTGGCCATTGTAGTGAAGGAATGAGATGACTGCTTCAGTTCTTGGCACATGTGCTGCAAGAAGGCTGACATTCTACACAGAAAAACAACAAAACCTGCTTCCCCAGGGTCCTGCAGTGTCGGCCTAGAAGGTGAAGTCCAGGAGAAGAGTCACTTGGTCAAGAAGAACGTTCAACTTACAAAACTTACTTGTGCCTCCTCCTCTTTTCTACATGCCAAGCTCAGAAATCCCATAGCCTCCAAACTCTCCATTCCTGTCACTGGATACTTAACCTCTGGAGCATTCTCTAAAATACAGTGTGCTCTTGAAAGATAAATCTTACTTTGTTCAGTGTTTGTCAGTGCCTCAGAGAAGACACAGCCCAAGTGGATATTTAAAGAACAAGCCTCAGCTTTGAGTGGAGTGAGGCAAGCCCTCGGACTTTTACATAACTACACCACAAAGGGCTTAAGTCTTAGTGCTTCCCCAATGGGAAGGGTGAGGTAGGCTTTGCACTTCCCTAGGAAGTTACAACTTGCTCTTGAAAACGCCAATTCAGCATGTAGGGCTGCCCTGAGAGGTAAAACTAAGAGTTTAGATATAAATGGTATGATCAAGCTTTGTAATAAGGTAGATGTGTTTTCTCAACAAGTTTCTAAGTCTATTAACCTGGCCATTGGGGCTCCTCTAACTCCAGCTCCAAGATTGGTGCCGAGCCCCATTGGCCTGTGTTAGAAGTAGACATCTGTGTCCTCGCATTGGGTGCAGACGCTGCCTGGGGAACCCCTGATTATTATATGCCTCAATTAACAGCAGGGAATACAGGTGATAAAAAGATTGATCCAGGTTGCAGCAGTGATATATGTTGTGCTGCCCTGGCCTTACACACTGGAGGTATATATGTCTGTCCGGGAACTCATCAAGATAGATCTCTAAATTATAAATGTGGCTATGAAAATGATTTTTACTGCACCTCTTGGGGCTGTGAAACCACTGGAGATACCTATTGGACCCCATCCTCCTCTTGGGATTATGTCACAGTTAAACGACTTTACCCCAATTCCAAAGTCACCTCCCCTGGAAAACAACCCCTTAATAGCTATTGTTCCGCCAATTCTTCTAGACAAGGGTGGTACAACCCATTACAAATTGGCTTTACAACAGCCGCAAGGACTGCTGACTGGACCAAGAGAGGATTCTCTTGGGGGTTGCGCATATATATAGAGGGCACAGATTGGGATTGACATTCAAGATTAAACTACAAAAGGAAATCCCCAACAAATATAAAGCATCTATAGGGCCTAATCCCCAGTTATACCACCCTATATCCCCAAGCAATCCTCAACTCCCAGGTACCCACCCCACTGTTCCTACCCCAGGGCGTGCTACGTCCTATTTCAGCCCACTCTCCCTGCCCCCCCCCCCCCCCCCCGCTTCCACTGACTTACTGTGGTCTATATTGAATGCTTCTGCTTTAGCCTTGCTGGATAAGACACAAAGAGATAATGCGTCAGAATTTGAAGATTGTTGGATGTGCTTTTCTGCTTCCCTGCCCTTTTATGAGGGCATAGCCTTATTTGGAAATTTTACCCTGCTTTCAGATGACAACCAGCTCCCCTTCGAGTCAGTTCAACTTACCTTGACAGAACTCTCTGGGATAGGAAGTTGTGTGTTGGGCCCAGACATGCTTCTGCCACGGCCCTTGCTAGTGATTTGCAATAACACATTTAGAGTAAATAAAAATGGGTTTTCTTATCTTCTTGCCCCAAATGACACCTTTTTGCCATGTTCCATGGGCCTTACACGGTACATATTATACAAGAGTTTATGAATAATAGAGATTATTGTGTCTTGGTTCAGCTTTTTCCAAAGTTTAGTATTCATGAGTCAGATGACTTACTGAAGTTTTGGGATCGAGGTGCCTCCTTGCCATCCCACCACAAAAGAGAGCCTATCTCAGTGGTGACCCTTGCGGTCCTTCTTGGCCTGGTACTGCTGGGACTGGGACCGGGACCGGAATCGCAACCCTTGTGTCATCTCAACAGAATGCGCACAATTACCATCTGCTCAATGAGGCTATTAGCCAAGATATAGAGAATATAAAAAGGGGCCTAGATGATCTTACTGATTCCTTGGTCTCCCTTTCAGAAGTTGCCTTTCAAAATAGAAGGGGATTAGATTTGCTCTTTCTACAACAAGGAGGCTTATGCACTGCACTTAAGGAAAAATGTTGCGCATATGTTGATAAAACTGGATTAGTTAAAGATAGCATTGCCAACGTTACTGCCAGTTTAGAAAAAAGAAAAAGAGAGAGAAAGAACAACAAGAGTCATGGTACCAAAATTGGTTTTCAACCTCCTCCTGGCTTTCGACTTTGTTGCCCCCCCCTTTTGGGGCCCCTATTGGGACTCCTATTTTTGATTTCCTTCAGTCCTTGGGCATTTCAGAAATTGACCCAATTTGTTAAATCTCAAATTGATTCATCTCTTTCAAGCGCATCTGTTTCAGTTCATTACCATCGGCTGGATGTTGGCAATACATGCAGGTTACTTGAGAAGAGTCAGATGTGGATGCCGCTTCATAGCCCTCATCTCGGGGAGAGAGACTCAATTTCCATAAAATGCTTAGGTAAGATCATTCCCTCCCCCTAAATTTGGCCATCAGTCTCATGCCACGAATCATTTATAGATTACCATAGTCTGTGCTTCCGACATGGTAATATACATTCTCACCACATTGGAAACTAAACAGTCATCCCAAGCTACACACATTGGAAAAATTGGAACTTGAAGACATCGCCCATGAGAGTTGTAAGGCTAAGCAGTGCACAGAGATTAGTCTGGAAGCTGTTAGACAGCTTCTGAGAGGCATGTCTGATTGAATGAAGGTTGACTGCCCTAGGATCCTTCCCCCAGGAAAAACAACATGGGATCAGGTCAGGGTTACTCTGAGTAAAAATCTGTGGGCCTAAGAGTCAATCCTATACATGGCCCCTAACATTGCACAGTGGAGATCAGACCTCTACCTCTACCCACGGAGCTTGCTTCATTCCTAAATCCCTTGGCTAGCCCAGGTTATAGCCAACAGACTGGAACTGTTAATTCAAGCCTCATAGATGACTTGTCCTTGTGTCCTTCATGGTTTTAGAGAATCACCCAGTGAACAAACAGACGTTTAGGTGGTCGTTAAAAACGTGGCTACAAATTTATTATCCAATATGCCTTTATAAAAATATTAAAATGGGGGAGATGTTGGGAGCTATTAAAACAACACTATTGTCCTGATCTCTGAATTGGGCCTCTCCCCCCAAGAAGAAAAGGGGGTTAAAAGCGGGCCACCGACGCACTGTTCCGAGAACAACCACAAAATCTTCCAGCCCTAAGTCAGTGCCAGATGTCCTGCCCAAAAGATATACCCTGATACCACCAAGTTCCTGCTTCCCCGTGTAGTTGCCAAAAGAAAAATTTCTGCTGCCCCATCCCTCCTGCTGAGAAGTACTTCCTCTTTTGCTTGTGCATTTCCACTGCCCCATCCCTCCTGCTGAGAAGTACTTCCCCTTTTGCTTGTGCATTTAAGCCTTGAGCCTTGCTGAATACAGAGAGACCTTGATGCTACTCAGACTGTTTCCATGTCGTTCTTGTGCTTGGTTCTCGTCTCTCCCTCCCCCCATTTGGTTCTTAGGAGAAGGTTCCCTTGAGACCCTCGAATAACTGGACCTGCTGGATGGGTCAGAATTTAATGGTAACATTAAGAGGTATGTTTTCTTTAGGGTACTGCATTTTAAACATTCCCCACTGTTACTATTTTTTCCTGCTTACAGGAAAAATCCACCTGATAAAATAATGCTTTGATTTTTACATACATGTATAAAAACAGAATCGCTGTCTTTCAGACTAATCTGATAAATTATTTTTAGTATTCTTTTAATAGGCTGCACTCCACTACCTAGAAATATCCATTTTACACTAGGTTATGCCACACAAGGAAATGGAAAGCCATGTAATTTTGCAGACTGGCAAGAGATTTGCAAGTTAACTGACCTGAGACCACCATCTTAACTGCTGTGAAAAGCGTGTATATTGCTCATTGCCAAGGCTTGACCTATAGTCTTTCCTGAGACCCTTCAGAAACTGACTGTTCTTTCCTTGGCGTTATTTTCTGTCTTGTTGGTAGTTATGTGGGGCTTTTATTTATAAAGCAGCGGTGAGTCATTTGAAGTGAGATACTCAGTCTTGCTCCACCTGGATGTTCTCCTGGGCATTGAAGAAAGACTTTTTAATGAATAAGTTAAGACATGCCAACATGTAGACACATGCGTTTGAGTCATTAGAAAAGTCAGGAAAGAATTGCTTATACATTTAATGGTTTCAGTATTCCACATCGCTACTCGCTGGTACTAAAGCCAAACCTTCAAATGCCCAAGCTCATCCTGTATCGCTGTGTTGACTGAGCCCTTGGCTGGAATCTCTGAACAAAAATCATGAAAGTTATATGCCATAGTTTGATCTTATGTGAGAACTGAAAGATGACTCAAACTCAGGTCTTGCATTTACGGTAATCTTCTTTGCTGAACTAGTCACCTGGCTGAATCAAACGTTTTGTCCTGAACAGAGAACTGAAGGACATATAGGAATATTGTACCTCTCCTTACTAAAGGACATTATTTCTAACTCATTGTATTTTGATATTATCAAGCTTTAGAAGAGGTTTTATATTCTTCTAAGATAATTAACATCTTCCAAATAAAGGAATAGGAGAATTATTAGACAGCTTTTACTATTTTCTACATCTATCTCTATGTGACTGGGTTTGTTTGTTTTGTTTTAACAGTAGCTTGTACTCTTAGAGCTTTTAAAAAGCTTTACACATTTTCGCATGTGACTTTCCTCCAAAGTCTTTTTTCTGAGTCCATCCATATCTAACGGTCATACAATCTTGAAATCATCTTCCCATGTAAAAATCACCAAAGACAGTTGCAAACCTTGTAAGGCTGTTGTTAGAGACATAAAATAGTACAGGAAAAAAATAAGGGAATTTTTACTGGCACTAGTAAGATTCTGAAGGTTTAGTACTGCCAGTCTGTCACTTCAAACTGCTTACACTGCCCTGAGCCAGGGGTGGGGATGGGGGGTGTGCGCACAGGTGTGTGTGTGCATGTATGTGCATATGTCCCTGTCTCTGTGTTGTTAGTACTTGGTAAACAGTGAAGAAACTATTCAATTTCAGACAACTTCTTTTATATGCTTAAGGGAGGAAAGGAAATAAAGTTCTGGCTTTCAGTCAACAATTCCCAGTCACCTCTTCTGTGCCAGGCTCTGTCCACCACCTTAGAGGTGATGCTGAACTCAAGTGGACAGGGTGTATGCTCTCAGAGCTTACAACCAGAATTGGGAAGTAGATCTGAGCACAACAGTCTAGGGAAGCAATGTGCCTTTAGAAACAGAGCAAAATACAATCAAGGAAGAATTTCCCATTCTGTGGAGTCACATGACCCATGGATCTACCCGGCTGGAGCTAGAGAAGCCCACACTGGTCACCTGTGCCAGGATGTGGGATGTCTGCAAAGGTCACAGCATCTTCCTTCCAGAACCTGTCTGCATTCAGCTCCTCTGGATGTGTGTGCATCAAGTCATCTGCACTTGTTTTCTGTGTGTGTGCCTGGAATGAGCTACTTGCATGACACCCAGTTTGCACGCTCAAGTGACAAAGTGAAATAGGACCAGAAGTTGAAAACAATGTCATCTTTTACACGAGAAAATACATTCTTTATGTTTGTTTTCCTCACTGTGCATGTTGTATTTACTATGGAGACCTGGCAGGGATTGAGCATCAGCCCGACAGCTGAGCAGCTCCCACAGAAACCTGCGGAGGCTGCCAGTGCATACTGAATGAATCAAATCCAGCATTACATGAGTATCATGGAAAAACCCCAAAGTCCTGTCGCCTCAGCACCTCGGCAAAAGTTCAGGACACACCTCTGAAGCAGGAAAGGCCCCTGGAACGCCCTCCGGTCTCAACATCTCGCCATGACACAAGCAGGACTATTTGTTAATACTCGCAGTTGCCAGTACATATTTCATAGCTAACAATGGGGTGTTTGTGTGGGTTTCGTTTTCACTTTGACCAGTGAGGGAAGTGGAGTACAATGGGAGCAGTGCAGAGCTGGGAAGAGGACACGTTTTCTTTAGGATTCCCAAGGCTGTGTACGTGGAAAATGCCAGGGCCAAAACAAACACGAGGCCTTGTCCAGATCCCTCTGTTGCTCATTCTCGGTGGTAATAAAACTCGGCTGAGTCACTGTCTGATAGGCTGACTCTGCTCACAGTCACGGCGGCCATCAATGGCCACTGTATGAGTTTCTCCCATGTACAAAAGAGTGAGTTCTGCACTGTACAGAAAACTGCTGTAGGAGGCTGTGCCTGTTACACCAGCCCTGCTGGTGAGGTGGATCCATGACTGTCTCCTTGTCCATAGAAGACAGGCGTTCATTTGCCCACCTAAGGCCAGATCCTTCATAAATGGTGACTGTTATGAATTAGTCCAGACAAAAATAGGTGAGCTGTGAAGCTTCTGCCTGGGGAATATTTTACTCAAGGGAAAGGATTGGCTTCCTTTCAAGATCTCTGCACAAGTCTGGCCAGCATACCCCATCTAGGGATGGTGTGCATAGAGACTGCTTGTCTCCTGGCATTTTATGTCTTGTCATAAACATTGTATGTGGTGTCACTAGATCTCAGAAGCCTGAGATCAGACTCAAATGTAAAGACAGCACGTGTGAAAGTTGTGGAGACCAGGTGCTTTAATGAGGCCTTGCAAGCCGTGGTTCCCCCGAGCTCCAGAAGATGACAGAATATCCCTGTCTCTTACCTTTAGCATTCCTATGGGAATACACTCCAGTGCCATGTCAGGCACTGAGCGATCCGAAACATTATGTCACAGGGCAACTTCCTCTCCGCAAGCTTGCCTCATCGGAAGGTGTTATTTCCATACCCAGACTGTGAGGCGTGGTCCTTAGAATATTATGTAAAACAATGTTTCTGTAACTAGGATTTTTGTGCCCTCTTTAATTCTTCGGCTATATGAACTTATTGCTTGCAGCTGTCATAACAACTGTGTGAGGCAGGGGGAGGTAGCCATACCTTTATTTTGTCTGCGCTTTAGTAATCTTATAGTATAAGTCAAAGTATGTTAATGAAATTTTGTAGCATTTGGCTTAACTGTTCTGAGTCATTCAGTTCATGTTTTATACAAATTGAGTAAATATGTGAGGCCTGATTCACCAATACCTAAATAGCGAGTCCCAGCTCCCAGCTTGTTCCTATGTTTGTTTACAGGGGGGCCCTACCTACTTCTCTCTCCTCATCGCCAGCCATAGACATCAGTTTATGCGACTAATTATGTAATACCATGAAATGTTTCATTGTCCTTCGAGCTTGCTTCCAAACTCCCTATTTTCACATTAAGTTGATGGGTACATTTCCAGCCCCTCCCCCCTGCACAGCCAGCTGCATCACGGCCTCAGTTATGAGCACCTAGACCTCTCCTGCACAGCCTGCTACATCACGGCCTCAGTTGTGAGCACCTAGACAAAAATTCCGTCAAACATCTCACTCTCCTTTGTCCCTTCTGATCATAACTTGAGCCTCTTGAGCCCCAGCAGAGGAACGTTTCTATTAGGAATGTCTGTCTGGGTGTCCTTTAACCTTCAGATTTTGTTCATGATCACAACCCCCACCCTCACCCCACCCCTCTGCAACTTGGACACTTACACTTCCTGTATGATGCAACTTTATTTAAAGATTGAGATTACTCGAGGCCTCTGGTGAAAGCATGTTATCTCAAGAAAAGGTTGATGATACCTCCTTCATCGTAGGTCACTTGACTTGATCCATGAGGGCACTTGAGAAGGTCAGAGGTATTGTTTCTATCTCTACAGGTCTCACCAAAAATCAAGGCCCATTTTCTAAATGATGATGGTATGATACTGGATTTCCAGCTGACCTCTGACCCAACCACTATTTTCTCAAGTCCATTTCTCAGGGATGTCCTTGGCTGAGCCCACCCTCTTATTTACCCCAGGTTTTAGCTCTCCTTTCTTTAGGGTTTAACATGGTGGGTGAGTGGTACTATAGTTGGGCCTGGTGTCTGCCAGGATGCTGATGGTTTTTAAATCTCACGTAACTATGAAGGTTAGACTTGACAGTTGAATGTGGAGGACTAACCTGCCTTCTCATCTTGGGAAAATGAAAGAAGGGGAAAGTGTAGGTGAATTTACTTTAGTACTGCTCATGTGTTTATTCTAAAAGCTTGGCAGAGTCTAAAAATGGGGCTGTAAATTTAACACCTCAACCATAAAAAAATCCCAAAACAAGGAATAGCTCTACAAGCTCTACGGCTTCTAGGTTTGGATAGCAGCATAAAATTCCAGATTTATCTTCTGCCATTTGATATTTTTTCATTTTTAAAACTCCTTCTTTTTCTTTTTTTTTTCCACCTCTGTTTTTGATTAGTTGCATCATAAAGGTTTCCCGTGCTCTGCAGTGTGAGGGCGTGTCTTTTTCAAGTACTTGGTGGATATACTTGAGTTGGTCCAACTCATGGTAGCATTAAATACATGTCTGTACCTTGTGAAGGCTGAGTGGTTTCAGGGAGGTAGGGACTGCACATGGGTATCTGTTCTTGTGGGAAAACATGCTTCAGTGGCTTACTGGCACTGGGTCTGGAATGTGGCATTTAAAAGTATCTTTTTGCAGTGGAAAAGAATCCTGTCAAGAATAAACAGTCTGACCTTGTTAAATGGGCCAAAGTCTGTCTGTAATCTAGTTCCAGAAAACTAGCTTTTACTAGTTTAGAGAAAGCAGATCAGTGGGGGAACGACACAACTGGAACCTTTGTAAAGGAAAGAAAGTGTTGCTATCAAGAATGTAAAGTGGAATTCTAAACTGACAGGTCTCACTTGCACCCCTGAAAATGTCTTTACCTGGCTATAAACTCCCCAACTACTGAAGAGTGGGTAGAAGATTGGACCTCATTTGGCCAGAAAAGCATGTTTTCTTTTTCCTGGAAAGACAGGACTGGCTTACAGAAGGGAAACTCTAGGACTGGACATGCAGTCTGGACCATTGTGGGAAAACAGCAAGCTCAAATTGCCAGTGCCTCCGAAGTACCCACAAGTCCGTGCCTTCTGAGTTCTCCCCAAACACATTCACACACCTTGTGATCTGCCCATCCCAACATTGTGACATTTGTGTCCCCAAGCCATTAGACACACACCCCATCTCCAGCAGATTGCTTCCCCCTCCTCAGTCTAATGAACTGGTCTTGAAGACTGTTCCTCACCTGTCTGAAGTGGGCCTGACTCGGGACCACTGAGTGTGGCCTCTCCTACCTGCTTTTGATTTTCCTGTATGTATGGGTCCCATCTGTTTGGCCTTTGTCCCCTGATTCGCTAGCATTGTGAAATATGTTTTAGCGCTCAGCACACTGCACAAGCCTGTGGCAGTTGCTCAGTGAATGTTTATAGAATGCCTGTGATGAAATAAGAGGTTTGTGTGTAGAGCAGATGGAAGAGGCTGAGGTTTGGAAAGACCTTCCAGTATGCCCTCGCTTCCCTGAAAGGCACTCCTACACCTCTTACCTGTAGCATCGGATCCTAGCATGCTGCCTTAATGCTTATTGCTAAAATCCAGTATTTAGATTTAAGCTGTGTCACAGAAAATTAAAATTTTCTTGATTACCCAGATACATGTCTGGTTGGATTGTCACAGACCATACTTAGATCTTGGTGAACTACTTCTAATCATAATCACTTCTGTCACAAAATGAAAAATTATTCAGTATTGTTTTAAGTTGGGAGACTTTTTAATGGAGTTAGAGTCAAGATCAAATTTTACCTTGTGTTCTAATGTAAATATAAACTTTAAAAATTGTGAGGCCGTGTGGATGCATGTGCACACATGTGCATGCCCCCCTTCTCTCCCCCCCCACACTCACACCAGTGCTAGAGGTAGAACTCAGATTTCACACTTGACAAGTATTCTACCCAGCACACACACCCCGAAACACTTAACTTTAAATTAAGTATTTTACCAGTAGACTTCTAGAGTTTTTTTTTTTTTCAAAATATCTAAAATTTAAGGGCTGGACAAATGGTTCAGCAGTTTGCGGAGCAATCGCTACTCTTCTGGAGGATCAGACGTCTGTCTGCAACGCGGGGTCCAGGGAATCTAATACTCTCTTCAGGTCTCCGTGGGCAATGGGATGCATGCAGGCAAAACACCCATACACATAAAATGAAAAATTAAGGGGAAATACATTTAAAATATAATTTAACAAACTAAAACACATTTTCTTAAGCCTCCATGATTATAAATGACATGCCACGTGTGTTGAGTTAGGACAGTCTGCATGTTGAGGGCTCAGACAGTTCCTCGGGATTGGTGGCAAGTGCTAGATCATTGATCAGTGGTTGGATCAGATCCTGCTTTAAAACTCTTGTGTTCTTTTAATCAGTATTTTTAACCTGCGTTCTTTTTTAATTGGTAGAGTTCTTTTGAGGGTTCAGTGTTCCAGATGGGTCACTGTCAGTGTGATGAATAAATTTCCATTCCTTTTTTCTGTTTGAACAAAGCTCAAATAAGTGGGCTTGGGTCTAGGAGAGAGTTTATGATATACATACAGGCCACTTGTTTGCTCATTTAGCATTTCTTACTTACCTTTTTGTATTAGACTTAGCCATTTTTCCACACCTCGAATCCAGTCTATGTGTTCTTTGTCTTACCTTCACTGTGCAAATGTTTGTAATGCTGCTACCTAGTTTCTTGGGATGAGCATTTGAAGGCAAATTCTCTCTCTCTCTCTCTCTCTCTCTCTCTCTCTCTCTCTCTCTCACACACACACACACACACACACACACAAACACACACACACACAAACACACACACAGAGCAAACTCCTTTGAACTTGTTCTCTTACCTCACTAGTTTGGTGAAGCCATAAAAATAGTATTACCAAGATTGGATGAAGCTGGGACCCATTTGGGAATTCAGTGTTTGTCTTAGGGTTTTACTGCTGTGAACAGACACCATGACCAAGGCAAGTCTTATAAAAAACATTTAATTGGGGCTGGCTTACAGGTTCAGAGGTTCAGTCCATTATCATCAAGGTGGGAGCATGGCAGTATCCAGGCAGGCATGGCACAGGAGGAGCCAAGAGTTCTATGTCTTCATCCAAAGGCTGCTAGTGGAAGACTGACTTCCAGGCAACTAGGGTGAGGGTCTTATACCCACACCCACAGTGACACACCCATTCCAACCAGGTCACACCTATTCCAACAAGGCCACACCTTCAGATGGTGCCACTCCCTGGTCCAAGGATATACAAACCATCACAGTGTTCTACAAGTGGATAGAGCTTCCCGCCCCTCCTCTCCCTTAACCGAGAGGAATGCCTGAGCTCTCTGCTTCATCTCTTCCAGGTATCTCTGTGCACCTCCTTTGTGTCTGCCCATTCATAAAGCATCCAAAATGTTTTGACGAAAGTCAGTCTGGTATCTACAGCCGTGGCTGTCAATTGTCTGCAGAGGCATCTGCATCCTCTGTCTTGCCTCAGGATCCCCTGTGAGCCTCCCTGAGCTTCAGCCCTCATTCCCACTTACTCCCTCAGATCTCTGCCAGTTGATGCTTGGCAACAGAAGCATCACCTGCTCACTACCTCATCAGCTCACTGGGTGCCACTCTCAGTGGCTAATCCCCATGCGCTCTCCCTTCGTGGACACCATCACTGGTGATCAACAAGCCTGAGATGCTCAGATTTTTTAAGATATTGTTTGCATGAGCATATGTATGGTTACAGGTACAGAATAATAAATACAATGTTTCCTAAATAGTGGGCATTAATTTCTCAACATAACAAAGAAGTCTGGAGATAGGTAATTCTACAGCTGGTGTAACTGGGTCAGTGGTGTCACCTTGGATATTATAATCAAATACTGAAGAAAACAAAGCCTTCTTAATTGCTTGGTGTATTGATTATGTCTTCCCTCATAGCCTCACGATGGCTGCTGTATTTCAGTTATGGCGTCTCTGTACTACAGGGCTCTAAGCAGGATCTGAAACAGTAGGGGGCAGGGGTGGGGGTGGGGGATAAGTGAATTTTGCTACCTTTGTTCAGTAAAGATAGTCTTCCAGAAACTCACTTCAGACTTTAATTTGGGTTTCATCACCCAGAACCAACATACCTCTGCCCAGCCCAGTCACACTATAGAAACTCTTATGGCTACCTGAATAAAATACTAGGCAGGAAATGCGAATGGCTGCTGGTACATACTAATGAGGACCCCTTCACTCCCAAAGCCACAGTGCTCTGTGTGGGCAGAAACTTTTGTTATTGCTTCCTCTCCACAGCACATGGATCATTCAGTGATTTTTTTTTAAAATATAACACATCATTTACTTTATTCTGTAACTGTTTCACAGATGTTGAAAGCTTAGGTGGAAGATCAAGGCACTCTACGCCAGCCAGAGCTGATTTCCTTAGATTCTTCATTAGCCATAGTAATCAGCAAACGTCTGCTGAGCTTGAAATACCTTACACGTGTTTTACAGGTGGTGCCATCACACGGAAATTTAGCCTGATGCATAGAAATGAAGGCTGGGTTTTAAAAAAGCAGGAGGTTTTTTGAAATGTGAAATGGAAGCGATCTGATCATATATCATGGTATATGTGTGTGGTGTATGGAATACTCAAAGAATAGGGGTTTTCTTTCATTGCTGGCAGGGAGGTTTGCATGAACATTGGTTTTATTTGTTTGTTTTATTCTGCTATTGCTTTTGTTCTGAGACAAGGTTTCATCTATGACTGTAGCCTTGACCTGCCTGAAACTCAATATATAGACCAGGTTGCCCTGAAATTCACAGAGATCTGCATGTCCCTGCCTCCCAAATGCTGGAGTTAAAGGCTTGTGCTGCTATACCCCATGTGAAAGCTGTTATAAGACACATTTGTGTTAAACGGTAGGGTGGAGAGAGAGAGACAGAGAGAGAGAGAGAGAGAGAGAGAGAGAGAGAGAGAGAGAGAGAGAGAGAGAGAGACTGGTTATAAAGAGGGGCTCTGGAGGGAAAAATATCCCTTTAACTCAGGTAAGCATCTTTGGTCGTAACTCTCATTAAATCATGCTGTTTCTGGAAACCAGGTAGACAAATGTGATCTCTGCTGTTTCACTAGCAGTATGCTAACTACACATCATAATTTCCCCTGATAAATCAGCATCCCCATAGAAAACGAAATGCTATTTTATGTCAAGAATCTGTATAACGTCTCTCACTAGTTGCACACTTCAGAATTGTTCTACTGGTTTAGTATTAAAGGGACTACCAAAAAATTAGTTTTGTACTTGCAAACAAAATCTGAATTTTTTTAATAATTATTTAGTGTTGGGGTGGGACTTCCAGAGGTCAGAGGACAACTTAAAGAAGTGCCATTTTTCTTTCCACTGTGTGCATCCTAGAAGTCAAAGTGTGGTCTTCTGGCTTAACAGCAGGTGCTCTACCTACTGTGTCATCTCAGGGAAAGGGGCTCAGCACTCTTTTTCACAATCTATTCCTCCCCTGCTTGAAGACTTAAATAACTGTTACTTTAATTTATTGGTAAATTAAAGTAACATGACTATGTTGTGTGTAATTAAATACTTTGCTGTTTCTCTCTTTTTTTTAATCCCCATAATCCAGTTTTTGCTAAAGTTGAAAAATTATATACCTCACATGTGGTATTTATAGGACTAACCCCTAATGAGTGAGTACAATATAAACAGCCACAAAAGATCACAATTTACTCCTCAGAAGACAACAGGCTCCTTGAGGGAAGAGCTGGGACATCCCATGCTTTAGGCTCACCAAGTAGCAATTGGTAGTGAGGTTGTACTTCTCAGGTGTTTGGAGCCGTCGTACAAGTAGCGTGCACTCACTGTGGGCATGTTTCTGTGGCCTTGGTTTACCACAGTCCGTGTTTGTTGGTTCAGCTCATCCATTCAGTTTTTTTTTTTTTGAGATGTGTTTATTAAGAAGAGGACATCCAGTCTCATTACAGATGGTTGTCAGCCAGTGTATGGTGGTTGGGGATTGAACTCAGAACCTCTGGAAGAGCAGTTATTGCTCTTAACTACCATCTCTATAGTCCCGTCCATTCAGTTTTTTACTAGTAACCTAGATTTGCTTTTAATGCTCAAAGTCTGGAGTTCAAAGTAGTATCTGAAAGGCTGACCAGGTAAAGAAAGGGACTGGTTCTTTTCAGCATTTTATAAGCAGTATCTTTGCTTGAAGTTATCTTCTGCTTTTACCTGCTTCCCTCACTGAACCTTAAAGGAACACGTTTAAAACTCCCCGTCAGGGTTTGGGAACATGGCTTGGGGTCAGAGTGCCTGCCCGTCATAGACTAGGCTTTGAGTTGTGCTGTGGTACAAGAGAGGAAAGTGAGCATTGTGTACATACTGCTTATGAAAGTATGTTTGTTTGAAGTTTTTAAGAACCAGAAAGTTCTGTGAGACACTACCACAGACCCATTTGGTCTCTGTCTGAGTAGAACGGGTCTCTGGTTGCAGGTGGATAAGGAGTCAGCGAAATGAATGACAGACAGATCAACACGAGAGGTTGTGTAGAATCTGAATGTAATTTATCAAGTCGAGCATCGAACTTTTTATACAGAAAAATAACAAGAAACCAGGTGAAATACATCTGCCAAGTTACAGTGACACAAAACATAAAGAATGTATACATCAAAAGAAGGCAGGGACCAGGCCACTGCCACTAAGAAGGGAGCCAGGTGTAATGCTAGTCTATTGTTAAGCCCACCACCAGGGGTTCTTAGTAAATGCCTGATTTATGCTGTTTCTTTGGGCCTAGTGAAGAAACCTGTCTCAAGGGGATTCCCTAATTCTTTCATGGTAAACCCACCTATTTGCTAGGTCATTGTGAATTCCCTTGTCTGGGTAAGACTGGCTATTGTCTCATGTAAACACTCTGCAGACCAGCCCTGAGCTATTCTGGCTCTGTTCTTTGTAATGCCTAATTAGTTTCACTGTCTCTACTAGAAGTAAATTTGAATGTTACTGAATAGATAACCTTCTCACTGAATTACTACTGAATTCCAAGTTTGGCTTTAAGGATTTTCTGGTGAAGGCTTAGCTATGTCAGAATTCAATCTTTAAAGGCACTGATAATAAAATAATATTAAAAGAGAGCACTGGATCCATACACCAGACTAATGTGGGGATAGGGTATGAGTATACGGGTTATGAGAATGCCTCGTTCCAGGAGGTTAATTTTCCTTGAAACTCTTTGCCTCGTGAATGCTTTCAGGCCTGTCGGTGTGCCAAGCAGACTTCACTGGAATGTGCGTAGTAAGACACCCTGCCTCAGTAACGAAAATGGAAAGCCATCTAGGATGACACCCAAAGTCAGAAATCAGGCCTAAACACACACACACATAAATACACATGCGCTTTGTGTTTACAAAACATACCTGCATACACACTGCACATACATACACACATGCAGAAAAAAGGGTTCCTTTCTGCAATCCAAATGAGCACTTTAGTCTTCTGTGCGCAATCAATTGTCTTGTGTTCTAAAGATCACATTCTCTTGAGATAAGTTGTAGTTAATACCGAGAAAAGTGTGTTTCCCAAATAGATTAAAGTCCTCTCTGGTACATAAATGACTCACTAAACCATGGATTAGGAGTTTAATGTCACAAATAGCATAGATTTCTTAAGATGTGTCGCATAAGAATTCTCCCAGCTACTAGACCTGCAAAGAATATCATTGAAAGAAATTCCTGAGGCTCTCAGCCCAGCCTTTACATAACCTGCACTGTCTTGTTGAGCTTTACTAAGTCGCTCAGGAATGCCCCATCTACAAAGAGATTGGTACCTAAACCAACACCTCCCATTTGGTCTGCAGTTCTAAAGCGGTGTGTGTAGCATTTCATACAGTTGCATGCTCTCATTCAGTCTTTGACAGCATTATCTCGGTGTTACTCTTACCTACCTAGTACCCAGGTCTGTATTTCTGTTAAAGCACAGTACCATCTTTGGAAACAAAGCCATGCTCTCTGGCTTTTCTTAGAATCAGGATGGAGGTGTGGTTTGGCCACATGAGCTGTGCTGTATAGAAATGTAATTCAGGATTTTATACAATGTAACCTGACTGCTGGAGTCCTGCTTTTTTTTTTTTTTTTTTTTTTTGGTTTTTCGAGACAGGGTTTCTCTGTATAGCCCTGGCTGTCCTGGAACTCACCTTGTAGACCAGGCTGGCCTTGAACTCAGAAATCCACCTGCCTCTGCCTCCCAAGTGCCGGGATTAAAGGTGTGCATCAACACTACCCGGCATGGGGTCCCACTTTCTTTGGACACTACCTACTCTGAAATCCCACTTACCTAAAACAGACCCTCATTCAGCCTTAGTTCTCAAGTTAAATTTCATGTAACTTTCTTTTTAATGTTGCCCAAAGTTCTTTGAGATTGGGAGTGCTCTGGCCTATGTTGCTAAGCCTATGAAATGCTTGTGAAGTCAAAGCCTATTAAACAGCTAGTTACTTGTTGTTCACAGCATCCCTTACTCTTCTTCTCTTAGTGCTTCAGGATATCATAGAAGAAACATCACTGCTAGTCAGAAGTTCTAATGACTGTGTTTGTCATATGTGAATATAATAGAATATACTCATGAAATAATGAAGTTTTCATATAAAAAGAAGCCAAGAGAATTTATAGCCAAGACTTTTTAATACTGGGAATACTTCAAAAAGAAAGAAAACAATTATAAAAGGAACACCTGAGATACAAGAAAGAGTTATGGATACATAACTGGAAAATGTCTAAATAGGTCATTAATCACAATAAATAAAAATGGAAAATAACATTTAAAAAGCAAAGAATATGAGATTAGATTTGAAAAACCTTATTGAAAATGAAAGAACCTAGTGGGGAAACCCCCACTCAATTTCTGATTCGGTGCACACCCAAGAATCACGAACAGACAACCCGCTTGATGTAAGAACACAAGGTAGTTTAATGACGGAGCTCCAGGCCAACACATATCTCCCGCAGGAGACAGAGGTGTTGACCACATGGTGGAGCCATAATGGCGGAGCTCCGGTTCAAAACGTATCTCACGCAGGAGACAGTGGTTTCGATCCCGAGGCTTGGAAGCTAGGGACTTTTATAGAGAAGGGGTGGGACTGGGGGAGGAATTGGCACGGTTTCACATGATTGGTCCATTTAAACATCAACAGACTGTCAGAAGGGCGGGAGATAGGGAAGAACCAGGCCAGTCAGGACATGTAACGACAGGCCTGTCTGGGCATGTCCTGGCCTGTTCTGCTTTGTTTTCAGCCCCAGGTTTTAAAGCTCACAAACAACTCTTGGGGCTATTTGACATAAATTACATGAATCATAGGTCTCAAGTTTTATTTCCTTTCATTCCCCTCTTCTTCTACTAAGTAATTCTAATCTTAGAATTTCAGAAGTCTATATCTCTATGTGGAGAATAGAAATCATAAGGACAAAAACAGAATAAGAAGGGATAGTAAACAGAACTAGGCAGGGACCCTTCTTGTGAGGCTTGAGGGTCTGGGCATGATGTAGGTGTACGTGGATCAGATCTCTGGCTGGAACTGGTGAGATGTCTTTTGTGGTACCCGGCTTGTTCGCTGTAGCCAATTGTGACCAGCCTTCTTTCTGCACCACTTATAAGCCTTTTAACTTAGCATACAGATTATTACTACAACAACATGTAGGTTTAAACACATCATTTAAGACAGTGATGGGCATGGGAGCCCCATAAAGGATCTTAAAAAGAGTAAGGCTGAATCAAAAGGGAGTATTTCTAGTTCTAAATAGGGCATAGGGAAGGAGCACCAAGTCTGCACCAGTCTCTTTTAGAATTTTATTTATCTTTTTTACCCGTCCTGAGCTTTGGAGCCTGTATGCACAATGTAACTTTTAACTAATCTCTAATATCTTGGCCAGTCCCTGATTTACCTGGGCAACAAAGGCAGGTCCATTACCTCGGGAAGATTTTTTTTAGGATCTTCTTGGCTATCACATTGGTCGTCTCAGTCCTGGTAGGAAAAGCTTTTATCATATCTTGAAACGGTGTCTATAAACACTAATAAGTACTTGTTGCCATATCCAGATGGCTTAATTTTTGTAAATTCTATCTCGTCATAGCACAGGCCTTGTAGCTTTTGACTATTTTTTCTGCCAAGTCAGAGAGTCCTGTAACATAGTAATCAAAGGACCTAACCACACTTGGCCCCCAGGTGGGTCAAGCAATGTCCATAACTTGATAGTGCTCAGGGGTGTATCAAAAGCTGGTCTCTTTGACATCATAATAATCTTTAGGCTCCTTGACTGCCAGGATCATTGCTCTTTGGGCCACATGTTTGGCGGTTAGATTTGCCATCTGATTTTCTTTAGCCACAGCATCTTAGGCCCTTCTCTGCAGATGTCAACAGCACTCTTTGTATCAAAGTCACAAGTTAAGCTTTTTGGGCCGATGTCCCTTCAGGGAGGCTGCTGGCCTAGATTATTTGCTTTCTGTCCACCACCGTACTGTTGTCCCCTCCTTCTGCCTTCAACCACGAGGCTACTGTCATCTTTGTATCAGCTCGAACTCTCAGGCCAAGGCTGATCTGATCCTTTAGATCATTTTGAGTACCAGTTTCTTCTGTCAGAATGTCAGCACAGTGATGAGTAGGTGAAGTCTCAGGCAGTAGTGTCGCTTGAGGACAGCAGGGGAGCGAAGGTCACTCGTTCAGTCAACAAAAAACTTTGATGTGTCACAGGAGCGTTGGTCGTCATCCATCAGTCAGGGGGCTTTCGGATAATGCTTTTAAGAGCATGGGGTGCCACTACAGTTATTTGCTGTCCCAGAGTGAGCTTATCAGCATCCTTGACAAGCAGAGCTATTACAGCAATAGCTTACAGGCAAGAAAACCACCCGCTGGCAACAGGGTCTAACTTCTTGGATAGGTAAGCCACTGGCCTTTTTCAAAGTCCCAAAGTCTGAGTAAGGACTCCTCTGGTGACCCCTGATCTCTCTTTCACATAAAGAGTGAAAGGCTTTGTTAGGTCAGGCAAAGGCTGGCCATCAGTAGGGCCTTTTTTATTTCTCTAAAGGCTTTCTGGTGATCTGGGGTCCACACAAACACTTCCCCTTCCTTGTTTAGGGGGTACAACGAGCAGCTAAGGTCGCCAACCCAGGTATCCAGAGCCTGCAGAAACCAGCGGTGCCCAAGAATTTTTTTACTTGCCTTGGTGTAGTTGTAGTCTTTTTTTTTTTTTTTTTTTTTTTGGCTTCTTTAGCCACTGTTTTCCACCTCGAAGGGTGTATCTCAAATAGGTAACTTCAGTCTGACACAGCTGAGCCTCTTTAGCTTCTGTTGCCCAGGTTTTTAGGTCCTGTCTTTTTCTTTCTCTCTTACCACTGTAGCCAAGATTTTAGTCAAATTTTTCTCTTGTCTACGATCTCTCTTGTCTTCTCTTTTTTCTGCCTCTCGCCTCTCTCTCTCTCTCTCTCTCTCTCTCTCTCTCTCTCTCTCTCTCTCTCTCTCTCTCTCTCTCTCTCTCTCTCTCTCTTATCATCATTTGGGGTATCTCTATCATCTCAGACCTCTCTAATTTCCTTTATCTCTATTTTTACTGTCTCTCCTGAGTCTGCTAGAGATTTGCTCTTCCTTACAGTCTAAGCTCACCTTTTTCTAGACCTCTATACCCATTTGTCAGAACCTGGTAATTAGACTTGTAGGTGCTCCTTACCTGGGACAGAAGTTTTAAGTGGGCAGATGTCTCCCTCGATGATTAGCAGCTTAGGGCAGGGCCACCCTAGAAGAGAAAACATGTGGGGCAGGGAAAGAAAGGCAGTTCTCACAGCTGGCTGCACCGGGCCAACTCGGGGAGGGGGGAGGAAGGTGGCGGCAGAGGCAGCGACTCTAGTCGGCCCTAGGAAGCCAGGAGAAGCCGGCATGGGGGTCTTGAGGGCCTTGCCCCTCTTTATTTTCTTGCCCGTCCCACAGGCAGTGAAATGTGTGGTGGTAGTGGGGCGGGCATCCTGGGGAAACTTTCCCACGTGGCGCCTCACCTAGGCCAGCGCTGCGCACCACTGCTGCTGAAGCCGGAAGTTCTCAGTCTGGCCCTGTAGCTGTGTGCGGCCAGGGATGCACGCCGAGTTGAGCTGAGTTGTTTTTCTTAACTATCGCTGACAAATTTTGTCCTAACGTCAGTTCAAGTCTACAGTCGGCACCACACACACAGTCTGTCCCATGATGGAAACCACAAACAAAAACAAGACAGAAACACAAAAACAAGACAGAAACACAAAAACAAGACAGTAACAGAGAATAAAAGACACCAGTATCTAAGCACACTCGTTTCTCACTCTGCCAGATGTAAAACCAAGGCACGAGGTGGGACTCGAACCCACGATCTCAGAACCCTAAAACGAAGGCACGAGGTGGGACTCAAACCCACGATCTCGGAACCCTAAAACCAAGGCACGACGTGGGACTCGAACCCACGATATCGCAACCCTAAAACCAAGGCACGAGGTGGAACTCGAACCCACGATCTCGTAACCCTGAAACCAAGACACAAATTCACAAACCAAGACACAAATTCACAAACCAAGACACAAATTCAGTGGTGCCACGTTTAGACAACAGACAACATGTAAGACGCACACAAACAAACATACCTCCAAGGGGTCTTTCAGGGTTCCTGGGTGTCACACAGATCTCGGTGGGACCTCCAAATGAAAGAACATAGTGGGGAAACCCCCACTCAATTCCTGATTCGGTGCGCACCCAAGAATCACAAACAGACAACCCACATTTTTTTTAATTTTTAATATTTTTATTACATATTTTCCTCAATTACATTTCCAATGCTATCCCAAAAGTCCCCGATACCGCCCCCCACTTCCCTACCCACCCATTCCCATTCTTTTGGCCCTGGCATTCCCCTATATTGGGGAATATAAAGTTTGCAAGTCCAATGGGCCTCTCTTTCCATTGATGGCCGACTAGGCCATCTTTCGATACATATGCAGCTAGAGACAAGAGCTCCGGGGTTCTGGTTAGTACATCATGTTGTTCCAACAATAGGGTTGCAGATCCCTTTAGCTCCTTGGGTACTTTCTCTAGCTTCTCCATTGGGAGCCCTGTGATACATCCAATAGCTGACTGTGAACATCCACTCCTGTGTTTGCTAGGCCCCGGCATCGTCTCACAAGAGACAGCTATATTTCGGTCCTTTTAGCAAAATCTTGCTAGTGTATGCAATGGTGTCAGCATTTAGAAGCTGATTATGGGATGGATCCCTGGATACGGCAGTCTCTAAATGGTCCATCCTTTCATCACAGCTACGAACTTTGTCTCTGTAACTCCTTCCCTGGGTGTTTTGATCCCAATTCTAAGAAGGGGCACAGTGTCCACACTTTGGTCTTCATTCTTCTTGAGTTTCATGCGTTTAGCAAATTGTATCTTATATCTTGGGTATCCTAAGTTTTGGGCTAATATCCACTTATCAGTGAATACATATTGTGTGAGTTCTTTTGTGATTGTGTTACTTCACTCAAGATGATGCCCTCCAGGTCCATCCATTTGGCTAGGAATTTCATAAATTCATTCTTTTTAATAGCTGAGTAGTACTCCATTGTGTAAATGTACCATAATTTCGGTATCCATTCCTCTGTTGAGGGACATCTGGGTTCTTTCCAGCTTCAGGCTATTATAAATAGGGCTGCTATGAACATAGTGGAGCATGTGTCCTTCTTACCGGTTGGGACATCTTCTGGATATATGCCCAGGAGAGGTATTGCTGGATCCTCCGGTAGTACTATGTCCAATTTTCTGAGGAACCGCCAGACTGATTTCCAGAGTGGTTGTACAAGCTTGCAATCCCACCAACAATGGAGGAGTGTTCCTCTTTCTCCACATCCTTGCCAGCATCTGCTGTCACCTGAATTTTTGATCTTAGCCATTCCGACTGGTGTGAGGTGGAATCTCAGGGTTGTTTTGATTTGCATTTCCCTGATGATTAAGGATGTTGAACATTTTTTTCAGGTGCTTCTCTGCCATTCGGTATTCCTCAGGTGAGAATTCTTTGTTCAGTTCTGAGCCCCATTTTTAATGGGGTTATTTGACTTTCTGGAGTCCACCTTCTTGAGTTCTTTATATATATTGGATATTAGTCCCTTATCTGATTTAGGATAGGTGAAGATCCTTTCCCAATCTGTTGGTGGTTTTTTTGTCTTATTGATGGTGTCTTTAGCCTTGCAGAAGCTTTGCAGTTTCATGAGGTCCCACTTGTCAATTCTCGATCTTACAGTACAAGCCATTACTGTTCTATTCAGGAATTTTTCCCCTGTGCCCATATCTTCAAGGCTTTTCCCAACTTTCTCCTCTATAAGTTTCAGTGTCTCTGGTTTTATATGAAGTTCCTTGATCCACTTAGACTTGACCTTAGTACAAGGAGATAGGAATGGATCGATTCCAATTCTTCTACATGTTAACAACCAGTTGTGCCAGCACCATTTGTTGAAAATGCTGTCTTTCTTCCACTGGATGTTTTTAGCTCCTTTGTCGAAGATCAAGTGACCGTAGGTGTGTGGGTTCATTTCTGGGTCTTCAATTCTATTCCATTGGTCTATTTGTCTGTCACTATACCAGTACCATGCAGTTTTTATCACAATTGCTCTGTAGTAGAGCTTTAGGTCCGGCATGGTGATTCCACCAGAGGTTCTTTTATCCTTGAGAAGAGTTTTTGCTATCCTAGGTTTTATGTTATTCCAGATGAATATGCAGATTGCACTTTCTAATTCGTTGAAGAATTGATTTGGAATTTTGATGGGGATTGCATTGAATCTGTAGATTGCTTTTGGCAAGATAGCCATTTTTACAATGTTGATCCTGCCAATCCATGAGCATGGGAGATCTTTCCATCTTCTGAGATCTTCTATAATTTCTTTCTTCAGAGACTTGAAGTTTTTATTATACAGATCTTTCACTTCCTTAGTTAGAGTCACGCCAAGATATTTTATATTATTTGTGACTATTGAGAAGGGTGTTGTTTCCCTAATTTCTTTCTCAGCCTGTTTATTCTTTGTGTAGAGAAAGGCCATTGATTTGTTTGAGTTAATTTTATATCCAGCTACTTCACCGAAGCTGTTTATCAGGCTTAGGAGTTCTCTGGTGGAATTTTTAGGGTCACTTAGATATACTATCATATCATCTGCAAAAAGTGATATTTTGACTTCATCTTTTCCAATTTGTATCCCTTTGATCTCCTTTTGTTGTCGAATTGCTCTGGCTAGGACTTCAAGTACAATGTTGAATAGGTATGGAGAAAGTGGACAGCCTTGTCTAGTCCCTGATTTTAGAGGGATTGCTTCAAGCTTCTCACCATTTACTTTGATGTTGGCTACTGGTTTGCTGTAGATTGCTTTTATCATGATTAGGTATGGGCCTTGAATTCCTGATCTTTCCAAGGCTTTTATCATGAATGGGTGTTGGATATTGTCAAATGCTTTTTCCACATCTAACGAGATGACCTGTGGTTTTTGTCTTTGAGTTTGTTTATATACTGGATTATGTTGATGGATTTCCGTATATTGAACCATCCCTGCATCCCTGGGATGAAACCTACTTGGTCAGGATGGATGATTGTTTTGATGTGTTCTTGGATTCGGTTAGCAAGAACTTTATTGAGGATTTTTGCATCAATATTCATAAGGGATATTGGTCTGAAGTTTTCCATCTTTGTTGGGTCTTTTTGTGGTTTAGGTATCAGAGTAATTGAGGCTTCATAGAATGAGTTGGGTAGAGTACCTTCTGTTTCTATTTTGTGGAATAGTTTGTGAAGAACTGGGATTAGATCTTCTTTGAAGGTCTGATAGAACTCTGCACTAAACCCATCTGGTCCTGGGCTATTTTTAGTTGGGAAACTATTAATGACTGCTTCTATTTCTTTGGAGCATATAGGGCTGTTTAGATCATTAACCTGATCTTGATTCAACTTTGGTACCTGGTATCTGTCTAGAAACTTCTCCATTTCATCCAGGTTCTCCAGTTTTGTTGAGTATAGCCTTTTGTAGAAGGATCTGATGGTGTTTTGGATGTCTTCAGGATCTGTTGTTATGTCTCCTTTTTCATTTCTGATTTTGTTAATTAGGATGCTTTCCCTGTGCCCTCTAGTGAGTCTGGCTAAGGGTTTATCTATCTTGTTGATTTTCTCAAAGAACCAGCTCCTTGATTGGTTGATTCTTTGAATAGTTCTTCTTGTTTCCACTTGGTTGATTTCGCGCCTGAGTTTGATTATTTCCTGCCGTCTACTCCTCTTGGGTGAATTTGCTTCCTTTTGTTCTAGTGCTTTTAGGTGTGTTGTCAAGCTGCTAATGTGTGCTCTCTCTAGTTTCCCTTTGGAGGCACTCAGAGCTATGAGTTTTCCTCTTAGAAATGCTTTCATTGCGTCCCATAAGTTTGGGTATGTTGTGGCTTCATTTTCATTGAACTCTAAAAAGTCCTTAATTTCTTTCTTTATTCCTTCCTTGACCAATGTATCATTGAGAAGAGTGTTGTTCAGTTTCCACGTGAATGTTGGCTTTCTATTATTTATTTTGTTATTGAAGATCAGCCTTAGTCCATGGTGATCTGATAGGATGCATGGGACAATTTCAATATTTTTGTATCTGTTGAGGCCTGTTTTGTGAACAATTCTGTGGTCAATTTTGGAGAAGGTACCATGAGGTGCTGAGAAGAAGGTATATCCTTTTGTTTTAGGATAGAATGTTCTGTAGATATCTGCCAGATCCATTTGATTCATAATTTCTCTTAGTTTCTCTGTGTCCCTGTTTAGTTTCTGTTTCCATGATCTGTTCATTGGTGAAAGTGGTGTGTTGAAGTCTCCCACTATTATTGTATGAGGTGCAATGTGTGCTTTGATATTTACTAAAGTTTCTTTAATGAATGTGGCTGCCTTTGTATTTGGAGCATAGATATTCAGGATTGATAGTTCCTCTTGGAGGATTTTACCTTTGATGAGTATGAACTGTCCCTCCCTGTCTTTTTTAATGACTTTGGTTTGGAAGTCAATCTTATAAGATATTAGAATGGCTACTCCAGCTTGTTTCTTCATACCATTTGCTTGGAAAATTGTTTTCTAGCCTTTCATTCTGAGGTAGTGTCTATCTTTTTCTCTGAGATGAGTTTCCTGTAAGCAGCAAAATGTTGGGTCTTGTTTGTGTAGCCAGTTTGTTAGTCTATGTCTTTTTATCGGGGAGTTGAGTCCATTGATATTAAGAGATATTAAGGAAAAGTAATTGTTGTTTCCTGTTATTTTTGTTGTTAAAGTTGGCATTCTGTTCTTGTGGCTGTCTTCTTTTAGGTTTGTTGAGGGATTACCTTCTTGTTTCTAGGGCATGGTTCCTGTCCTTGTATTGGTTTTTTTCTGTTATTATCCTTTGAAGGGCTGGCTTCCTGGAGAGATAATGTGTGAATTTGGTTTTGTCGTGGAATACTTTGGTTTCTCCATCTATGTTAATTGAGAGTTTGGCTGGGTATAGTAGCCTGGGCTGGAATTTTTGTTCTTTTAGTGTCTGTATAACATCCGTCCAGGATCTTCTGGCTTTCATAGTCTCTGGTGAAAAATCTGGTGTAATTCTGATAGGCTTGCCTTTATATGTTACTTGGCCTTTTTCTCTTACTGCTTTTAGTATTCTATCTTTTTTCAGAGCATTTGTTGTTCTGATTATTATGTGTCGGGAGGTATTTCTTTTCTGGTCCAGTCTATTTGGAGTTCTGTAGGCTTCTTGTATGTTCATGGGCATCTCTTTCTTTAGATTTGGGAAGTTTTCTTCTATAATTTTGTTGAAGATGTTTGCTGGTCCTTTGAGTTGAAAATCTTCATTCTCATCCACTCCTATTATCCGTAGGTTTGGTCTTCTCATTGTGTCCTGTATTTCTTGGATGTTTTGAGTTAGGATCTTTTTGCGTTTTACATTTTCCTTGATTGTTGTGCCGATGTTCACTATGGAATCTTCTGCACCTGAGATTCTCTCTTCTATCTCTTGTATTCTGTTGCTGATGCTGGTATCTATGGTTCCAGATTTCTTTCCTAGGGTTTCTATCTCCAGTGTTGCCTCATTTTGGGTTTTCTTTATTGTGTCTACTTCCCTTTTTAGGTCTAGTATGTTTTTTTTCATTTCCATCATCTGTTTGGATGTGTTTTCCTGTTTTTCATTAAGGACTTCTACCTGTTTGATTATGTTATCCTGTTTTTCTTTAAGGATTTGTAACTCTTTAGCAGTGTTCTCCTGCAATTCTTTAAGGGATTTTTGTGCTTCCTCTTTACTGTCTTCTACTTGTTTACCCGTGTTCCTTTGTATTTCTTTAAGTGTGTTATTAAAGTCCTTCTTGAAGTCCTCTACCATCATCAGGAGATATGCTTTTAGATCCGTGTCTAGCTTTTCCGGTGTGTTGGGATGCCCTGTACTGGGCGAAGTGGGAGTGCTGGGTTCTGATGATGGTGAGTGGTCTTGGTTTCTGTTAGTAAGATTATTACGTTTACCTTTCGCCATCTGGTAATCTCTGGGGTTTGTTGTTGTCGTTGTCACTGTTTAAAGATTGGAGCAGAAGCTGTGTTCCACTCACCAGCAGTCTCAAAATCCTGTAGCAGGGGTCGTGGGTAGCTGGCGGTACGCCGGAAGAGGCCTGTGGTCCTACTCAGGCCGGTTTTCTGCTTCCCTAACTAATGCAGTCTCAGGTCCCGCGCGCAATTGGATTGGAGCAGAAGCTGTGTTCCACTCACCAGAAGTCTTAAGATCCTGTGGCGGGTGTTGTGGGTAGCTGGCGAGTGTCAGCCGACCCTGCGCTCTAGCTACCCCGGTGCTGGTCCGGCCGGATGAGGCCTGTGGCCCTAGTCAGGCTGGTTTCTGCTTCCCTAACTAATGCAGTCTCAGGTCCCGCACGCAATTGGATTGGAGCAGAAGCTGTGTTCCACTCACCAGAAGTCTTAAGATCCTGTGGCGGGTGTTGTGGGTAGCTGGCGAGTGTCAGCCGACCCTGCGCCCTAGCTACCCCGGTACTTTTCTGACCGGAAGAGGCTTGTGGCCCTACGTAGGCCGGATTTCTGCCTCCCCAACCAAAGCAGTCTCAGGTCCCGTGTGATTGGACTGGAGCAGAAGCTGTGTTCCACTCACCAGCAGTCTCAAAATCCTGTGGCGGGGGTTGTGGGTAGCTGGCGTGTGTCAGCTGACCCTGCGCTCTAGCTACCCCCATGCTGGTCCGGCCGGATGAGGCCTGTGGCCCTACTCAGGCCGGTTTCTGCTTCCCTAACTAATGCAGTCTCAGGCGCTCCGACAACCCACTTGATGTAAGAACACGAGGTAGTTTAATGACGGAGCTCCAGGCCAACACATATCTCCCTCAGGAGACAGAGGTGTTGACCACATGGTGGAGCCATAATGGTGGAGCTCCGGTTCGAAATGTATCTCATGCAGGAGACAGTAGTTTCGACCCCGAGGCTTGGAAGCTAGGGACTTTTATAGAGAAGGGGTGGGACTGGGGGAGGAATTGGCGCGGTTTCACATGATTGGTCCATTTAAACATCAACAGACTGTCAGAAGGGCGGGAGATAGGGAAGCACCAGGCCAGTCAGGACATGTAACGACAGGCCTGTCTGGGCATGTCCTGGCCTGTTCTGCTATGTTTTCAGCCCCAGGTTTTAAAGCTCACAAACAATTCTTGGGGCTATTTAACATAAATTACATGAATCACAGGTCTCAAGTTTTATTTCCTTTCAAAAACCAGCTTTGTACATTTTCTTGAAACTGATCCTCTGCTGATAGGAGATATAAAATTATGCTGTTCTTTGGGATTTTGGCATTAACCCATGCTATTTAACATATATGTACTATGGAAACCCTGCCTTTCCATGTCTGTTACATGCTTCAGAAAAGTTACTGCAGGTATGCACTAGGATTCATGTTAGTCCAGTAACAGCAGCACTATTTGCAACAGCCAAAGAAATTACAAATAGCCCAAAGGTTCACCTATCAAATGCTGAGGTGTACTTTGGTTAACATCGTACGGAGTTAAATAAAAGTGAGAATTGAAATGAATAAGCTCTAATAATAAGCAATAATATGCACAAATCTTAGAAACAATAGAGTGAAAATGATATAAATTATTTCCTTATACTTATGAAGTGATACAGACAAACATTGTTTGTATTTATTATATGACAAATCTAATGTTATTAAAGCAGATAAATGAAATGTAAGAGTTAGATTAGTGGTCACCCATGAAGACAAAGAGATAAGGGAATCATATTATGGTTAAAAGAAGAAAATAGGGTGGATTTGTGTGTCTAGGTAGCTACACCACCATTAATTCCTTATACTAATTCCTTCAAAAAGAGTCTTTGGATTCTTTTTGAGATTGATACTTATTTTTTTTTTTTTTTTACAATTTTTGAAGGTTTTTCTATATGGTATTTGCTACTAAGGCACTGGGCTAAGAGTGAAGATGCTAGTGTGATAGATAAAAATATCTCCTTGTTCTTAGGAAGAAAATACATGATAAGCCAGTAAACAGGTACTTGTATTGTGTTGCTAAGATCCTTGGAGGCTGGCCAGATAGTCTGTTCTATCGCCTAAGCAGGTAACTTAGGGAGGGGACATCTTGTCAAGAAGGGAAGGTTCAGGAAAGAGCAGCCTGGCAGAAGGAACAGGAAATTTAGGAGTCTCAAAGCAAGGCTGAGTTTGGCCAATCCAGGAAGAGCAGGAGACTTGGATTGTGGCTGGGGCAGAGCAAATGGGAGGGAAATGGTTATGGCCTAGGGCAGAGGTGTGGAATGTTCAGTCTGCCCCAGGAGATTGGAAATATGAAGGTAGTCCTTCAGGTGGTTTTCACAATATACTGGGGTCTGTAATCGAAGCAGAAACTAGGAAAGAAGCTGAAGAACACAGATAGCAAAGAAAAACTAAACTGAGAGAAGAATACAATAATCAAAAATTAGGTTATGTTATTATCAGAGTTAGATGAGGGAAACATAATGTTGGAAAGTCAGTTATATCCAAATCTTGGTTATCAGATATAAGGGATGTTAGATATTACCTAAGTCTCCCCTCTGTCCCTCTCCCTCTACCCCCTTTCTATACACATACTTTTAATGATGTATCTCTTGTCAAGAAGTGTGATGTCTTTATCCATAGATGAGAAAATTTGCTCTGTGCATTCATTACTTGATGATGATGGTGGTGGTGGTGATGATGGTGATGATGATTTGACATGGTTTTCACCTGTCCTGAATTGTGCAGTGTGTGTAAAATGAGTTGTAGCGTTGTTATTATTATTCAGAATAAAAGAAATCTTTTCAGTGTTTCCAATGCTTCTGACTTAATGAAATCCCCCCCCCCCCATTATCATGCTCAGAGTGGATTTACTGTGCTTGATGACTTTAGCTTTAGAGCTCCTTACTCATAGCATCTCACTGTACACTGAAGCTCTGGGAGAGGCGAAATCATTAGACATAAGCTGTTGCAGATGCAGCTGGTAAAAGTCTAGACCACCATAACTCATTCCTTCTCTGGGCTGCCACAGAACTGACCAGTGGCATTTTTGAGATCGGCCAGAGGAAGATTGACTAGCTATGGGTTCATATAAACCTCAGAAAGGGGTTCATTATTACTTTATGGTTTTACAAATTGAACTGGTCTGGAATCATTTTTGGTTGTCACAGTGAGTTTGAGAGGATTGGGATCAAGTGGGTGGCAGACTATGATACTGTTAAATATCATACAGTGCACAGAACAGACCTTAGATTGACAGCTAGTCTCTGACCCCTTCATAGGAATGGCTTTCAGGAATTTCCTCTCACTATCCTGTGCTAGATTGACCCATCCAGCAGGTCCAGTTATTCAACGGTCTCGAGGGGACCTTCTCCTAAGAACCAAATGGGGGGAGAGAAAGACGGACACCAAGTGCAAGAACGACACGGAAGCAGTCTGAGTAGCATCAAGGTGTCTCTGTATTCAGCAAGGCTCAAGGCTTAAATGCACAAGCAAAAGGGGAAGTACTTCTCAGCAGGAGGGATGGGGCAGTGGAAATTTTTCTTTTGACAACTACACGGGGAAGCAGGAACTTGGTGGTATCAAGGTACATCTTGTGGTCAGAACATCTGGTGCTGACTTAGGGCTGGAACATTCTGTGGTTGTTCTAGGAATGGTGCGTCAGTGGCCCGCTTTTGACCCCCTTTTCTTCTCAGGGGGAGAGGCCTAATTCGGAGATAAAGACAATAGAGTTGTCTTAATAGCTCCCAACACTAGATCACCTGGGGTCAGAGATCGTCTCTCACTGTGAGTGTGGCCCATGGTATCTGGCAGCAGAAGTCTGTGGGTGGTAGAGGAGAAACATACTGGGGGGTATGTCCAAGGGAAAATCTGTGAGGTGGTAAATGTATATATGTGAGTTACAGGCAAAGGATTCTCACCAGATCCTAGCCAGAATGGAAGCTCTTTCATAATTACTAGATCATATTAACATACTTAGCCATTTTTAAAAGTCTTGTTTTTCTGTCTATTCATGAGACACATCATGACCTGAAGAGGGTCAGTGAGGTGGTCCAACCCATAAAGTGCTTCCTGCCCTTGCCTGACCATCTGAGTTTGATCCTAGGCTCTTCAGAACATACACATGTGTCCAAACCAGCATGCCCACATACACAATTTAAAAAAATAATCCAATAACTGGAGTATTAGTAGTACACTTAGCATGTTTAAAGCCCTAGATTCAACCCTCAAGGACCACAGACACACAGCTAACCTGAAGCACAAATGCAAAGTCACATGTGAAATGGCATGCTTATGCATCACATTTCTCAATGCAAATACTTATGATCCTATTACCTTTTTGCACACTCTATAAAAATACTTCAGAACTTGTTATATAGAAGGTATATTAGATATAGTTCCACATTCTGCCCAAAAGACAGCACATTATTTATGCATTTTGTGGTGTTTGTAGAGTTAGATAATATGCTTAAAGTATGTAACTTTAAGCTTAAGAAACCAAGTACCTGCTCCTGGTCAAGGTAGTACCAGCTCATATTTATACCAAGTCCATAAACCTATAAAGCCACCTCAACTTATATTTCCAGGACACATACTTAGTTTAGTCTGTTTATCTGTGCACAGGCTCATGCCCCTCTGTGTCCTCAGACACAGGGATCTTCTAATCTCCCTACCTAGGAGCATAAGGCTGACTGTTCTGATTCCCTCTAAATCTTGACTATCATCTCTCTGCTGCATCTCCTGTCTTCCACAGAGAGCAGGCAGGAAATATGGCGTAACACTCACTGAGGAGGATTGCTCACTCAGGATGTCGTTGACCCTGGGATTCCAGCTTGTGGTCTTCATCTAGCTCAGTGTCTTCTGGTTACTGTCGGTTCCTCCTTTGATTTCTTACAAATGCCCAGTGTGGCTTCTGGGGGGCCATGGTGCCCTGCTTTTCCTCCCTATTGCCTGATTCACTCTTGTTTCATGGATGTTCTTCTTGTCTGGCCAGTCACTTTGATTTGTCTTTGTGTGCTCTCTAGGCTAGCAGCCTCCCCCAGGAGGTGACCCTGCAGCCCTGAAGCTCCACTTACTTGAGCTCAGCCCAATCTCAGCTATTCTTCCTCTTAAGCTACAGGCCTGCTAACCTGATGTTTCCTGCTAACCATCTCATTGCCCAGACCAGAAACATGGGATTCATCCTAGATATTTTCCCCTTCTTCCTGACTGCTCAATCTGCTATTCCTCCTGTCTCCCCCTCCTCCTTTTACTCACTGCCCCCCAATAGTTTCTTTAGATTGTCTCCATTTTTCTGGGTAAGTCCAGCCGTTTGATTGAGCTCCCTGCCTTCAAGACCATCTTCAGTTCTAGCCCCTGTATTTGCTGGAACCAAATGCAGAATAAATATCCTATAAGATAGCTGTAATTGCTTTCCGTTTTGCAGATGTGGACAGAAACAAAGGCATAGAGAAGTTAGTAAGTTTTGTGGAGGTGATTGCAGCCCATTTAGAAAAGGGAGTTGGGGTTTGAACCCAGGTTCCTAAATGGTAAACCTATACACGGTACTGAGCCAGTTGTCAGTGGTGTCATGTCTGCCTCCATTGCCCAGCTGAACTTTGGGGAGCAGATATGGTGTCTCTGGTCATCCTCACAATGCAGACCCGATGCTTGTCTTATAATGACAAACCCTGGTATACAAATGAATGGTTGGTGTTATCATCAAAAATAGTTACATGAGCAGCAATTACATGTAGAACGGGTGTGTCTGTATCTTGTCCTTCTTGTGCATTATGTGTGAAGACACAGAGGCTATAAAAGTGTCACTGTGCCCTGAGAAAAACAGAGCTGTTTGAGAATCATATCTATTTGAGAGAATTTAAGCGCTGGGCTTAAGTGCCATTCTTATTCCTGATCTAAATGGACAGTACTAATTTTTATAAAAATCAATGTATCATTTTAATCAGCTTATTTTTGAATTGCGTGTTATAACAACTAATGACTTCTCAGTCCAGTCATTGACTTGATCGGTGCGTGGGGGTCAGACACACTCCCTTGTGCTCTGAGAACTGCCGCCTGCTTTTCATGTCAGCCTGCTTTGCTGACATGGGCTCCAAAGGACAGTGAAAGTTCTGTGTCTCTGAGTGTGAGCTAGTCCAATGTTCAGAGAGAAGCAGGTTTCCCAGCTGTGCTGAAGCTGGCATGACAGCCATTCATCTCTCATCTGTATGCAAAAGAAAGATTCTAGTTGCTATTTAAATGCAAAAATGGCATGCTTCCAAAATAGGTGTAGGCATCCTGTGGTCTCTGGAGCTCTTGCAGAGAATCCCTGAGACACAGTCTCTGATGTCCTTTGCAATAGGAGCATGCTTAATTTCATAAACCAAAGCCCATCTAGGAAAGAGGAAAAAAAAAAAACATTTTCTCCCGCCCCATGCAATAGCTTAGAAATGAATGAAGAAAAAAATTAATGATGTGAATATTAAGAGGTTACTTATCTATTATAACACTGGGCCACAAGTTGACTAATTAAAAGGAATGTAGGCTGGAAGGCTGCCACGAATCTTTCACTTATAGGGCCATGGCTGAAGGCAGTGATTGTGTGTGACAGACTTCAGGAACAATGGTACTGTGCACAGACTGTCAGATGAAGCATGCTCTTCGGAATTACACCGATGACGATGGAGTGGCCCACTGGCAAACAAAATGATTAAACAATACATAATCAAGTTTTTATTTGGTATTTCCTACAAGGCTATACCAGTTGCCTGGGAACGTACTGTATTTTTTAATTTGGCTGTATTAATTGTTGACCATGGCTGGCAAAGCCCCAAATATGGACAGATATGAGAGAAAATGGCATCTGGACATTAAAGCTCTGAGTGTACTGGTGGGTAGAGGGCACAAAAATTACAGCATATATCAGGAATTTTCCAGCTAATGATGTGCAGATGTGGTAGTGCAAGGGAAACAGAGCCAGACTGAGCTTGCTTTGTTCGCTGAGAGAGGCCCTCTGTAACATTCTTTTTAGCTGCGTATATTTTGTCTTCATTTGTACAGTACTAACTTTCTTACTGTGTGGAGAAACTCAGATCCAACCAGTTGGGCCTAATAATTCTATGGCAATAATTAAAGCTCATGAACAACTGTGTTGTTAGCTGCATAGAAGTGGCTTCACAAACTAACCATAAGCTGAACTGTTTTTTTTTTTTAAGTGGCACACCATTACTGTAAAGGGTGCCCATAATTATTTTCTTCGAGTTCTGGACAGTTTCTTTTTTAAAGGCATCATAATCGTTCATACAAGCAAGAGACAGTGTCTTAAAAGTTTCAGATACAACTAGAGAGTCCAGCCTGAGAGCGATTATAATGTACATTCTTAGCCTATAAATAAATGTCCTTAACTATTTCATACCCGTGAACATCTGTGATAGAGACCGTCCCACCAGCAAGCTACTTTGGGACTTGGTTTTAAAAGTACATAACTAGCCACTTGCAAAGATGTGGGTTTTGAGCCTGGAGATCATGTTGTTTAAAACAAGATCTCGTTTGTGCAGTTCAAGCTGGTATCAGAGTCATCACAGAGTTGTCACAGCCTTTCTGCCTCAACCTCCCAAGTTCTGGGATTGTGAGTACAGGCAGCATTGTGATTTTGTTTTGATTCAGTAGGGCAGGGGAAAGTCCCAGGGTAACACTGATCCTTTCTTCAAAGGTTGGTAAGCCTGGAGTCCTCTCTCTAACAGCAGTGATGTCATGTGTGTCAATGTGAAAGACAACGCCTGGCCTTCCCAGGAACTTTGGTGGCAGTAGTAGAGGTCCATCTAAGTGCCTGGTGGCCAGCTCATGGGATGTGAGTTCTGACTCTGATATGTACCTAGCTTGGATTTGGCTCTGGTTACTAACATGTTTTGTACATGCTAGGATATGGGCAAAGTATCCAGACCTGTCTCAGAAGGGCCGATGTTATATAAATGGCATGAAATAGGTCCAGAGCTCTTGTGAAGAAGCTCTGGGGTATCCTTGAGCTTCTCAGATCATTTCTAGTCTGTCTGTATTAAAGTTGAATATGCTTAGTTATTCATTGTTGAAATTCCAAAGCAGAAAACAAGAGAAAGGTTATGTGGTCTGTAATGATAGCCTAGAACATTGTTATTGCTGTAGTTGTTGTTACTGTTAAACATTCCTTGAAACTACAATTTTAAGATTGATTGATTGATTGATTGATTGATTGATTGATTGATTGATTGATTGAGGGGCCATGAACAAGCATATGCTGAGAGGACAACCTTTGGGAGTCTGCTCTCTCATTTCACCATGTGGATCTTGATGAGCTCGGGTCATCAGGCTTAGTGTCCAGCACTTTTACCCGCTGATCCATTTCTCCAGCCCTAACAACTCTCAGAAGAAGCTGTGGAGCGGTGCCTGTCAAGTAGCAGTCAACTGGAGTTCCAGCTATGGAGTATAGCTACTTTTAGGGGCAGATGATACAGTGTCACCCTGTCATGATCTCATCTGTGATCAGGTGAGTTTCCAGGGGACTCCTTTAACAGCCTGTACATGCCAATAACATTTTCTATGGTGTTCCTTTGTGGTCCTCACTAAAGGTGCGGCTGTATTGATGATAAGTGAGTAGGTTCCAAACATCTTTAAATTCACAAAATTCCTTATCCAAAACAAAATATGTGGATTAATGGGAATGAGACTCAGATACTAGATCAACTTTTTATTTTCCCAAAGTAAATCTTAACTCCTGGAAACATTTTAAGCCCTTAAATGATATCCGTGTTAGCTTGTCTTCATATTAATACCTTTATAACATCTTTAAAATAATGTATTAGAAGCTAAGTAAATTATGTTCTCATAGTATTGAAGGAAGATGAAATATTGTAACTTGTGAGTTGTCTAGGAGCCCATGGCCACGGCCTGGGGCTGAGATCAAAGCAGAACAGGCCCAGGCATGCCAGGGCAGGGCTGTTGTTAAGGCATTCCTAAGAACATCTTGACTGTAAAGATGGAAAGGTATGCAAGGACAAGCAGAGCTATCTTGTCTGAGTCAACACCATCTGGCAGGAACCTCCCCTCTGTCTATTACCTCTTGGTGCCGGGTAAAGTCATACCAGTTGTTATGTGAACAAAGATAAGCCCCGAACTCACCGGAACAATATCCTGATGCCTTTTTGCTGACATTTAATCTTTCTGTTAATGTTTGAATGAGCCAATCCCATACCTTTGTTGAAATTCCTCGCTCCCCTAACCCTTTGCTTCTTTAAAAATCCCTAGCTTCCAAGCCTGAGGGTCTACTCCCCTGCCTCCTGTGTGAGGTACATGTTGGCCCAGAGCTCTGCCAATAAAGCCTCGTGTGGACAGGTGAGAGTGTGCACCACAGAGGCAGACAGCTTCTGGGACAGGCGGGAGCCACAGAGCCGCTGAGGCAGCACCCTTTTGGGGCCTAAGACATCCGGCACCCTAACAGCCAGAGGACAGTGATCCGCCCTGCACAGGAGCCCTCTGCATCAGGAGCAGGGAGTGCCATCTTGGTTCCGGGACTCCGCCGAACTTAGGAATTTAGTCTGCACAGGTGAGAGTGTGCACCACAGAAGCTGACAGCTTCTGTGACCTGCCAAAGCAACACAGCATCTGGGAAAGGTCCTGTTTTGGGACTTCTTCTTTGGCCAGGACAAGGTCCAAATACCAGATATCTGTGCACCTTCCCTGTAGGAGGAGAGCTTGCCAGCAGAGAGTGCTCTAACCACTGAAACTCAGAGGAGAGAGCCTGTCTCCCAGGTCTACTGTTAGACAGTAATCAGGATCACCAGAAGAACAATCTCTAAACAAAGACAACTATAACAACTAACTCCAGAGAATACCAGATGGCGAAAGGTAAAAGTAAGAATCTTACTAACAGAAACCAAGACCACTCACCATCATCAGAACCCAGCACTCCCACTTTGCCCAGTCCAGGGCACCCCAACACACCCGAAAAGCTAGACCTGGATTTAAAAGCATATCTCATGATGATGGTAGAGGACATCAAGAAGGACTTTAATAACTCACTTAAAGAATTACAGGAGAACATTGCTAAAGAGTTACAATTCCTTAAAGAAAAACAGGAAAACACAATCAAACAGGTACAAGTCCTTAAAGAAAAACAGGAAAAGAAAACCAAACATGTAGAAGTCCTTAAAGAAAAACAGGAAAACACAACCAAACAGGTGATGGAAATGAACAAAACCATACTAGACCTAAAAAGGGAAGTAGACACAATAAAGAAAACCCAAAATGAGGCAACACTGGAGATAGAAACCCTAGGAAAAAAATCTGGAACCATAGATACCAGCATCAGCAACAGAATACAAGAGATGGAAGAGAGAATCTCAGGTGCAGAAGATTCCATAGAGAATATCGGCACAACAATCAAAGAAAATGGAAAATGCAAAAAGTTCCTAACTCAAAACGTCCAGGAAATTCCAGGACACAATGAGAAGACCAAACCTATGGATAAAAGGAGTGGATGAGAATGAAGATTTTCAACTCAAAGGACCAGCAAACATCTTCAACAAAATTATAGAAGAAAACTTCCCAAATCTAAAGAAAGAGATGCCCATGAACATACAAGAAGCCTACAGAACTCCAAATAGACTGGACCAGAAAAGAAATACCTCCCAACACATAATAATCAGAACAACAAATGCACTAAATAAAGTTAGAATACTAAAAGCAGTAAGAGAAAAAGGCCAAGTAACATATAAAGGCAAGCCTATCAGAATTACACCAGATTTTTCACCAGAGACTATGAAAGCCAGAAGAACCTGGACAGATGTTATACAGACACTAAAAGAACACAAATTCCAGCCCAGGCTACTATACCCAGCCAAACTCTCAATTAACGTAGATGGAGAAACCAAAGTATTCCACGACAAAACCAAATTCACACATTATCTTTCCACGAATCCAGCCCTTCAAAGGATAATAACAGAAAAAAACCAATACAAGGACGGGAACCACGCCCTAGAAAAACAAGAAGGTAATCCCTTAACAAACCTAAAAGAAGACAGCCACAAGAACAGAATACCAACTTTAACAACAAAAATAACAGGAAGCAACAATTACTTTTCCTTAATATCTCTTAATATCAATGGACTCAACTACCCAATAAAAAGACATAGACTAACAAAGTGGCTACACAAACAAGACCCAACATTTTGCTGCTTACAAGAAACTCATGTCAGAGAAAAAGATAGACACTACCTCAAAATGAAAGGCTGGAAATCAATTTTCCAAGCAAATGGTATGAAGAAACAAGCTGGAGTAGCCATTCTAATATCTGATAAGATTGACTTCCAACTCAAAGTCATCAAAAAAGACAGGGAGGGGCACTTCATACTCATCAAAGGTAAAATCCTCCAAGAGGAACTATCAATTCTGAATATCTATGCTCCAAATACAAATGCAGCCACATTCATTAAAGAAACTTTAGTAAAGCTCAAAGCACATATTGCACCTCACACAATAATAGTGGGAGACTTCAACACACCACTTTCACCAATGGACAGATCATGGAAACAGAAACTAAACAGGGACACAGTGAAACTAACAGAGTTATGAATCAAATGGATCTGGCAGATATCTACAGAACATTCTATCCTAAAACAAAAGGATATACCTTCTTCTCAGCACCTCATGGTACCTTCTCCAAAATTGACCACAGAATTGGTCACAAAACAGGCCTCAACAGACACAAAAATATTGAAATTGTCCCATGCATCCTATCAGATCACCATGGACTAAGGCTGATCTTCAATAACAAAATAAATAATAGAAAGCCAACATTCACGTGGAAACTGAACAACACTCTTCTCAATGATACATTGGTCAAGGAAGGAATAAAGAAAGAAATTAAGGACTTTTTAGAGTTCAATGAAAATGAAGCCACAACATACCCAAACTTATGGGACGCAATGAAAGCATTTCTAAGAGGAAAACTCATAGCTCTGAGTGCCTCCAAAGGGAAACTAGAGAGAGCACACATTAGCAGCTTGACAACACACCTAAAAGCACTAGAACAAAAGGAAGCAAATTCACCCAAGAGGAGTAGACGGCAGGAAATAATCAAACTCAGGCGCGAAATCAACCAAGTGGAAACAAGAAGAACTATTCAAAGAATCAACCAATCAAGGAGCTGGTTCTTTGAGAAAATCAATAAGATAGATAAACCCTTAGCCAGACTCACTAGAGGGCACAGGGAAAGCATTCTAATTAACAAAATCAGAAATGAAAAAGGAGACATAACAACAGATCCTGAAGACATCCAAAACACCATCAGATCCTTCTACAAAAGGCTATACTCAACAAAACTGGAGAACCTGGATGAAATGGAGAAGTTTCTAGACAGATACCAGGTACCAAAGTTGAATCAAGATCAGGTTAATGATCTAAACAGCCCTATATGCTCCAAAGAAATAGAAGCAGTCATTAATAGTTTCCCAACTAAAAATAGCCCAGGACCAGATGGGTTTAGTGCAGAGTTCTATCAGACCTTCAAAGAAGATCTAATCCCAGTTCTTCACAAACTATTCCACAAAATAGAAACAGAAGGTACTCTACCCAACTCATTCTATGAAACCACAATTACTCTGATACCTAAACCACAAAAAGACTCAACAAAGATAGAAAACTTCAGACCAATATCCCTTATGAATATTTATGCAAAAATCCTCAATAAAGTTCTTGCTAACTGAATCCAAGAACACATCAAAACAATCATCCATCCTGACCAAGTAGGTTTCATCCCAGGGATGCAGGGATGGTTCTATATATGGAAATCCATCAATGTAATCCAGTATATAAACAAACTCAAAGACAAAAAGCACATGATCATCTCGTTAGATGCGGAAAAAGCATTTAAAAAGATCCAACACCCCTTCATGATAAAAGCCTTGGAAAGATCAGGAATTCAAGGCCCATACCTAAACATGATAAAAGCAATCTACAGCAAACCAGTAGCCAACATCAAAGTAAATGGTGAGAAGCTTGAAGCAATCCCTCTAAAATCAGGGACTAGACAAGGCTGTCCACTTTCTCCATACCTATTCAACATTGTACTTGAAGTCCTAGCCAGAGCAATTCGACAACAAAAGGAGATCAAAGGGATACAAATTGGAAAAGATGAAGTCAAAATATCACTTTTTGCAGATGATATGATGGTATATATAAGTGGCCGTAAAAATTCCACCAGAGAACTCCTAAACCTGATAAACAGCTTCGGTGAAGTAGCTGGATATAAAATTAACTCAAACAAATCAATGGCCTTTCTCTACACAAAGAATAAACAGGCTGAGAAAGAAATTAGGGAAACAACACCCTTCTCAATAGTCACAAATAATATAAAATATCTTGGTGTGACTCTAACTAAGGAAGTGAAAGATCTGTATAATAAAAACTTCAAGTCTCTGAAGAAAGAAATTAAAGAAGATCTCAGAAGATGGAAAGATCTCCCATGCTCATGGATTGGCAGAATCAACATTGTAAAAATGGCTATCTTGCCAAAAGCAATCTACAGATTCAATGCAATCCCCATCAAAATTCCAACTCAATTCTTCAACGAATTAGAAAGTGCAATCCGGAAATTCATCTGGAATAACAAAAAACCTAGGATAGCAAAAACCCTTCTCAAGGATAAAAGAACCTCTGGTGGAATCACCATGCCGGACCTAAAGCTGTACTACAGAGCAATTGTGATAAAAAAAAAAAAAAAAAAAAAAAAAACTGTGTGGTACTGGTATAGTGACAGACAAGTAGACCAATGGAATTGAATTGAAGACCCAGAAATGAAGCCACATACCTATGGTCACTTGATCTTCGACAAGGGAGCTAAAACCATCCAGTGGAAAAAAGACAGCATTTTCAACAAATGGTGCAGGCACAACTGGTTGTTATCATGTAGAAGAATGCAAATTGATCCATTCCTATCTCCTTGTACTAAGGTCAAGTCTAAGTGGATCAAGTAACTTCACATAAAACCAGAGACACTGAAACTTATAGAGGAGAAAGTGGGGGAAAGCCTTGAAGATATGGGCACAGGGGGAAAATTCTTGAATAGAACAGCAATGGCTTGTGCTGTAAGATCGAGAATTGACAAGTGGGACCTCATAAAGTTGCAAAGCTTCTGCAAGGCAAAAGACACCGTCAATAAGACAAAAAGGCCACCAACAGATTGGGAAAGGATCTTTACCTATCCTAAATCAGATAAGGGACTAATATCCAATATATATAAAGAACTCAAGAAGGTGGACTCCAGAAAATCAAATAACCCCATTAAAAAATGGGGCTCAGAACTGAACAAAGAATTCTCACCTGAGGAATACCGAATGGCAGAGAAGCACCTGAAAAAATGTTCAACATCCTTAATCATCAGGGAAATGCAAATCAAAACAACCCTGAGATTCCACCTCACACCAGTCAGAATGGCTAAGATCAAAAATTCAGGTGACAGCAGATGCTGGCAAGGATGTGGAGAAAGAGGAACACTCCTCCATTGTTGGTGGGATTGCAAGCTTGTACAACCACTCTGGAAATCAGTCTGGCGGTTCCTCAGAAAACTGGACATAATACTACCGGAGGATCCAGCAATACCTCTCCTGGGCATATATCCAGAAGATGTCCCAACCAGTAAGAAGGACACATGCTCCACTATGTTCATAGCAGCCTTATTTATAATAGCCAGAAGCTGGAAAGAACCCAGATGCCCCTCAACAGAGGAATGGATACAGAAATTATGGTACATTTACACAATGGAGTACTACTCAGCTATTAAAAAGAATGAATTTATGAAATTCCTAGCCAAATGGAAGGACCTGGAGGGCATCATCTTGTGTGAGGTAACACAATCACAAAGGAACTCACACAATATGTATTCACTGATAAGTGGATATTAGCCCAAAACTTAGGATACCCAAGATATAAGATACAATTTGCTAAACGCATGAAACTCAAGAAGAATGAAGACCAAAGTGTGGACACTATGCCGCTTCTGAGAATTGGGAACAAAACACCCATGGAAGGAGTTACAGAGACAAAGTTTGGAGCTGTGATGAAAGGATGGACCATCTAGAGACTGCCATATCCAGGGATCCATCCCATAATCAGCTTCCAAACGCTGACCCCATTGCATACACTAGCAAGATTTTGCTGAAAGGACCCAGATATAGCTGTCTCTTGTGAGACTATGCCGGGGCCTAGCAAACACAGAAGTGAATGCTCACATTCAGCTATTGGATGGATCACAGGGTTCCCAATGGAGAAGCTAGAGAAAGTTCCCAAGGAGTTAAAGGGATCTGCAACCCTATAGGGGGAACAACATGATGAACTACCCAGTACCCCGGAGCTCTTGTCTCTAGCTGCATATGTATCGAAAGATGGCCTAGTTGGCCATCACTGGAAAGAGAGGCCCATTGGACTTGCAAAGTTTATATGCCCCAATATAGGGGGATGCCAGGGCCAAAAGAATGGGAATGGGTGGGTAGGGAATTGGGAGGGGGTATGGGGGACTTTTGGGATAGCGTTGGAAATGTAATAGAGGAAAATACGTAATAAAAAATATTAAAAATTTAAAAAAAAAAGCCTCGTGTGTCTTGCATCAAGAAGGATTTTTGTGTTCGTGGGTGCATCCTGTCCCTGGACTAGAGTGGGGGTCCCCATATCTGGGGTCCTACAGTATCTTTGCTCCTTAGCATTAGGAATAAAAATTAGTACTTTTCCATTGAAATAGTAACATCTCTTTATGTTGTAAAGAGATGTAGTTAGCTTTGCCTAACTGGAAAACTGCCTTTCCTTTTCGACAATTGACATTTTCTCTTGGGCTGCTCTTTAAGTTGAGGCTGTTAACGATTTAGCCTGTCTTTAATTTTAAGCACTGTTCTTCTGGTCAGATCCCAACAGGAAGCCCCAGTGCCTTAGCCTGGTTTCCCATTGGCTAACTGGGGAAAGGGTGTTTCTGCATAAATTGGATGCTTCCTTCTCCCCTGGAGACCAAATATGCTCCTGTTTCCCAGTCCCCTGGTTTGTAAGCCTTGCTTCTTATGCTTCCTTTCTTTAAACAACAACAACAACCCAGCAGAGATCCTTAGTCACCAACAAAGGAATGAGGCTCCGTATGCATAATTTAAATAAAGTTACCTTCATCTCAGGATCATAGTTATTTAGTAAAAAGGAACCAAAGATGCACGAATTTATGTGTGCATCAGAAGCCTGCAATCTGCAGTTTAATCATTAGTCTGACTGACTAGAAGAGACTGGAACTCCCAGAGAGATGTGTGGCTTGTATCCCCCACTTGAACTGTTTAGAATGTTGTAAAGAGTTTTAGTATTATTTTATCTCCCTGAAGATTTTATGGAATTAAAGTTATTTCACATGATGTTTCTCCCTTCCGTGAATTCTGAAAGCAGGAACACATGATCACTTTGATAGAACCACGCAAGAAGAGATATTATTCCTTATATAATCTCATTTTGATACTGTCTTTTGTGTGTGTGTGTGTGTGTGTGTGTGTGTGTGTGTGTGTGTCTGTCTGTCTGTCTGTCTATATTTTAGGGGCAAATATAGATCTTATCTTTATGAAATGACCCGTGAGCATATTTTATAATAGATTTGGATGTTGATCTATAAGAACTCTGTCACTCATCACAGATTCCTGAGTGAAAAATGTTTCCATCAGTTGTGACAATAACAGCATGAGCCACCACTCCTAACTGTTGTACAGTTGTACTGAAGAAGTATTAAAAAAGTATAGCAAAGTAAAAACAAAATTCGAGGCTTTTGGGCCCAGGCTTGGGAGTGTAGCCTTTGTGGCTTAGTGCTCCAGGTGCTGGTCATAAAACAGATAGTGACATTCCTTCTTCCACCCACCTGCTTCCTGGGTTCAATTCAAAGAATGGCACCCTGACCATTACTGGAACCTAGAATGCAAATGTGCTATCTTTAGGGGCTCTTAGATTGTTAGGGGCTCTTGCTCTTAGAAACTGTCTTGAGAGATAACCTGACACTTGTGACTTTGTACTTCCTTGTGACTCTTAACTGGTATTTTTGGTATTTTCCAACAACGCCCTCCCCACCTCCTTGAGTTGTGGTTTCTTCCTTTAAATACCCCCTTACTCAGCTACTCGGGGCACCATGGTCTTCTACCCCTGTGTGGTGTATGACCATGGGCCCGAGAACGCTCTCGAATAAAAATCCTCTTGCAGTTGCAGCAAGACCGTTTCTTGTGTGATTTGGGGTGTTGCCTCTCCTGAGTCAGAACGTGGGGGAGTCCTCACGTTGTGGGTCTTTCAGTACAGCTATGGCTGCTCTTGACTGTATAGTTGCAATTGGTGCAATGTGTGAGTTTGCCTTTTCCCCTCAGTCTACATGACACTCAAAGGTTTTTCACAGCCATTTCTGGTATTCCAGTTTTGTTTTAAGGAATCACAGATTTTCTTAGGTAGTTAACTAATGTCCTGTTGGTCAATATTCTTTCGTTTCAATGTCAGGTTCCTGAGACCATTGCTAGGGTCATGTATTGGTGCATAGTACAGTGTCCAGGTGGTGCCAGTGAGCATGTAAAAAAAAATTAGAGACAGAGTCTTTCTATGTAGTTCTGGCTGTCCTGGAACTTGTCTGTAGAGCAGTCAGGCCTCGGATTCATAGCGATTGCCCTGCCTTGGACTTCCCAGGATAGAAGGTGTTTACCATCCCCCTCCCTCCACTTGTAAACATTCTTCTTAACTATAGGATTCTGTTCTTTGAAAGCTCTATAGAGATAAAGGTTTGTGGTTTCATGATTGTGTAATTTAGAAAACAGTGGTTCAGTGGTATGAAAGTAGTTGTTGATAACACAGAGACACTGGTGTGTCTAGGGAAAAACAAAAAAACAAAAAAACAAACCAGTTCTCTGGCCAGAAAGGTGCCTCAGCAGGTGTCAGCACTGCTACACAGCCTGGTAACCTGGTTTAGTTCCCTGATTCCCTGAAAGAGGGCCTCTTTGTGTACATACACATACATACACACACACATACACTCTCACACACAACACACAATAATGATTTAAACAGAAGGGACCCTGTTCTCTAAGTCTCAGCCTAGAACGTCCTCCCTTGGTGAGCCTATTGCTGTCCCCTCACATGGCATGGTGTTCCCTAGTGCCCAAAGGTAAGGTTACTAAGTGCCTGGTGGGCACACCTCAGCAGGTAGGCGTCATACAATGAGTCTGAACAGAGGCCTACTCCCCAGGCTGTGGTGACCAGCATTGCAAGCTGTCAATTCAGAGTCACTGCATCTTGCAACTTCTCCTCTCATGCCCACTTAACATGTCACTTTGTATTGCAGTAGTGAAGTCTACTCAGAGCTGGAACAGTTTGACCAAAGCTCTTCACAGAGGCTAATTCATAGTACTAACTGCCTCTATGACCAAATGACAGAGACTGAGTATAAACATAAAAGCCCTTTTATTTAAATTATATTATTGAAATGTATGTTAAGTTAAATTTTAAATACTTTCATAAACTATTAGACATGAAAAGTTTTAAACAGATTTATCAAACAAGAACATAGGCCTGAGACATGTTCCTTCACAAAGACTAACTAAACAATCCTTTGGAAAAAGGAAAAAAGAGAAAAGCAGAGGCTGGGGGCACATCAAAGCACTTCACTGTTAGATTGGAGAGCTTTTAGAACAACCTAGGGCTAATGAGACAGACTCAGGTAGGGTAGGAAGAAGTTACCTAGGGGTAGCTACACTACCCCTAGGCTCAGCCTCCCTCCACCCTTGTTTCCACTAAGTGGGAAAACAAATAAATAAATAAATGTGTCTGCTTTATATGTGTTGTAGTTTGACTTGTAAACAAAAGACCAGGAAAAAATATTCCTGATAAAGACAGAAGATAGCTTGAAACTATACAAAATAAGTATTTATTTATAATTTTCAATTCACTTTAAGTCACTGTTGCCTCACAAGCTTTGTGGTAGGTTTGAGAACTAAGTGTGTTTGAGGAAACATGTACTATGCCTGATTGGTTAATGGCTTGGTAGGCGAATCAAATGTGGCAAAAATAAAAAAGGAGGAGAAGGAAGAAAGAGAAGAGAAGAGGAAGAGGAGGAGAAGGCCAGCTGAGAAAGGCACAAGTCCAGTCAAAGGGTTGGCGAGGTAGCTCAGCAGATCTGAGCACAGTACTCTTTAAGAGGACTGCCATCCACATCAGGTACATCCACATCCACATAGCTGCTCCAGCTCCAGGACACCTGGATCACCTCCAGCCTCCACAGCACCTGCATCTGTGTACAGTAAAGACCAGTGGTGACAACATATTACTAACCTCCCAGATCAAAATACTTTTCTCTCGTGAGGCTTTTCTCTCATGAGGGAAATCACAAAGCTCTATTTGAAAGTGATTTGTTGTGGTGATGGTGGTGATGATGGTGGTGGTGGAGGTGGTGGTGATGGTGGTGGTGGTGGTGGTGATGGTGGTGATGGTGGTGATGGTGGTGGTGGTGGTGATGGTGATGGTGGTAATGATGGTGGTGGTAATGGTGGTGGTGGTGGTGGTGGTGCTGCTGCTGCTGCTGCTGCTGGTGGAGGTGGTGGTGATGGTGGTGGTGGTGGTGGAGGTGGTGGTAGTGATGGTGGTGGTGATGGTGGTGGTGATGGTGGTGGTGGTGGTGGTGGTAGTGGTGGTGGTTTGGACCAGTCATAAGATTTGGAATTCCAAGGTTGTGGCATCCACTCACCATCTTAGAAATATACTATGATTGGTATGTATGTGCTTATCTTTGACAAGAAATATGCTCTTGGTGGTAGCTCTGGTTCATTAGCACTACTGAAGTTCCTCCCATCAATGCCAGTTAGATTCCTCTCCAGGACAGAAGTTACTGAATCATCCTTTAGTTTCATTGGTGATCACACCTTACCATCCTGCATCTATGTAATGAGTCTTTACAGCATGAACCGCATGTTCATATTTGAAGTATGTGTCTGTACACACACAAGTTCTCCTTCCTCCACATAGGAAACCCTGCTTTCCTCTGTATCTACCTGAGGCTTGTCTTCGAAGCAGTTTACTCCCTCTGCTGGCTCTAACTTTGCAATGAGAACATATCAAACTGGAGCTCTGATGAGGAATACTGGGGACTGCTTGCTTATGTTCTTTGTGTTAGGGTTTCTCCAAGATATAAAATTAAACTCCAAGCCCAAGGAATCAAGAGATGCTCTACAATTCTTTGAAAACAACAATATAATTCTCACATTAGTGATGAGTTGCTAATTATTAGTCTGGCATGTATATTTAGAATACGCATAGTAGGTGCTCAGTAAATGTGAGATTCTCAGTTGCAATCCTACTTTGGTATACATAGATTATTGGTACCTGGTTGTTGGAGCTTTAGCTCAGCCAATCTATTTAATGAGTCCTTTGTGTTTCCACCGCACTTCCTAGTACCTGCTTACAACTCCAGCCTCACTCCATTCATATTATCCTCTGGGCTATGAACTCTTCCTAGACAAGCCTGGTCTAGGATTTGTCTTTACAGTCTCAGTCCCTGTTGTGACAGATTGGTTATCCAGAGAAGAATGTCGTTGATCTTCAACATTACAGGTATCTTCCAGAAGATGTGCAAGGGGAAGAAAGCTTCAATCATTACAGTTTTCTCCAGCCTACCTTTATCATGAAGATTTGAATAACACTTACCTAAAAATGAGTGTCTCTGTAAGAACAGAAATAGTAGTTAATATGGAGTGATGTGTGGTTGCCATCTCTCTCTCTCTCTCTCTCTCTCTCTCTCTCTCTCTCTCTCTCACACACACACACACACACACACACACATTCACACACACAGACATGCCTTAATTTTTTTTAAGGAAAAGTGTATTTGGTCTTATTTGCCTGGACTACATTAGTTTGACTGTCAAATTGTATGAGTAGGAACATTCTCACAAGTCCAGCCCTGCACATGGTCCTGGAGCAGGGCTTCCTTAAGCATTTTCCCAGGAATGATTAGCTCTGCATAGTGGAAATGAATGCTATATGAGAGAGAAACACCATTCAGTTTGGCAAATGTCTGGTCCTATGCTCTTCAGTTGTCAGTGTGAAGTGTAGGTGTGGAGAAGATTTGTTGATTTAGGACTTTTTGCATAGAATCTCTAGGCTAGCAGTGTCTAAACTCTTTTAGGAAACAGGAGCCAGATTGTGGGGTGGGTATGCTGTCTTAGGTCCCAGAGACTCAGGAGGCTGGGCATCAGGGGAGAAGCTTGAGCAACCTACCATTTGGAGATTAGCTGCCACAGTATGACGAGACTCACAAAAAGAGTGAGGCAAGAGAAGGGAGTGGGGGGGGGGAGGGAGGGAGAGAGAGAGAGAGAGAGAGAAGGGAGAGAGAACTTAAATTGAAATTATAGTCTCATTTTTAGAGCTTTATATTCTTAACAAATTGTTAATACTAATATTAACTTAACAGATTGTTAATAAATACAGGCAGTTGCAGTCCACACTAACATGAAGGCTGGAAATGGTTGGGTGGAGTAAAATACAGATAAAATGAAACTCACACATCACTGGAGGAAGGGGGCTTACAAAGGTCTGAATACTAGCAAAATTGGTAATGTTTACTAAGTATTTGTCTACTTTTTATGTATACTTATGTGGAGAGCCGTGCCACAAGCAATTGCGAGCCGCGAGCAAGAGCCATTATAAGATGGCGATGGCCTCCATGTGCCTAACTAGTAAACAAGCCTTGTGCGCAAGTGTGAGAGTGAACTCACGCTTAGTCACTGCCCATCTCGGGATGTAGTAGTGGGGTGATGGGCGAGCAACGAATCAGGAGCTGACATGCCACATCATTTGCTGAAACACCGTGGCTGAGGGCTATATAAGCGACCCCATTTTCCAGGGTCGGGGTCTTCCCTCCTGAAGAAGCAATAAAGCTTTTGCTGCAGAAGATTCCGGTTGTCTGAGTGTGTTCTTGCCGGAGAGAACAATAGCTCGGGACAAGTGGCACCGAGGAACCCGGGAACTTTACCATCACACTGGCGCAAGGGAGATCTCTTGTTCGCGGGACGAAACCAGAACTACAGGACACTACAGCTCTGTAAGGTACATACTGTCTTGAAATTTCTCCAGGGTTAGATGCCCTTTTGATTGTTTTCATGGTGATAGTACTCTCCCTTTCGGTTTCGTTTTGCTTCCACCGCTGGAACTGCTGACTGATCCTCAGTCGCGGTCAGGCCTGGATAGCCACCAGTATTGCTGACTGGTTCTCAGTCCTAGTCAGGCCTGGACAGCTACCAGTATGGGAATCTCCCACTCTGTTGTAACTCCTGAAACAGTGTGGCCTGAAAATCGCCACTAAGACTATAGAGGGATTTGTCAGGGAGATAGACCGTGTGGCACCATGGTATGCTTGCTCAGGGTCATTAACTGTCGCCTCATGGGACAAATTGAAAGGAGATCTAGTTAGGGAACAGCAGAACAGCAACCTTAAAGCAGGAACCATGCCATTGTGGAAATTGGTGAGATCGTGCTTAACAGACAAGGATTGTCAGCAAATGGTTGAAGCGGGGCAGAAAGTTTTGGACGAAATTCAAGACAGTCTTCCAGAGACAGAGCCGGGGGAGAGAGAGTAAAAGCTGAGAGATAACAAGATACACCGAAGTATGAAGGCATTTACCCGGGCCTTGAGCCCAAGGAAAAGAGATATTAGGGACAAAATGCCCTGGGGGAGATTAGAAAAAGGGATGGAAAGGGAGAGAAGAAGAAAGGTCGAGCTGGAGAGGCACATAAGGAAAGGAGCCTCTACCCGCCATTAGATGAGTTCAAGGCACTAGCTGTCAGTAGCTCAAAATCGGATAAGGAACTTAGCCCCTCTGAGGAAACAGACTTAGAGGAAAAAGCGGCAGGCTATGAGGGAGAAAAATACCAGCCAGATGAAAGACGAGCTAGTCAGTCACAGAATAACATAAAGAAAGCAAAAGTAGCTAGAGACAAATGTCAAATCGCTGCGCAGTCTCTTAGCCCTCGACCTCTGGGTCCTAGTGCACCTCCACCCTATGTGCAGAGGTATCATTCACCTCCGCCCTATGTGCAGAGGTACACAGTTATTGCAAGACGCATACCCTATATTAATAAAAACGTTAGGGCAATGGGGATTGCAGGTGGCCACCGAAAAAGAGCAAGTTGCTCGCATGGGAGCCTTCCTAGGGTTACTCATTTATCCTGACAAGATTGTTCCTTGCGAATTAGAGATTCGCAAAGATCAACTACATACCTTGAATGATTTCCAAAAATTGCTAGGAGATATTAATTGGCTAAGCCCATTTTTGAAAATTCCATCAGCAGAATTAAAGCCCTTATTTGACATATTAGAGGGAGATACCCACATCTCCTCCCACAGAGCACTTACCCCAGCTGCATGCCAAGCTTTACAAACTGTAGAAAAGGCCTTACAAGATGCTCAATTACAACGCATTGACAAGTCAAAGTCATTTGAATTGTGCATATTAAAAACTGCACAGTTACCAACAGCAGTCTTATGGCAAAATGGACCCTTATTGTGGGTCCACCCTAATGCTTCCCCTGCAAAAATCATTGAGTGGTATCCTAATGCAGTTGCTCAACTTGCACTTCGGGGGATAAAAGCAGCCATTACTCATTTTGGGAAAGAACCTCATAAGCTAATTGTGCCTTATACCTCTGCTCAAGTTCAAACCCTGGCAGCAACAACTAACGATTGGGCAGTCTTGGTTGCCTCCTATTCAGGACAAATTGATAATCATTATCCAAAATATCCAATTTTACAGTTTGCCTTAAGCCAAGCCATAGTGTTTCCAGTAATAACAGCCAAGCACCCACTTCTGGATTGGGTAGTAGTGTATACAGATGGATCCAAATCTGGTATAGGTGCATATGTAGTAAATGGCCAAGTAACATCTAAACAATATAATGAGACATCACCCCAGGTTGTAGAGTGTTTGGTAATCCTAGAGGTCCTTGAAAATTTTCTGGGACCGCTCAATATTTTATCTGATTCCTTATATGTGGTTAATGCTTGAAGTTGATGGCTTAATTAGACCCTTGCTCACATTTTTCAGCAAATTCAGTCAGCCCTGTTACATAGAAGACATCTTGTGTATATTACTCATGTTAGGGCTCATTCTGGCCTTCCTGGCCCTATGTCTCATGGAAATGACTTGGCAGACAAAGCCACTAAAATCGTGGCTGCTGCTCTGTCCTCACAGGCAGAGGCTGCAAGGGAGTTTCATAAATGCTTCCACGTGACAGCTGAAACATTACGCCGCCATTTCACTTTAACCAGGAAGGAAGCTCATGACATTGTCACCCAATGTCAAAACTGTTGCCAATTTCTGCCTACTCCTCATGTAGGGGTAAACCCCTGAGGCATCAGGCCATTACAGGTCTGACAAATGGATGTCACTCATATTTCCTCCTTTGGAAGAAATCAATATTTACATGTTTCCATTGACACCTGCTCTGGTGTTATGTTTGCTACACCTTTAACAGGTGAGAAAGCCTCTCATGTTATACAGCACTGTTTAGAAGCGTGGAGTGCTTGGGGCAAGCCCACAATTCTTAAAACTGATAATGGGCCAGCATATACCTCTACTAAATTTCAGCAATTTTGTCATCAAATGGATGCCACTCACCTGACTGGCCTTCCTTATAATCCTCAAGGACAAGGCATTGTAGAACGTGCCCACCGTACACTCAAGTCTTATTTTATAAAACAAAAAGGGAGAATTGATGAGACTCTGCCCTCAGTGCCAAGAGTAGCTGTATCCGTGGCACTCTTTACACTTAATATTTTGAATCTTGACGAGCAAGGTCGCTCTGCAGCCGATCAACATAGCTCAGACCTTGATAGACCAAAAGAAATGGTGAAATAAATGGAAGGATGTCTTATCTGGTCTGTGGAAAGGCCCGGATCCTATTTTGATAAGATCCAGGGGAGCTGTTTGTGTTTTTCCACAGAGTGAAGACAACCCATTTTGGCTGCCGGAATGACTCACTGGAAAGATAGTAATCAAGGATGGTGTGGAAGATGCTGACCTACCGAGGACTGCTCCTGATCCTGACAATGCTGAACTTGTCTCAGGTTCCTAGTATGATGGGTGAACAGAGATGGGCCATTCTCTCGACTTTCCCTAAACCAATGCCAGTTCGCTATGATGCTATAGTTTTTCCAAAATTCTTTACTACTAATAAAACATTGGATTTACCATATCTACCCTATGATCCCACCTGAGCACCATTAGGAGAAAATCACTCTTTATTAGAACAGGGTTTTTTATGTTTTCAAATTAATGGACCAGGAAAATATATCAACCTCACAGCCTGAGCTTTGGGGATGTTTAATGAGCACCGAGGGGGTTGGGTGAGCACAACCCAAGATACTTCCAACGCAGATATAACCTTTACAAATCGGACCTTCTCGCAGGAGGCAAGTTGGGTTAATGGTACATTTCTACCACCTAACTTTTCAGACAAAGAACGCCCCCCCCAACCAAAAATAGCCCCTCATTGTAGCTTGGAAGATGAAGGAAGGGCTGATCCTGCCTTGGTCTGATTATCAATCCTCCATCACTCGTTGGGCAGATCAGAGTAAAACCTTTTCCTTTTCTCCCAACATGATGGCTGACCCAGAGAAGGAATTTGTTATGAAAAAGGGACTTTTCATACAGGACTTTAGAATGCATCCCTTTCACAAGTGGGTGCTTTGTGGAGTCAATGGCGGTTGTACAGAACTCAATCCTTTGATCTTTATCCAGGGAGGAGCAGTTGGAAAGGATTCTTTTACTGGCATCTCAAGATTTGCTCAGTATTGGGGAATACATGCTGCATCCCTGGACTCTGATGGATATACCGGATATACTAATACCAGTGTAGAGACCACTGGGTTCAATAAAACTTTGGTAAAGCAGATTAATTATCCACCTACCCCAGTCTGTGTTTACCCCCTTTTCTTGTTTATTCTTTCAAATGATTCATTTGAAGTCTGTTCCAATGATTCTTGTTGGATTTCTCAATGTTGGGATGTAACAAAGAACACCCATGCCATGGTGGCACGGATCCCACGTTGGATCCCTGTTCAGGTGGAAACACCCTCCACCTTATCCCTGTTTCAACAAAAAAGAGATTTTGGCATTAATGCTGCCATAATCATAGCAATTTCGGCCAGTGCAGCTGCTGCTACAGCTGCAGGGTACGCTATGGCTAGTACGGTTCAATCAGGCACAAAATTAAATCAGCTTTCAGCAGATCTGACTGATGCCATCACTGTCCAAACTTCTGGTAGTACCAAGTTAAAGGGAGGGCTGATGATTTTGAATCAGCGCCTTGACCTGGCAGAGGAACAGATAGGCGTTCTATACCAGATGGCCCAGTTGGGTTGTGAAAGAAAATTGGACGCTCTATGTATTACCAGTGTACAATATGAAAATTTTACTCATGCAGCTAATCTGTCTAGACAGCTTTCCTTGTATCTTGCAGGAAATTGGTCCGAGGGATTCGATGAGACTCTTGAGGCCCTGAGGGTAGCAGTTTTAAAGATCAACTCAACGAGAGTGGACATGTCATTGACAGAGGGCCTCTCCTCCTGGATTTCATCTGCATTTTCTTATTTTAAGGAATGGGTGGGGGTAGGTTTATTTGGTGTTGCTACCTCCTGTGGACTTGTGTTCATGCTCTGGTTGGTTTGCAAGCTCAGAACCCAACAAACAAATGACAAGGTTGTGATAGCTCAAGCACTTGCTGCCATTGAGCAAGGGGCCTCCCCCGAAATCTGGCTATCTATGCTCAAGAATTAGTTGACATTGGTGGCTGGCCTCTTTTGGAGAGTTCGCCTTAGGTCATTTAGTAGTTACTGTCACATAGCACTGCAGTATCCAGGGATGGGCAACTTTCCTCATGCACAGATCAACCTAAGACATGGGGCCCAGTGGCGATAGGGTTACCCTATGACGGGAAAGGCTGTGACATTAGAGGAACGACCTAAGACAGGAGCCACAGCGGATGGACATGATTACACAGACCTAGTCCAGCCTCATTTTAATAAAATAAAAAAGGGGAGATGTGTAGAGCCGTGCCGCAAGCAATCGTGAGCCGCGAGCAATCACCATTATAAGATGGCGCTGGTCTCCATGTGCCTAACTAGTAAACAAGCCTTGTGCGCAAGTGCAAGAGTGAACTCACACTTAGTCACTGCCCATCTCAGGACGTAGTAGTGGGGTAATGGGCGAGCAACGAATCAGGAGCTGACATGCCACATCAGGTGCTGAAACACCGTGGCTGAGGGCTATATAAGCCATTTTCCGGGGTCGGGGTCTTCCCTCCTGAAGAAGCAATAAAGCTTTTGCTGCAGAAGATTCCGGTTGTCTGAGTGTGTTCTTGCCGGCAAGAATGATAGCTCAGGACATACTTAAGTAAAACTCATGTCCAGCAGGGGACACACATAAAAAGACGCAAAGGATATTCATGTTCATAGTGACACAGTGGAGCAATACTACTGATATGCATAACATGGGCAGGTTTTACATGTCATGTTGAGCAAGCAGAACCACATAGTGTTGGTGCATTGCATGATCCTTTAGATGACGGCCAAGCAAAATGTATTCCAGGAGGACAAGGTTATCCTGAGTAGTTCTGTGGTGATGTAAATTCCAGATACCTTGTTCTACGAGTTGGTTTCATAGGTTAGACTTACATGTAAATATCTTGTCCATGTGAAGAGTTGTGTATGCCTAAAAATAACTCAAGAAATTCAGATCTTGGTTCTTCTCAGTGCTTGATTAGAAGGCCTGAGGTTCATGCCTGTTCCTATTTGTCTGTGTGCCTTAAACACGAAAAAAGTAATGTTGTGTACATTTCTTCTACCTCTCATTGTGTTCTATTTGTCTCTGTCTCTCTTTCTTATTTTCTCACTCTTTCTCCATCTTACGTATAGGTCTAAGTCTGTGAGCCTGTGTGTGTGCACATGTACAAACGTGAATAGGTTTTATATGTTTTTATTTTTCTCCACAATTTGGAATCTAGCAGTCTGTTTTTCTCCTGAGTATTTACCTGTCTAACAGTTTCCAGGTGATGTGGATCTCAAGGTCTGGTAATTCCCACTTGAATAGCACTGCACTTTGAATATGTGCTCACAATTATCCATTCATTTGTATCCCTTGGGCAGATTATAAAGCTGTGGTTATGTCTGGCCTCATCTCCAGAATTCTGTGTAATATCTATCTCTATATATTAGTTATCCAGAATTTAGAATTCCTTTTATGAAAACAGGGGAAATAGAATCACAGGTGTCTGGTGAGCAAAGACTTGTAGCCTAGGCTCTTGAGAACATACTTGATTAGTCTGCCCTTCCAGCCCTACTGAGTGAACATAGGAAGCCAAGGCACCCTCCATCTGGATGCCTAGCTTCTGGTGTTCTGGGGCCACGATAGCAAGTTTCCCAAGGTTAAGAAAATCCCAGCATTTAGAATGCAGAGTGTGGTTTCCATGGCTGGAGTAGTTCAGGACCCATCCTGAGTTCATGTGTTACTAAAAGCCTATGTTCATGGAGTTCCCTCTTCCTGGGGCCAGGACCCAGGCAAGATCTGCTCTATGAAAAATTGAAGATGAAAGAGAAGAAAGTTATGTCATTTCTGCATGACTTAGAGATGGAGTACATTGAGGCCTGCTAGAACAACCTGCAGCTCAAGAAGGAGATAAATTTCTATTGGTAAGTTCTTGTCAGGGAGACCACCACTTGTGACATGGCCATTTCTACCTTCCTTTGTTTCTGGACTGGAGAGTCTGCAGGTCTGATTCTATCCCTTCTGGTTTTTAGCCATCACTGTGCCTTGGATGTTTTAGACTCAGTTTTCCTAAGTCTCTAAGACACCCCTCCCAGTGTTGTCCAGGCATCCTCAGGAGCCTCTAGATAGGAAAGTGATTCAGACCATGAGATGGTTATTATCCAGTATTGGGCCTCTGGGACTCAGGCAGGATCTTACAAAGCTGAGTGAGATGTAATACAATGATAGAATGCCCCCTTTGGTTCTACCAACCTACCCTGATTGTACTTGCACCCTATTAATTGGTATTGCCCTAATGCATGGGCTGTCATGGGTAGATGGAGATCCCTCTTTCTTTTGGAGAAACATGGACCCGTTTTAGTGTTTGGACTGCAGCAAAATTTTCTCCTTCCTTGAAATGGCTGTTTGTACAGTTGTCATGGATATATTGAGATGGATGTTATTAGGTCTTCATGGGAACCAGGATGCAGGTCGGGTTATTTTTTCAGGGCCTGAGGATCTAAAATCCCGGGTGTCTTGGCAGAGAACAGAATACTTTGGTGGTATCCCAGCTGGAAAGAGGTGGTGTGTGCAAATCAGGATAATAGTAAGAAGGTTAGTGACATAGAAAGATATTCTACAGAAAGGTGTTGAGGGAAACAATTACTGTTGTGGATTTCATGGCAGCAGAGCTTTTTTTTTAATAGATATTTCCTTTATTTACATTTTTAATGTTATCCCCTTTCATGGTCTCCCCTCTGAAAAGTCCCTATCCCACCCGGCGCCCCACCCGTTGCCCCCCACCCCGTTCACCAACTCACCCACTTCCACTTCCCTGTCCTGTTATTCCACTACACTGGGGAATCAAGCCTTCACAGGACCAAGAGCCTCTCCTCCCACTGATGTCCAACAATGTTATCCTCTACCTCATGTGTGGCTGGAGTCATCATTCCCTCCAAGTGTACTCTTTTTTTCATGGTTTAGTTCCTGGGAAATCTGGGGGTACTGTTCATATTGTTGTTCCTCCTATGGGGTTGCAAACCACTTCAGCTTCTTTGATCCTCTCTCTAACTCCTCCATTGGGGACTTTGTGCACAGTCAAATGGATGGGGGCAAGCATCCACCTCTGTATTTGTCAGGCACTGGTAGAACCTCTCAGAAGACTGCTATATCAGACTCCCATCATCAAGCACTTGTTGGCATCCACAATAGTGTTTAGGTTTGGTAACTATATGGGATGGATGACCAGGTACAGCAGTCTCTGGATGACCTGTCCTTCAGTCTCTACTCCAAATTTTGTCTCTGTATCTCCTCCCATGGGTTTGTGATCACCCTTCTAAGAAGGACTAAAGTATCCACACTTCGATCTTCCTTCTTCTTAAACTTCATGTGGTCTGTGAATTGTGTCTTGGATATTCTGAGCTTCAGGACCAATATCTACTGGTCAGTGAGTGCATACGGTGTGTGTTCTTTGTGATTGGGTTACCTCACTCAGCATGATATTTTCTAGTTCCATCTGTTTGCCTAAGAATTTCATAAATTCATTGATTTTAATAGCTGAAGAGTACTCCATTGTGTAAATGTACCACATTTTCTATATGCATTCCTTTGTTGAGGGACATCTGGGTTCTTTCCAGCTTCTGGCTATTATAAATAAGGCTGCTATGAACATAGTAGAGCATGTGTCCTTATTACATGTTGGAACATATTCTAGGTGTATACACAGGAGTGGTATTGCTGAATCCTCTGGTAGTACTATGTCTAATTTTCTAAAGAACTGCCACACTGACTTCCAGAGTGGTTGTACCAGCTTGCAATTCCACCAGCAATGGAGGTGTGTTCCTCTTTCTCCACATCCTCACCAGCATCTGCTCTCATCTGTGTTTTTGATCTTAGCCAATCTGATTGGTATGAGATGGAATCTCAGACTTGTTTTGATTTGCATTTCCCTGATGACTAAGGATGTTGAACCATTTTTTAGGTGCTTCTCAGCCATCCAGTATTCCTCAATTGAGAATTCTTTGTTTAGCTCTTTACCCCATAGGGTTATTTGGTTCTCTGGAGTCTAAGTTGTTGAGTTCTTTGAATATATTGAATATTAGCCCTGTATCAGATGTGGGATTTGTAAAGATCTTTTCCCAATGTGTTGGCTGACTTTTTGCATTAATGACAGTGTCCTTTGCCTTATAGAAGCTTTGCAATTTTACGAGGTCCCATTTGTCAATTCTTGATCTCACAGCCCAAGCCATTGGTGTTCTGGTCAGGAATTTTTCCCTGTGCCTTTATGTTTGAGGATCTTCCCCACTTTCTCCTCTATAAGTTTCAGTGTATCTGATTTCATGTTGAGGTCCTTGATTCACTTCGACTTGAGGTTTGTACAAGAAGATAAGAATGGATTGATTCTCATTCCGCTACATGCTGACCTCCAGTTGAGCCAGCACCATTTGTTGCAAATGCTATCTTTTTTCCAATGGATGGTTTCAGCTCCTTTGTCAAAGACCAAGTGACCTTAGGTGTGGGGGTCTTCAATACTATTCCATTGATCTACCTGTCTGTCACTGTACCAGTACCATGCAGTTTTTATCACAATTGCTCTGTAGTACTTCTTGAGGTCCTGGATGTTTTTTCCACCAGAAGCTCTTTTATTGTTAAGAGTAGATTTTGCTATCCTAGGTTTTTTTGTTATTCCAGAAGAATTTGCAAATTGTCCTTTCCAGCTCTTTGAAGAATTAATTTGGAATTTTGATTGCAATTGCATTGAATATGTAGATTGCTTTCGGCAAGAAGTCCATTTTTACTATATCAATCCTGCCAATCCATGACCATGGGAGAGCTTTCCATCTTCTGAGATCTTCTTCCATTTTTTCTTCAGAGATTTGAAGTTCTCACCATACAGAACTTTCATTTGTTTAGTTAGAGTCACACCAAGGTATTTTATATTATTTGTGATTATTGTGAAGGGTGTTGTTTCCCTAATTTCTTTTTGAGCCTGTTTATCCTTTGTGTAGAGAAAGGTCACTGATTTGTTTGAGCTAATTTTAAATCCAGACAAATTGCTGAAATTGTCTATCTGGTTTAGGAGTTCTCTGGTGAAACTTTTGGTGTCACTAAAATATACTTTGGTATCATCTGCAAATAGTGATATTTTGACTTCTTTCTATGGAATCTTCTGCCCCTGAGATTCACTCTTCTATCTCTTGTATTGTGTTGGTGATGCTTACATCTTTGGCTTCTTATTTTTGCTTAGGATTTCTATCTCCAGGGTTATCCCCCTTTGTGATTTGTTTATTGTTTCTATTTCCATTTTTAGATCCTAGATGGTTTTGTTCAATTCCTTTACCTGTTTGGTTGTCTTTTCCTTTAATTCTTTAAGTAATTTTTGTGTTTCCTCTTTAAGGGCTTCTACCTATTCACCTGGGTTCTCCTGTATTTCTTTAAGGGAGTTATTGATGTCCTTCTTAAAATCCTCTACCAGCATCATGAGATATGATTTTAAATCTGAATCTTACTTTTCACATTTGTTGGGGTATCCAGGACTTGCTGTGGTGGGAGTACTTGGTTCTAATGGTACCAAATAGTCTTGCTTTCTGTTGATAAAATTCTAGCATTTGCCTTTTGCCATCTGGTAATCTCTGGCATTAGATGTTCTTGCTGTCTCTGGCTGGAGCTTGTTCCTCCTGTCTGTCTGTAAACCTGTGTCAGCACTCCCTGGAGGCAAGCTCTCCCCTGGCAAGACCAGTGCACAGAGAGCTGCAGAACAGCCCCACCTCCTGGGTGCACCTCCACAGGACCCTGTCCCAACTCCTCTGCTGCTTCTAGAGCCTATGACCTCCTGAGCACATGCACCTTAGAGAGTCACTGGAGAGAATAAATTGATGTTGAACATTTCTTTAAGTGCTTCTCAGTCATTTGATATTCCTCAGTTGAGAATTCTTTGTTTAGGTCTGTAACCCCATTATTAATAGGTTTATTTGGTTCTCTGGAGTCAACCTTCTTCAGTTCTTTTTATAAATTGCATATTAGCCCTCTATCATATGTAGGGTTGATAAAGATCTTTTTGTAAATCTGTTGGTTTGGTTGGGTTCATTGTTGTTGTTGTTGTTTTTGTTTTTTCATTTTGTCCTATTGACAGTGTCCTTTGCCTTACAGAATCTTTGAAATTTTATGAACTCCCATTTGTTAATTCTTGATCTTAGAGCATAAGCTATTAATGTTCTGTTCAGGAAAATTTCACCTGTGCCCATGTGTGGCTCTTCCTCAATTTCATTTTTAACAGTTTCAGTGTATCTGGTTTTATATGGACGTCCTTGATCCTAGTGGACTTGAGCTTTGTCTAAGGAGATAACAGTGGGTCAATGTATGATACTATCCTTAAGTGACCCAAAAATTTCCACCAGAGAACTCCTGAAGCTGATAAACAACTTCAGTAATATGGCTGGATATAAAATTAACTCAAACAAATCAGTAGCCTTCCTCTAGTCAAAGGATAAACAGGCTGAGAAAGAAAGTAGAGAGACCACACCCTTCACAATAGTTACAAATAATATAAAATACCTTGGTGTGACTCTAAACAAGCAACTGAAAGATCTGTATGATAAGAACTTCAAGTCTCTGAATAAAAAATTGAAGAAGATCTCAGAAGATGGAAAGATTTCCCATACTCATGGATTGGCAAGATTGTATAATAAAAATGGATAGCTTGTCGAAAGCAATCTAAAGATTCAATGCAATCCACATCAGAATTCCAATTCAATTCTTCATAGACTCAGAAAGAGCAATTTAGCACTCTTAACTCTCTACACATACCCCATTTTCTGCTGCAGCCCTAACCTCACCACTGTGCCCTGTTTTGATTTAAGCTCTCCTACCTTTTTGGCGAAAGGATTGCACATTGAAGCTGTTGGGGGAGGGCGGAAGAAAGTGGACTTGGAGGAATTGGGGATCCCAGGAACACAAGCCCCAGCACCACTTCCTGAAACTTCAGGAACCCTGGAAAGGAAAAAGAATAAGAGGACAGGAGGAAGAGAGAGAGGGTAGAATGGAAGATTCTCACTTCAATTCTAACCCATACTTTTGTAGTTTTATCCCCACAGCCTCAGGGCAGATTGAAAACACTGTGTTCATCACAAGATGAAGGATCAGCTATTGCCACAGAAGGGCTGTGGACTGGCACCACCTCACTATCCCACTTTTTGTAACAGTTCCTGCCTCACTGTCCCTGTCTTCTAGCATCAGCATGGACACAGAGTCCAAGTCAGAACAGCTGACCACACACAGTCCACCATCTGTTATACCGAATATCACAGTGGTTCCTGTACCATCTACTGGATTCACGCCTGACCGTCCAGGTTTGGTAATCACATCCCCGTCAGACTCTCTTGTGACCATGGCCTCAGCAGCTCAGACTTTCCATATTTTGGCTCCCATGATTTTCTTAGCTCTTCCCCTGTCTCCCAAGTCCTACAGGTGGCCCCTGACCTCTCCAAGAAGGCAGCATCAACCCTGACTAAGGAAGGAGGTGGAGGTGGTGGTAGAGGTGGCACTGTGGCTCCTCCTAAGCCTCCTCAGGGCTGCAAGAAGAGGTGAATGCTGGAATCAGGGCTTCCTGAGATCAAGGGCCCTTACATCCTTGCCCCTGGGGATGACGATGACCATCAGAAAGATGGCATGACCTACAGGAGCAAAGGGAAATGTGGCACAGGAAATGGACAGAGCCTTGGGCACATGGATTCAATTCTCATCCCACCACGAACTTGTTGTGTGACCCTGGATGCAGATCCACTCCCAGTCACACACTGAGACCAAGCCCCACAAGTGCCCACACTGCTCCAAGACCTATGCCAACTCTCCTCCCTGGCCCTTATCCACTAATCCTTATCCACTCAGGGGTGAAGCCCTATAGTTGTAACTTTTGTGAGAAATCCTTCTGCCAGCTCTCACATCTGCATTAGCACACCTGAATCCATACTGGTGAGTGACAGACCATACAAATGTGCACACCCGGGCTGTGAGAAGGCTTTCACATAACTCTCCAAACTGCAGTCTCACAGACAGAAGCACAACAAAGATAAACCCTTCAAATGCCACCCACAACTGTCAGCGAGCATATACAGATGCAGTTCATGAATCTACACACACAGTGAAACATGCCAGGGTTTATACTGGCACCGTCTGTCTTCGGGCATATTCATCAGAAACATACCTTATGAAACATGTGCAAACACAACCCTCCTGATCTTCAACAACAAATGCAAGAGGCAGCGGCAGCAACAGCATTGGCCCAGGCCCAAGCTCAAGTCTAGGCCCAGACCCAAGCTTTGCAGGTATCACAGCAGCCCTAGCAGCAGCAGAGAAAGGAGCAGCAGGTGCAGCCACCTCCACAACCATCACACTTCCAGTCCCTTGGGGCAGCTCTCCATGGAGGGAGTGGTGGGGACAGAAACCTAAACCCTCCATCCCAGTGTTCCTTTGACATGACCCCCTCTAAGCCTGCAGAGCATCATACACACATCTGCCTCACTGTCACCACCAGCACCATCCAGGTGGAGCACCTGGCCAGCTCTTAGAGATACGTACTGCCATCCATGGAAAAATAGGAGAAGCCTGGTCCCTCCTTTGTCAACTCTTCTTGATAGAAAATTTCTCTTCTTCCTTGACAAGTCCTGTCTCCAGGTCCTTGGGTGTCAGGCATGGCTTTTCTTTGCAGGATAACCATCCTTAATCTCAGCTGCTCCTGATTGGCCAAGGAATCATGAGCTGATAGTGTTATGCACCAGCCTCCATCCAGGCAGAGCTTTTAAAACTGGGGCTTGGTACTTGGAAGAAGGATCTTCTGTGACCTCATATCTTGTCCAGTATTTGAGGGTGTGTACCTTTCTCCCTCTTCATCCTCAAAGTTGGGGCTGATCGAAGACTAGCAGCTGACCCTCCCAGATAACAGAGCAGGAAGCTCTAAATGTTACCAGCCTTCTGTTCTATGCTTATCTGTAAATGAACAGATTTTGCACGTGGCCTGACCCCTGTGAGACCTTTTCTTCCCCTTCCATGGTCTCACTTCATATTGGGAGGTGACTATACCTTTTTATTTGTAAGGGGACAATAGCTGACTCATGGTCTCCAAGGTGCCAGAGATTCCCAGGTGACCAAGGGTGGCTTAAGAGTGTGAGTTATGATTTTTCCTTACAGCTGCCTTCCTTCTCTGCCAACCAAGGGCCTATATACTCAGTCTTACTCTCCAGTCCAGTGAGCTCTGGGAGTTATGTTAGCTGTTTTCATTGAAATACCATCTGGGCTTTTGCAGAGAAGGGAGAATTCCAGGCAAACAGAGGGCTGAACTTTGCCTCCCTAGGTACCAGGGTCAGATGCCGGACATGGCCTGCTCATCACCTCCATCTTTGATGAAACCATTTCTGTGTTTATAAATGCATTATATCTGAGAATTTTCATATTGATGTTTTATTTTGTCTTATTTTTTTTCTCCACATAGTCCTCTGGCCATGGCCTTTTAATTTTCTTTTGCCTTTTAATTTTTCTACTCATGGAAGATATCAGAAAATATTAAAATAATCAGGAAGTATATTGTTGTTATATAGCAATTTAAAAATGAAAAGCTTATGTACAAACTAAGGAGTGTTTTTAGACCATTGTATAGATATAAATTCAAATTTAGGGATGAAAAAGAAAAAAGAAAAGAAAGAGCAATTTGCAAATTCTTCTGGAATAACAATAACAAAAAATCCACGATAGCAAAAACTATTCTCAACAATATAAGAACTACTGGTGGAATCACCATCCCTGATCTCAAGCTTTACTAGAGAGAAATCATAATAAAAACTGGATGGTACTGGTACAGTGAAAGGCAGGTAGATCAATGGAATAGAATTGAAGACCCAGAAATGAACCTATATATCTATGGTCACTGATCTTTGACAAAGGAGCTAAAACCACCCAGCATTTTCAGCAAATGCTGCTGGTTTAACTGGCAGACAGCATGTAGAAGAATGCAAATCGACCCAATCTTTTTTTTTTTTTTTTTAAGTTTGATGGATTCCTTCTACTATCTTCTCTAGAACTGGCTTAATGGTTTTTAATTTCCTTGGCCTTATTGTTCACGACGGAGTTTTCCTTTCTCTTTTGTGACAGACTGTGCTTTGGTGATAGCTGTGCTATGTCTGTATTGAAAAGTATTAAATTTAAGAACTTGAAACATCATTTCATGCTTTCGTGTATTTTAAAGTTTCTTTTGAAAAATGAATTTCTTTTCTTGTAGACTAGCCCATGTATGTGATTTTCTGTTACTCCCTTCATGTTTCTAATATACTACTTTGGTTTGTATGTTAATATGTTTTATAATAGAAGTGGAGAGATTCATTTCTCTTCTTGTCTTCTTGATATTCTGAGTCCTGAATTTGTATTGGCATTTTTTCCCTAACCTTGAGAAATTTTCTCTTATGATTTAAATAAAATTTTTTATGCCTCCAGAATTACATTCTTTTCCTTCTTAAGATCACACTTTTTAAGTCTGGTATGTTCATAGTATTTCAAGTGTCTGGAGAGTCTTACTTATATCTTGGCATTGTTTTATCATTTTCTTTTTTTTATATAATTTATTTTTTTTATTAGGTATTTTCCTCGTTTACATTTTCAATGCTATCCCAAAAGTCCCCCATACCCACCCTCCCAATCCCCTAGCCACCCACTCCCCCTTTTTGGCCCTGGGGTTCCCCTGTACTGGGGCAAATAAAGTTTGCAAGTCCAATGGGCCTCTCTTTGCAGTGATGGCTGACTAGGCCATCTTTTGATACATATGCAGCTAGAGACAAGAGCTCCGGGGTACTGGTTTGTTCATATTGTTGTTCCACCTTTAGGGTTGCAGTTCCCTTTAGCTCCTTGGGTAATTTCTCTAGCTCCTCCATAGGGGGCCGTGTGATCCATCCAATAGCTGACTGTGATCATCCACTTCTGTGTTTGCTAGGCCCCAGTATAGTCTCACAAGAGACAGCTATATCTGGGTCCTTTCAGCAAAATCTTGCTAGTGTATGCAATGGTGTCAGCGTTTGGAAGCTGATTATGGGATAGATCCCTGCATATGGCAATCACTAGATGGTCCATCCTTTCGTCACAGTTCCAAATTTTGTCACTGTAACTCCTTCCATGGGTGTTTTGTTCCCATTTCTAAGAAGGGGCAAAGTGTCCACACTTTGGACTTCGTTCTTCTTGAATTTCATGCGTTTAGCAAATTGTATCTTATATGTTGGGTATCCTAAGTTTCTGGGCTAATATCCACTTATCAGTGAGTACATATTGTGTGAGTTCCTTTGTGATTGGGTTACCTCACACAAGATGATGCCCTCCAGGTCCATCCATTTGCCTAGGAATTTCATAAATGCATTTTTTTAATAGCTGAGTAGTACTCCATTGTGTAAATGTACCACATTTTCTGTATCCATTCCTCTGTTGAGGGGCATCTGGGTTCTTTCCAGCTTCTGGCTATTATAAATAAGGCTGCTATGAACATAGTGGAGCATGTGTCCTTCTTACCGGTTGGGACATCTTCTGGATATATGCCCAGGAGAGGTATTGCTGGATCCTCCAGTAGTACTATGTCCAATTTTCTGAGGAACCGCCAGACTGATTTCCAGAGTGGTTGTACAAGCTTGCAATTCCACCAACAATGGAGGAGTGTTCCTCTTTCTCCACATCCTCGCCAGCATCTGCTGTCACCTGAATTTTTGATCTTAGCCATTCTGACTGGTGTGAGGTGGAATCTCAGGGTTGTTTTGATTTGCATTTCCCTGATGATTAAGGATGTTGAACATTTTTTCAGGTGCTTCTCAGCCATTCGGTATTCCTCAGGTGAGAATTCTTTGTTCAGCTCTGAGCCCCATTTTTTAATGGGGTTATATGATTTTCTGGAGTCCACCTTCTTGAGTTCTTTATATATATTGGATATTAGTCCCCTATCCAATTTGGGATAGGTAAAGATCCTTTCCCAATCTGTTGGTGGCCTTTTTGTCTTATTGACGGTGTCTTTTCCCTTGCAGAAGCTTTGCAATTTTATGAGGTCCCATTTATCAATTCTTGATCTTACAGCACAAGCCATTGCTGTTCTATTCAGGAAGTTTTCCCCTGTACCCATATCTTCGAGGCTTTTCCCTACTTTCTCCTCTATAAGTTTCAGTGTCTCTGGTTTTATGTGGAGTTCCTTAATCCACTTAGATTTGACCTTAGTACAAGGAGATAGAAATGGATCAATTCGCATTTTTCTACATGATAACCGCCAGTTGTGCCAGCACCATTTGTTGAAAATGCTGTCTTTTTTCCACTGGATGGTTTTAGCTCCCTTGTCAAAGATCAAGTGACCATAGGTGTGTGGGTTCATCTCTGGGTCTTCAATTCTGTTCCATTGGTCTACTTGTCTGTCACTATAGCAATACCATGCAGTTTTTATCACAATTGCTCTGTAGTACAGCTTTAGGTCCGGCATGGTGATTCCACCAGAGGTTCTTTTATCCTTGAGAAGAGTTTTTGCTATCCTAGGTTTTTTGTTATTCCAGACGAATCTGCTGATTGCCCTTTCTAATTCGTTGAAGAATTGAGTTGGAATTTTGATGGGGATTGCATTGAATCTGTAGATTGCTTTTGGCAAGATAGCCATTTTTACAATGTTGATCCTGCCAATCCATGAGCATGGGAGATCTTTCCATCTTCTGAGATCTTCTTTAATTTCTTTCTTCAGAGACTTGAAGTTCTTATCATACAGATCTTTCACTTCCTTAGTTAGAGTCACGCCAAGGTATTTTATATTATTTGTGACTATTGAGAAGGGTGTTGTTTCCCTAATTTCTTTCTCAGCCTGTTTATCCTTTGTATAGAGAAAGGCCATTGACTTGTTTGAGTTAATTTTATATCCAGCTACTTCATTGAAGCTGTTTATCAGGCTTAGGAGTTCTCTGGTGGAATTTTTAGGTTCACTTATATATACTATCATATCATCTGCAAAAAGTGATATTTTGACTTCTTCCTTTCCAATTTGTATCCCCTTTGATCTCCTTTTGTTGTCTAATTGCTCTGGCTAATTCCGCATCAAATCATTTCTTTATTCAGTTGATCTGTAAGTGGGAGTACATGCATGTGTGTATGTATTCACTTACAGCTTCTTCAGAAGTTTATTTTCTTAAATAGGAATGGGGAGTAGAGAGGACACAAAGGAGGAAATGAACTGGCAGTGGTGGTACATGGCTTTAATCCCAGCACTTGGGAGGCAGATGCAGGTGGATTCCTGAGTATAAAGCCAGCATGTTTTACACACTGAGTTCCAGGACATCCAAAGCTATACTGAGAAACCTTGTCTCAAAAAAAAAAAAAAAAAAGAAAGAAAGAAAGAAAGACTGTGAGGAGTGCAGGTAAAACTAAAAATGTTTAATTGAGGATTTGTATGAAAACCTAATAAAACAGTAACTTTCAATTATATATATATATATATATATATATATATATATATATATACATATATACATACACACACACATATATATATATATATATATGTTATATGAAAGCAATCTAAATGAAAAGCTCATATAATGAAAGAGAGAGAGAGAGAGAGTCTAATTCATAGATTTCCCGAGGTCTCTCAAAATCAGCAAGGATTGTCTCTAACTCTGCAAACTTCATCTGCAAGGTACAATTTTCAGGACCGAATTCCAGAAGCTTTTCATAAAGCTTCCTGCATCTGCCAAATTCTCGAAGCTGCAGTTCCAGGTCTATGTAACCTTTGGATAACTTTTTCTTTGGATATTTCCCTAGGGAAATTGTCAAAGCTCTTCTGGCCAATGGCAGATTCTTCTGCCTTATTTCAAACTGTGCATAATATTTTGGCAAATGTGAACTTTGTGTGAGGAATGAGTTGCAAAGACTCTCAATATATCTATCTTGTCCTCTCAGGATCCTTGGCCTCCAGCTCTTCATACAGTGCATAGTTAACCCAGAGGTAGATGTAGCGCTTCCAATGCCTCTTCTCCTGGATGGGTGGCACGTTGGCAATGGCTCTCTCATAGACTTCCTGCACAGTGTCAGCTTCTGCCTCACTTTCCACCAAGCATAAATAATGAAATCATGTGTCATAATTGTGTGGATTAGCCTTCACTTCTTCTTCCTACTGGAATCTGCGTTTTCACACCATGCTATCTTCTACATCCCTCCGGTCACCAAACTTCTTCTCAAAGATAATGTAGTTTTTCAAGAGTTCTTGGGCTTCCTGTTTGGAAATCCTACCCAGGGCATATCTGTAGATAACTCGTATACTCTTTCAAATTCTTTCTGATTTTTCTCAAATTTAGCAAAGGGCACATAGAGATGTTGGTCCATATGCTCCTCCCCAAAAAACCCCATGCCTCTCTCATAGACTTTCCGCGCATGAGCAAACAAACGAAGCATGCTTCTCTTCAAACCGAGAACACTTGAACCCGTTCGTCACAGCAGGGTGCACGAGCAAAAAACATTCATAAGTGGTGCGGGCCCACCCCACCACTTTTTGTATCTCAGCTCCAAGTTGATGTAGGAGTTCCAGGCCTGCTCCTCAGGCTGCCATTCCATCCAGCGCTCAAACACCTGCTGAGCACCAGCAACGTTGCCCAACATCTACTCCATGCATGTGTACTTGTACCAGAATTGGTTGACTCGTGGCAGAGTTGTTATGGCACCTTCCCTGATGTTTCAGGCATGCTTGACATGGAGGTTCTTCATCTCCATTTCTGCATATTTCATTCAGCCAGAGTGTAATATTTCGGTAGTCCACATCTAAAGCGCCCTCCTATGTGGATTGTGCCCTTTGAAGTTCCTTCAGGCTTTCCTCCCATTGTGAGTATTTTATCCAGTTGCTAATCACAGTCCTCTTTGGTCGTAGGTTATCTTCAAAAGTTTTTCTTTTCCGGTGTTTTAATTGTTGAATTCTTCTTCATCTGTGATCTTCTGCTGAGGTGGAGGTGCAAGGAGATCGAGTTCTCTCTTTAGATTCTCTTAAGAGCTACCCTGCAGTTATCTGCACCTTGCCCAGAGCTTTATTTTTGACCTGGGCCAATTTAGGAAGGTGCTGCTATTTCCAGGAGTCTTTGGATGCCTCCATGACTGTAGCACGGGAATGCAGGCTTGCTAAGCAACCCTGGCTCACAATTGAACTCCACCAATGCCCTTCAACAACCAGGCCCTACAACACAGCCAGACCACAACACACTAGATCCCCTAAGTGGGTTTTTAAGTGGGGCTAAATGCAAGTCCAAAGTTGATCAATGCACTTCAGAGAAGCTATTAATCTAGCTCTGGGAAAGTACTCCTATAACCATAGTCATCAGCTCAAGATTGCAAAGTTCCTTTGGTTGCTTAAAGTACTTCTCACTGTGTTAAAAACTGTCTGTCTACAAATGTGTATACATCCAGTCAGGGTTCTCTAGAGTCTTCTCTATATTGAGGGAATTTATTGGGATGACTTTCAGTCTGTAGTCCCAACTCTCCAACAATGGTCAGCTGGAAATAGCCAGTCCGAGGATCTAGTAGTTGCTCAGCTACACCAGGTGATCCCAACTAGGCTAGTTGTTTCAGCTGGCTCTCTGTAGAAGTGCTTTACAGTAGCAGTGCTGGCAAGTAAATGCAATCAGGTGAAGGACAGTGAATCTCTCTTCTTCTGCAGGCCTTATATAGGTCTTGAGCCTTCTAGAAGGTGTGGCCTAGATGAAGGGTTTGTCCCACCCACCACACCTGGATCTGGGACTTATTTTGTCCCAGGCTGACCTTGAACTCAGATCACCTTGCCTTATTCTCCTGATATTATAGGTGTGTATGAACTTGCTTGGGACTAATCTCCATACCTAGATCCAGGTCAGAAACTTGTGTCTTCCAGCCTAAAGACCTGGATCAAAGGTGAGCCCTCCAATTGTCGACTGTAGTTCATTCCAAGTTGACAACCAGGAATAGCCATTCCAATTCTGGATAAAGGAAGGAAGGCTCTCTGCCCCTCTTTCACAATCTGTGTTCATACTGAAAATCCATAAGTCCTTCTCCACAGGAGATTTCTCTCATGCCTGAGCTTGCTTCAAAGAATATTCCTGCTGTCTTCTCTCTCTCTCTCTCTCTCTCTCTCTCTCTCTCTCTCTCTCTCTCTCTCTCTCTCTCTCTCTCCATGTGTGTGTGTGTAAGAGAGAGAAAGAGGGGGCTCACAAGCAAGCACACTTGAGCACACATCAATCAGAATTTTTAAGGCTCAAATAGCTTTTGATTAATTTTCTTTACTTGTTTTAAATTGTTTAATATCAAGATGGTTATGGCTTAGGGTTTTGTGGTTTTCTTCTTTCTATGAGACAGCAGTCAACCTAAAAGTTTTCCTGCTTACCAGCTAAATGACATACTTATTTATGAGAAAATCTTTGTGTTTGTGTTTTTAAAAAGGTGATTAGTCTCTAGACAACTTCCAGAGTTATATGGTTCAGATATAACACAGTGAGACCTTGTGAAGAACTAGATTCAATAGAATGAAACAAAAAGGTAGATTCTTTGTGACATCCTTCACATTGCATGAATGAAGACTTAGGATCAGTTAGTATATAAATTGACCCATAAAAAGATTATTGTTTTTATGCTCAGACAAGGTCAAATTTTCTTGCCTAACTAGTCTGTACACGCTACACAAAGTACAATCTATACAAATATCTTGAGAGTACTTACATTTGGTTTTGAAATTTGTAGACTGCAGATGGTACAGCTTTGGTTAGATTCATCATGAGACAGGCTGAACTGGCCTTCTATAACTCCCAATGTCATGGAGACCAGTCATCATTCCTCAATAAACCTGTCAGATGGATCCAATCAGAACTTAGACCTCAGAGGCTATAACAGTCGTTGGCATGGCCTTCTTATGTCCTATCCAAGTCTCCCATCTTCCCCACCCTTCCCTCCTTTCAAGATATCTCAACTCCCATATTCAGCAGGAAGAAGTTATCAAGAGTCGTCATCCCAGTTCCTGGGTTTGGGAGTTGGTTATTCTTGTTGTCTTTCTGGGGAATTTTGAAATGGTCATAATTTGAACAGGGAGGATTGTAACCATTAATCTCACTGGGTAGAAAGATTATATATATATATATGTATATATATATATATATGTATATATATATATATACATATATATATAGTTACAAAACAAAAGTTTTAATTTCTTACATTTGTAAAGAAAAAAGGTTTTGGTTGGTATGAATTTCTTCTGTAGATACAAAAATTTAAGAATACAATGCTTAGACCCATTCCTTCTATCACTGCCATTATAGACTGTCTTTACATGATTTAACATATGCATTAAGGGCCAGATAAAGAACTCAATGTAGTGACTTAATTGTAAGGGTGTTTTTAAGATATTCTAATTAGAAATGGCCGAGAGCTTTTAAAGGACAACATTCCAGATTGCTTTACATAGATACATAGTTTCCAAAAAAATCCAGAGACTGTGACATTTAATCATTTGATGTTGAGACTTATATACTCGTGAGAGCACCCCATTTTTGGGTTCAAAGAAGAAACTGAGCATCTACACCTCCAGGTGAGGTTGTACATTGTAGTTGTACATTGTGGTCACTGAGCAGAAATTGCCTATTCATCTTCAGACAAAAATAGTATCAACAAAAAGGACACACAATAGTCCATCTACTGATAATCTCTTCCAAGACAGGGTAATCAGCCTTACAAAATTCTTCATTATAAAGGTCTGTCAGATGATCCTGAGCCAAATAGCCAGAGACTGGTGCTCCTAGATGTTGAGAAATAGGGCACTGTGTAGGTAGGCAGCTGTCACTACAATTTGTTTCTGTTTTGGAAGCTGTGTTAGTGCTCCTATATTTTCAGGTAAATTTTATGTTGCTCTTGAGATTCTGATGGCTTTGAAGACTGGTTGTAGTACCATAGCCAATCCAAACTGTTTAGCATTGAGATTTGAGAAGATTGTTTTCAGATAGTATAAAACCTGAAACCAGGACCTCACAGGTGTAAAATTATAAGCCCTTTTCAGTTAGAATGGATGATAGAGTGCTTTACTTGACAAAGTTGATGGACTGGGTGATAAGTGTATCTTACACATCATAAATGGTGATAGTTGTGCTCAATTTGTATCTCAGAGAAGAGAGCCTTTTAATTGGACAATAGGGAGGAAATGTTGTGGATTGTTGTTTGTGTGTTCTGCTCCTTCAAGAGTCCCTAAACTCAGGGGCAGTCAGGTAAAATCTTAATTGGTCATCTAAGGCTAGAGGCTCTTATTGGGCAGGGGAAGGAAAGGCAGAACTGAAAGTTTTTGATAGGGGAAAGTGAGATGGAGAAGAGAGAGGGAATAGAGGACAAAAGATGGAGGAGATGGAGGAACAAGAATATGGCCCTAGGGGCCATAAGTAACTGGGGCTTTCATAGATGAGAAATAGAGTAATGTAGGTACATTTGCCTGATCTAGGTGTGCACTTTGTATTTATATGTGTTGAGTTTTGTATTCTTTGCATGGGCATTTTGTGTTGTAGATTTCCCCTAATAAATTTGGCTGGAATATTACAAGTCTTTTGTGTTCTTATTTTAAGGGTTAAAGGGGAAGTGCAAGCGGCAGCTAGCTGTTTGTAGGCTAGCCACAGGTTGTGGATGGCATTGGAAGTATGAACAGCCTGGCAGCAGCTAACCATGAGAACCAGGGCAAGACAGCTGCTGCATCGGGCTGGCCACTGTGGTTTAGCAAGACCATCTTGCCTGTGCCTAACCACTTTAGCATGGATTTGTTTTTGTTTCTATGTTTTGTTGTTTTGTTTTTGTTTTTTGGTTTTTTTTTAGCTACAATCTACAATCACGTATTTCCTTTTCTTCTAAGCATATTAGCAATCTGTCGAACTTGAAAAAAAAGATCCCCCATGCCCCGTTTCTTTTGTCTGTGTTCCAAGCCCTACCCAAACTGTGTGAAAGCCCTGTCTGATAAGTTTGTTGCAAAATGGGAGTCTTAACACAAGCACAGGGTAGGTGGTGGAGTGAAGGGTGTGATGGGGGAATCCTGAGGAGTACTGGGTAGCCAAGGGCAGGTCAGCTGCTGTAAACACTCAGCATACACACCTATTATCCCCTGCTGTTTGCTCTTATCCATATTTCTACATGTAAGAGAATTTTCTGTCAGCTTCTGTAATTTGTACATAGTTATTTAATTTTGGTTATAAAAAAGTTTACTGAAAGAACCACATATGCTTCTCTCCACCCAAATTCAGAATAGCTAGAGTTGCAGTCCTGTAGAATACATACTCGTCTTGCAAACAAAACAAGCTCAAAAACCAAAAAAATTAACAACAAAAAATAACAAAAGAAAACCTTAGTGCACACAGATAAATTTTAAGAGTACAGCTGTCATAGGATCAATTTTTTTCATTACATGGATTTCTAACACCAGAAAGGAAGACAACATAACATGAATTACCATGCTGTGTGACCTACTGTGGAAGAAGTAACTTGGGCATTTCCAATACTGTTTATAAGGAAGGTATTCATAACAAAGCCGCTTGTCACAGTAGGGATTTGCTGCATGTCTCATAAAAGTGTCTTCTTGGTCAAATCCCCCTAACTTCTTCCTGATTTAATCCTAAAAAAAGCCTTGAGCTGCAGGGCAAGGCCCACTGATTCAACCCTAGACAGCCACCACCCTGCAAGTGAATAGTAGAGGCTATCCTACCTGTGCATGCCTTGGACCTAAGTAGCCAAAGGTGGCTTTCACCATTTCTCAAGAGGGGCCAGCTAAGCAACTGTGAATCTGAACTAGCTACAGCAGCCTCCAGGCCTGATCCTCTGCACTCCTACACTTGGATCGCACTGAAAGTAAAGATGGGAAAAACCTAACAATGATTCCTTCATTTACTTTTATTGCTGCTAACACATTTACTTTTATTACTGCTTGTACTGTAGTCTCCTTCCAGGCAGCAACCATAGCCAAACTGATTGTCTGAGGGTCTAATTTATGTACAAATACAAACATATCTAGTTAACTCTGTTTTAGTTTTGTATGAAACTAATGATTTTTGCTATTACATGAGTACATGCTATCCCATCTTAGCCACAGGGCCCAGTAAATGCCCTGGGTCTACATTATAATAAGCAATAATATTGATCTCTTTTCATCAGCTAGGCAGTTGTCTCAGCATCATGTGTATCTCCCTGGCTGTCCTGGAACTCACTCTGTAGACCAGGCTGGCCTCGAACTCAGAAATCCACCTGGCTCTGCCTCCCGAGTGCTGGAATTAAAGGCATGCACCATCACGCCTGGCTAAGCTTAAGATTTTCAATGCACCCATATATTGTTAATTAAGATTACTACAAGAGTAATCATCTTATGAGAGCACTAATACAGCTCACTTCATACAAAACTAAAACAGAGTTAACTAGATATGTTTGTATTTGTACATAAATTAGACCCTCAGACAATCAGTTTGGCTATGGTTGCTGCCTGGAAGGAGACTACAGTACAAGCAATTTTTTTCACAGCACTAAAGTTATAAAGAACTTCTTAACTATAAGTCATCTTAAGAAAGACTATCCAAAATTAGAGGCATAGACAATTGAATTGTTCCCCTAGAATCTGTCCTCATTGCAGGAGGGCCAAAATGCTCAGATTAAAAAATATTTTCATTTGAGTTAATGCAAAGTTCGGAGCAGCCTCAGGGAAGTTTGTGCAATGTTTTTGTTTGTTTGTTTGTTTTGCAAACCGAGAGTAAGGAAGTTCTTGGGACCTCACCCCTCCCTGCCTTCAGGGGAATTTCTTTTTAACTAAACAACATTTTTTTTTTTCAGATCTACCCAGGTGTTGTTCATAATAAAGTTTAAACTTAAGATTTATAAAAGGTCAATCAGGCTGTAGAACTTATAGAGGCATTACAATCTGGCTTGCCTACTTCATATAAAGTTATTATAGATTTAAAAGTTTGTTTTTTCCTTTGCATCCTGATAATTGTAAAGGGTTTGCTTCTAGTGAACTGGTGATCACTGGAAAATTTTGCCTCTATGTATGGCTAATATAGCTTTACATTATGTAAGAAAAAATTTTATTGTCTCTGCTTCAATACAAGAAGTTGAGAGTTTGAATCTTTCAGTGTATATTGTTTCCTAAGTGGAAAGTATTTTATTAGCTAATGCCTCTAAAGGGAAGTTTACTTCAAATCTTTGCTTTCACACAATGAGCTTTAAAGTTCTGTGGAGTAGTTGTTGCTCCATAAGATTCAGAGGCAATATCTTTTTTTTTTTTTTTTTTAATATTTAGGGTTTTAGTTATACTAGAAAATTGTGGTACAGAAAATCTAAGAAAGAAAAATTGATTTGCTTCAAATTTTTATTTTCAAAAGCTTCCAGGAGATGTTAATTGGCTAAGACCTCACCACGGAGGGACTTAAGCCTTTGTTAGGTGCTATCAAGTGAGATTCAAATTAACTGGTGAGAAATAGAAAGGCTTTACAGAAAGCAGAGGAAATGACTGTGATCAATTGTTATCAATTATGATCAATGGTAATCAAATATTAGCTGCTTATTCTAGTTATGGTTATTAAATGTGCCCACAACTATTCTTTGGCAAGAGAAAACATTAATGTAAAATCATCTTTCTTCACCTCAAAGTAAAGCTTTAACATCCTATTATAAGGCTGCAGTGGTGCTAATTAAGAATTAAGAATTCATTGTTCCAAACAGCAATTGGTTATTGCAGAATATTGATGTTTGGCCTATTGCATACCATCATTTTAAATAAAATTGATAATCATTATCCTAAAGATAAGTTAAAAATTGCTTTTATGCATGCTTTTGTATCTTCTATAAATTCATGCATGCATGCATCCCATTTACTGTATTTAAAAACAACCCTTCTATGGGAGAAAAGTATATGTGAATTGGATCACATGTTTATTCTTTTGAGTTTCCTCCTGCTTCAGCACAGATAATTAAATTATGTGCTGTAGATGGTGTTAGAGTGAAGATTCCCAACTTGAAGGGCCAATAAACATCTTCAACAAAGTTATAGAAGAAAACTTCCCTAACCTAAAGAAAGAGAAGCCCCTGAAAATACAATAAGCCTGCAGAACCCAAAATACACTGGACTAGAAAGGAAATTCCTCCTGTTACATAATAATCAAAACACCAAATGCACTAAACAAAGAAAGAATATTAAAAGCAGTAAGGGAAAGAGGTCAAGTAACATATAAAGGCAGACCTAACAGAATTACACCAGACTTTTCACCAGACAATATGAAAGCTAGAAGATCCTGGGCAGATGTCGTACAGATGAAAGAGTAAAATTACTGAACACCTGAACTTTTCCTGAACTCTCTTACCCCTCCCATCCGGAGACTGTTCCCGGAGCACTCCTGAACTTTTTACCCCAAGGTACCCCCTCCCAATTGGAAACTGCTCCAAGAACATTTTTTAGATAAGGGGTCTCCTGGAAAAAACCTAGTCCTACCCCTCCTAACTGAAGACTATGCCAAGAACATTTTTGAGATAGGGGCCTCCTGGTACTATCCCAGAATGTTCCAATAGATCGAGTACATTGCCAAAATATAGGACACGACCCCTTGGTTATGTAAAGCCCCTTGGCAGAACACCTTGGTGACGTAAAACTTGTACTTTTCCCCTGGCTATTTCCTATAAAAGCCTGTGAAAAGTTTGGGCCAATGGCCGAATCTCCTCTGCACCTTGCTGGCTGCATGAGTTTCGACCGGCGGCGGGGCCGTTTCGCAGGAGGAGGCTGCTGTCTGCGCTCAGCCAGGCCCGCCGCCGCCTCCGGGCCATGCGGGAGGACAGTACAGAGAAAACAAGTGGTTAAATTTCCCCTCCCTGCCAGTGTTTGTTTGCCACTCCCACATTTCGCCGCGGCGCGCGGCGGAGACTCGGCGCTTGGCTCCTCCCTGTCCATTCGCCGTTACTGAGAAAATCCTGGTTAGTTTCTTTCCCTCCGCTGACTAGTATGCTTGAGTTCAGCGGGTTGCCGCGTCTGATCTGAGGACGCCACAAGGTTCCCTGGTTGCTTCTCATTTCCCTGTCCCCTGTATCCTGTCTCTTGTTAACTGTTAACAGAAAAAATTGTGTTCATTTTGAAATATCAGTGGTCTGGTATAGCTAGATGTGAAAACTGCACTCCCTTCTCTGCCCCATGTGTTTTCTCTTCCCAGGCACTGCCCTGAGTTGCTGGCAGTAAGTCTGTTCTGGGCTCCGGTGAGGGAGACATACAAGGTAAGGAGCACCTATGGGTCTAGCTGCCAGGCTCTGATGAGGTCTCGTCTCTGTGGGACTATAAAGTGCCCCGACAATCTGACCTAACAGTAAAAAGAGGTAAACTATGAAAAAAGTTAAGTGACAGAATATAGATGTAATAATTAGATAACATTCAAAGTAAGCAAGGACAAGAAAGAGATATATATATAGATAGAAAGAGAGACATTATATGAGATCTCCATTGCAGTTAAAAAACAGGAGTAAAGAGAGATAAATGACAAAGACTAGAACCTAGCAAAGTGACACTTGCTAATAATACTAGCACTTAGAGATGATCTGTAAGAAATAGGGAGCCAGAAAATTTTCTAAAAAGGATAAGAGAAATGAAATGCTGGTCACAAGAGTCAGGGAGACTAGAAAACTTAGTACCTGGCAACAAAAAAAGAAAGCTTTTGGCTAAAGATCAGAATGTTTGCTGTTGAAAAAGAAGAGCACTGGGTGAGAGACTGTCCTAACAAAAAGAAGAGGAACCCCCCTCATGACCAAACCCTTCACCTGTTCGTGGCTAAAAGTAAAGAGATAACAGAAGGGGTGCTAACACAGAAGCTGAGTCCTTAAAAAAAGAGACTGTGTTTCATATTCCTCCACTGACCAGTGCAAAGCAAGTTTAAAAGGTTCCTGGACACTACAGGTCTTTGCAAACTGTGGATTCCAGGTTTTGCTGAATTAAAAAGATAAACAGCCCTTCGTATAAGAAATAAAGAACAACCTTGGATGGCCTTAGATGCTATTGAGACTGCCCTAATGTTGTCCCCAACTTTGGGACTCCTAAATGTGACTGAGAACAAAAGTATTGCCAAAGAGGTTCTTACTCAGAAATTGGGACCCTAAAAGGACTGAGAGATGGCCTGCTTGTCTGCACATAATGGCTTTTGGTCAAGGACACATGATCCAATTGTTTCCCTGGCTGATGGACACATTATTAGAGCTTTTTGTTGACAGAACAAGTGACCTTCGCTTCCCCTGCTAACCTGCTGAGTCCTCACCTACTCATCACTGACATTCTGGCAGAAGGAACTTTGGCTCAGAAGGCTGAACTCCTGGCGCTAACCCAAGCCCTGCGGTTGGCTGAAGGCAGAGACATCAAAGACAAAGAAAAAATTCTGGCCCTCCTAGAAGCTCCTGAATGAACTGGGTGAGTTGGGGTACCGGGTATCGGCTAAGAAAGCTCAGCTATGTCGTACCGGGGTGCCGACGACGGAAAGCGGTGGCTCACCGAAGCCAAGGAAAAGACTGTGATGCTGATCCCAACCCCCACCACCCCGCGCCAAGTACGTGAGTTTCTGGGAACGGTGGGCTTTTGCAGACTCTGGACTAAAGAAAAAGTCCCATTCACCTGGACTGAGGAACACCAAAAAGCCTTTGACAGCATAAAGGCAGCCCTGCTTGCAGCCCCCGCTCTGGCTTTGCCAGATCTGACTAAGCCTTTTACCCTATATGTTGAACTGGTACACGGATGGCAGTAGCCTCATGGTTAAAGGTAAGCGGAAGGCGGGGACAGCAGTGCAGCAGTGGACAAAAAGCAGGTGATCTAGGCCAGCAGCCTCCCTAAAGAGACTTCAGCCCAGAAAGCTGAATTTGTGGTTTTGATACAAGCTTTATAAATGACATCTGCAGAAAAAGACGTTCTCAAAATGGATAATTGAGACTGCTCACATAAGTCATTAAGAAGACTATTAAAGAAAATTTTTCCAAGAGTGCCAAAAGCAATAGTGTCAGATAATGTTGCCCAGGTAAGTCAGGGTGTGGCCAAGTATTCAGAGGTCAAAAATTACATTGTGTGTATAGACCTCAGAGCTCAGGATAGATAAAAATTAGTTTAAAACTCTAAGACAGACCTTGACAAAATTAATCGTGGAGACTGGCACAGACTTGGTGTTCCTCCCCTATGCCCTATTTCTTGATTCAGTTTTATCCTTTATGAGACTCCTATGCCCATTATAGTCTTAAATGATGTGTTTAAACCTATGTTGTTAATAATGCTCTGTATGCTAAGTTAAAAGGCTTGTAGGTGGTCTGGTCACAACTGAAAAGGATCGGACTGACATCGCGCCAGGGATCCCAACAGCCGAGACAGTAAACGAGCTGGATACCCCAAGGACATCTCACCAGTTCCAGCCAGAGATCTGATCTACGTGCACCTGCATCATGCCCAGACCCTCAAGCCTCGCTAAAAGGGCCCCTGCCTAGTTCTGTTTACTAATGCTTCTTATTCTGTTTTTGTTCCCATGTTAAAATAGAGTAAATGCAGTATCTGAAATTCTAAGATTAGAATTATTCACTAAAAGAAGGGGGGAATGAAAGAGTAAAATTACTGAACACCTGAACTTTTCCTGAACTCTCTTACCCCTCCCATCCGGAGACTGTTCCCGGAGCACTCCTGAACTTTTTACCCCAAGGTACCCCCTCCCAATTGGAAACTGCTCCAAGAACATTTTTTAGATAAGGGGTCTCCTGGAAAAAACCTAGTCCTACCCCTCCTAACTGAAGACTATGCCAAGAACATTTTTGAGATAGGGGCCTCCTGGTACTATCCCAGAATGTTCCAATAGATCGAGTACATTGCCAAAATATAGGACACGACCCCTTGGTTATGTAAAGCCCCTTGGCAGAACACCTTGGTGACGTAAAACTTGTACTTTTCCCCTGGCTATTTCCTATAAAAGCCTGTGAAAAGTTTGGGCCAATGGCCGAATCTCCTCTGCACCTTGCTGGCTGCATGAGTTTCGACCCCAGATATCTGGTATATGTGCTTTTTTTATGTGCCTTCTTGTCGTTGCTGTATTAAATCTTGCTCTCTATACATCTTAAGTTCGGTCTCAGTGTCTTCTTGGGTGCGCGGCTGACCCGAGGCTTGAGTAAGTGCCTCCCTTTGGGAGTTTTAGAGTCTTTCACAGATCCTAAGAGAACACAAATGCCAGCCCAGGCTATTATACCCAACAAAACTCTCAATTACCATAGATGGAGAAACCAAAATATTCTATGACAAAACCAAATTTACATGATATCTTTCCATAAATCCAGCCATACAAAGAATATTAGATGGAAAACACCAACACAAGGAGGTAAACTACACCCTAAAAAAGAAAGTAATCTTCTTTCAACAAACCCAGAAGAAGGTAACCACACAAACAAAAATATAACATCAAAAATAACAGGAAGCATCAATCAATATTCCTTAATATCTCTTAACATCAATGGACTACTAGACAAGTGAAACATCTATAGGAAGAGGACCGATCATCAAACGAATATGTCCCAACAAGAAGAGTAAGTTGGCCACTTCAGGCTCATCTTTGCTGCCCTCTACAGTCATATGGTCTTCATGCCCACCCAATTCAATTAAAATTAAAGTTGTCTTTGTGGTTGGAGAGTGGCTCTTTCCTTCTTTAAGCCCACACATGGTTGTTTAAGAAAAAAACAAAATCCATATCAGAAAAGCCACTGGTATGGGACAGAGGAAAACAAAAAGTAAGGGACTATGCTATTGCTACTAATCTTGGTTTTCATTTGGTTCTTTGAAACGTTTTTAATTTAATGTTAGCATTTTACCTATTTATCCCGTTTATCCTGCTCATTTTTCTTAAGGTGTAAATATTATCTTAAGATCAGTGGGGCAATGAGGTGGGGACAGGATGATAAAGGGAGGTGGAAGGGGGGGGACCTGGGAGGGAGAGAGGAGGGGGAAGAAATAAGAGGGGACAGTATAAAGTACTAGAGGAGACAGGAGAGAGGTACAGAAGGTCATAAAATCAAATAAAAATATGTAGCAGGGGGCAATGAGTAAATTGAGATAGCCACTGAGGATCCCAGATGCCAGGAAGACAAGAGGCTCCCAGGAACCAATGGGGATGATTTTAGTGGAGAAGGGAAAATAGAACCTGTAGAGAACACCTCCAGCAGATAGGCACAGCCCTGGTCAAAGTTTTTAACCCAGAAATGTTTCCTGTCCAAAGGAAGAACAGGGACAAATACTGGAGCAGAGTCTGAAGGAAGGGCCAACTGGGGACTGCCCTACCTAGGAATTCATCCTGTCTGCAGAAACCAAACCTGAAACTTACAGTTGCCAAGAGTCACTTGCTGACAGGAACCTGGTATGGCTGCTCCTTGGGAGGTTCAGTCAGCAACTGACCAATGCAGATGTGGATGCTCTGAGCCAACAATCAGACTGAGTTCAGATCCCCTTGGGCGGGGGGGGGGAGGAGCTGGTGGAAGGACTGGAGGAGCTGAGGGGGATTGCAACCCCATAGAAAGAACAACATCAACTGGCTTGGCCATTCAGTGTTCCCAGGGACTAAATCAACAACTAAGGAGTGTATCGGGAGAGACCCATGGCTTCAGATATATAGATAGCAGAGGATGGCCTTGTCTGACATCAGTGGGAGGGGAGGCTCTTGGTCCTGTAAAGGTTTGATGCCCCAGTGTAGGGGGATGCTGGAGGAGTGGGGTGGGAGAGGGTGTGGGGAGCACCCTAATAGAGGCAAAGGGGATGGAAGAGAGGGAGATTGTGGGATGGGGGGCTTGTAGAAGGGTAACTGAGAAGTGGGTTATCATTTGATATGTAAATGAATGGAATGATTAATTAAAAATAAAAATTCTGTTGTGATACTAATAATAGTTATACAGAATACTAATTGAAGAAATAAGCTTCATCTAGCTTCCTATATACTTTCAGATTTGAGTCTGAAGCAGATAAGTAGGAACAAAGTTTGTATCTCAAATGTATTTAACGGCTTGTTGTCCTCAAGCCTTTCTGAGATCTGCTGACTATGGCATTTAAAATGTTTAAGCTTCCAAAATGCCCCACCATGCCCCAGGGGCACGTGTTCCACTATGTTCATAGCAGCCTTATTTGTGATTGCCAGAATCTGGAAACAACCCAGATATCCCACAACAGAAGAATGGATACAGAAAATGTGGTTCATTTACACAATGGAGTACTACTCAGCTATTAAGAATGAGGACATCTTGAGATTTGCAGGCAAATGGATGGAACCAGAAAGTATCATCCTGAGTGAAGTAACTCAGACCCAAAAAGACATGCATGGTATGTACTAACTAATAAGTGGTAATTAGCCCAAAAAAAGAAAAGAAAAGAAAAGAAAAGAAAAGAAAAGAAAAGAAAAGAAAAGAAAAGAAAAGAAAAGAAAAGAAAAGAAGAGGGGGAGGAGAGAGAGAGAGAGAGAGTTTCTGGCCTCAGAGGATCACAGAATAGCATAGTAACTTAGGCTTATATAAGTAAACTTTCTATTGTATAGCAACCCTAAATTTCTCATAAGACAAAGTCTTACCCCTGAATCATAACACAACATCTTACCCTTTGCCTATGCTCTTCCCCCGCCCTGCCTCAAGAACCGACAAGAAAGAAGATGGCATCTATTCAGTTTCTGATATCTGCAGGGAAGGGTTAGTGGATTTGACTTTCTTCAGTGAAGTAATGACTATTAAAAGTGAAAATGTGGAATTTTGTCAAAATACACAATATAGTTCCCTCAAGCACTTTTAAAAAATTATTTTTGAAAGGTGAACACTCCTTGGATATACCATTTTAAAATGTGTCTTCTTGATGTTCTTTAGGATGAACCTGCCTCTGGTCAGAGAAAGAACAGAGGACAGGATTATGTCATGTCAGTGAGAATGGATATCGGGCACAGAATTATGGATTTGGAAGCTGAAATAGTGGACATAAAATCTCATAATAATTCTATGAAAAGAAAACTGAAAGTATATAAACAAAGCAATAATGCCAAACAGAAAACCAGAGAATCTTTGAAAGATGAAAAAGTAAGTCAGACCATAGACACCTAGAAAGTCAGTGCACTTCTTTTAAACTCTATTCTGTAGTGAAAAGGTCCATGCTGTCAATAGACCCTGAAAGAACATTACCACCCAGAAATAATACCCATAATCAAACTTCCATTTAAAACATGCCTGTAGGAAAAAAAAAAAAGCTGTCGTGGTGGTGCACACCTTTAATCCCAGCCCTTGGGAGGCAGAGGCAGGCGGATTTCTGAGTTTGAGACCAGCCTGGTGTACAAAATGAGTTCCGGGACAGCCAGGGCTATACAGAGAAACCCTGTCTCGAAAAATAAATAGATAGATAGATAGATAGATAGATAGATAGATAGATAGATAGATAGATAGATAGATAAAAAACATGCCTGTAGGACAGAAGGCATTCAATGGGAAGCAGCTTTCTGTCCTTTCATATATTTCTACAAGTTACCTTGACTTGTGGACATTCGGCTAAATAAATATGCAGCTTCCTAATTCATCCAGCTTTATATTTAGGAATCTTCTCATCAATGTTAGAAGTGTTTGGAGGATGGATATCATAGAAACCCAAAGGATGTAGCATACAGCACAAAGTCTATTATTCTGGCCCTTCGGAAATGACCTATCTGTAAGAACCAATTTGGAAATTACACAAAGGGAATCTTCAGGGGATCTGTACATTAAAGTTTTCCTGCTTTACACAAGTCACTGTCTGAGGAACTAAACAATAAGTCAAACTGAGACATGGAAAATAAGGTAGAGTGATTTGATTTTAACTCAAATGTGAAATTTTTTCAGTAGGAAATAAATGTCAAGTCGACATGATTTTGCAAACTACCTGCAGCAAAATAAACTCCCTTAAAAATTGGCCACAAGTAACATTTCCTCTTTTGCTGTTGTGTTGCTTTCTTCTCATAATACTTCCTTAAAATAGAGTTGACATGCTAAGATGTCACCTATGTATAGATGTAGCATTCTAACTAATACAGCTCTTTTTTTATACTTTTTCCTGTCAATATTCATGTAAGTAGGCACAGTGACAGGTTCAAGTATGTGAGGGACTAATACAAATAAACACAGGAAGTTCTAGCATCTCTCCTATGCTACTGGGTGAATTAAGTCTGACTGTGACCTTCAGAGTTACCTTGAAGTAGTGCAGAGTCAGTCTTTGACAGTTTTCTACTCTACCTAAAGTCCTGCTGACAAATGATAAAGAGTACTCTAATAGATTTAAATGTGAAGCAACTGCTTTTATGGGGTATTCCATACTTCTATGGCCATTTAAAAAGAAAAGTCTTTAAAAATACATATACGAAACAAAAGAGATATGAAGTTTTTGTCTTTTTTGCTTCAAAGAGAAAATGAAGCTGTAAAACGGATGTGCCAGGCTCAGTGCTAAGAAAGAGCTACTCAGATCTTCAAACAACAGTGCAGTGCATGTCCCAGATGATTAAAATCTTCATACAGTGTTCACCACAAGGGAAATTTATTCAAAGCTTAGAGGTATCAGAGGTACTGGTGGATATGACATTCTTCAGTGAAGTCCTGACTATTACATGTAAAAACACTGAATTTGTCACAAGGTATACTCTATACCATTCAAGCATATTTTCAAAAGCAATTTGTGCTAGAGACAGCATACAATGACAGGGACTACTTGCAGTAGGCTGGGATGGAGGCATCTCAGAAGCCCGTGGCAGCTCCTTGTAGAAAAGGATGGCATCTGGGACCCTGAGGAGCAGAAGACACATCCCTCCAGGGGACCCGCCATCTGAAATAAGGGACTGTCTGCAGTAGGCCAGAATGGAAACATTCTATAGACCATAGAAGCTCTTTGTAAAAGCAGTTGTTCCCATTTCTCCTAACCTTAGCCCTGGACAAGAGCTATATAGATTTCATTTGTGGATGACTGCTTTTCAGTTGGCATTGGTACGAATAATTATTCTATTCTATCTTACTTTCTTATCTTTCTTCTGCTCTGGTGAATTCTGTGAATCTAGATGTTCCTTTATTTTTTCTTTTTTTATTGGATATTTTCTATATTTACATTAAAAATGCTATCCCAAAAGTCCCCTATACCCTCCGCCCCCCTCCCCTGCCCTGCTCCCCTACCCACTCATTCCCACTTCTTGTCCCTGGCTTTCCCCTTTACTGGGGCATATAAAGTTTTCAAGACCAAGGGGTCTCTCTTCCCAATGATGGCCAATTAGGCCATCTTCTCCTACATATGCAGCTAGAGACATGAGTTCTGGGGGTACTGATTAGTTCATATTGTTGTTCCACCTATAGGGTTGCAGACCCCTTCATCTCTTGGGTACTTTCTCTAGCTCCTACATTGAGGGCCGTGTGTTCCATCCTATAGATGACTGAGAGCATCCACTTCTGTATTTCCCAGGCACTGTCATAGCCTCACACAAGTCAGCTATACCAGGGTCCCTTCAATAAAATCTTGCTGGCATATGCAATAGTGTCTGGGTTTGGTAGCTGATTATGGGATGGATCCCGGGGGGGGGGGGATAGCCTCTGGATGGTCCATCCTTTCGTCTTAGCTCCAAACTTAGTCTCTGTATCTCCTTCCATGAGTATTTTGTTCCCTATTCTAAGGAAGAATGAAGTATCCACATGTTGGTCTTCCTTCTTCTAGATTTTCTTGTGTTTTGCAAATTGTATCTTGGGTATTCTAAGTTTCTGGAATAATATCCACTTATCAGTGAGTGCATTACTAGTGACTTCTTTTGTGACTGGGTTACCTCACCCAGGATGATATTCTCCAGATAAATCCATTTGCCCAACAATTTCATAAATCCGTTGTTTTTAATAGCTGAGTAGTACTCCATTGTATAAATGTACCACATTTTCTGTATCCATTCCTCTGTTGAGGGACATCTGGGTTCTTTCCAGATTCTGGCTATTATAAACAGGGCTGCTATGAACATAGTGGAACATGTGTCCTTATTACCAGTTGGAACATCTTCTGGGTATATGCCCAGGAGAGGGATTGCTGGATCCTCCGGTAGTACTATGTCCAATTTTCTGAGGAACTGCCAGACTGATGTCCAGAGTGGTTGTACAAGCTTGTAATCCCATCAGCAATGGAGGAGGGTTCCTCTCTCTCCACATCCTTGCCAGCTTCTGCTGTCACCTGAATTTTTGATCCTAGCCATTCTGACTGGTGTGAGGTGGAATCTCAGGGTTGTTTTGATTTGCATTTCCCTGATGATTAAGGATGTTGAACATTTTTTCAGGTGCTTCTCAGCCATTCAGTATTCTTCAGGTAAGAATTCTTTGTTCAGTTCTGAGCTCCAGTTTTTAATGGGGTTATTTGATTTTCTGGAGTCCACCTTCTTGAGTCCTTTATATATGTAGGATATTAGGCCCCTATCTGATTTAGTATAGGTAAAGATCCTTTCCCAGTCTGTTGGTGGCCTTTTTGTCTTATTGACGGTGTCTTTTCCCTTGCAGAAGCTTTGCAACTATATGAGGTGCCATTTATCGATTCTCGATCTTACCCCACAGGCCATTGCTGTTCTATTCAGGAAGTTTTCCCCTGTACCCATATCTTCGACGCTTTTCCCTACTTTCTCCTCTATAAGTTTCAGTGTCTCTGATTTTATGTGGAGTTCCTTAATCCACTTAGATTTGCCCTTAGTACAAGGAGATAGGAATGGATCAATTCAAATTCTTCTACATGATAACCGCCAGTTGTGCCAGCACCATTTGTTGAAAATGCTGTCTTTTTCCACTGGATGGTTTTAGCTCCTTTGTCAAAGATCAAGTGTGTGGGTTCATCTCTGGGTCTTCAATTCTGTTCCATTGGTCTACTTGTCTGTCACTATACCAGTACTATGCAGTTTTTATCACAATTGCTCTGTAGTACAGTTTAAGGTCAGGCAAGGCCGTTCCACCAGAGGTTCTTTTATCCTTGAGAAGAGTTTTTGCTCTCCTAGGTTTTCTGTTATTCCAGATGACTCTGCCGATTGCCCTTTCTAATTCGTTGAAGAATTCAGTTGGAAATTTGATGGGGATTGCGTTGAATCTGTAGATTACTTTTGGCAAGATAGCCATTTTTACTACATTGATCCTGCCACTCCATGAGCATGGGAGATCTTTCCATCTTCTGAGATCTTCTTTAATTTCTTTCTTCAGAGACTTTAAGTTCTTATCATACAGATCTTTCACTTCCTTAATTAGAATCACACCAAGGTATTTTATATTATTTGTGACTATTGAGAAGGGTGTTATTTCCCTAATTTCGTTCTCAGCCTGTTTATCCTTTGTGTACAGAAAGGCCATTGACTTGTTTGAGTTAATTTTATATCCAGCTACTTCATTGAAGCTGTTTATCAGGCTGTGGAGTTCTCTGGGGGAATTTTTAGGGTCACCTATATATACTATCATATCATCTGCAAATAGTGATATTTTGACTTCTTCCTTTCCAATTTGTATCTGCTTGATCTCCTTTTGTTGTTGAATTTCTCTGGCTAAGACTTCAAGTACTATATTGAATAGGTAGGGAGAAAGTGAGCAGCCTTGTCTAGTCCCTGCTTTTACTGGGATTTCCTCTTAGAAATGCTTTCATTGTGTCCCATAAGTTTGGGTATGTTGTGGCTTCATTTTCATTAAACTCCAAAAAGTCCTTAATGACTTTCTTTATTCCTTCCTTGACTAAGTTATCTTTGAGAAGAGTGTTGTTCAGTTTCCACGTGAATGTTGGCTTTCTGTTATATATTTTGTTATTGAAGATCAGCCTTAGTCCATGGTGATCAGGTAGGATGCATGGGACAATTTCAATATTTTTGTATATGTTGAAGCCTGTTTTGTGACCAATTATGTGGTCAGTTTTGGAGAAGGTACCATGAGGTGCTGAGAAGAAGGTATATCCTTTGTTTTAGGATAAAATGTTCTGTATATATCTGTTAGATCCATTTGTTTCATAACTCCTGTTAGTTTCACTGTGTCCCTATTTAGTTTCTGTTTACATGATCTGTCCATTGGTGAAAGTGGTGTGTTGAAGTCTCCCACTATTATTGTGTGAGGTGCAATGTGTGCTTTGAGCTTTACTAAAGTTTCTTTAATGAATGTGGCTGCCCTTGTATTTGGAACATAGATATTCAGAATTGATAGTTCCTCTAGGAGGATTTTACCTTTGATGAGTATGAAGTGCTGCTCCTTGTCTTTTTTGATGACTTTGGTTGGAAGTCAATTTTATTCGATATAAGAATGGCTACTCCATTCTGGGGTAATGTCTATCTTTTTATCTGAGATGAGTTTTCTGTAAGCAGCAAAATGTTGGGTCCTGTTTGTGTAGCCAGTCTGTTAGTCTATGTCTTTTTATTGGGGAGTTGAGTCCATTGATATTAAGAGATATTAAAAAAAAGTAATTTTTGCTTCCTAGTATTTTTGTTGTTAAAGTTGGCATTCTCTTCTTGTGGCTGTCTTCTTTTTGTTTAGGGATTACCTTCTTGCTTTTTCTAGGATGTGGTTTCCGTCCTTGTATTGTTTTTTTTGTTTTTTTTTTTTTTCTGTTACTATCCTTTGAAGGGCTGGATTCGTGGAAAGATAATGTGTGAATTTGGTTTTGTTGTGGAATACTTTGGTTTCTCCATCTATGGTAATTGAGAGTTTTGCTGGGTATAGTAGCCTGGGCTGGCATTTGTGTTCTCTTAGTGTCTGTATAACATCTGTTCAGTCTCTTCTGGCTTTCATAGTCTCTGGTGAAAAATCTGGTGTAATTCTGATAGGCTTGCCTTTATATGTTACTTGACCTTTTTCCCTTACTGCTTTTAATATTCTGTCTTTATTTAGTGCATTTGTTGTTCTGATTATTATGTGTTGGGAGGAATTTCTTTTCTGGTCCAGTCTATTTGGAGTTCTGTAGGCTTCTTGTATGTTCATGGGCATCTCTTTCTTTAGATTTGGGAAGTTTTCTTCTATAATTTTGTTGAAGATATTTGCTGGCCCTTTGTGTTGAAAATTTTCATTCTCATCTACTCCTATTATATGTAGGTTTGGTCTTCTCATTGTGTCCTGGATTTCCTGGATGTTTTGAGTTAGGAACTTTTTGCATTTTCCATTTTCTTAGATTGTTGTGCCGATGTTCTCTATGGGATCTTCTGCACCTGAGATTCTCTCTTCCATCTCTTGTATTCTGTTGCTGATGCTCGCGTCTATGGTTCCAGATTTCTGTCCTAGGGTTTCTATGTCCAGCGTTGCCTCACTTTGGGTTCTCTTTATTCTGTCTACTTCCCTTTTTAAGTCCTGGATGGTTTTATTCAATCCCATCACCTGTTTGGTTGTGTTTTCCTGCAATTCTTTAAGGAATTTTTGTGCTTCCTCTTTAATGTCTTCTACCTGTTTAGCAGTGTTCTCTTGTATTTCTTTAAGTGAGTTATTAAAGTCCTTCTTGATGTCCTCTACCATCATCATGAGATATGCTTTTAAATCCGGGTCTAGCTTTTTGGGTGTGTTGGGGTGCCCTGGACTGGGCGAAGTGGGAGTGCTGGGTTCTGATGATGGTGAGTGGTCTTGGTTTCTGTTAGTAAGATTCTTACATTTACCTTTTGCCATCTGGTAAACTCTGGAGTTAGTTGTTATAGTTGTCTCTGTTTAGAGATTGTTCCTCTGGTGATTCTGTTACCCTTTATCAACAGACATGGGAGACTAGCTCTCTCCTCTGAGTTTCAGTGGTCAGAGAACTCTCTGCAGGCAAGCTCTCCTCTTACAGGGAAGGTGCACAGATATCTGGCGTTCAGACCTCCCTCCTAGCTGAGGATGAAGGCCCAAAACAGGACCATTCCCAGAAGCTGTGTTGCTTTGGCCTGTCACAGAAGCTGTTAGCTTCTGTAGGCCACACTCTCACCTGTGCAGACTACTTTCGGTGGAGTCCCCGAACCAAGATGGCTCTCGCCGATCCTGAGGCAAAGGCCTCCGGGGCTGGGCCTTCATTTTCATTAAACTCTAAAAAGTCTTTAATTTCTTTCTTTATTTCTTTTTTGACCAAGGTATCATTCAGTAGAGTGTTGTTCAGTTTCCATGTGAATGTTGGCTTTCTATTATTTATGTTGTTATTGAAGATCAGCCTTAGTCCATGGTGATCTGATAGGATGCATGGGATAATTTCAATATTTTTGTATCTGTTGCAGCCTGTTTTGTGACAAATTATATGATCAGTTTTGGAGGAGGTATCATGAGGTGCTGAGAAGGAGGTATATCCTTTTGTTTTATGATAAAATGTTCTGTAGATATCTGTTAAATCAATTTGTTTCATAACTCCTGTTAGCGCCCATGTGTCTCTATCTAGTTTCTGTTTCCAGGATCTGTCCATTGGTGAGAGTGGGGTGTTGAAGTCTCCCTATATTAATGTGTGAGGTGCAATGTGTGCTTTGAGCTTTACTAAAGTTTCTTTAATGAAAGTGGCTGCCCTTGTATTTAGAGCATAGATATTTAGCATTGAAAGATCATCCTGGTAGATTTTACCTTTCATGAGTATGAAGTGCCCCTCCTTGTCTTTTTTGTTAACTTTGGGTTGGAAGTCGATTTTATTCGATATTTGAATGGCTACTCCAGCTTGTTTCTTCAGACCATTTGCTTGGAAAATTGTTTTCCAGCCTTTTACTCTGAGGTAGTGTCTGTCCTTTTCCCTGAGGTGGGTTTCCTGTAAGCAACAAAATGTTGGGTCCTGTTTGTGTAGCCAGTATGTTAGTATATGTCTTTTTATTGGGGAATTGAGTCCATTGATGTTAAGAGAAACCAAAGAAAAATAATTGTTGCTTCCTGGTATTTTTGTTGTTAAAGTTGGGATTCTGTTCTTGTGGTTGTCTTCATTTAGTTTTATTAAAGGATTACTTTCTTGCTTTTTCTAGAGTGTAGTTTCCATCTTTGTTTTGGTGTTTTCCCTTTATTATCCTTTGAAAGGCTGGATTCGTGGAAAGATATTTTGTGAATTTGGTTTTATCATGGTATACTTTGGTTTCTCCATCTATGGTAATTGAGAATTTTGCTGGATATAGCAACCTGGGCTGGCATTTGTGTTCTCTTAGTGTCTGTATAACATCTGTCCAGGCTCTTCTGGCTTTCATAGTCTCTGGTGAGAAGTCTGGGGTAATCGTAATAGGCCTGCCTATATATGTTACTTGACCTTTTTCCCTTACTGCTTTTAATATTCTGTCTTAGTGCATTTGTTGTTCTGATTATTATGTGTTGGGAGGAATTTCTTTTCTGGTCCAGTCTATTTGGAGTTCTGTAGGCTTCTTGTATGTTCATGGGCATCTCTTTCTTTAGGTGTGGGAAGTTTTCTTCTATAATTTTGTTGAAGATATTTGCTGGCCCTTTAAGTTGAAAATCTTCATTCTTATCCATACCTATTATCCTTAGGTTTGGTCTTCTCATTGTGTCCTGGATTTCCTGGATGTTTTGAGTTAGGATCTTTTTGCATTTTCTTTAATAGTTTTGCCCATGTTTCCTATGGAATCTTCTGCACCTGAGATTCTTTCTTCCTTCTCTTGTATTCTGTTGCTGATGCTCACATCTATGGTTCCTGATTTCTTTCCTAGGGTTTCTATCTCCAGAGTTGTCTCCCTATGGGTTTTCTTCATTGTTTCTACTTCCATTTTTAGATCTTGGATGGTTTTGTTCAATTCCATCGCCTGTTTGTTTGCATTTTCCTGGAATTCTTTAAGGGATTTTTGTGTTTCTTCTACCTGTTTAGTGGTGTTTGCCTGTAGTTCTTTAAGGACTTCTACCTTTTTAGCATTGTTCTCCTGTAATTCCTTGAGGGATTTTTGTGTTTCCTCTTTAATGGCTTCTACTTGTTTAGCAGTATTCTCCTGTAATTTCTTGAGCGATTTTTGTGCTTCCTCTTTAAGGGTTTCTACCTCTTTAGCACTGTTCTCCTGTATTTCTTTAAGTGAGTTATTAATGCCCTTCTTTAAATCTTCTACCACTATCATGAGATATGATTTTAAATCCAAGTCTTGCTTTTCAGATGTGCTGGGGTATCCAGAATTCGTTGTGGTGGGTGTACTGGGTTCTGATGATGCCCGGTGTTCTTGGTTTTTGTAAGAGTCTTACATTTGCCTTTTGCCATCTGGAAATCTCTGGTGTTAATGATCAAGCTGTCTCTGGGTGGAGCTTGTTCATCCTGTGATTCTGTCAGCCTCTGTCATCAATCCTGGAAGTCCAACTCTCGCCTGAGTTTGAGTGGTCAGAGCACTCTCTGTAGGCAAGCTCTCCTCTTGCAGGGCAGGTGTCCAGCAGTCTTGAGCTCTGATCTGCCTCCTGAGTTCTGGGGTCAGAACCCTCCCTGTAGGCTGACTCTCCTCTGGCATGGAAGGTGCCCAGGAGTCTGGATCTCAGCTCTGCCTCCTGGCTGAGGATGAAGGCCTGAGGGGACACTGACCACGAAGCTCTGTTGCTTCTATCACCCACGTGCTCTCAGGTGATCAGGAGGTCCTGGGTGTGTTAGGGGTCCTGTGGCGTGGAGAGTCCTCTGGTGCCCTAGATGCCCTCAGCAGGGTTCAGTCAGAAGATGGTGGGGGTGGCCCCGACCAGAATGGATCCCAGCCTCTGGTCGGGAGGGGTTCCTCTGTCCCTGTTCCTGCTGGCACAAGACCCTCTGAGATTATTTGGAGCTGATGTTGCATTCCACTCACCTGTGTTCCCGAGGTGATCCTGAGGTCCTGCAGCGTGGAGAGCACTCTGGTGCCTTAGCAGCCTCCGCTGGACTCAAAAGAAGATAGATGTAATGATTCTTAAACAATTAAAAATTGAGGCATGGGATACAGCACAGTCCTAATGACCTATGTGCATGCTGTGTGTTCTCATCTTGGAAACAATGTAATAATTGCACAATAGTAGTTCAAGATTAATGATTGACTTGCAAAGAAAGTTTGAAGAAATTATTAGAAAGTGAAATAGAGCCAACATTGGGACCCAAGAAAGGAAAAAATTATTAAAATTATGAAATAAATTTTGTATAACATTTGAGAGTGGTTCCTGGATAAGCAAGTATAGAATGCATAAAATCTTCTATTAGTACAACTAAGTCAAAATACTGGGACTCTTAGAAGAGTCATTGTGTGCAATGTGCAAAAGCAGAAAGCTAGCAGAACTATTGAGTTAAGGGTTAACTTGATTTTTTCTGGCCACTGCCTGACAGCTTTGCCCATGTCATTTATCATTTGAGCTTCACAAGAAAATGCAAGTATCTGGCCTCAGAGCTCTGATCTCTGAAGTATAATAAGTTAAAGTTTAAATAATGATAAGTTTGCAGTTATTATTTTGGCTATAGGCCTGGGAATAGGGAAACTTGAAACTTTGGGGAACAATCGTAATTCTTGATTCTTTGTGGGACATGGTTATTCTTTTGAATTTGATTTGGCAATGATTATACAATGTCTTTTTTTTTTTTTTTACCTGCTTTTGGAGTATCAATAAAAGACTGGGGCAAGTAAAAGGTGGGTGAGTATGAGAAGAGCATGTGAAGAGTGAGTGAAGAGAGAATGTGAGGCATGTATGGAGAGTGTGTGTGTGAGTGAAAGGAGAGTGCATTTGGTGTGTGTGTGAGAGAGATGTGTGTGAGAGTGAAAGGGGAATGTACAGAGGTGTGTATCAGTGTGAGAGTTCAAGGAAAGAAAAGTGCAGGAGAGCAGGGTTGGGGGAGGGTATAGGGGAATTTCGGGATAGCATTTGAAATATAAATGAAGAAAATAGCTAATAAAAAATTGAAAAAGAAAAGAAAAGAAAAGTGCACAGGAGAAAAGCAGAGTGTGCAGGAGAATGCAGAGTGTGAGCCAATGAGCGAGAGAGAAAGAAAGCCGAGAATGAGAGAGAAGAGGGAGAAAGTTTAAGCCTTGGAAAATTGTCTGTCAGCTTGTACCCAAAAAGTAGTCTGTGTATATTTATTATGCACCTTCCAGATATCCCTGCTTACAGTTGAGAACTCTGTTCCTGTGTTGAGGCTGGACCCCGACAAATTTGTGAAAATAAAAAGGCATCACAGGAAAAAAATTACTAGTTTTCCAAGCCAGCTACATCATTAGACTCAACTCCAAGCTTGTAAGCCCTTAGTGGAGCAGGACACTTCCTGCTTGCCCTTGTCACATAAAAAGCTTGCAGCACTGTGTGGTTCCTCTGACAAGATGCTTCTCTCTGATCAACTGGCAATTCTACACATATCAGCAAGTTATGAGCAACTCGGTAAAAAAAAAAAAAATCTACTTACCATTTAATGAATTCTATTAAAGATTCCACCAGCAAATTTATTCCTATTATAAGGAATTGCCTTGGGTATGTTATAAAAATGGATTCAGACTACATGGTCAGGGTTCTTCAACAAGGTGCTGGTATATCTTTCAAAATGCCTCTAGATGAAGTTCATTCTGTTATCCTATTGGAGTGTATATTAAATGCCGATTGGCATGGAGATCCATAATAGCTATATTAGGAGAAACATCATTGTTTTCATTTATGAGGTCATGGAGTCCAGGCACAATAATTTTGGTTTTTGTAAAAGGAGATTTGACAAAAAAATCTCTTGGGCTCACAGTATGGGTAGCTGAAGAGGAGCATTGTTGCTACAGAGACAAATGCTCCTTGAAGAAGATTCTATTCTCCTGATAGGCTTAATCTGAGATCACTTGCAGACCTGAGGGAACTCAAATGCATGGCAGAGTGTCCTGTGAGGTAAGCTCTACTACCTGAACCATCACTGGGACAATCAGAGACTGGTGTTGCTACAAATCCTCACTCTTCATCAGGAATGCTGTCAGAATCCACGTGCCAGGGCTTTTATCCTCTGAGGAATATGGAATGCTAGCAGGTGTGCTCTGAACACAAGAAGGCAAGGTGCCTCCTTGGTTTTCCTAACAGGAATACCAGCTAAGGAATTTTTCTGAAGGAAATTACATGTAAGTATTGGCATTCTGTCGGGACTGTGAGAATTTATGTATTTTCTGAGAGTCATAAAACACTAAGCTGAGCTTTCTAAGGACATAGTTCAAGGAATAGACATGCCATGCCCACTCTCATTAGTGAAGATAAACATACTGGTCTTACATGCAGAGGGGTCCATGGCCATGCCTGCTATCCTCTGAGGGATTTGGGACACAAGAACAGGCACTATCCAAACTAATTTCCACTCTTTCCATAACAAGTCTGTCTTCTGGACCAATCGATATATGATGTGTACACAGCACAGAGGGATGGGTCCTGTACATGAGGGTGCCTATCACAATGTTCTCTGACTTCTAGAGAAGGAAATCAAAAAGTTGTTTAGCTTTTGTATTTAGTAAGCATAGCTTCTTGTGCTTTGGGGCTGAGAATCTAGATAGATACAAGCCCTACAATCCAAAAGAAAACACACACTGCTATATATGTGAGTAGTGTTACCACATGGCACTAGATCCCTCTGAGTGAATTTGTCATGAACCACAGAGATGAGAAGATGGAGGAGCCTTTAAGCAGAGGTGAATGGCTGAATAACAGGATGGCTAAACCTGGAGAAGATCCTCCCTACTGGCTCCTGTGTCACGTTCCAGGCTAAGAGGCTATGCCTTAACTTTGTGGCCACACAAGGTTAATCATCAATAGGCCTCCTTGTTAGCTCTAGGAGGCTAACTGGCCTTCTGGACATTCCTCATTGAAATATTTATAGCTACAAACACCTGAAATAGCCCTATGGAATTCAAACCCTGGCTTAACTGTACAAGAAATGATTCTTCATAACAAGAACCGAGGGATATTCATAACAAGAATTCATGCCAACTGTGATGATCTTCCAGAGCTCTGTCCTGCTTTGTAAGGTATCTGTTCTGTTTGTCTTGAGTACTTTAGGAAATCTGCCTGTTGAGTGTTATTCCTGTAAAGGGTCTGTGTACAAAGGCCTAGACTCTTCTGTTGGAAGCAGAAGGCACAGTATTTCTATGGAAAGAAGCCCTGGCCCTTTGGGCTTCCTCTCAATTTTTGTTTGCCTAACATATTTGCCCCAGAGAAGCCCTCATGTCTTTGAGAGAATCAAAAGCTAGAGAGTGCATTCTCGACCCTCATGGTTTGGATTTCCTGAGTAAAGTTGTTTTCTAGGTTGATAACCCTCTTATGGGGTCTCTGTGTCCTCTGAGGGAATTTGAAATCTGAGAACAGCATCCTATGATGAAAATTTCTTTCTCAGCTGGCTTCCTGGGAAGGAAATTGAGGGGTTGCTTCTGTTATTTCCTACTAAGACTCTGTAGTCTGGTTCAGACATCATCCTAGGTCCTCTGAGAGCCTAGTGAGAATATGAAAGCTGAGAAGAGCTCCCTTAGAAACAATATTTTCTTCTGGTTGGCTTCCTCTGACAGCATCTGTAAGCCAGGCTTGACATAATTACTTGCGATAGGATTTCTGATCTGTTGCCCTCTGATGGATCTTTGTATCATGTTCAGTATTTTGTTCACAGTGCTCATGTGTAGATAAATATATTCTGAGTGAATGTGAGGGAATCTGCTTGTTCTTGAAGCAATGCTCTGAAGAAGCTGAACTGAAAATAGAGATTTATACAGCTTAACACAATGCAATCACAAAAATGTCTGTATGAATGAGAACAAAATGCACAGAAATGACCACCATATATTGCCAGCATCTCAGGGATATCAAGATCCCTGAAGCTACCTAAAGGGGACAGTTTCCAAAAGACAGACCGTGACACCACAGGTTCTCCCCTAGAGCTCCCAGAAAGGCTCAAAACAGGCTTTCCATCCTTGGTTCTACTCAGGATTGTAAGGATACATTCATGACCATTTCTTATGGCAGCCAGAGACTGATATACTCATTTTCCAGTTTAGAGATTCATTCTAGTCGTTAATACAAGAACATCAAAAATCTAACCATAAAGATAATAAAAACATATTATTTCCACATGGCATGAAACATGTTAAATGAAATCTCTAAAGTCTTGCTGAAGCACTCTGACTGAGTGACCTCAACAGGCATGAACTCTAGACAAAGGTAGTAAAGAACTCAGATGGGGTTATATCACATTTAAAGCCATTAATAATTTGAAGCAACATTGTTTCTTAAATTTACCAAGGTGCTTGTGAAGGCATAAAAAATTCTGAAGAATGAGGGGGCCCCAACTCAAATGAAGGCAAACATGAGAAAAGCAAGCAAGTATTGTGTGCTTCCCTCTAGCCTTTGACCATTTGCTGTTATCAGCCTTTGATACAACTTGGAATTGTTTTGTCCTCCAAACCTTAATTTTCTGTAACTTTGTTTCTTAGTGGGAAAATGCTAAGGTGGAAAAATTGTGCTGAATATGAGCAAACAACCGGGAGAGAATTTGGTCATGGAAGTAGCACTAGATCAATGAATTACCTTTTCTTTCTAAAGTGTGTTATGTGGTGTGCAACACCCAAGTACCTTCAGGAATGAAGTCTTCCCGCATGACTTCACGCTTCCCACGAGAATTCATGCTGTGAATTCTTGGCTTTGGTTGCCCACAGTAGATTAACATCCCACAGCTCTGCTATGTTGACACAGACAGTATTCTCCCCATCCTGTATCTAGTAGTTTGGTCTTTCCAGTCACAGGAGACACAGGAACCTCAATATTCTGTGTCCCAGTTCTGGCATTTTATTGAAGCAATAAAAAAATGGCAAAAACGGCCAGGCGGTGGTGGCGCACGCCTTTAATACCAGCACTTGGGAGGCAGAGACAGGCGGATTTCTGAGTTCGAGGCCAGCCTGGTCTACAAAGTGAGTTCCAGGACAGCCAGGGCTGTACAGAGAAACCCTGTCTCTAAAAAAAACCAATAAATAAATAAATAAATAAATAAATAAATAAATAGGTTTCAGGGCAAGCCTGTGGTATGAAACTTGTTGGGCATATTATAATTTTGTTCAATCATTTTTGTAAAAGATAGGCCCTTTGTACACTGCTATATGTTGATTGCTTCCATTCTCAACTCCTCCTGGCTCCATTTATAGTGGTGTGGCTAGACCTGTGTGAAAATGGCATGGGCTGATGGCTGCTTAAACAATGTACTGAAGCCCAAATCTGTGTTTCATGGAGCTTCCACAATAGCCTTTGTAAAAAAAAAAAAAAAAATGGCAATAGAGAAGATGCCTCACTGGCATGTGTACTTTCCTATACTGAGCCCTCCAAAGGCTGGCTGTGTTCCAGGCAGATGGTTAGCCCATAGGACAGGAAGCTTCCCCAAGCCTATTGTTGCTTTGACACAATTAAACAGTAGGAAATGGTCTGAACTCTTCCCCTGTGGTCACGGGGACCCTAATGTTCTTGTAGTGTAAATCAACCTTCTTCTTTCAAGCTCTCCAGATTTCATAAACAAACAACAGAGTCTGTTCCCTTCCTGCTGCACATTTGATCCTTCAACCTCACACTTACTGGCAGCTCTTGCTAAGACATGCTAGACAATACAGATCCTCTTTGTCTCTTACTCTCCTTCTCCTTTTAGGATGCCTTATGTTGCCTATGGATTCCTTTCAATAATCCTGATTGCTCTGATTATATCCAAGAAACCCTTTGTCCTTTGCATTCTAATACCTTTGCATTCCAGCTAAGGTGGTGGCAGTTAATGACTAGCAAACAGCTCACGCAGATCACCAGGCTGAGGGCATGCCTGAAGGAGGATTCACCAGCACAGCCCCATCATATTCAGTAAATGCTACTTCTCCTGACAGCTCCAGTTACAGAAGTCAATCTCCTTGTTCTCTCTGCTGTGTGGCCAAAATTTTCAATGGGCAACCTCTGCCAGCAAGTCTGGTGCACCTGCGCACTAAGTCACGCTTCTGCACGTGAAATCTTACTGATTCCCAAGCTGTTGTAAGGCAGGGCAGAATGCATGCTGGTGTGGTCAGGCTGCCTGTGCAGGGTACATCTCATGTAGCAGTGCTAGTATGGAAAAGGGAACCAGGAGACTTTTCATGTTAAACAAGGAATATGCATAGTTCCCACGTAGGGGTGACTCTCATAGTTAAGGAAATGAAGTAAGACCAGCAGGGCGCTGAACCAAAGTGTAGGAACTCTTCTGATAGTGTTGACATCTGGGAGATGTTTCTGAATTGGACAGTGCTTTTACTTTTCAGCCCTGATCTTGGGGGACATGAATTTAATGCTACATGAAGGGTGCTGATTTGTAAAATTGTCCTATAGCCTCAACTGGACACAAACATTAGAATCCCACCCCTTCCTACTGGGCTACTCCAGTAAGGAAGGGATCCTTGGAGAATGGTCAGGCTTTTCATGTTAGCTTCTAATTGGATAACTTCTTGCCTTCTCTGGAAAATGGTTTGCCTGTCATATTTTCATCTAGTTGGTGCCCATATTAGGGACTGTTCTGAAAAAAACAAACAAACTGGGAATTACTTGTAACACATGAGGACATGAAACCTGCGGAAGACTGGATAAGGCTTTAAGGGTGAAGAGAAGAGCTTAGTTGTAGGCAACCCTGACCACTCTTCTCCCAGGTCCACAGTCACTTTGTGCAACTCTGGGCAATTGGCTTATCCTCTATGACCATCTGAGAATGGGGAGATGAAAGTTGAATGCAATGAAGTACAGCAGTTGAGTCTGTCCTACACAAGTGTTTTAAAGAGAAGTTCAAGCTGGGTGAAAACAATAAATAATGTCTGGTAATGCAGTAGGCAGAAAAAAGTTAACATCAATAGCAATTTCAGCATAGAATCAGTTGTTCACATGAGATATACATTAAACTGCCTACAGTGTTTCTCAGCCAGTGACACACATGCTTTGCCAGCTTCATGTCCCACAATTTCTAAATGGGACATAGGGATGAATGCCACATTGATTTGCTTTGACCAGTGCTCAAACTGGTTCCCAGAATTGTTTTCAGAATAAGCCCCTAATTAATAAATTGTGTGCTCTGTCATCTTAAAACTTTTAATGAAATGCAAATATTATATGATAATATGAAGTAAGGAACAAAGTAAATAATAATAATTTAAAATAATAAATAATAATAAAGAAGTGACAGTGATAAAATTGCCAATAGTAGAGGTGGTAGAGGAGACATTGTCTCTGCATGAAGTAGTGAACTAGAAGAGCCAGAACTGAAAAACTGTCCCTACCTCTAAAAAAGATAGAGCTTGAGGTGGGGAAAGCTGAATCCTCACCTAGAAATTGCACTCAGCAGGAAGGGTGCACTGATTTAATGTATTTAAACTGCTGACATGTCTGACTCCCCTCCAAATGAGGCTATACCTAATGTGATGGTTTGTATATGTTTAGCCCAGGGAGTGGCACTATTAGGATATGTGGCCCTATTGGAGTAGGTGTGGTCTTGTTGAAGTAGGTGTGTCACTGTGGTCATGGGCTTAAAGACCTTCATTCTAGCTCCTGGAATCCAATTTTCTCCCAGCAGTGTTCAGATGAAGATGTAGAACTCTCAGCTCTTCCTGCACCATGCATGCTGCCATGTTTCTGCTTTGATGATAATGGACAGAACCTTTGAAACTGTAATGCAGTCCTAATTAAATGTTGTCCTTTATAAGACTTGCTTTGGGGGCCTGGCGAGATGGCTCAGTGGTTAAGAACGCCAACTGTTCTTCCAAAGGTCCCGAGTTCAAATCCCAGCAACCACATGGTGGCTCTCAACCATCTGTAACAAAATCTGATGCCCTCTTCTGGAGTATCTGAGGAGAGCTACATATACTTACATATAATAAATAAATAAACCTTAAAAAACAAAACAAAACAAAACAAAAAAAGACTTGCTTTGGTCATGGTGTCTGTTCACACCAGTGAACCCTAAGTAAGAAACCTATGAAAGACAAACAAGGGAGAAGCCACAGAACCTGAATAGGAAGAAACACCATACTTGTTGTTCTATCATCTGTTGCATTTTCCTAATTCCAATTATTTCAGAGATTTGTACTGTCTTTAATTGTAGGTGCTTTTCTTCTAATTCTCTCTATCAACTTCATGTGTATTTTATTATTTCCCTTACCAGTAATTTATATGCCTTCCTTAACTCTCAGACTTTGCTCCTGGCTTTCCAATTGTTCATTACATTAATGCATTATTGATAACCTTAAATCTAAAAGCAAAACAAAACAAAAGAACACACAACAAAACGAAACAAATATTGGTTCCAAGAGATGTAGAAAATAGAAGACTTTTTTTAATGTTGAGAAAATTTGCTACATTTTCTCTTTTCCAAGATTCATAATGTTTACTTCTCCATCCTTGTTTCTATGGAGAAGGCAATCTCATCTCCTCTTTGCTGGGAGCCTCCTAGAAACGGTAGTGGCAAGAGCACAGAGTAGGACTCTGGTGATGGCTTTAAAGTCTGAGGGTCTCAGGGCTTTCTAGCTCTCTCACTATACTGAAATGCTGATGAAATTTATTTTTTATCACTTTCCCCCACCGCCTGGAAACCCCTTATCCCATCCTCCTTCCCCCTGCTTCTATGAGGGTGTTCCTCCACCCACTTACCCATTCCCACCCACTTACCTTCAATTCCCCTACACTGGGGCATCTATTGAGCCTTCATAGGACCAAGGACCTCTTCTCCCATTGATGCATGACAAGGCCATGCATCTTATGATACATATGCAGCTGGAGCCATGTGTACTCTTTTGTTGATGACTTAGTTCTAGGGAGCTTTGGGGGGGATGTTTGGTTGGTTCATATTGTTGTTATTCCTATGCAGTTGCAAACCCCTTGAACTCCTTTAGTCCTTCCTCTAACTCCTCTATTGGGGACCCTGTGCTCAGTCGAGATTGCTGCAAGTATCTGCCTCCGTAATTGTAAGGTTCTGGCAGGGCCTCTCAGGAGACAGCTATACCAGGCTCCTGTCAGCATGCACTTCTTGGCAACTACAATAATATCTGGATTTGGTGACTGTATATGGGATGAATCCCCAGGTGGGACAGTCTCTGGGTGGTCTTTCCTTCAGTCTCTGCTCTACACTTTATCTCCATATTTGCTCCTGTGAGTATTTAGTTTTCTGAAGCATTTACACTTTGATCTTCCTTCTTCTTGAGCTTCATGCTGATGTAACTTTTAAAAAGTCCTAAAAACTTTCTTGCTCTTTCTGAGGGTAAGACTGCTGATTAACACCTGCAGCCTAACATCTATGATTAAGCAATGTGACCTTTGTTTATTTCAGCAGGAACTGCATAGCTCTAACTTTCAGCCTGCTAGTCAGAAGTCAGCAGGAAGAAAATGAGACACTTGGAGAAGTGATTATAGAGTTTATTACAAAGTTGTAAAAAAGTTTCATATGAAAGCTATCTAAGGGGAAAAGCAGAAAGATCTTAAGTGAGGAAAAGGAAAACATTCTAGTAAGGGAAAAATTCTTCTAAGGGAAAAATACTCCTAGGTGGGAGGAATGGAAAATTTTCTATTCTATGTGAGGAAAGGCCAAAAATTATTCTCTTTATTCCCACCCTATCTCTTTGTCCTCACTTGTGCCCTTCCCCCAGCCTTGAGTTGGCTAAACAAACCTCCTCAGACACTGGAGCCTGTTGTGTGCCGTCCAGTGGCTCGCGAGGAATGGGGTATGGCTGAAGTGGCAGACTCAAGCTGAAAGAAAGGGAACTAGATGGATGAGAGAAAGAATGGAGCTAAGACAACCAGATTCTGATCAAAGGTCCATTTTACTATTCGGTGCACTGAGGTATGAAGGAGGGGGAAATGGCCCATTCCTACCAAATCATCCTGGAGTCCAGTTTCAGGTGACCACGTGTTTGGCTCTGGAACAGCTAGGCAGCAGGCAGCAGCAGTGGGAGTGGCAGAACAATAGGGAAGTAGGCTCCACCCTGATGCTCTCTTCTTGCTAACAGTGAAACCTGAGCAACCAGGTTTCAGGCTGGGGGGGGGGGGGGAGGTTATATCTCCTCCCTGTTGTTAATATGAAAAAGAAAAGGCTGGCCTGAGGCATAAAATTTATTTATGCTCAATAGTTTTGCCTGAATTCTTAGGGCCTAATGAAGAAACCCGTCTCAGTGGGAATTCCTAACTTTTCTTATGGTAAACCATATCTGGATAAGACTGTCATTTCTGTCCTAGTAAACATCTAGCAGACTAGCCCTGAGCTATTGGCTCCATCTTTTATAATGCTAATTAGTTACGGAATAGGTAACTTCCTTGTTGAATTTTTACTGAATACCAAGCAGTCAGCTATTCGGTCTATCTAGGGCATTGGAATACTGGCGAAGACTGACTGTATGATTTTGAAAGGCACTATATTATGATAACACTGAAGGAGAGTACATGGATTCTCCTCCACAGCCTTGGATGACAGGCGGGGAACAGAGAGGAGGGGATGATGACCAGCTCCGTAGTACAAGGCCATTTGGCTTGTTAGGGTGGGAGGCTGTGAAGGGCTTGCCCTTCTAACAGTATGGTCTCCAACCTCTCTCCCCCCTCGAATTAAGCTTAATAAGGCCATGCTTAACTGAGGTGATCAAATGATTTTCTCATCCTTGGATGAGTGGGCTTTAACCGTGGCTGGGGGGACATTGACCTGATTCCTCCCATGGGTGCTGTCACGACCCAAAATCATGGCTCTTATATCTTTTGGGGAGGGGAGGCAGAGCCTTAGAAAGATATTCTTGGTTGTAACTGGAACTAGATACCAACCTCCATCCAAACCGGGTGTATCTCTCAGGGAACCCAGAAATGGTCAAGTTGAACCTTCCCCTGCAGTGAAATTTCCTGCACCCACGCTGGTGCCCATACTGTATTTGTATTATTATGAATCAGCATGCACAGTTCTGAGTACTGTCCAGCTCCCAAGGGAGAATTGTCAACTTCAGATTCAGCAAGGCCTCAACAAGAATTATGTCACTAGTAACACCACAATTTGTGGCTCTTAGGCTATATTAGGAGCTGGAGGTCACACTCCTCATCTCTGTTATTTCCACAGCCTGATGAACTAAGGGTACCTTGCAATAACAGCAAGGGTGGAAAACCAGAGACCAGCTAAGGGACTAAGCCCATCTATCAGAATAAAAACCAATTTCTTCTAATATTTGAAATATCCGCCTTTCTAGCCCTAGTAGCAAACCTAAATCTCAAATCAGATGGAAAGCCACAATACGTGCTGGAATGTCTTTAGAATGAAAATAGCAGCTGCCACCTGCATGCTCACTGAAGGTGTTGATTGACCTGCTTGAAAAGCAAGATCCAGACAACGAGAAGGTAACAATGCAAAGCTTCTGTTGGGGAAGTCCAGGTACTTTATTCAGTTGCAAATTAATAAGGCTCAAGCTCAGTCTCTGGCTTTCTTGTGGGGAAGCTGGCTCTGAGAATAGCAAGAAAACAGTTTTTCTGGGAGCCTGTGTTCCCAACTGAATTATAGGCAAAAGAGGAATTTTAGACCTCAGAGGGATACTTACAAGAAGATTCAGGATCTGTGTTCAGCTGACGAATTAATCTCTTGGGCAGCCATCGCACTCCATCTTCTTCTTGTGAAAAAACACAGACAGAGCCCCTTCCCCAGATTAGAACAGGATCTGGACCCTTCCATTTGTTAGTTAATGGGTCCTTCCATTTTATCAATGCATAAGAATTAGAAGTAACTGGATGCCAGTGATGATCCGCTGCAGACTGACATTTAATATCAGTTTGCAAAAAATTTAGAACAAATAAAGCAAAGGCAAGATGTGCCTTTGGTGACCTTGGGGGTATAACTGCCCCTGTTTTGTCTTAAAAAGCCAATTCTTTAAGGTGATGAGCATGTTCAACTATTCCTTGTCCTATGGGGTTATAAGGAATTCCAGTTTTATGTTTGATACCAGATTCTTTACAGAATGAAATAAAATTTTTACTAGAATAGGATGGCCCATTATCTGTCTTAATAAGTTTAGGCAATCCCATGGCATTAAAGGCTTGTAGGCAATGATCAATTATGTTTTTAGAAGCTTCTCCTGTATGCAGAGAAGCAAAAAAGAAATCCTGAACAAGTATCGATACAAACATGTATATATTTTAACTTTCCAAATTCTGCATAATGGGTTATATCCATTTGCCAAATATGATTAGGCATAAGACCTCTAGGATTGAGTCATAAATGTGGCACTGGAGATAATGTAATACATCTAGGACATTGTTTTACAATCATTCTCACTTGCTCCTTAGTGATTTTATGTCGGAGCCTTAAAGTATGGCTAGAGAGATGAAACTTTTCATGATCACGTTTGGCCAAAGCAACAGGATCTGAAGTTAAGGCTTCTCCTATTAGAGTTCTGTCAATGCAATCATTGCCTTCAGCTAAAGGTCCAGGAAGACCAGAGTGAGATCATATGTGGCCAATATAAAACAGATTTTTCCGGGCAAGAATGTTTTGCAATTCTGAAAATGAGGATCCTGACGGCATATTAAAGTTAAATGTACCACAGGTCTCCAATAAGGATACTGATTGTGCAACATATAAACTGTCAGTAAAGATATTAAAAGCCTCATGTACAGACTGAAAGACCTTCAGTATCGCTGTTAATTCAGCTAACTGAGCTGAAAGGCCAGGAGTCTCTATGATAACTTATTGATTATTAATAATATATACAGCTCGCCCTTTAGAGGATCCATCAGTAAAAATCAATAGAGCATTATACAAAGGCTGTAAGGAAGTCATTTTAGGAAGTACCACCTCATGTACATTTAAAAATTTTATCAACCTATCTTGGGGGGTAGTGGCTGTCTATAGTTCCGTTAAACCCTATTTGTGCAAGCAACCAATCTGTACTATTCTATTTCAGCCAAGTGTCCTGACTTACGCTGTAAGGCTGAACAATTATATCTGGCTCTTTGCCGAAATAAGTTAATGCCTGCTTTCTTCCAGTGACAATTATCTGGGCCACTGCTTCATGATATGGCAAGATATTACATTTAGGAGAAATCCTCGAATGTATACACATAGGGAATTTCTGCCATAGCAGTCCCATAGGCACATGAGTCGTATTAAAAATTAACAGATGCAATGGCAAGGAGTAATCTATATAAGTGACAAATTGCTCTTCAATAGCTTTTTCCACTAGCTGTAAGGCCAGCAATCCTTCTGAGGTTAGGGATCTAGGGGAAGTAGGATCAGAACTTCCTTTAAGAATATCAAATAAAGGTTTCAACTCCCCTGTAGTAAGCATTAAATAGGGGCAAAGCCAATTAATATCACCTAACAATTTTTGAAAATCATCCAAGGTCCTTAAGTTATCTCTACAAATAACAATCTTCTGGGGGAAAACAGCTTGATCAGTGAGTCTAAAACCCAAATAATTATAAGGACCCTGAGTTTGTATCTTTTCAGAAGCTATTTGCAATCCCTTATCAGCTAAGGCTTTTTGTAAGTCTCTATAGCACAAAAGCAAATCCTGGGGGTCTTTTCACGCCATCAAAACATCATCTGTGAAATGAATGATGTAAATCTTTGGCCATTGTTGTCTCACAGGCTGAATGGCTTGTGCCACAAACTTTTGACATAAGGTAGGACTATTAGCCATCCCCTGCAGGAGAACTGTCCATTGATATCTTTTCATAGGTTCCTTAAAATTTACAGAAGGAACACTAAAAGCAGATCTTTCACAATCCTTTAGATGCAAAGGGATGGTAAAGAAACAATCTTTCAAATCTATAACAATTTTATAATATCCCTTAGGAATGGCTACTGGGGAGGGAAGCCCCGGTTGTAAAGTTCCCATAGGTACCATAGTTTCATTAACTTTTCTTAAATCTTGTAACAGTCTCCATTTCTTCTTGATAATGAAAATTGGTGTATTCCAAGGAGAATGAGACTCCACCAAATGTCCTGCTTTTAACTGCTCCTGTACTAGCAAAGAAGCGGCTTCTATTTTTTCTTTAGGTAAAGACCACTGATCCACCCACACCGGAATATCATTAAGCCATTGGATTTTTTCGGAGAGATAAAATAATGGATTTATAAAGGCAAGATAGTGGCCGCTACTGAAAATACTTTAAACCTCTTGTGTTAGAGTGAGGTATAGGATCTTCAAAAGTCTTAATTCCCTGTCCCTTCTTTTTTAGTCCATGACCAGGCAGAGGTCCCTGCCTGAATGTCTGCTTAGTCACCATCTCATTAGAATTGTACATTATAACGCCCATCTGTGACAACAGATCTCTTCCCCACAGAGTTACAGGCAAATTTGACATAACGTACGGCTGAACTTTTCCTGATTTTCCATCCCTATATCTCCAGGTTAGCAATTTGGAACTACGTTTTGGGTTAGTAGCGTACCCACTTCCTTAAAGGTGAGTTGAGGGATCAGTCAAGGGCCAGTTTGAGGGCCAGTCCTGCCCTCTTATAATTGTTACATCGTCCCCAGTATCTATTAATCCTTCAAAGCTTTTTCCATCAAATGTCAATTTAAGGTTAGGTCTCTGATTAGTAATAGATTGAACCCAATTTACGCAAGAGGAGTCAAAGCTAGTTTGACCTCTCTCATTTTTAAAGAATCTATATGGTGACTGACGTAAAGGGATCAAAGTAAGTTGAGCAATTCTCTGATTAGCGGGTACAGTTATAACACCATGAAGGGAAGCAACTATGATTTTAATTTCTCCCTCATAATCATTATTTATAACACCTGGATAAATCTGCAGGCCTTTTACAATAGAACTGCTTCATCCTAAAAGAAAGCCACTGGTTTCTACAGGTAGCGGTCCAAAGACTCCGGTAGGCAGAGTTTGGACTCCCATTTCTGGGGTAAATACTGCGTGGATGGTGGAATAGAGGTCCAGTCTTGTATTTCCTGGGTTTGACCTGACAAGCTCAAAAACTGATCTTTTTGGCTGGGCAGCAGATTTATAGCCCCATAAGCTCTTTTCTTTGAGTAAGTCGGGGTTTGGAGCTGACCCCTTCCCTCATTTCCCAGCACCAGGCGGCTCAGAATGCATGGCTTAGACTTGCACTCCCTGGTCCAGTGGTGGCTCTTCTTGCACCGGGGACAAATTCCTGGGGCATGGCCTGTTTGCCCATTCTCAGCACCTTTGTTCTTAGGACAATTACTTTTAAAATGATCCAAACTTCCACATTTAAAACATGCATTATTCCCTCGTGTCCGCGAGAACATTGCTTGTACGTGGGTCCCCTGCGAAATTGCACAAGACGCCCTGATGTCTGCGCAAAGATGGACATATCCCACCAAATCTGTCTGTCCCTTATGTGGTTGAATCAAGGCTCAGCATATTGCATTAGCATTCTCATAAGCCAATTACATAACGAAAGGACTTCCATGTCCGACTTTCCAAGGATTCTACTAGCTGAAATCAAAAGCCTGTCCACAAAGTTTTGGTTAGGTTCATCAGAACTCTGCTGAATGCTAGCTAAACTTTCACCAATATCTCCTTTAACTGGCAACAGTCCCCAAGCATGGTGCAGCCGCCTTGATCTGCATGTACACTGTAACAGGAAAATCAATCTGATTTGTCTGTCCCTCATATGGACCTTCTCCTAAAAGCATGTTGCTATCCCAGTCTAAATTACCAGCCTGAGCATTTAAAGCGGCAGTTTTCTTATTGGCGTCTCGCCATTCAGAATCCCAAAGCAAAAAATCTCCTCCTGACAGGGTAGCCTTACAAAGAGTCTTCCAATCTAGGGGGGTTAAGTGTGACTCCACAACTGTATCCAGTAATGCTTGAGTAAATGGGGCTGACGGGCCATATTGCACAACAGCCGTTTTTAATTCTTTTATCAACTTGAAATCCAAAGTCTGGTAATGTCTGGCCCTAGTATCTTGCTGATCAACTACTTTGACCACAGGAAAGGCTAGCATATCAGACGTATTCTGTCCTCTCCCACGAGCCGGACTCACAGCTCTTTCTAGCAGCACTGGTGAACTTCAGAAGAGTTACTCTTCCCTGCTTCTGACATCCTTTTTAGCTCCCAAAGCTCATTAGTCAACTTCTGAAGCTTAATTTCAAACTCTAATTTGCTTAGTCGAGTGTCCCTATGAGTAGCACCTCCCGAGGTGGGGACCATAGGTGGAGCAGGAGACTCGCAAGAAGGCCAATTCTCATCAAAATAATGGGCAGCTCCTCTATCTGAGTGATTCTTGTTAGAAATTAGTTCATCATCAGAGTTTCCACATTTATCAATTTTAGAGTTAAGAGGACTCTTTTCTGAGAAGGCCCTCTCCGATAGGCGCTCTTCCTAAGATTCTACAAGCTCTGCCTGGGTACAATCTAACCCTGGAGAGGTAGCATCTTTGATAGCATCATTTATGAGCCCCCAAGGCCTAAGGTGAAATTATCTGCCTGAGTGATTTTCAAGGCCTCACCAACTTTCTCCCAGGTTCTGCAATCTACTGTTTCTTCTTCCTTGAACCATGGGCAACAGCTATTTAACCTATCTAAAAAATTTCTTACCAATTGTACTTCAAGCCCTACTCCTCTGTCCTGAAACAGCTCCTGAAAACTACGGACGACCGCCTGATCCATAACTTCAAACCCTACCTTCTCTCGCCTGAAACAGCTCCTAAAAGCTGGGGACAACCACCTGATTCCAGTTTCTATGCTGCTGACCAAAGCAGAACCAGCATTGGGTTAGTGCCGAGTCAAGCTTAGTTTGCATCCTACCACAGCCTCAGCAACACTTTAAAAAATGAAATTTTAAGCTAGTGCTAGCATGTGTACCTGTTTGTTGCTCTGGTGCCCTATAAGAAGACCATTTGCTTTTCCCGTGGAGCTCCACATGGACAGCGTTCTCTCAGTGTCCTTCTGCCTTTCTTCAGGTCCCTGTTCAGGCGCCAAACTGTTGCATGGCATCCAGCAGCTCTCGAGGAACGGGGTATGGCTGAAGTGGCAGACTCGAGCTGAAAAAAAAGGGAACTAGACGGACGAGAGAAAGGATGGAGCTAAGACAACCAGATTCTGATCAAAGTTCCATTTTACTATTCGGTACACCGAGTTATGAAGGAGGGGGAAGGGGCCCATTTCCGCCAAATCATCCTGGAGTCCAGTTTCAGGTGACCATGTGTTTAGCTCTAGAACAGCTAGGCGGCAGGCAGCAGCAGTGGGAGTGGCAGAACGATAAGGCGGTAGGCTCCACCCTGATGCTCTCTTCTTGCTAACAGTGAAACCTGAACAAACAGGATTCAGGCTGGGGGGAGGGGTCACAGGAGCCTGGAGTCTGGTTTTGCTATATTTACATCTTCCTGCCAGAAAACTGATAACTGCTGCTGAGCTGCTAAAGGACCTACTCTGCAATTCAATCCAGCTGAAACTAGCAACAGAACCCAGCCAAAACAAAGGGATGGGTCCTTGGATTTTCCCATATATATTCAGTGCCATACATTAAAGATTGCCATACAGAGAACTTTGTCTTGGTTCGTTATTTCTCTCATTGACTTTCCCATCCATCCCGAGCTTTCCTTTCAGGAACCCAGTAACATATGGCCGTTGGCGGCTACACTCAGTACTTATACATCTTTCAGAATACATGATCACGTTACAAAGTTCATCACAAGTTCACACAGAAAATCAAATCATAAATTGAAATCCTTTACAACTGAGCATGTTTACATGCATATCCATTAGGAGTAATATCTATCACCTGTCTCAGCTCCACAGGCTCACTGAAGGTTTAAAACCATAACTAAGTTATCAGTGAAGTTTTGTATAGATAAGCCTAGTCAATATTTTATCTTCTGTCCTAGCACCTATAATAAATCATTAGTTCCCTTTTTATGACCTTTGGTTAATTGTTTTACAATCTCTTGGAATATGCTCTGAGTAGGAGAAAGTCTGGCTACTATCTAAGCAATTAACTGGTGACACTTGGGAAACTGGCAGAGTTCTCATCACAATTTTGATTATCAGAAAAGGATCTAATAGCAGCCCCTCTATAAAAGAGCTTAATAATCACAGATATAATTTTAGGAATTCTTATTGGATCATCATTAAGACTTAAAATGTCACCTATTTATTTGTCTATATAGCATCACCACAAGATAGTACTTCTTCATAGATCTGCTCCAAAGGGGTGTGCTATTACTTAGTGATTGTTATACATGTTTAATAATAACAGGACACACATATTAATAGCAGGAATCTTTCCTAAAATGAATCCCTCACACCCTTGCTTAATAAGGGAAAAATTGTTGCCGATTATGTAATAATCCAAAGCAGGCCAACTCAGGATGATCACCTGCTAGTTATTAATAGCTTGTCCCATTATGGCTCCTGACACCTCCTGGACTGAAATTTTTCTCAATATACAAATTACTTTTGAAGTTTGGTGATTCCAACTATTATCTGAACAATTCATTATCTTTGATAAATTGCCTGCTTTCCCTGAATTTTAGAGATATACACAATGACCTCTTTATATGAGTTTAAAAATTGTTTCATGAATCTTGAACTATCAAATCCAGCCTGATCAATATTTTGTTCAATAAAAGGTAAATATACAAAATTATTGTTTCTGAAAATATAGTCTGGGATCTGGTTCCTGTGACTCCATTTTGAGCAGGGGCAACCCACCTGGGTTTAGAACAACATAGAAATTTCAAAACACAAATAGGACACATTTTTAATATAAATGGACATGTTTTTATTCAATGTGACCACTAGGTTATAAAAATTTCCAAACTATCCTTTATATTGATATTGCAATATATCATCTGATTTTTTTATTCCAAAATTAATTTAACTTTTGTCTTAGTGTAAGTACTGTATCCATTTCACAGTGAGTTATATTTGAAGCAGAATAACACGTGGACTCTCCATTTTTATGTGCATCTGAGTCCATGATTGTACACAGGGTCTTATATCCAGAAAAACATGCAAAAGAATAAGGTAAATATTATCATTGTATGTATGTATGTGCATGTGCATTTGTGTTGTTTTTGAAGCAACCTGGTTTTAAACTCTTGATCCTCCAGACTACTATACAAGTGTTTGGATTACAGACATAATAATACATTTATTAAGTAACTGAAAATTTTAAATTATAAACATTTAATACATTTTAATATATAATGTTTTATCATATAAAAGAAAATAATTTATATTTATGAATCTTTCTCATTAGTACAGTACTATTATTTTAAAATATTATAATGAGATTTCAATCTCAATTTTAAAATAAAAAGTATGAAATATGTATGTTAAATAAAGTATTAATGTTGGAATCATAAATAGAATTCTTATATATTAAAATATATGTATCATATTTTCACATATCAAAATAAAACCTTTACTTATTTTAATTTCTAATTTTCAATATTAATTATTTGAAAATGTATGTGGCATCTGTGAGTGGATTTATACACAGGAATCAGGGTGCCTTCATAGATCAGAAATACTGAAACCTCTGCAACTGGTGTTACAGGTAGTTAGAAGCTACTTGAAGATACTGGAAACTTAAATTAGGTATTAATGTTTAATATTGATTTGTTTTTTGTTTCTGTCAACTAAATACAGGTAAGTGCCATCTGACAAAAGCAAACCTCAACTGAGAAAAAGGTATATCCATCATATCATTCTATAGCCATAACTGTGGGAGCATTTTCTTAATTAATGCTGGATTGGGGGGGGTTCATATCACTCTAGGGAGTGCCATCCCCTGTGAATCAAAAATGAGGTCCCATGCCCAGCCCAAGGCTCAAGCTGCTAGGCAAAGCAGATTCGGGAAGTTTGAGTGCATGCACCCTAGTGGCACTGCTGGGGAGGGAGGGAGCTGCGAGAAGCCACAGGACCCCATGCCAGGAGTGAGGTAGACATAGTCTGAGGTCCCCAAGGACCCGCTAGAGTCAGGCTCAGACTCTCGGGCACCACAGACACTACTGGGTGCTGAGGAAGAGCCAATTCTGGGGACCTTGGGCGTCACAGAGGCTAGGAACGTCAGGTTCTCTGTCTTGGACACCTCAGAAGCCCCTGGATGTTGCAGAAGAGCTGAGAACAAAGTGGAGAGCTGCGGGTAGACTCTGGAGGGAGGCTGAAGGGAAAAGGGCAGGAAAAGAGATGTGATGGTTTGTATATTTTTGCACCAGGGAGTGGCACCATTTGGAGGTGTGGTCTTGTTGGAATAGGTGTGACATGGTTGGAGTAGGTGTGTCACTGTGGGTGTGGGCTTAATACTCCCACCCTAGGTGCCTGGAAGTTAGTCTTCCACTAGCAGCCTTTGGAAGAAGATGTAGAAATCTCAGCTCTGCCTGTGCCATGCCTGCCTGGATACTGCCATGCTCCCACCTTGATGATAATGGACTGAACCTATGAACCTGTAAGCCAGCCCTTACTAATGTTTTTATAAGACTTGCCTTGGTCAAGGTATCTGTTCACAGCAGTAAAATCCTAACTAAGACAAGAGAGCTCTGGCTCAGCAGGCAGGTTGGTTTAGTGGAGACCGTGGCTGTAGTACAGGGAGGTCTCCTGGTAGGAGGTTAGACATGTAGCTCATTAGGGGAAGACCTGCTCCATTGCTCCAGTACTGCGGATCCCAATAAAAAGAGGCAGTCCATGGTTTTAAGGTGTTTATTGTAAAAAGGAAGAGATAGGAAAAGAGTAGGGAAGTAGAGGCCAGCCATGGCCATGTGGAAAAGGGGGTAAGGGAAGGGGAGCAGGAGGTTGAGAGGCAAGAGTAAGAGCAAGAGAGTAAGAGAGTAAGAGAGAGAGGAGTGGGTAACAGACCCTTTTATAGTGGGCCTGGCCTACCTGGCTGTTGCCAGGTAAATGTGGGGAGGGGCATACCTGGCTGTTACCAGGTAACTGGGGGTGGGGAGTGGGGTGGAGTCCAGACAGAGTACCAGGAGCTTGGGGCATTGCTTACAAGACTCATGGCTACACACCTCTCTGCAGGGGGCTGTGGGAGGTTGTAGTTATGACAGGGGAGGCGGGGAGAGGTGGGCAGGCAATGTGGCTGAACACCATGCAGGTAGAAGTCACCAGCTACCAGGTCACTGGGGTTCAAAGCCTATGCTCAACCGGAGACCAGTCTGTCTGTGTACAGCTCACTGCCTGCCTTAGTTAGGGCATTCCTACATAAACATCATGACCAAGAAGCAAGTTGGGGAGGAAGGGGTTTATTCAGCTTACACTTCCACACTGCTGTTCATCAACAAAGGAAGTCAGGACTGGAACTCAAGCAGGTCAGGAAGCAGGAGCTGATGCAGAGGCCATGGAGGAGTTTTTCCTGGCTTGCTTCCCCTGGCTTGCTCAGCATGCTTTCTTATAGAAACCAAGACTACCAGCCCAGGGATGGTATCACCCACAAGGGGCCTCCTCCCTTGATCACTAATTGAGAAAATGTCCCACAGCTGGATCTCATGGAGGCACTTCCCCAACTGAAGCTCCTTTCTCTGTGATAACTCCACTCTTTGTCAAGTTGACTCACAAAACCAGCTGTACACTGCCCCACAATCCCCTTTTCCATCAGGTGGTCCTGAGAAGGATAAAAGAACAAGCTGAGCAAACCACTGGAAGCTAGACAGTAAGAGGCACTCTTACTGGCTCAGTTTGTGCCTTGAGTTCCTGCCCACCTTTCATAATGGACTAATTAGAATATGTAAGCTGAAATAATCCCTTTTCTCTCCAAGTTTCTTTTGGTCATGGTGTTTTATGACAGCACAGCTAGTTGTCCTAGCTAGGACAACTATCAGAGATCATTAGTCATAGGAAAGAGAATGAGAGATATTTAAAAGTTTCAAAGGTATTTTAAAATTCCAATTTAACTTTTGTTCGTGATTTACAAGGAGAAAAAAGGACCCAATGAGAATGAAGATCGTTTTGGAACTGAGAAGATGGTTTAGAGGGTGAAATGGTGGCAATGTGAGCAGGAAGACGTAGGCTTAGCTCCTTAGCACCACCATAAATTCTATGTGGTACTCATGTCCCTCTTTCCAGTGATCAATTTGGAAAAATGTTTAGACTAGTTAGCCTGAACTAAATGTTAGGCTTTAAGCTTAGAGGGAGATGTTTCTTAAAAATTAAAATAGGTAGCAATAAAAGAGGACACTCATTATTGACTTCTGGTGTCCACAAATGCATGAGTGAACACTAATACACATACACAAAATGGATACATACATTCAAGACATACAAACACATGTATATAAAGAACTATGCATTGCACATAGTAGTACCAAATATGTGTGGTGTGTGTAAGCTACTTGGTTAAGCCCCAATTGATAAAAAAAGGATTTAGAATAATGCCAAAAAAGTCTTTGATTCATAAGTGGGAAGAGAAGAGAGACAAGACAGTGCTTTAGAAAATTGGAGATCAAACTTAGAAATATGGGGAAAAACTTGAAATTTTCTATGGTAGATTGAAAGAGAAGTATACCCTAAGGGTATATGTGTTTGAAAGCTTGGACTCTGTGAATTGTATCTTGGGTATTCCAAGCTTCTGGGCTAATATCCACTTAACAGTAAGTGCATACCATGTGTGTTCTTTTGTGATTGGGTTACCTCACTCAGGATGATATTTTCTAGTTCCATCCATTTGCCTAAGAATTTCATGAATTCATTGTTTTTAATAGCTGAGTAGTACTCCATTGTGTAACTGTACCACATTTACTGTATCCATTCCTCTGTTGAAGGACATCTGGGTTCTTTCCAGCTTCTGGCTACTATAAACAAGGTTGCTATGAACATAGTGGAACATGTGTCCTTATTACATGTTGGAGATCTTCTGGGTATATGCCCAAGAGTGGTATGTATCGCTGGGTACTCAGATAGTACTATGTCCATTTTCTGAGGAACCACCAAACTGATTTCCAGAGTGGTTGTACCAGTTTGTTTTTTTAATTTATTTATTATATGTAAGTACACTGTAGCTATCTCCAGACACTCCAGAAGAGGGCGTCAGATCTCATTACGGATGGTTGTGAGCCACCATGTGGATGCTGAGAATTGAACTCAGGACCTTTGCTAGAGAGCCGTCAGTGCTCTTAACCGCTGAGCCATTTCACCACACACCCCCCTTTTTTTAAGATGTATTTATTTTATTTATATGAGTACACTGTAGCTGTCTTCAGACACACCAGAAGAGTGCATGGGATCCTGTTACAGATGGTTGTGAGCCACCATGTGGTTGCCGGGAATTGAACTCAAGACCTCTGGAAGAGCAATTGGTGCTCTTAACCGCTGAGCCATCTCTCCAGCCCCCGGTAATACCAGTTTTTAATCCCATCAGCAATGGAGGAGTGTTCCTCTTTCTCTATATCCTCACTAGCATCTGCTGTCACCTGATTTTTTTTTTTTATCTTAGCCATTCCGACTGTTGTGAGGTGGAATCTTAGGATTGTTTTGATTTGCATTTCCCTGATGACTAAGGATGTTGAACAATTTTTTTAGGTGCTTCTCAGCCATTCAGTATTCCTCAGTTGAGAATTCTTTGTTTAGCTCTGTACCCCATTTTTAATAGGGTTATTTGGTTCTCTGGAGTCCTACTTCCAAGATTCAATTCAGAGACCACATGAAGCTCAAGAAGGAAGACTAAAGTGTGGATACATTGGTCCTTCTTAGAAGGGGGATCAAAAATACCCATGGGAGAAGATACAAAGTGTGGAGCAGAGCCTGAAGGAAAGACCAGAGACTGCCCCACCTGTGGATCCATTCGATATACAGTTACCAAACCAAGGCACTAATTGTGGGTGCCAACAAGTGCTTGCTGACAGGAGCCTGATATAGCTGTCTCCTGAGAGGCTCTGCCAGTGCCTGACAAATACAGAGACAGATGCTCTCACCCAACCATTGGACTGAGTGCAGGGTCCCCAATGGAGGAGCTAGAGAAAGCACTAAAGGAGCTGAAGGGGTTTGCAGTCCCATAGGAGGAACAACAATATGAACCAATCAGTACCCCCGGAACTCCCAGGGACTAAACCACCAACTAAAGAGTACACATGGAGGGATTTAAGGCTCCAGCCACATATGTACCAGAGGATGGCCTTGTGGGACATTAATAAGAGGGGAGGCCCTTGATCTTGTGAAGGCTCTATGACCCAGTGTAGGACAGTGCCAGGACAGGAAAGTGGGAGTGGGTGGGTTAGTGAGTAGGGGTAGAGGTGGTCAAATAGGGGAGTTTTCAGAGGGGAAATGAGGAAAGGGGATAAAGTTTGAAATGTAAATAAAGAAAATATCTAATTTTTAAAAAGTTGTAAGGGGAAAAGGCCAAGTAACATACAAAGGTAGACCTATCAGAATTACACCAGAATTCTCAACAGAGACTCTAAAACCCAGAAGATCCTAGACAGATGTCAGGCAGACCCTAAGAGAACATAAATGCCAGCCCAAAAGTCTATATGCAGCAAAACTCTCAGTCACCATAGATGGAGAAACCAAGATATTCCATGACAAAACAAATTTAAACAATATCTTTCTACTAATCCAGTCTTACAGAGGATACTGGAACAAAATCTCCAACACAAGAAGGGTAAGGACACCTAAGAAAATATAAGAAACTAAACAGTTCACAGCAAACCCAAAAGACCAAAATCATATATACATAATACCACCTCTAGCAACAAAAATAACAGGAACTAATAATCATCTGTCTTTAATATCTCTCAACATCAATAGACTCGATTCTCCAATAAAAAGATGTAGGCCAACAGACTGGATACTGAAACATGATCCAGCATTTTGCTGCATAAAAGAAACAAACCTCAGTGAGAATGACAGACACTACCTCAGAGTTAAAAACTTGGAAAAAAGTTTTCCAAGCAAATGGTCCCAAAAAACAAACTGGAGTTGCCATTATAATATTCAATAAAATAGACCTTCAACCAAAAGTTATCAAATTAGATGGGAAAGGGAACTTCATATTTATCAGAGAAAAAAATCACCAAGAGTAAGTCTTAATCCTGAACATCTATGTGCCAAATGCAAGGGCACCACATTCATATAAGAAACTTTACTAAAGTCCAAAACACACACTGAACCTCACAATAATAGTGGGAGACTTCAACACCCTGCATACACAAGATGATTCAAGGCCCCTGGCACACATGTAGCAGAGGTTTGCCTGGTCTGGCATCAGTGTGAGAAGATGCACTTAAAATCCTTGAGAGACTTGAGGCCTGAGGGAAGGGGAAGACCTGGTGGGGAAAGCACCCTCTCCAAGGCAAAGGAAAGGAGGAATAGGATAAGGAACTGTGGGGAGGGGACAGAGAGGGGAAACCACTGGAATATAAGTAAATAAAATAATTTTAAAAAGAAAAGGAAAATGGGAAATGATTCATGAAGAGTCTAAAGACCAAAACCCAAGTATAAACCATTGCTGCCTATTACCATAATCTCCTGAAAGTTAATAAAGGTCAACCCAGAGGTCCCTCAGATGGTACTCTGACTTAGGCTCCAGGGATGTGGAGCAATGCGTCTTCACATGAGAGCGTAAAATGATCTGACATGCACTCATCCAATTACAAGATGCAGCTGTCCATCTCTCTTTGATCCCTCCTCTCCCTATCACTGACCAGCTTGTCAGGTACATCCATTCTCTCCAGGATGCACAGTCACTGAAATGGTAGCAAAACTTTGGGTCTCACAATTAAACCTAGACTTCCAGTGCTGTTACCCCAAAATAATCACAGGAAATGGTTCGGTTTCCTGTGAAACTGTGGTTCAGTTGGCAGAGTATTTGCCTACCATGCATGAACTCTGAGTCTAGTTCCTGGCACTACATCAAACTAGACATTGTAGCGCTTAAGTTTGAGGTCATCCTCAGCTACCATAGCAAGTTTCAGCGTAGCCTGGGCTAATACCACACCAAGTATTTCCAATGTTTGCTTCTGCTTAGGATCCTAAAAAGTAGAGTGGGGGTTCCATGTATCCTGATGTGATCAGACTCTCTACAGACAATTAACACAATATTGGTAAAGCTTTCCAAAGAGTTCTACAATTGCAAACCACTGCTCTAGAATGGAAGATAAAAAGCATTCTCTGTGAAGGTACAGCATAAGCATTTAGTCTTTGTAGGCCATATAGTCTTGTTACAAATACATAACCAGTTATGTCCAAACATGATGAGCACTGAAAATCAAATTGTGCAGAATTTTCATATCATTGTATATAACGATTTCTTTTACCTTTCTCAGCATCCTTCTTCCTTTCCTTCCTGCTGTCATCCTTCCCCATCTCCCTCTTTTTCTGTTCATTATTTTTGTGTCCCCCCAAACTCTATTTTCTTCAGTTTTTTTCTTGAGATCCTCACCACTTACCTTGTGTCTTAGTTAAGGTTTTATTGCTGTGAAGAGACACCATGACCATGGCAACTCTTAGAGTTACAAAAACTTACATACCTACAAAACATATTTAATTGAGGCTGGATTACACTTTCAGAGGTTCAGTTCATTCATATCATGGTGGGAAGTATGGCAGTGTGCAGGAAGACATGGTACTGTAAGAGCCAAAGTTCTACATCTTGATCCTAAGGTAGAGAGGAGGAGGTTCTTTTCTGAACTAGGTGGAACCTAAGAACTAAGGAGCCTTCAAAGCCCTCCTACATAGTGGCACACTTCCTCCAACCAGGACACACCTATCCCTACAAGGACACACCTAATTCTACTACTTCCCTGGGGAAAGTGCATTCAAACCACCACAATATGTAACCAAGGCTGGCTTTTTTTAACTTGTGGCTCTGCCTCTTGCTCTCTAGTACTGGGGTTACAACCATCTCCACTATACTAGGTTCATTTTAATCACCTTAAAATGTAAAATACACTCTTAGCTCTTGAGCAGATCTTGCAGATCAAACCGGTCTGCAGCCTGTTTTTTAAAATAAGTCTGTTCGTCTTCCCTCATCTTGGTTTTCCTCTCATATAATATCCCCATTCTTTGTGTAAGATGAACTCATCCAATAGATAAGTAATTAACTCATAGTGATTAACTCAAGCAATGTTTCATCATCCATGGCAATGTGTTTCACACTTCAGGAAGTGTTGGTCTTCCCTAGAAACTCTTTTGAAAAGCTAATGGTGTCGTTCATTGTAAGCATGAATGTATGTAAAGCCCAAAAGTTACTTTAACAAAATCATTTTCTAATCTGAAGGACTCTTACGGGTTCTCCTCATGTACAAACACACTTATTACAGTAACTATAAAAAGGGAGCCATGAACCCATTGCAATAGCACATAAAAAACACACTTGAGTTTTCATTTAGATTTATATCTCTGCTCATTCCCTGTGAAGCGGTAAATGTGATAGTAATTTAAATCCACAATGCCCCCCAGCAGGTCCCAACCCAGAGGAAAGCACATGAAAGAAAAATGGAGAAATTTACCTTGGACTTTTTGGAGAATTTTCTAATACTTGTTATTAATATATGTGATAATAAACATAACAATGTAATCATTTAATTTTAATTGATGTTTTCATAAAATATAGATTTCTTAAGCTGTAAAAAATTCATATCATCCCACACAAACTGTAGATTCAAAACCTCTTTAAAGTTAATTTTCACTCTTTTGTCATGGCCTCTTGCTCCTCTTAAGAATGAGCTAATAATATGATTTTCACAAAGGAGAGCTCTATCCTGTGGCAACAATAGTACCCATTGTCACAGGGCACAGTGAGGCCCACACCAAGGCTAATAGCAGAGGAAGGCAGGTCTCTCTGGCCACAGTTCTTGAGCCTGGCTGGGTAGCAGACGTCTCTATAGAGCCACATATCTCTATAGAGCATATCTTCCCTAGAGTTCCTGACTCAGTAGTCCAGGGTTGTGCACTGGGCTCCCTGACCTTACTCATGCAGCATAGACTTTCCTCCTTCCCATTGGTGTGCATTTAGGCATCCCATATGTGGCTCTTGACATGACCATCCTACAGAGTCTCTACCTGAATGCATTTCCTGCAGGACCTGGAGCTTGACAGACCTGAACCTAAAGGGTTAGACACATATGTAAGAATTTCTCTTGAGTGTGTATTTCTGCATAAATGGATGGACTTTATCTGGCTCTTGAACACTATTAGATACAGATAAATTGCTCTACAAAGTGGTCTTAACTTACATTGATGCCTCTGAGTATGATGATATTTAATCCTCGCACTCTGGAGGCTGAGGCAGGAACAGTCAAGTTCAAGGCCAGTCTGTACTACATAGGAAACTCCTCATTATTCATTATCCTACAATAATAAGTGGTATTAAACTTTAAGTTTTTTTTAGTCTATAGCTAGCAAGAGCTGATTCCAGAAAGATAATCTCCTACCCCTCTCTCCAGGTACTAACTATACAGCCCTGATTGGCCTAGAACTCATTAAGTAGACCAAGATGGCTTTGAACCCATTTGAGATCTGCCTGCCTCTACCTCCCTAGTCTACCATGCCAGGCACAAAGCTGTCCTCTGATCTATGTGCATACAATGGAATATACAACCGTGTGTGTGTGTGTGTGTGTGTGTGTGTGTGTGTGTGTTCTCTGTTTTAAACGTTCATGCAATCTTTGAAGATATGAGCCTATGATAAACTGCATTTGGTAATATCTAGAATAAGCTAATTTCAAGTAGACTTTATATTGTCTTTATGTTATTGGACTATACCAAATTAATATAAATCTCAAAAAATCAGCAATGCTTTTTTTATTCTGTGCCTTTTTTCATTTTGTAGAAGTCAATGCCATGGGGGTGAGGGGTGTCCTTGTTTGGTTTTATTTTTTATTATTGTGGTAGTTTGAATATGCTTGGCCCAGGGAATGGCACTATTTGGAGGTGTGGTCTTGTTGAAGGAAGTGTGTCACTGTGGGTGTGGGCTTAAAGACCCTTGTCCTAGCTGCCGAGAAGCCAATCTTCTCCTAGGGACCTCCAGATGAAGATGTAGAACACTTAGTTTCTCCGGCACCATGCCTGCCTGGAAGCTGCCATGCCCCTTTCCTGATGATAATGGACTGAACCTCTGAACCCGTAAGCCAGCCTCAATAAATGTCCTTATAAGAGTTGCCATGGGCCGGGCGTGGTGGCGCACGCCTTTAATCCCAGCACTCGGGAGGCAGAGGCAGGCGGATTTCTGAGTTCGAGGCCAGCCTGGTTTACAAAGTGAGTTCCAGGACAGCCAGGGCTATACAGAGAAACCCTGTCTCAAAAAACCAAAAAAAAAAAAAAAAAAAAAGACTTGCCATGGTCATAGTCATTATGTCTCTTCATAGCAGTACAACCCTAACAAAGGCTCTTGTTTTGAGACAATATCTCCTTATGATATCCAGGCTGGCCTTAACCTGTGATTCTCCTGCCTCAGCCTTGAGAGCAATGGTGTTAAAGGCATACACCATGATACCTACATCCCTACCTTAAAATTTAATAACACTTGTCAGAAAATCAGAATGAATATAGTGTTATTCTTTCATAATTTTCATAAATGGCTATTACAGTTCAGATTCTCTTGGAGGCACCTCCTGTGGCTCAGGATATCCCACTAGGCTCTGAACTAAAAGCATCTGTATACTCTAGAGATTGGAAATGTGATTCTCTAGTTGAGGGCAGATAAGAGGTTGCCACAACATACCCACAGAATATACTCTTTTAGCTGTTGAACTCAGAGCCCTCAACAGCTCCTCTGAGATCTGGGGACCTCTTCCTGGAACAAATTATAAGGAGGTTCAGAAGGCACAAGCTCTCCACAGCCTTGGAACTGCAATCTGTTTCACCATCCCCCTCTACCAACTACTTTGGATTCTCCGACCTCTTACCTAGTACACATGCTGTCCTCAGGTCAGGCTTAACATACCCATCTCCTTGGCTACCAAAGCCTTGTCCTCTAGGTTGCAGAAGTACTTCATCCTGCTAGTGACCATGCCCATTTGAGCTGCCTTCAAGAACCTGGAAGAAGTTGCTCCTAGACCATGCCTGCAGATTCCAGGATTGTGGAAACCACTGATTCATTTGACACAACTTGGGAATAATGGCATCAATCTCTCATAGTCACCAGGCACAGGAATTCTTCATGTTATGTGCAAAGCTATAGGTGGTTTTTCACACCTGATATACAGGTATGCTCTGGATAGTGGCTCACCACCTTACAGTACCATCCACAGTGGCACTTCAGCTACATCTGTAACAGTGGATCCCAACAACCTTCACCACAGTTAGAGGATATACTACCTGACTACACTGTTAGCTGTTTGGACATTTGGTTGTGTAAATTGCTAGATTAACACAAAAACATGAATGTATTAGTTATATAGTACCACATAATAAGGTCAGTCCAGACTTAGTGGTGTCAAATGGCATTGATAACTTCATAGTTTCTGTGGACCAGGAATCCAGCTCAGGTTCAATAGGGTCCTGTGACTCGGGGCCTGTCACAAAGCAGAGAACCTGTGGTCTCCTCACTGCAGGAAGATCTGCTTCCAGTCAAAGCAGTGGATGCTTTCTCAATACTCTGGTAGCTGTCTGTGGATCACATATAGCATCCAGGTTGGTGGACAGACATGGAAATTCTTCCTGACTAGGGCACCTAGGGAACATTCCTTCTGTCCATTCCCTACATTGTCCCCCCTTTTATGCTCAGGAGAGAGCGGAGAGGAGCCTCTGTAGGCCCCAGCATCTGCATAGCTTTCTCCCCTCAGAGCTCTGTGTTGTGGGTTCTTGTGTACCTTGTCATCACCAGACTCAACTCTGTTTCCCCAGATAAGGAGACAAATGGATCAGTTGGCTTCCATGCACACAGGCAGGAATCATTCTAGACACTATGTATGACAATCCCAGAGGCCTTCTCACCAGCTTCCCATCTAAAGATCCCAAACTTGTGCTTACAATCAGGTTCACACACTATCCATCATGGACTCAGATAGAATCTCCTGCATCTTCCTTAGCATCCTGCTGCCAGACCTCTTCAGCTACCCAACTAGCATACCAGTTGTATAGTACTTCATGATCTTGATTTGGCTGAGACAAAACAGCTTTTCATGTGATTATTGGGAATATTGGTTCCCAATATATAAGCATATGTTTTTTGATTAACTCCCTGTTGTGTGAGGGTTTTTTTCTTTAAACTTAAAATTTTTATTTTATGTGTGTGGATATTTTGTCTATATATAAGTGTATACCACATGTGCATCTAGTGTCCACAAAAGCCAGGAGATGGCATTATATCCTCTGGAAGTGCAGTTACAAGAAGTTGTGACCCACCATGTGGGTGCTGGGAATACAATTTGGGTCATCTGAAAGAGCAGTGGGTTCTCTTAACCACTCATCTCTCTCTCTAACACTTGATGTGTAGAGTTTTACAAATGGTGGGTAGTACTTCTTAACTCTTAATCATGTATGTTTCAAAAACTAGTACCCTGATTGTGATACAGGTTTTTACAACCAGAAAGTCTTATTTAATGTATTCAACCTAATTTCCTTGAGTTCTCATTTTACAGTGCTGGGAGGTGGAACCTAGGGACTGATGCACTCTGGAAAGCACCTCACCTAGACTCCCAGAACCTCTCATTTCTTCCATGGTTAGACTACCCCATGTCAGGTAAACACACCCTATTCCAAGACCATGAAAACATGGTCTTTTGTGTTCCTGATGGCTTTACATTTTACATGAAAATCTTAGCACATCATTGATCTAGAGATAGTTTGACTTTTTTTTTAAGACCAGATCTCACAGTGTAGCCCAGGCTAGCACTGAGCTCAAGATCCTCTTGCTCAGCCATGTGACTGCTGAGAACATGAGCTTTTTCATCTATCCCTGTGTGAACCAACAACATCCCCCCCCCCCCCCCCGGCATTTCTGAGGCATATCTCCTTTTCTGGCTGACCTCTTTAAAGCCTCTGCAGCCCTGTTCCCCAGTAGATTACTTTCTTTGTAGTTTGGTTCTGCAGCCTTCTAGGTCTAGGTCAGGAAAAATCCTCTCCAGAGATGATATGGTACCAGTTGTGGTCTGGCTGGTACCCTTCTCAGAGCTAATGCAGGATTACCCATCCCTAAGGAGCCTGCCCTTCAGAGTGCCACTCCTCAAATTAGATCACCTTTTCTGTCAGACAAGTAGACAGAGTCACCAGAGAGAAGAGATGATAAGGCTAAATGAGCCCAAACCCTGTGAAACTCAGAATTAAGGTAGATGTGGGGCCAGCTCCCTGACAAACTACCTGCTCTGGAACTCACTTAATCAAGACACCCCTCTGAGAGGGCAATTGCTACATCCACTCCAGTAATGACCTGAGTGACAGACCCAAAAGCCTGGACAAAAAGTCCCGAGGCAAAAAGTTCATGGAAACTTAGACTCCTGGAACCGTGGCATCCTGTATAATGAATGCTCCAATAATGTCCTTGTTGGTGAATGGATCTGTGTGCTTTCCCTCAGTATTGTTTTATTATAGGTGTCTCCAAGCAATGACTTGCCAAATACCTAAGCAAGATTGAACTTTGCACTTCCTGGCCTTCACCAATGCCCCTGAGCCAACCCTGGGCTTTGAATTCAGTAAGAATGTTGCCTATTCAGTGACATTCAGAATTGCCTCTAGTTTGTAAGAGAGATAGTGAAAGAAATCAGGCATTACTATCTACTACATAGAGTTAGAAATCTCAAGGCAAGCTTAGCAACGTAAGTTTAGAATTCTTATTATAGTTATGTATGATAGACTACATTACTTATTAGTAGAAAGTCCCCCCCCCCATATAATCACTTAGAATAATAGCCGAGTTACTCCCATATGCAAGAATTTACAATGATCTAGGAAGGAAGGAAGGTTGTGGTCTAAGAAGGAACTAGAGTAAATACTTAGAACTATAGAGCCACACCCATACACAGGAATTTACAATGGCCGAGGGGGAAGGTGGACTATACAATAGACTCGAATTGGAACTACGGCAAGGGTGAGAAGCCCTTGCTCCTGGCTTTTAAGATTAAGCTGGTGGGGCTGCTTTTGATCCCAGTTGTTAACATCAACTTTTATCCCAGTTGGTTCCTGTTAGCTTTTTGTATGCATTCCTCTGTTCTGTGTAAAAGTCACTTATAAGACAGGTGCTCATTTTGAGACAAATTACATTCAGATACCACTCTCCCTTATTTTCGTATTTGTTTGTCATCTGTGCCAACTCCTTGCTCACCTGTAACCACCAGAACTAAGTTCCACCTGTGGATCCAGGACCCAACTGAGGTCTGTCCCCAGCAGGCAATGTCAGCCAGTCATTAACATAATAACCTGGAATTCTCCATGTAATGAGGTATACTATACTAATACTATACTATACTATATATAGGCAAGCTTATATCAGGCCTTTATAAGCCTGATATAAGTGTTCAGTCAATGAGTTTCTCTTCCTGGACATTCCTTTCCTAAAAAGGTATTTAATCCCTGGCTCACCCTAAGTAAGGTGTATGCATTCACATCTGCCATCAAATAAAAGTTTGGAAAAGCAAGGATCTTTCATCAAGGATTGTCACAGAGGGAAGGCCTCCATAAAAAAGATCAGTGCCTAAATCTCCCAGAGAAGGCCTTCCTTTTTCTACTCCATACTCTCATACTCTTGGCACTGACTTGGCTAAACTGGGCCCTGTCCCCAGACCCAGACTCTGCCATTCCCTTCCTATATGGCAGGTGGATGACCTGAGGGGAAGTGCAGACCAGGGATCCCCCATTCCCAACTCCCAGAGGTATGCCAGCAGCACCTGGGTACAAAGGAAACTGGGAACCACAGCAATCATCCCAGGCTCCACTATTTTCCTCTGGAGAAAGCACAGACTGGGGACCCCCTACCCCATTACAGACTGTGTTCTGCCTCCCTTGAGCCATTGGCTGACAGTGGTGCTTCCCAGCATCAAGGCAGATGCATAGCCTGGAACATTTCTTGAGAGTGTATTTTCAGTGTTGCCCCTGTATGCATATGTATGTGTGGGTGCATGTGCACAGATGTGTGCAGGCCCAGGATTCACAGATGTCAGGGGCTTTCTTCATCATTCTCCATTTGAATTTATTGAGGCAAAGTATGTCACTGAACCTAGAGTTCCATGATGGCAGACAGTTTTGTTAGCCAGCTTATCCTAATTAGCTCATCTCTGTCTCTTATTGCCAGGATTATAGATGGTCACCATGGATGCCTAGCTGTTTGCATGAGCTCCAGATTCAAACTCTGGACTTCATAGTTGTATACCAGGTGCTGTATCTCCCGAGTCCCCAAATTATGTTGATTTCTAGGAGGTTCCCCATGGGTCAGGGAGGTAGACCAAATCAGAGTCCAGCTAGATCACACTGTGTGGTCTCAGAGCACCAAGCAGTAATAAAGTCCAGACCATTTTTCACAAATTTAGGTATAAATTTACATTTTCTACGTATAAAATTTCATAAATGTGTGTATCTATCGTTGTGTAACCATACTGGGATGATACTTTTGTGCTATTCCACAATTTTCATTTCTCTGCAAATGCAGGTGGGGAAACAGTCCTGACCAATACATACCTTCTTACATGCTTTCAATATCGTGACAGTGTTTAACACTTGCTGTGCTATAGATTATTTAGCCATGTAGACATCCCATTAAGAGACCAGAAGGTCACAGCACTTTACAGATCTCTAGAGGATATGGACAGAGCGCCATTTTAAATTTTTACACAGAAAATAGGACAACAAATTGGGGTAATTTCCCAGTGCTTTGAAAATCAGACTGTTGTGGGTTGTATATGAAATGGGGGTTTCCCCAGAGGCTCGTGTGTTTGAACGATTGGTCCCTGGGTTCTTGGCATTGTCACAGATGATCCTGGAGCCTTTATTGGGCAGAACCTCACTGAAGAAAGTGGGCCCTTGCAAATAGGCCTTGAGGTTTTGCCACTCAGCTCCACTTCCTGTCTGTTCCTTTTTCCTGCTCCTATGCCCTCCCAGCCACTAGGGGCCTTGTCCCCTTCTTAAACTATGAGGTAAAGCACACCCTTCCCTTTGCTCCTTGTTTCTATCTGGTCACAACAATGAGGAAAGTAATACCAGTGAGTAGATTAGATGAGATTAGATTAGATTAAGATAGATAGATAGACAGATAGGCATTTGATGTGATATCTAAGCAGTCTCAGGCATATTAGAAAATGTCTAAAACGGTCTGATTAGTAATCTGCAAGCTGCTGACAAGCTTGAAGGGACTCTCCAGTTTTCTGCACCATCCTAGACACCTACAGCAGAAAACATGGGAAATGTCTACCAAAAATTGTTACATGCATACTTTTTTAAATGTGTGTGTGCCTATGTATATGTGTATATCTGAATGTATATGTGTATTTGTGTCTGTGTGTATCTGTATGGTTGTGTGATTGCATTGTATGCCTGTGTGTATGTGTATTTGTGTATACCTGTGTTTATCTATATATCTGTGTGTATGTATGTGTATCCATATGTTGTGTTTATGTCTACATGTGTTTGTACGTTTCTGTATCTGTGTGTGTACCTCTGTTTATGTATCTGTATGTATGTTTGTATCTGTGTCCATGTCTGTTTATGTCTGCGTGTATCTGTATGTGTGTTTTGTGTTGGTGTTTGTGAAGTTTGAATATGATTGGCCCAGAGAGTGGCACTCTTAGGAGGTGTGGCCTTGTTGGAATAGGTGTGACCTTGTTGGAGGAAGTATGTCATTATGGGTGTGACCTTGATCCTAGCTTCCTGGAAGACAGACTTTTCCTGTTTACCTTCCAAACAAGATACAGAACTCTAAGCTCCTCCTACACCATGCCTTCCTGGAAGCTGCCATGCTCCCACCTTGATGATAATGGACTGAACTTCTGAACCTGTAAGCCAGCCCCAATTAAATGTTGTCCTTATAAGAGTTGCTTCAGTCATTGTGTCTCATCACAGCAGTAAAACCCTAAGAACAATTCAATGTCTGTTTGTGTATCTGTGTGTCTGTGTGTATATTTGTGTTTGTATATGTGTCTGTGTCAATATTTGTATCTCTGTCTGTATGTATCTATGTGTATGTATATGTGTATATATCAGTGTGTCTGTCCTTCTGTGTGTAGTGCAAACAGATGTCATGATGTACAAATGGTGATCGGAGCACTACTTGGAGATGCTTCACTCCTTCCATTGTGTGGGTCCTGCTCAGACTCAGGTCATTGTGCTTAGCTGCAAGTGCCTTTTCCAACAGAACATCTCATCAGCCAACATAGCCACTTCTTGTAGCTCATACATAACCTGATAACAAAGCAGCTAAGATGAGCTTTTTTAAATTATAGACAACAAATAAAATGCCCTTATAGGTCAGTCACTATGGACTTATGCCAATATCTGAAAATTTTCTTACTCTTTCTTTATTCCTAACATCTGGTCCTGGTATTTAATGAGTCCAGGCACTTGGGACTTAGAATAAAGGAATTTGTACAATAAAAAGGTAGCTATGGGGGCTGGGGAGATAACTCAGTCATGCTGAGCACTGGTTGCTCTTCCAGAGGACTCAGGTTCAATTCCTAGCACTCACAGCTGTCTCTAATTCCAGTTCTAGTTGATCTGACACCTTCACACATACATACATGTAGACAAAACACCAATGTAGATGAATACATGTATATTAAAAGCAACTACAGTAGAGAAACCCTCTGGAGCTGTCTTTGCTGACATTCTGGGGACATAAAACATTTGGTATGTATATCTAAATTTATGTTGAAAACCAAAACATTTACCAATTGTCTTAGTTAGGGTTTTACTGCAGTGAACAGACACCTTGACCAAGACAAGTCTTATAAAAAACATTTAATTGGGGCTGGCTTACAGGCTCAGAGGTTCAGTCCATTATCATCAAGGTGGGAGCATGGCAGTATCCAGGCAGGCATGGCACAGGCAGAGCTGAGAGTTCTACATCTTCTTCCAAAGGCTGCTAGTGGAAGACTGACTTCCAGGCACCTAGGGTGAGGGTCTTAAGCCCACACCCACAGTGACACACCTACTCCAACCAGGTCACACCTATTCCACAAGGCCACACCTCCAAATGGTGCCACTCCCTGGCCCAAGAATATACAAACCATCACACCAATTCACTAAGATATTTACCCATTTGAAGTTTAGCAAATTTACTGAGTTGCTCAATTACAAATATCCAGGTATTAGACATTTCCATCACTTCAATAATATTCATACCCATTTCCAGTTAGCTAAGACCTTGATCTAATTAATAATTTTAATAGGAGGTTTGAGACAATGTCTCACTATATAGCCTGGAACTCACTATGTAGACCATGCTGCCCTAGAAACTACTATGTAGCCTCTGTGTAGACCAGGCCTCCAACTCACAGACATCCTCTGCCTCTGCTTCCTGAATGCAAAGATTAAAGGCAGGCATTACTATGCCTGGCTTTTTATTTATGTTTAAGAGTTAGTAAGCATATAACATGTGTGTAGGTGTTTATGGAGGCCAGCAGAGGCCATTGAATCCCCTGAAGCTGGTGCTATAGGGTTTGGGAGTCTCCCAGTGTGGGTTATGTACACAAACAAACAAATATAAAAAATGAATGCACAATTTAAATGTCCAACTTAAAAAATCAATTGCATTTCCTTTCTGGTAGGAAAACAGAAATCAATAAAACTAAATTTTTTAACATTTATTTGAGGGTAGCTACATAGGCCAGAACACATATGTAGAATTCCTAAAACAAATTCCTGAAGTCAGTCCTTCCACCATGTGAGTCCCAAGGAACTCAGGTTGTCAGGCTTAGCGGCAAGTGCCTTTACCCACTGGACCATCTTGCCTGCCCTAGTAAAACTTTTCAAATAACTAGGGAACACGGAAATATCATCTAAAAGGTGATCCCTTCCTTTACTATTTTGGCTTTTCTAAGAATATTTAAAATAAGTTAGGTTTGGGAGGATAACCCTCCATGTGAACTATGAACCAGCCCCTTTTCAGCCAGGACAGTTCCACTCAAGCTCAGACCTGCTCAACATGAACAGGCTGGGGAAATTAGCCAGTTGAAGTTTGAGTATATTTATGAGTATCTGTGAATGATATGTTTCTAAACCTCAACCCAAGTCCGTAGCACCCTCTGCCCTTGCCCACGAAGCTACTGCAGCCTAAAACCCTTTTGTCTTGAACTCTGGTTAAGTTTGAAGACACTCCTCACATTGAGAAAATAATGATTGATGATGATGATGGTATTTTTCTGAAGAATTTTTAAAGTCAGTCCTCTGATTATTGACTCACCCACAAAGAGATTAGAAAACCAGTCTCAACAGATCTTTATAGTAACACTTTGAAATTTAACTAGTTTCTTTACAGTATCAGCAAACACCACGGCCAAAGTAGAGGAAACAGAGGTTCAGATTGGTTAAGTGTCCACATCAGAAAAGCAGAGGACATTAATATAAAAACTAAGAGCACATCCCAGGGTCCCTGGCCCTGGCCACAAGCCTCCAGTAAAACAGGCTTTTGTTACTCTTCCTATTCTTATATATAGCATCTGCAGCTGTGGCTTTGGTGGGTTTGTTTCTGTAGTCATCTTCATAGTATTTGAAAAAACAATTATCAGACACAGAGGCCTATGCTGATGTCCCAGCTGCTGAGGGCAGGGAATGGAGACGTGAAGGTGGAAAGAACCTTTGAGTGTATTTACAGCAAATCAATATTACCTTCAACTAATAGTTTCAGCCCTGGAACTATCCTTTTCCTGTAAATTTCATGTCTCATATCAAAACTCACCACATATGAGATGTTCAAAGGCTTGTTACTAAATAGCCATTACTGTCATTTACTGAGTCACCAGAGGCCACCAGTGCTTTCTTTCATCTGCATATACATATTCTCAATTTGTTATAATATGTAGGACTCGGTATCTTCTAGGCAATAGAATATATTTTCAAAATGTATAGTCAAAATATACCATTGCATTCACAATGAATAGTTTCTATGTATCATCAATAACTTCTAGTGTCAGAATACACTCATCAGTACCAGCACCACCACCACCACCACCACCAGCTTCTGATAGCAAATAAAAACTAAATAGCCAAGCAGACAAAGTAGTAGAGAAGGAAATCCTATGGCAGGGAGCAGAGACTAGGACAGCCCCTGCTCCACTTGTTAGAAGACCCACATGAAGACCAAGTTGCACATTTGCTATAATGTGTAGGGTGTCTAGGTCCAGCTCCTGCATGTTCTCTGACTGGTGGTCCAGTCTTTATGAGGTCCCATGGTCTCAGGCTAATTGACTCTGTGGGTCTTCTTGTGGTGTCCTTCTATCCCCTACTCTTCCACAAAACTCCCCAGGTTCCACCTGAAGTTTGGCTACGGGTTTCTGCATCTGCCTCCATCCTCTGCTGGATGAAGCCTCTCATGAGACAGTTATGCTAGGGGAGAGGATGTATCTAGACTTCTGGGACTAGATGTCCCAGCACAGGGTGGTATCCAAGGTGGGGCTTCCCCTCTCTGAGGAGAAAGTGAAGGGGAAGTAGGGGAGGGATTAGTAAAGGTGGTGCTGGAAAGAAAGGAAGGAGGGGGGCTGTGATCAGGATGCAAATTGAATAAAAAAAAATAGTCAGGACTCTGCAGGTAGGGGTATACAATATCCAATACAACTCTAGTACTGACAACCAGAACTACATCCCCAGGATTCACCCAGGTTGTCCTGTGCCCTATGGAATATATGCCTACACAAATGCATGCACAAGGTACATGAATAAAATGTTTAAAGAACTGAAAGAGCCACCCCTGGTTATGAGTGATAGGTGCATAAGAATTTTGACCTAATTTTCCAGTTTGTTGTAGCCACCTAAAGCAATCAGAAAAAAAGTTAAGCAACATTTCTAACTTTGCTAACTAAGTACTAGCTTTAAAGCCATTTGTTTGCTAAAAATGTACATGGCTTGGAAGCAACTTACATCTAATAGCTCATTCCACTTCTAAATTGATCTGCACCTCTGTGCCCTTGGAGGAAAAGCTACAGTTGATTTCCTTTTTAAATCTTGCCCAATACCCCCTCCCTCATACTATTTCACCTAGACTCAGCCATTACCATAAGACTAGCTCACAAAACTTGAGAAAACTTCTTTGACCTTTCTGCCTTCATGGGACCATGGCATACTTGGAGAGTCTGTAATGAGAAAGAAATGGTGCTTATTGCTTGTTTTCTGGTATCCAGTAGATTTATTTCTTGAGGGCTCAATCCCAACAAGTCATTTAGAAGCCAAGTAATATAGTCCATAGGGGCTAGGCCTATGAATTTCCAATGATGTGGACCACTCTGGAAAATAAGGAGGTGTAGAGGTGGCTGAACCCTGGCTCCATACACAGCTCTCTCCGTGGGGATGTCTCCCTCTGGTGAGTTAGAGTGAATAGAGTAGACCCTGACAAGAACATTAGAATGCCCCAGCTTCAAGGATTTCTCCCTCCTCCATCCAAACTACCCCCACTCTCTCACTTACCTGTGTCTCAGAGGTGCCATTGTCACACTCAGAGTCAGGAATATCTCCTCTTGGTAGACACCCTCCTTTTAGGATGAGTATCACAACTGGTAATATAATTGTCAGAGATAGCCATGACACTGAGGAGTTTAGGTACAAGCTGTGGGAAGGTTCTTGCTCATGGATGACCTTGCTCAATCTCTCTGTCTCCCTCTGTCTCTCCTCTGTCTCTTTCTCTCCTCTGTCTCTTTCTCTCCTCTGCTTGCCTCTCTTCTCTCTCTCTCTCTCTCTCTCTCTCTCTCTCTCTCCCCTCTCCCTCCTCCTCCTCCTCCTCCTCCTCCTCCTCCTCCTCCTCCTCCTCCTCCTCCTCCTTCTTCTTCTTCTTCTTCTTCTTCTTCTTCTTCTTCTTCTTCTTCTTTCTCTCTCTCTCTCTCTCTCTCTCTCTCTCTCTCGGCTGTGGGTGTGTTCCCAAGTATGTATGTGTGTGTAAAGGTAATATAATAGCTACAGAATCTTCAGGAAACCATCTTTAATTAGAAAACTGTTGTCACTCTCCTGACTGATGAGTCATGCAGTTTTTCATCAAAGTAGTTGAGGCTCTGGGGGCCTTTCATGCCTCAGTCTGCCATAGGGCTCATACTCCTTTCTAAGCTTACTGCCTTCATTAACTACAGTCATGGACACCCTCTAGGCTAGACACTGCCACTCAATATCAGCAGCCCCTCATCCTCCAGAGACAGTAGCTAAGGCCTTGGAGCCAAACCACAAGGCCAAGTGTTAGGGATTGGTTCTAATGCCTTGAATTAATCTGGCCCCCCCAAGTCAGGAATCTACACATCCAAACACTGAAGGTACTTGACCCCAATTGGGTTTTGATCAATCAATAAAGAGCTAATGGCCTATAGCAGGGCAGGCAGACTGAGGTAGGACCTTTGGATTTGGGTAGGCTAGGAACTGAAAGGGAGGAAGGAGAATCATCATGATTCTGAGGGAGACGGATCAGGTCTAGAGCTGCAGAGGGAAAATTATACAAAATGTAGGTGAGAAGGAATGTGGCCGCCAAAAGGGTTGCTCAGAAGCGTCTTGGGCAGCAAAGACTAGGGAGCCACCCAGGAAGAGCCCGGGCAACAAAGATAAAATATAGAATTAGAGGGCAATAAGCCAGGATTACAGGAGGGAAATGTGTGCTAGCTGTGGGGAGGATTAGAATTGCCCAGCCTTTTAGCTAGCCGAGGCATTTTAAAATTAACTGGTGTGTGTGTGTGTGTGTGTGTGTGTGTGTGTAATCCAGACAGGTGCTTGCATGCAACCAGCCAGAAGCCAAAGTGGTGTGCTAATTACTGCTACAGCAAACTAACACAGAGCATAAAGACAGCCCTGTACCATAGCCACCTGCCAAAAAGCACATCACTTTTTAAGGGTTTGTAGCCTAATGTTTCAGTGAAAATCAGGGATGGTAGTAGTGACAGATACAACTGGTAAGCAGTGGCTGTGACACTAGACTCAATGGCTCAATTAGTGCCACACAGGTGCATTGTATGTGTGACTTAACAGAAAGCTGGGGCAAGACTAACCCCAGATCACATAGTTCATTGTCCTCTGACATTAGCATGAATCACAAACAGTACAGAATGAGCTACAAAAATCCAGACCTCCTGGACTAAAAATCAGATACATAGGATGCCAAATAGAGTAATCACAGGGACATACTCATATTATCCTATAACATTCTTATTAGAAGTCTCCTTATATCACATATTGACCTCTCAGAATATATCAGTATTGTGCTTCAAAGGAAGGGAATTTAAAATTCCATTCCTTGGGGTGGGGGTGTGGTTCAGGAAGTAGTTCACTTACTTGGCTGGCAGGCACAAAGCATTTTAGCACCACAAAAGTTAAGGAAATGAACTAAGAAACAAAAAACCTTCTATACTTTCTCTCAGCACTCAGCACTGGTACAGAAGAAAAGAATGAATCCGGGGCTTTCCATACAGCTTGGTAATACTCTACCACTGAGCTCTTAGCTCATTTTTAAAGAATTTACTTTTGTCCATATGAGTATATGTATTGAGCATGCATGCTGCAGTGCAATGTACATATGGAACATAGAGGATAACCCAGAGAACACAGTTTGCTCCTAAAATGTGATGTCTAGAGGCCAAACTCAGGTCACCAAGCTTGGAAGCAAGGACCTTATCTACAGAGCTACCACACTGAAAAAAAAAAAGAATCTGAAAAAATTCTCCTTGTCCTCTTAAAAATTCAGACTACCTTAGAAATAACATGAGCTCATTTTATTTGAACAAGTACAGGAAAGCTCAGTTCATCACTTTCTGTCCCTGACAGAATTATGTGTTTGAAGAAATTAGCTGTGAAGATTCTTAAATCTCATAACTAAACTGTCAGACAGTAGTCCCAGAGAAAAGATCTCTCAAGAGTAAGTACTATACTGAACATGGTTTGTTAGAGCAGAACGCATACATAGTTCAGTAGTCAAATGCTTGATTAGCATGTGTGGGATTCCGATTTACACACACACACACACACTTTACATTAAAAATAATCCCCTAGGATATGCCAGGTGTAGTGATTTGTGCTTAGAATCCCAGCACTCAGAAAGCTGAAGCAGAAGAACCCTGAGTTAGAGGCCAGTTTGAGCCATCTAGCAAGTGCGCGGCCAGGCAGGGGCTAAAAGCAAAGACCTGTCTCATAAAACAAAGTTCTATAATATGAAGTGCATGCCTGAGAAAACAGTTTATAGAAAAAGTCACAAAGTATAAAAACTACTGTGGCTCAAAGGTTCACAGCTTGGTAAGATTCCTGACTACTTTTTCCTCTGGTAACACACACAGCACGTTCCAGCACTGTGAAAGCCAGCCAGCAGGAACGAAGCCTCTGGGTCAGGACCTACGTGACTTGTCCATATTCCATGACTAAAATGTATGGAGTCTACAGCAATGAGGTCTTGCCATCAAGTTTTGGAGGGTAGCCAAAAGAACTGGCCAATAATATTTAGGGACATATGAGACCTCAGTGGCCAACAACTCTAAAACAGCAACCCATTCCTGGCACTGGACTTTTTATTTATTGTTTGGCAAAGCCATGCCACTGGTGCAACAATCACAGGACTGTTAAGGGAATCGTCAACCATTTTATAGCCAGATTTAAGGCCTGCTCCATGAGAAAGAACCCACACCTGAGACTGTTACTATGGCCAGGAGCCTGAACCTAGGAAGCTTATGGGCCACAGAGGAGAACCAGCTAATATTACTCTGCTAAATGGTCACAGTATTAAGTCAAATCATACTGAATTATCATTACACACATAAATTAGTGGATCTCTCAATCCTTGTCAGATAAACTTCTTTTTTACAGTAGATGGAGATTAAAACAGAGACTCACAACTGCTCAAAGTGCAGAGAATGGGAATACTCAGCCCTAAAACACACACACACACACACACACATACACACACACACACACCATGTCACTTCACATCTCACATCACATCCTCTCTCCCAAGGCTCAGGGGAAGAGGGTGCAAAAAGATTTTAAAAGCCAGAGGTGGTAGTGGATAACTTATAAAAGTGTGTTTTATAAAAGTAGTTTTAACTAGTTAACTAGTTAAAACTAGTTAAAAACTAGTTAACTTTTCTAGTTAAGTTGCATATGTGAACTCATAGCGGTTGTGACTGCATGCACAAGTTCAATACAGGCAAAATTCCCAAAATGGATAGGGGAGGCAAACAGATCAACACAGAACCTCACCCCTAGCTATTGTTAATAGTAGCTGCTGGGATATGGAAAGTCAGTTGTCTTTAATGGTGTGGCTCCTAATAAGTCACTCATGTTCTGATACAAGGTCACACACTCAAGAGTATATGAGAAAGCTGAAGATATTGCTCAGTGGCTAAGTGCACTGACTGATCTTTCAGAGAACCTAAGTTAGATTTTCAGCACCCACATGGCAGCTTACAACCATCTATAGGTACAGTTGTAAAAGATCCAATGCCCTTTTATGGCTTTCAAAGTTACTGCATGCACACACATTGGGCACAGATATACATGCTCATGTGCAGGCAAAATACTCACATACATAAAATAAAGGTTAAAAAAATTGAGACAGGCTTTCTCTGTAGGCTGTCTGGGGACTCACTCTATAGACCAGGCTGCCCTTGAACTAAGGAGACCACCTGCCTCTGCCTCCCAAGTACTAAGATTAAAAGTGTGTACCACCACCACCAAACTTAATATTTAAAAAAGAAAAAAGGATATAGTTAACACAAACTGTACTTGACAGTTTTTTTTTTCTTAAGAACAAAAATTTGGGTTGGTAGAAAAATGGGGAGTGGATGTGAGAGGGAATTAGGGGAGGGTGTAAATATAGAAAGTACCCAAGGAGCTAAAAGGATCTGCAACCCTATAGTTGGAACAACATGATGAACTAACCAGTACCCCGGAGCTCTTGTCTCTAGCTGCATATGTATCGAAAGATGGCCTAGTCGGCCATCACTGGAAAGAGAGGCCCATTGGACTTGCAAACTTTATATGCCCCAATACAGGGGAATGCAAGGGCTAAAAGAATGGGAATGGGTGGGTAGGGAAGTGGGGGGGGTATGGGGGACTTTTAGGATAGCATTGGAAATGTAATTGAGGAAAATACGTAATAAAAAAAAAGAAGTTTAGGAAAATATTTTAACAATAATTAGTATATTAAATAAGAAGTAACATTATAAAAGGTGGGGTGTTTAGAAAAGAGAATTTTTTTTTTAAGATTTATTTATTGATTATATGTAAGTACACTGTAGCTGTCTTCAGACACTCCAGAAGAGGGAGTCAGATCTCGTTACAGATGGTTGTGAGCCACCATGTGGTTGCTGGGATTTGAACTCCGGACCTTTGGAAGAGCAGTCAGGTGCTCTTACCCACTGAGCCATCTCACCAGCCCGAAAAGAGAAATTTTGAAGAGAAGATGTTTAGAGAGAGAGAATCTTGTTTTACTTTGTCTCTGTCTCCCTGACACCATAATGCATTTTACTTTCTCAGATGGTATAAGCTCTAAAATATATTATCATTATTATTATTTAATTATCTTGGGGAAACTGGGAAGTAGAAATGATTTCAGATTTGTCCATACAGCTACCACTTTCCAGTGCACCTCATTCCTTCTTTCTGGAAATGTTTCCATTTCGTGTTGTTTTCTTTCTGTCTGAAGGAGTACCTTCAACATTTTTTTCAGTGTAGGTTCTCTAGCTTTTGCATGAGCTAAGAATTGCTTTTTTGGGGTGGAGGGCAGCGAGTTGAGACAGGGTTTCTCTGTATATAGCACTGGCTGTCCTGGAACTCACTTTGTAGACCAGTCAGGCCTGGAACTCAGAAATCCACCTGCCTCTGCCTCCCAAGTGCTGGGATTAAAGGTGTGTGCCACCACCGCCTGGCAAGAATTACTTTCTTGTCTTGAAGGAATGTATTTTGATCTTGGGAACCAATAATTTTATTATATGCAGCACTCCAGTGTGACTGCTTTTCTTAGGGTCCTGTGAAGACATTGTTGACACCCTGGTGCCCCCACATCCTGTCCCCCTCCCACACTCCTGAGAGCTCTGACTATCTTTCTCTCTTGTCTCATTTGTAAAGTTTCTTCCTTCGTTGGATGCTTTAATGACCTTCACTGCATTACGAGTTTTGAATAGATTCTCATGTGTGTCTGTGTGACTTTGATGATATCCTACAGCCTGTGAGTCCTCAGTCTTTATTAAATATAGAAACTTATTAGCAATTGTTTCTTTAAATACACTTTGTGATCCACTTAAATAGGATTTTAATACTTAGTGTTTTTCCTGCAGTGCAACAATGGTCTTGAATTTTGTAATTATTTCTCCTGTGGTTAGTATTGGAATCATTATTGTTATGATTTCAAGATTACTGTTATTGTCTCCTGTTGGGTCTCATCTTTGTGGTGTCTTACTCCATCTGAAACTGGTTTTCATTCCTACAGGTTTTATTATTGTCTATATTTTCCCTATATTTCTGGTGAGCAGGCTTTTCTTGCCCTTTGTTAATAATTTTAGGATGTGCCCCTTCAGTTGGTAGAGGTTTTCTTTTTAAAAGTCATCTATTTTTCATCTTTTGTGTATGTGGTCATTTCTTTAATTATTATAGTCTACCCTGTTGGGAGCTAGACATTTTTACTTTCTATAAACAGTCTTGGAGTTTATTCTGAAATACAGTTGAGTTGTAGACAATAATTTAAGCCTGTGGAGTGTAGTTTCTCAGATGACTTAGATGGGATGGGAGAAGTGCCATGTCCTAGGGCTGAGGAGAGACAAATCTTTTCTGTGTACTTTATTCAGTGACCAACAAATTAGAATGCTTCCCAGTCTGCTTAGTGAGAATAGGCTCTATTCACGACCTTTTATGTGTATCACAGACTGTCAGTTCTTTGGATAGGTCTTTCCTAGCACTGGGTAATTTACATATATGGCTCCAAATATGAGGGGGAAGGTATGCTCACTCCTGTGCAGCTTAAGCAATTGACCTGAACACTCTGCCTTTCTCTCTCTCCCTCTCTCTGCAGTTTCATCTTCTCTCTTACTTGAAGGAAGGACTGGAATGGTGCCCAGGCTGCTACTTCTGAAACACGGTCTGGAAAGATCTCTTAAGAGAACAAATTTTGTGCATGCAAAATTCATCCTGTTTGTTTCCCGTATTGTGAGAAATACTATCCCTTGTTGTCTTATATCCAAAGCCTTGAAAACTGTTCCATGTAGATTGTCCAATGTGTTTTTGTTTCCAGCAAGATAATCTGGTCCCTGTTAGTTGACTTTGGCAAAAACCTGAAGCTCATCCCTTTAGAGTACACTTCCTAGTCCCGCTCCTTCTGCTGACTTGAGGAACGCCCCCAGAAGAAAAGCAAAGGACTTCTTACCCAGGCTTTGGTTGCAGCTAGAATTCCTCACTAACACAGAAACAATAGTTTGCAAAAGTGGGGCCTTGGTTTGGAAAAAACGTTTTGTTATCTTGGGCTACATTTTTTGTTGTTTTTGCTTTTGTTTGTTTGTTTGTTTGTTTTTATGGCAGGAAGCAAGAATTCAAAGTTTAAGAGAGGTATGCCAGAATGAAGGGATTTTGTGGGCCAAATCACCATTAGAAATGATTGCTCTATGAAAGTGTATTGTGGAACAGGTAAACAAATGTAAAGGGTGAATACATACTCATTATAGAAGAGGAATAATGGTTTCTTTCTCATTGACTAAATAGTATTTTCTTCACACACTAATAAACACAACAATTATAATTGAAAATATGTATCATTTTCCAATTGGTGATAAAAAATTGAGTATGTTAAAGATTAACAAATCTACAAAAAATGAAATAATAATTAAAATTTGTATACTCAAATGGATCCACAGTTTACTTTCTAATAAATGTCTTTAAAAAAAAAGAAATTCTCAAAAACTATCAAAAATATATCCCTTGTATAACACACATACACATACCACCATTTATAATCTCATCTGTATCCTTTGGAATTGTTAGTTTTAATTATCAATTTAACCAATGTAGAAGCAGCTGGGATGAAAGTACCACTGAGGGATTATTTAGAGCCAGCTTGCATGTCAACATGTCTGTGGGGGATTATCTGGATTGCCTTAACTGATAGGAAGATCTAGCCTGAAAATGGGCAGCATGATCCCTGGTTTGGACCCTGTAGCAGAGTATAGAAAAACTGAGCCTCAGAAATGCATGCAATCATTTCTGTCTCCTCTTGACCCAATGTGATGTATCTATCTGAAATTCCAGCCACCTCGACTTCCCGGCTATGATGGACTGTAACCTGGAATTATGAGCTAAAACAAACTCCTCCAATGTTTAGTCAGTTTACTTTATCACAACAAAAGTAATGAAACTGGGACGGAAACAAATAGAAAGGATAGTAAGCTTGCTGCTATGACAAATCTGACCATAAGACCTTTAAGCTTGGAAACTGTCAGAGAAAGGTGGAGCCATTTGGTGTGTTGGACTAGTGTACTGGCTAGTTTTGTGTCAACTTGACACAGCTGGCGTTATCACAGAGAAAGGAGCTTCAGTTGAGGAAATGCCTCCATGAGTTCCAACTGTAAGGCATTTTCTCAATTAGTGATCAAGGGGGAAAGGCCTCTTGTGGGTGGTGCCATCTCTGGGCTGGTAGTCTTGGGTTCTATAAGAGAGCAGGCTGAGCAAGCCAGGGGAGGCAAGCCAATAAAGAACATCCCTCCATGGCCTTCTGCATCAGTTCCTGCTTTCTGACCTGTTCGAGTTCCAGTCCTGACTTCCTTTGGTGATGAACAGCAATATGGAAGTGTAAGCTGAATAAACCCTTTCCTCCCCAACTTGCTTCTTGGTCATGATGTTTGTGCAGGAATAGAAACCCTGACTAAGACAACTAGAAAAGCCATAGTGCTGGAAGAAGAGACACATGGACTATTCTTATGTAAGCTTGGAAGACAGTGATACTGAAAGAAAGACAGAAGAGGCCTGGCCGTGCTTCAGAGGGGAACAGGACTGGCTGGGTTTGGGACCATTCCTGTGTTATTTTATACAAGAATCTGCCTTTATTGTCTGTGTTCTGAAAACCTAGTTATGTTGAATTTAAAGGAAATAGACAGGCTTGCTTGGCAGAGGAAATTTGGGCAGGAGAGCATTCAGGCCAGTGCTGTAGAAGCAGCTGTCATGGATAGAGAGATCTGTACCACCATACAAAATCTTGTTCACTGCACCAATAGTGTGCTTTCCTTAGGGTCAGCACCCAAGAGGGCTTAGCTACATCCCAGGTGGCAGCAGAAGTTGGTAATGCTGTGTATGTCATCCATGTTGTTCTGGTTTTGACGGTATGAAAGATGTGAAAGGATGAAAGGGCATCCTGGAGAGCAGACACACTGGGACAAGAGTTGCTGCAGAGGCCCTGGGAGGCCATGGCACAAAAATGTGCCAGTGAAGCCTCAATTATCTGAGGATATTAAAGTCTGTGGGATGTTCACCAAGAATAAATACAGATATGGAGCTGGCCTAAGCCTGCAAGAGGAGTTGTGTGTGCTATAAGTGGAAGAGCTAGATGGATGGAGCCACCAAAGCCTTTCAGAACAATGAAGAAGACTGCATTGTGAGCTCCACATGCTAGAGATGCACCTGTAAGACCTGGTGTTCTGACTGCTGATTTGTGGAGGTGTTGTGATATGACAATTCATTTTCTATGGTGTATTCTTCCTGCTTAGAATAAGGTTGTGAACATGTAAACATGTGGAAAGTGTGTGACTTGTTTTTCATTTTATAAAGGTTCTCAGTTAAGATATTTTGGACTTTCTAAGATTTTGGTGAGTTTTCAAGTTTGCCTATATTTCATGAGGTAAGTGGGAGACTTTGGATAAAAGAGTGTGACTTTAAAGTAATATTTTTGCATGTCAAGTTTACAAAGGATCAAATTGTGACCATTCCTTTTGTCAATTTGATACAATGTAGAATCACCTGGGAAGATAGCGTGAAGTGAGGGATTGCAGTAGTAGCCAGGAACTCTTTCTCTCTACTTTGACTGTAGATGTAACATGACAGCTTCAAGCTTCGGCAGCCTTGGTGTTCCTACGTTGATGGAGTACAACCTGGACTTGAGATAAAATGAACCCTTTCAACTTGCAGTTGCTTTCTGTCAGTATATTCTACCACAGCAACAGAAACAAAACTAGGACATGAGTGATCTCAAAACACAACTAAGGCACATTTCATTTGAGTTTCTAGAAGCAAGGAGCTGCTACAATGAAGCAGAATGGAATCAGATATATTGCGGAGAGCCAACTGGTGACCCTTGTGCTTGCCTCACATGCCAAAATTATCTGGTTTTGGTATGTGCAAGGAAAAAATGTGTTGGTTTAAAGAGCCTTTTGGACACATAGAAGAGAGTGTGCGCTGGACATAACAAAGAGTACATAAATGTATTTTCTGTGTCCTCCCATTATATGGGACTTACCATCATAAAGTGTCTACAATCATGCTGTAATCTCATAATCCAGTATGAGTCGTTTGTACGTCCCATAACCTAGATTCTAAACCTGTGAAGATGGGTGGGGGAGATACAGTGACAGCTCTCAATTCTACATGACACTGAAGTACAGGATATACATACAATGTTCACGAAAATCTTCCAAGTTACTGCTCACTCTGTTCTCTGGGAGACAACAGGCAACATCTGATGGTTCTGAATGAGTGGCAAAGGCTTGGTTTATGGAAGAAATTAGATGAGAAGGAAAATGAGTTCCTGTGTATCTCTGAGAGTTTAGCCCAAATTCCAGCTCTCTCCCAAGCTGTCCTTAATTTTATGAATGCTTTTAAGCACTGATCAATCCACAGAAGTCATTCCTAGTTGCCTATTTACTACTTTTCCAGACCCAATCCTGTCTCACAAACAAACATGACAAGACAAGAAAAGACAAGATGCTGTGAGTGCCTGTCCTCTCTCTCTCTCTCTCTCTCTCTCTCTCTCTCTCTCTCTCTCTGTGTGTGTGTGTGTGTGTGTGTGTGTGTGTGTGTGTGTGTGTGACCAGCTATTTCAAATTCCTGTTGCCTTGATTTCCATGCTTTGATGGATTATCCAACCTGGAATTGTGAACTAAACTAAGCTCTTTCTATCCTAAGTTGTTTCTATCAAGAGTATTTTATCGTGGCAACAGAAACAAAACCAGGACCTACATTTTGGAAGTTATATATAAGGAAAAGTTATAGATAAGGAAATGGCAACTGGGTGCCAAACCACCTCCTACCCACTACCAGATCCACTATCAACCCTGTTGACAGTGTAGGAAGGTGGGCAGGTTCTTAACAAATCAGAGATCAGCCATAGGCAATGCAGCGACTATAGCCCGCTGTCCAATCAGTACCTGCTGGTGAGAGAAAGATGACATAGCAGCATAGGGTTAGGGATCCGAGTTTATACCTTGAGTCTTTTCCTTATAAAAACAACTATGGACGCTACTAGTAACAAAGCTATCACAATTGTAATGAATTTCATTTGAATGTTCTGGCATAAGGATATTTGATCATGGAGCTGGAGAGATGGCTCAGTCGTTTAGAACACGTGCTGCTCTTGCAGAAGACCTGAGTTCAGTTCCCAGCACCCATGTTGGAAGGCTCACAACTATCTATAACTCTAGCTTCAGGGAAGCTTCTGGCCTTCTTGGGAACCCACATTCATATACACATAGACATACACACAGGCAATTAAAAAGAAAGTAATATTTTATAAAAGAATACTTGATCAAACTGGATATTATGGCCCACATCTGTAATCCAAGCACTCAGAAGGCTGAGGCAAGAGAATTGTGAGTTTAAGGCCAGCCTAAACCTATGTGACAAATGTACATAGCTACATTCCAAAGAGCAAAACAAAATTGATCCAAGTTGTAAAATCGAAAATGACATATTGGGTTGTTTTTTAAACGTTAACATTCCTGAGGTTGCAAGAATTCACAACGGAGGGTCATCAGCAGAAACTCTCCAGACGGTCAGCAGGAAGCCTAGTACAGCACAAAGGCTGACCTCTAACCTCTTCCCCCGGCCCCCATTCCATTTGCAGAGCTTGAGGTCTTCCCTTTCAACTGAACATGTAGCCTGGCACATGCCAGGCAAGCGCTGTACACTGAACTCTGCTCCTAGAGCCCTGCAGTTGACCTCTACGAAATGGCCCAGTATTTGCAAGGCTGCTGATCCAGTGTAGCAATAAATTCATACTTGTGGAACTCATTCCAGATAATGGAAATATGTTGTCTCTTTCATTAGATAACAGCAAAGCAGCACAAACTTCTGTAGAAATTCATATACTACACACATAGTAGGAAGCTGTAGTAAATGCTCAGATACTTAAATAAATACCAAATAGTACAAAGAGCAACCAACATGGTTCTATTGAAAATTGTCTTCAACTGTGGCACCCAAGGACAGCAATACAATACTTTCTTTACAAAGTGACGATTATAAAAATCTATAAATGCATAAATTCATTTGTAGGCTATTCTCATGTAGTCATGTCATCAGGATACACTTCCTTTCATTCTTTCCTGAGGTATCTCTATGGGTTGATTTTATCTTACTACTGGAGAGATGCACTGCCTTTGATCACCCTTTCCTAAAATGATTCTTAAAACCTGCAAAACTTTTATTGCATAGGACACTATTCATGACAGAGAGACTGGGAACTGTAAATATGTTGCACTGGAACAAGTCTTACAAATACTTCATTTTAAGAATTTGTTACATACATTTTTTACAGTTTGTCTCTTCTAAAAAATTGACCTTAGAGGTAAGAGCAAATTAAATACAACAAAGCATCTTAGGAATGTTAGTTTTAGAAAGTTAGATGAATGATACAAAGGAAAAAGCCATAATTCTTGCCGGCTATATATTGTATTGCATTCAAAAGCAACTGTACATGCTGTAATCAGTTCATAGTTAAATATTTCTACTAATCTGTTTTGGGAGAGCAAATGTCTTTCAAAGTTTCAAGCTCCTCTATAAGCTTCTTGTTCTGAACTTCCAGCACTGCGACTCGACTCTCAAGACACTTCACATACTCTTTCTTTCGACGTCGACATTCTTTAGCAGCTTCCCTGAAAAAAGTAGAAGCAGAAGGGCAAACAAAACATATGTTGCATGCTATTGGCAATAGAGCAAGCTTGGTAATGTGAGGGGAGCTGCATTCCAACCCATGGAACAGTATTCCCAATTCACACTCTACAGCAGACTGTATTCTTAAGCAAGGGTTAAGAGACCCATCTACAAGTCCACATGGCCATTATGAGGATGCTGCATCGCCTGCCCCATTAGAGTTCACAGTCAACAAGGTCCAAGTCAAACACAGTTACTCTGCTTTATGGCAATAAAGGTCTTTGAGGGCCTTGAGTTCCTCAATGAGGGTCTTGTTTTGATTTTCAAGCACAGCCACACGATTTTCAAGACATTTGACATATTCTTTCTTCTTCCTGCGACACTCCCGGGCAGCTTCCCTGGAACCAACACAAGGCAAATGACAACAGGAACAACCTCCCAGCACAATCCAGAATGGCTCCGTGAACATCTGCCCCCCCCCTTCTACCCAGTCAACAGCCAACCAACCTTAGGAAAGTTAAACAAAGCTACACAACAAACAGAGCAAAGCAGATGCTTTGTAGAGAACAACAGACCAAATGAGGAGCACTGGTAGCTTTTCCCAAACAGTGTTCTCTTGGGCCATCCATGCCACGACAAGAAAGACCCTCAGTGTACAATAAACAACAATGAAAGGACCACACTCCCAGCAGAATCCCTACTAAGACATTCACAGATCCTTTCTGTTCTCTCAGTTAATTTTTGGTTGTCAAAAAACATGCATGCTCATCACAACAAGAAAATGTCACTTGATGAAAATGAGTTTAAGAATCCTATGAAGTCTCAAATGCCAATATTGAACAGTTGTGTACTTTGAGACTAAATCTCAACAAAACAATCAGTCACAGTTTTCAAAAACAACCTGAATAGAAAACACAACATAGATAAATTATAACAATAAATAAAACACATGGATGTTTATGCACTAAGGGAAAATGGGCACTGCTTGTGAAAATTAAAGAATGGCATATCATGACACAAAACTTAACAATGCAGACAATTTAAGCTGACAAGTGTTAGAATACCACAATTACAAATACAGAAAAGGAAGCTGGCATGGTGGTACATGTCTGTAGACCTAGCACTTGGGAGGTAGAGACAGCAGAACCACAAATACAAAACCAAGAGCTGGAGAGATCAGTGATTACAAACACTGGGTGCTTTCCCAGAGGACCTGGAAAATTCAATCCCAAGCACCCACATGCTGGCTCACGACTGTCTATAACTCCAGTTCCAGGCCACTAGGCATACATGTGTTACACAGATATACACTCAGGCCAAATACACATACACATTTAAAAAAAAAAAAAAAAAAAAGGTCCGGGCCAGCCTCAGTTACTTTACAAGCACAAGGCTAGTCAGAGGTATTTGGGAGCCTATCATAAATAAACAGACAGACAAATATAATGGCAGTTACTAGCTAACTGAACACATTTCACATCACATTAAGCAACCAAAGTGAAAAGACAGACCAACAAGCACCCAAATAACTGAAACTAACAAAGATAAAGTTAGTCACTTTTATGTCCCCATTTTCTCCTTTTTTTAAAAGTGGGACAGGATAGAGGCTACTTCACTTAATTGCTCTAAGGAGAGGCTTTATGATAAAGCTTTATTTGGGAATACTTAGTTCTCAGAAATTGCCAGTCACTGTCACTCAACTGATTTCACAAAGGTAGATACCAGTCACTGCAATGTCAGTTAGCAATACCATTCCCCAACTGTGACACATACAACAGACATGGCCAACTGCTGTATTTTTAGAAGAACTGGCTCTCATGGAATGGATGTCTCTTTCCTCATGCAAAGCAAGACAGCAGAAAACGAATGTTGAAATCTTGATGGGCTGCAGGAAAAAGAACAAGCCCTAGTTCCTAGCCAAGAGTGCTGTACTCACCCTGTGAACTCACCAAGGGCTGGACAACTGAGCAGTGAAAAAACTAAAACATGTCAAAGTAAATGGAGCCTGGTAAAGCAGGGGTTACAGTAATCCAAATGGTGCACTGTGGGGAGGGTCAGCACACTCCCAGAATAGCTGCCAGTCAGGGAATTGAAATTTATTTATAAGTACCTATGTTTTCATCATTAAATATATTAAACTCTAAATATAAAAGGAAGACAGTCTTCCCATACAAATTTTAAATGAAAATTTAAATACAGTGTTGTGGGGTGGTCAGCTTTTCACCCCTTGCTTACTGTAAATATCCAAAGTCTGTATCAGACACTGTGTGTGAGATGTGACTGGAGTCAAAATGTCCCAAGCACAAAGCTTTAGTGATCACACAAGTGGTTGGCACGTTCCTAAGGACTCTCAGCTGTGGAGAACACCTGTTTCTTCTATTAATAGGTAGCTCGGTTTGCAGGCTTGAGTTTGACCAAATACCTGCTCAGCATGGAGAGGAAATCATATGGCAACTGCAGAAAAAGGGTGAAGAGCCAGGTGTGCTGCACACCTGTACCAGCAACACTCAGAAGGTGAAGGAAGGCAAGAGAAGCACATGTCTGAGGCCAGCCTGGGCCACACCGTCTCAAAGCCAATTTCAAGCTAAACAGGAAATGGTGACCAGGCTACAAGGAATCAAAGCTACTGCTGACAAGTGTGATAGGGATATAATTATCTGTTATCAATGTCAGCTGATACCTGACCATGCTCTTGCTAACTGTAAAGCCTGCATCTTCTCCATGAAGTCCAGACTTTACATCAAGATCCTTTTGAGGTGACCTTGCTATAAGGACAGAGGAAGGCTCTGAAAGAAAGAATTGCTAGGCAGCATAGCCTACTTCTGGTCCCCTGGCTCTATGATCTTGGCCAACTTGCCACTTAACCATTCCAACTCCAGGTCTTCATTTCCAGAGTGAGGCTAGAATTACTCTGTGCTCACAGAATTGGGTAAGACGTAAGGAAACTGGAGGAACAAGTGCTTGAAATTTGCTAAGCTAATGCTGAGTCACCCAAGAGCCATATGCTGCTGCTTTTCTCTAGCTATCTCTAGTCTGACACTGGCAGGCTAAATAATTCTCCTCAGAGTCCCGTATAGTGGGGCCCTATTTCTAGCCAATGAAATGTAAGTAAAAGCAGACAGGAACGTCTTCTGAACTGAGATATCTGCACTCTTTGACCACAGGCCCTCCTCCTTTCTTCCTGTCATCACCAACAGCAGACATCCTGTGGTCCTGATGACAAAAATGTACATGCTGAAGATGGGGCAGCAAGGAGCCCGGTCCCTGGAGACACAAGAGACCTTTGTTCTGGCTGTACATACCTCTGTACCTGCCAGAAAGATTTCCCATATATGCCAGTAATTATTAATTACATAATTTAAATATAGGTGTGTGCCAGTCTGACCTATATGCTGGAAACCAAACTTGGTTCTTTCTGAAGAGCAGCAAGTGCTCTTGACCTCTAAGCCACCTCTCCAGCCATTCCTTCTGGATCTTTAAACAACACTGCTGATGAAAAAATATGACCTGGGATAGAGCACTGATAAATGTTTCTATCTTTATCACCCTATTTCTAATGTATGTGTATTCACCATCTACTGATCTAGGCAAGCAATAAATTTGGCAAATGTAGCCAACTTAAGGAGTTACACGGTATATGAAATTGAATTTTTAAAAAAAGATTTATTTTTGTTTCTTATAAAAGTTTTTGTTATAGTTGTTTGTTTGTTTTTGTCACCGTGGGTAGCCTAGAACTGTATTATGTAGACCAGGCTGGCCTCAAACTCATTATATCCACCTGCCTCTTCCTCCAAAGTGCCGAAAAGGTGTACACTCAGTCTTATTTTTATGTGTATAGGTGTTTTGCAAGAATTTATGTATGTGCAACATGTGCATGCCTGGTGCCTATGGAGGCAAGAACAGGGTACCAATCACCTGAGAAATGGAATTACAGGAAGTTATGAACCACAATGTGAGAGTTGGGAATCAAACCCAGGTCTTCTGCGAGAACACTAAGTGCTCTTAACTGCTAAGCCATCTCTCCAATCCTTATTTTTATCTGTGTGTGTGTGTGTGTGTGAGAGAGAGAGAGAAGCCATCTCTCCAATCCTTATTTTTATCTCTGTGTGTGTGTGTGTGTGTGCAAGCACATGCCTGTATAGGTGCCTTTGAATACTAGAAGAGGGAGCATGGAGTTACAAGGTACTGTGAGCCACTGGATATAGTTGCTGGGAACAGAACTAAGGTTCTCTGAGGAACACTAAATGCTCTTAACTGCTGACTTATCTCTCTTAGCTCCCAAACTGTCATTTAAAGAACCACTGCCACAACTTAGATTAACTAGGTTGGAAACATCTAATAAGACTGTCAAAGACCACAGTCTACTTCTGTTCTACAGACCAGCAAAGCAGCTGACCCCACCTAACGTGCTTTATTTTCTTGCAATTAGGATATACTCTAACACTAAAGAATAGGTGACAAAATATACTGGGAAACAGTTAAGGCAACTCTGTTCATTTTGAAAATCAAACTGAGTTGTACCATTCTCCACAATAACTAAAGAATTAATATGCAAGTCGAGTAAATAAACTGTTACTACTTAAGTGTGTTTTTAACATGGCAGGCTGGTACCTAAGCAGGGAGAGAAGTGGAGGCGCTCAAGAGACAGACTCAGAAAACAAGTGGGAGATGAGAGAGGACTGCAAGCGCTCCCACTACAACATTAGCCATTAGCTAGATGGCAGGGACATGAGGAGGTTCCATTATTTTTTTATTTATACATGACTAGAATGTCAAAAGAACATGTACTTTATTGTGCTGGTGTAAAAACAATACAGAGTAGTTAGAATGATAAAATATAAAACAATGCTTTAATACTTAAATTTATTTTGCTAATAAAGAAGCTAAAAAATTGGGGACAGAAATGTATCTCAATGTTTGCCTAGCATGCCCTAGGTCCCAGGTTCTATCTATAATACCAATTTAAGGGGTAAAATGTACTTACCAGAATACTATTTCACAAAAATATATAAAACAAACTTATCATAAAGAATATAATAGGGCTAGAGAGATGGCTTAGCAGTTAAGATCGCTGACTGCTCTTCCAGAGGTCCTGAGTCAATTCCCGGCAACCACATGGTGGCTCACAACTATCTGTAATGGGATCTGATGCACTCTTCTGGTGTGTCTGAAGAGAGCAATGGTGTACTCATATACATAAAATAAATAAATCTTTTTAAAACTTCTTCATTAGTGAACTATTTTTAATATATATACATATATTATAATAATACTGTTTTTAAAGATTACATATTTTTTGATATTCCTCACAACATGAAGAAACATATCTACTGCTTATCTTCATAAGCATCAATGACCAGGAACTCACCAGAAGGAAACTATCATCACGGGCAGAGCATAAGCACACACACAAAGCCACACAACACTTAATCTGAGAAACAGTTTTGCAAATGTACATTAAGAATTCCGCAGTAGCAAATGTTTCCTACAGTGGCTCTAGATTACCCAGTACTTTACCTGTTTTTCATCAGCCTCAGCTCCCGCTTGCGAGTTGCTTCTTCTGCTAGTTGCTGGGGACTGTGCAGGCTTCCTGGTGAGGCAGCCATCACCACACCTTGTGGCAAAGCGGTAGTAGGAGCTCGGATCTGGTAAGTTGGCATGTCACCTGTGGCAGCTGCAATGGAATAAGGTATTACAAGTTTATATCACCAATCCACTCACTAATGTTTTATATAAAATTAACCTAGAAATAGTATACTTTGTACATGTCAGTAAAGATTGTTTTGTAGAGGTAAAAATTATTGTTCCTAGTAGTATAAGGATCTTAAACATGAAGAATTATATTTGACAAATTAGAACAAAGCTACAAGTACTCTAGCCTGTTCCCGACATTTTAGAAAATGTCTTAGTTCATTTTAGATCTCTTTTAGCAATAGGGGTTTTGACTACGGTTTAGCCTGTATCAGCAGTGTGGTAGTAACTATAAGGAGCTGTTCTTTGGGGACAGGAGTGAAGATCCCTGCTCTGCAGTCTGATGCCTTCCCCAGTGAAAACACTTCCACTGTAGCAAATTCCACCAAGTTCAAATACATCAATATGACCTCACTCAGTGTCAAGTTGAGAAGAGATGTGCTCACAAACGGAAATGACCTGAAGATTATTCGCAATTATAAGTATTTGAGGACTATTGCTGCTTTCAATGGAATCTATTTAAGTATGTGAACATATACATACACTGATAATTGATAATAACAGCTAGTTCCACAACCATCTCACAAAAGTTTTGAAACTTAACAACTGGCTCTAGCAAGTCAGTAAAGGCAACACAAATACTCTAAGTAGGCATAGCCATCCTCGAGAAGCTTCAGCTGCGACTGCCATTTGCCTGTACCTAAAACAGAGTTCTATAGATATCTGTAGATATAGATATTCTATAGCTATATATCTATAGAAAGCCTCCCAAAACCGAAATAAGAAAAAAAAAAAAAAGAAAAAGGCTAAGGCAAGGGAAGGAATCTAATTGGCTGTATATTCAGTAATGGTAACAGAAAGAACTGGAAGAAAAAAACAATAAAGTTCTTAAATCAGCATCTTGAGTAAAGTCCTCAATTTATTTTCATGACACTTGCAAACACTATACACAAGGACATCTCATTAGAAGTGCAAATTGTAAATATTTAAAGAGAAAATGACATATAAAAACTAACATCGTGCAATAAGAGAGAAGAGTGGGAACCTGGCCTAAGGTCCTCCCATCTTTCTTTACCCACATCCAGGGAAGGCTGTAAGTCAACAAATGCTGAAACAATGTCCCAGCTGGAGGCTGCCCAGAAATCTACACAATAGCCAGTGACCAAGTTTGCACACCCCTGCCCTCAAATCTTGCTGGCAACCTGAATTCCAACCCTTCTTTGAAACTGCTCACAAACATGTGTAAAAACAATCCTAAAAATGTGCAGCGTGTGAGGGGTTCTTCTGTTGCTGCCATGTCCTAAATATAGAAAGTGCTTTTCTAAGAGGGAGAGGCAGGCAGGAAAAGGAGGAAGCAATTGGTCATGGTTTCACCGTTCTCTGCCCTGTTATACACACTCACTACTTTCTTTCTTTCTTTCCTTTCTTTCTTTCTTTTCTCTTTCTTTCTTCTTTCTCTTTCTTTCTTTCTCTCTTTCTTTCTTTCTCTCTCTCTTTCTTTCTTTCTCTCTCTCTTTCTTTCTTTCTTTCTTTCTTTCTTTCTTTTTTGGTTTTTCAAGACAGGGTTTCTCTGTATAGCCCTGGCTGTCCTGGAACTCACTTTGTAGACCTGGCCTCGAACTCAGAAATCCGCCTGCCTCTGCCTCCCAAGTGCTGGGATTAAAGGCGTGCGCCACCACACCAAACAGGCATCAGAAACCTGTTTTAAAGTGAGTAGTTGAAAAGGGTGAATCCTTGTGTGTGAAGTAAAAGAGAATGGATATTGGATCCACGTCTGGCCACTATTTTCTATAAGTGAGAACAGAATGTTTGAAAGCTGGTTTAAGGGCATTCTTTTCATCTTTTTATGGGAAGAGGAAAAGAGACACACCACAGATAAAGTGCATACCAGAAACAGCATATCAAAAACAAAGCAAAGCAAAGCAAAGCAAAGCAAAGCAAAGCAAAGCAAAGCAAAGCAAAGCAAAGCAAAGCAAAGCAAAGCAACAACAAAAGACCTTTTGTCTGTCTACAGAAGCTACAGAAGTCCTTGGAAAACCAGACTTGGTAACATGAGGGACAAGGGCAATACCAAACAGGGCATTCTTTAAATCTGTCAAAGCGATTTAAAGCTTAGTCACTTTGCATCTGAAGGGGATGACATATAGGATATATTAGCTCTGATATATCCGAGAAGTGCAGCTTCATTGTGCCTCAGATGTATATTCATTCTGTTTGTTATAACACAAGTCCAGAATGCCAACTCACTACTTCAAGCAAGTAGGAATTAGTGTAACTACATGCAAATATAATCATCGTAAAGTACATTAAAATGATGGGGAAAATGTTTGAGGGAATCTAAATATCAGATTTCTTTTAAACAAGTTATGAGAACATGTTTGTGTTGGCATCAGTCTCTAACATTACAAATTCGGTGGTAATTTCTAAGAACCATCCTACATTCTTTTATTCCTGTACTATTTATAAAGCCCAATTACTAGCCTATCTAAGTACTAAAGGTATCAAAATTATTTTGTAAGGTTTTTTTAGATAAGATCTTGCCACGTAACTCAGATTGGCATTAAGCTTTCAATTTTCTTGCCTCAGTCTTCTAAAGGCTGGGAGTTACAAAAAGGTGCCACCATACCTGACTTTAGAATTTCATATTTATCTTTTGAGAATCCATAAATCATGTATAGGAGCTTAAAAATCATGACTGACAATAAATAATAAGAAAAACGTATTTGTACTGCTATAGTTTACTCCAAGTTTATTCTCAGGTAGGCAAGAATGTTCAGAGAAGTCAAGAAAAGTATTGTTTCATTTTATGCTCTGGAATCTAGCACAGAACTTTGTATGAAGGGTGCTTAATGGACTAATGTACCCTCTACAAAGTCAATTTTAAACTCCCTAGGGTATTGCACAGGCATGCTACCATCTGAGTGTTTAATAAGCATTCTTCTGTAGACATGTTATTGTAACTGTCTTTAACACAAAGGTATATAAAGTCCCATGAAATGCCACATGTTCATTCAATCCAGCATTTCTTGACAAGAGACATTGTTCTTCCTAAATACACTTTAGATACATCTAACATGGCAGCTTAGAGGCAGGGATTCTAATAGTGTGTTTCTAACTATCTAACTCCTGTCATGAAAAACAATCCCTGGAGTTGTCAATTCTGATCATGAACTTCATACCTCTCTTTTTTCAAGCTCTAACACGGTACAGCAGAAAAGGCATTGGATTTGGGTACTGGGTACTAGTCCAGCTCTGCCACTTACCAGCCATGTGACTTGGGGCAAGGTCAGTCTCCTCATCTGTAAAATGGGGATACATCATCTCATTTCATACTCACAAGAAACCCTGTAATACATGTCAAAGTGTCTAGCATAGTGCCTGGCACACAGAAGACATTTAACACATTAGTTCCCTTCTAATCCCCTCCCTTGGTGTCTGAAATACAGTGTTCCAAATTATGCTTATACTATATGTAGCTACAAGGTTTATAACATCACCAATAATTTTTCCCATTAGAATTTCACCTTCTAACAAGTTTGATAAATCATAGTGTATAACTCCTAGTCCTTAGGGAAAAGAAGTCAGATACAGAAACAAAGAAATAAATAACAAATACCTCAAGTGCTTATTTTGATAGCTTTCAAAAAAAAAAAAAACTATTTGTCAATACCTCGAGAAGATTGTTATTTTATTATTTATTTATCAGGGTGTCTACTGACTGAATACCAGGGGCTTTGTTGGTTTGGTGTTTTGGGACAGGACCTTGAACTCATAATCTTTCTACTTCAGCTTCCAGAGTACTGGGATCATAGACATAAGCCACCATACCTATACAATTTCCCACCTTTATGCCATTTCACTGATCTTAAGAACAGTAAAGGACCCTGTCTCGAGTGAGGCTATGCCAGTGCCTGGCAAATACAAAAGTGGATGCTCACAGCCATCTATTGGATGAAACACAGGTCTCCCAATGGAGGAGCTAGAGAAAGTAGCCAAGGAGCTGAAGGGGTCTGCAACCCTATAGGTGTAACAACAATATGAACTAACCAGTACCCCCCAGAACTCGTGTCTCTAGCTGCATATGTAGCAGAAGATGGCCTAGTCGGCCATCATTGGGAAGAGAGGCCCCTTGGTCTAGCAAACTTTATATGCCCCAGTACAGGGGAATGCCAGGGCCAAGAAGTGGGAGTAGGTGGGTAGGGGAGCATGGTTTGGGGGGGAGGGGAGAGGGGACTTTCGGGATAGCATCTGAAATGTAAATGAAGAAAATATCTAAAAACAAAACAAAACAGTAAACAGCAGGGGTAACTCAGCAATCATCCTTGTAACCGAGGAGAGTTAGTTTCCCAAAGCTCCAAAACCCACTGCATCTTCCTTATCCCTCACCCAATTTTCTATCTCAAACAGCACACCAATGCTTGTAGCTCCCACTTCAGGCCTCTCTGTGCCTCACGTTCCATTCTGTCACAGTTTCCCTTCCCATTGCTCCTTCTTCTCCATGTCAACAAAATCATATAAAGGTGACTAACAAGCAGTGAGAATTTTCAACTGTGTTTAAAGTCTTATATAGAATTAAGACATTAAATGATTGATGTTTAAGACCAGAGAACAAGGTATAAAAGTAACGGTCATGCATACCTGACAACCTGAGTTTGATCCTTTGGAACCCATGAGGGAAGAGAAGCAACTCCTCAAATCTGTCCTCTGTCATCCTCATGCATGCCATGGCATCAGCTGCACACACACACGTGCACACACACACACACACCTGCACACATACAAACTAATAATAAATAAATTTTAAATATTTTCAGTTTTTATTTATTTATTGAGGTATAGTTAACAAATTAAAATTATATATATGTATAATCAAGGTGTACAAATGATATTTGATGCATTGATATACAATATGAAATGATTAACATATTCAACCCAAGATACACATAAAGGGACTTCTTTTTTTTTTTTCAATGAAAGTCTTAAAAGTTAGGAAATTTATGAAAAATACAGGAAGTCATAAATACTGAAAATTTAAGGTTCTACAGAAAGACAAATGCTCTATTGCCTTATCAGAATAGTAGTCTAGGAAAGAACTCCATTTTGATTACTTACAAGTGGTGCTAGCTTCACTTTATACATTGTAAAAGCTATGTCTTGCATGCTATTATGATCTATGCTACATTAGCATTACTTATCAGTGTCATGAGAGCAGTGTGAGCAGAATTAGAAGCTTATGAGAACCTGAGCTGCTTCACTTCTGGCTGGCTTTGTAACTCGGAAGAGTCCCTGCCTACTCTGATCTGCATGCAGTGATACTACTACCTGTGGAGTAGTGCGTGTCCTATGTGAAGGGTGAGCATGAATATAAAGCACCTCTCCTTTTCCAGTGTTTCATATGGCTTCCTCTAGGTGGGCCTCCAAGGCTTCAACCTCTATTTCCTTCCTTCCGTGTCTCCTTTACAATCTGAGTACTTTGCTAGCTCTTTCATTAACTTGTATTCATTTACTTGTAATATATTTTATATATATATATATATTTACATAAATGCAAAGTGTTGACAGGCAGTATATTCAGATAGAAAAATAAGATAGGAAAAAGTAAAATATACCAAACACTGCATTAAATATATTCACCAAGTAGAGACAGCATGATAGCTGTCCTATGAGCTTTGAGGCCTTACTGAACTCACAGCAGGTTATTCTTCTATCTACTTCCAATCCAAGTATAATTTGCTTTAATATCGACTTAAAAAGTTAAACCCTAATCAAAATCATCCCTTAACGTTAAATTTTCCTAAGAGAAATCACAAAAGTGGTATGTATCCCTGTTCTCCTACATCAAACACTAAGATACTATTTCCCAAATCTGAATAGTTGAAAAGTATGTTTTAACAATTCTGAAATGCCTCTTGAATACAAGCTATTACAATCCAGGTCTTAAAACAGTAAACTCAGTTCCAAACATAATCAATTATAAATAAGACTAAAAAAGAACAATACAAATTTACATTACACCAAGCAGAATTAACAATATCATTCTTTTATTTGATTCCATGATCCTATTAGAGATGCCATAAAGATCTTTTCTAGGGCAGTCATCAACATAAGCCTGATTTGAGTGTGGATCTCAGGCATACATTACAGATCATGGGTCATAAAATCAATTTCATGGGTCAAGATAACATTTAAAGCAAAAAAGAAAATTAGATAGAAAATAATTGTGTTTTGTGTTACTTTTATGTGAAACTTGTTTTATATAAGTTCAAAGTGACACATACATATCACTGTGTCATGATGTAAATGCTGGTGGTGATCAAAGGTTTCTAAGTCCTTAATCTAAGCCAATTTCCCCAGCTTGACAACCCATACTATCCCAGAGTCAAGAATCCAAAGACTGCTAAGAGCATTTCTGCCACACTCCCAAAAATGTTCTTCAATCGCGTGCAGTTTTGCTCATTAATAAAAAGGATATAAATTTCATTTATTGTTTTCAATATAACACCTTTTCAAATGTCACTGAGAAAAGTGAAAGATTCAGAAAAATAGTTATTTCCAAACTACAGTTGGGTCTTCAACATTTATAAGTTTTAGTGTTTTTGAAAATTTTAAATTTGAAGCTGTAGCTTAGTGCTGTTAAACAAACTATAAGAAGAAAGTGCTTCAAAGATAACATGTTCATTCTATCAACATAAGAATATATAATTCACAAGCAATGGCTAAAATTTTAATATAAATGCATACCTTAATTATTCACCTTTATATATACTTGATACTTTAATCATTCTATTTTATTGTATTACTACATCCTTTCCTGCTCTGACAGTCAAGTGGTGAATAGAAATTTAAAGTTTGCTTAGAAGAAACAAACCAACATTTTTTTCTAAAATAAATGCGTGCACACACATAAAAAAAAAAAGTAATTGATTTCAGGATCACACTACAACAGTGTCTGGTTTGGGGCTCCTCTGTTGCTCCATAGCTGCTGCAATCTACAGCACATCTACAGACTTCACAAAAAGCACCATCTGACAAAACAACAGCTTCTTAAGGAACATCACAGAAACAATGCAATGTGAGCTAAATTGTGGGGAAGCCTTGTAATCCTCTTTATTCTCAATTCAACTGCAAATTCAAAACTGGGTTACAAATAAATCCAACAAACAATGTCACAAACTACACAAAGGTCACTGGTAACTCAGTATTTCAAAATCACTTATCTATAATTAAGAAAAGCAAAACCTAATGAACTTATTACAAAGCTTAAGTAGAAAAGGCTGAGGAAACAATGAAAGACAAAAACACGTCCCTTACAAGGCACTAGAGGGCACTCTGTCTATGAATCTAGCAAGCACGAAAACCTCGGCCTAAATATAGCCCACTTGTCACTAGGCAGGTGCTGGGAGAGCCTCTCCGAAGGTAATGCAAGCATTACAGGTGCCCTAATACGTTCCTATCTTCAAGCAGATACTTACCACAAGAGAAATGCTAAAGTCAGACTTGCTATTCGATCTAAAGACGTCCCCGCAGCCAAAAGCGGTGGTGAACTAGTTAACAAACTTGCAATCTGTCCGCCAAGCTTGACAAAGCAGAAAGGAACTGACTAAATCACAACATGACTCGGAGCTGACGTCAATGTGCTTGGAGTTTAACTTTTCCACTTCCCCGCTGAAACACGATTCCAGGAAATGTAATGACGTCAGCCCTTTGAACTCAATTAGCTGAAGAGCAGACCATTTTTTAAAGGCAGGAGGAAAGAACTAGCAGGCTGAAAAACATCCATTCTTAGCACACTGTTTCCCCTATCCCGTGCACCTAGTAGCTCAAGTGTTTACAACATGGACATCAGATATTTTAACTGGTAGCTAGACTGAATTTCCAACAGGTTGCAGATAAATTATTAGCCTAGTTTAGTGAGGCAGAACGACTAGGATAAGTGGAGAAAGGGGAAGAGAAAAGCAGGGCGAGCAGGCAGATCACTGCCTTCCTCAACAGAGCATTAAAGCCCTGGAGCAAAGATACAATAGCACTATAAACAAGCAATCGCACTCTAATGGCTTAACAAAAGCATGAAAAGAAACTTCTTATGCATAAGCAACTGCAAAAAAAAAATCACACTTTCTAAAACACTCAAAAGTTCCTAAATATTTCTAAATCCTGTATTAAAACAAAACAAAATTAATGTAAATCCCCCTTTAAGTTCTTACCAGTTTCATCTCCAGTTACAGCCATGTTGGGCTTTTGCATATAGAGTGGTCTTATTGGCCGTACCACAGTCCAAATAAAGTGTTCCAAACTAGCAAGCATATGTAAGATAAGTAGGAGCACTGACATCACAGTGACGTCACCAGCCTATCACTGCCATCAATGTGCAGCTCACTGGAAGCAAAGCCCTGTAAAAACTCTTCCTGTAATAAACTATCTGAATGTTCTTGTTTCTCACTTTTGACATAAAAATCTTTTCATATGAGCTCTGACAAAAAATAAAAATGAGAAGTTACAGAGTTGTAGCTCATGAAGCTGTGGCGATAGGAGGAGAAATGAGCCCTATCTGTTTCTTAGAACCCAAAGAAGGAAGCATTTGGAGATCCACATTTCAGGGACTGAACAAAAAATCCTGACAGTCCCTGTGAAGGCTCTATGCCCCAATATACAGGAATACCAGGGCCAGGAAGGGGGAGTTTGCAGGGGGTGGGGGAAGGGGATGGGAGAAAAGGTTTTCGGAGGGGAAACCAGGAAAGGGGATAACATTTGAAATGTAAATAAAGAAAATATCTAATAAAAAAAAATCCTGACAGTCAATACAAAAAATAAAATATATTTCATAGGCAGTTCTAAACTTATTGAGGTAGAAATATCCAGGTACCTGTATTCAGTTACTTTTATTTGCTAAATCATTTGCTATCACACCATAAAATCTAGCTGTTCCCAGAGTGACTTGGAATTTGTTCACATTACCTGAAATGAGGAAATGCTGACAGTCTAGAAACTCACTATGCCAAAGCAGCAAGTGGTATACAGTGTCTTCCTTAACTGGCAGAGTAATGTGAACTTGCTGATATTTGACCCTTTTGACCCATATAAATAGAAATTTGCAATTCAATGTAATACCATGAAATTTAATGATTTTAAAATTCATAACTAAAGTTGCTATTCATATTTTTAATGTTAGCTTTTATTTGGATAACTTGAGATTTCTGCACATGAAAAGCTGGACAATTACTGAAATCTTAACAATATCAAGGTCATAAAGAAGTTGACATATGTTCTAAGACATACCAGGCTCCACAGCATGGAATATTTTTTCACCTTTACTGAAGAAAGAAAGAAAAAAAAAAAGCCCTGACATGTTGCTTCATGAGATCTTCTCTCCCCTATCCCCAGTAGGTTGTAAAAATCCACTGTCTTGTATGATTAAAATTCAACCTGACTTTATATTAATGATCTACTTGTATGTCATAAATGGTCAATATTTTTTCTTTTGAGACAGGGTCTCACTATGTATCCCTGGCTGGCCTGGAACTCAGAGACCCACCTGCCTTGCCCCTGTGTGCTAGGATTAAGGGTACGCACCACCACACCTGACACAATGATTTCTTTTAAATGCTATATTTCTATGTTATTCAACTAAGCATGCTGCAGTAAAGGTAAGGATTTTATGTTGTGGCATGGGTGAGGTGACCAAAGGGCATAGATCATCCATGTTTCTACTGGTTTTGCAGAGTCCTTGCAATGAAACTGGAATTGCAAGTGAAGATTAAAGATGAGGACTTGCTGACAGTCTCAACAACACTCCACCAGGAGCTCCTTCCTATCCAGGTACACCTAAGGCTTTGAGGGTCAGAATAATATTAATAATCCTTATTTATAATTCAGAATCCATTTATTTTTATCTCAATATTTCTTTAAACTTGCACAGTGACAGTTAAGAGATACTGTATAAAGGAGGGGAAAGGGCCCATGAGATGGCTCAGTAGATAAAAGCATGTGTTACCAACCCTGACAACCTGAGTTTGACCACCAGGACCTACATGTTGGAAGGAGAGAACTAATTCCTGCAAGTTGTTCTTTAATATGTATATGATATATCCATGTCCACACATAAAAGACAAATGTCATTTTTAAGGTGGAGGTGATTATTGCTAATAGGAAAGCTTAAATACAGCTCTACACTAAACTGTTGATCTAACCTTATATTTTCAGATATAGGGGCCTTTTTTTTTCTTACTTGACCAGAGCCTCCCTCTGTAGCCTTCAAACTGATAATTCTAAGAGCTGGGATTATAGACATGTGCCACTACACCACTTCCATTTGTAATGTTTACATTTATCACATGACAGATCTTGGTAGATACTAAAGGCTGTAATGCAAATAGAACTTAGCATTGAGGCAGGACACAGAGTGACAGTACACATGATCTATTACCTAAGAAGATGCACTGGGAAGTGTGGGGTTGCCTAGGCCAGATTTGGAAGGCCAGAGAAGTCTTCCTGGAGGAAGTATTATCTAAGATAAAACCTGAATAACGTGTAGAGGCTGAGGAAATGGTGCCTGTCAGGACAGGGAGTAGATATAAAGGCTGTGGAGAGAAAAAAAAAACCTGTCAGAGGAAATGAAAGAAATGAGGGAAGGCCTGCGAAAGAGCAAGGCCTACATAGGAGGAAGAGGTAGGCAACACAGTGGATGTGCCTAGCACATGCCCAGCGTTTGCTGACATTCTCAGTATAGTCATCCACTATGCTATAGAGCAAATGCCTGCGCAACTCCTCATTTCTAGGTTGAAATCCTAATCCCGATGCAACAGGATTGGAAGTAATATATTTTGAGAGTAGAGTTCTTCTGTGTAATGATTTTGTTCTAATGAAAATATCCCTTCCCTTCCTCTAGTGGGAAGATGAGTCCCCTAAGACTCACAAGTAAACAAGTGTCCCCGGATGCTCCAGAAACTAAGATTTTTGAGCCTCTGCCCATGGTTATTACTCCACAAGAAGTAATAAGTGCTGAGCAGAAGGGACTCTCGCACCGCAGAGCTGCCTGCAGGATGGACAGAGAGTGCCAGCTTTGCTGGAGTGACCTTTTCTGTGGTGCGGCTACACTTGAATCCCCGTGTTCCTAGAAGGGACCATTCACATGTATCCCTGTAAGCAACCAAATCAATGCACAGGTTCCCAGCACCAGACTTGGAAACAATCATTCACATTCACCACTGCCACCCCAACTTGGCTTAACAGACATTTGTTCACATTACCCAGGAAAAGTTACATAACAAGATTTCATTAATTGGGTTTAATATCCTTAACACAGAGCCCCTAGTCTTTTCCACCATGTACAGAGACAGATAATGGCTTATGTGAATCAGCAGGCACTCCAGAGACCCTTAGACCCTTAGTCTAAGATTCTTCGACTTCCCAGTGTCCAAAACCATAGACATATATTACGTATGAATTATGAAAGCAACCCAGTCTATAGGATTATATCTCAATCTGAACAGATTTAGGGAATGTTGGTGGGATATTGGGGCATCCACGTTAACCTGCAGACACAGGAGTGTATTAAAGAAGCAGAGATACTGGAGATAACATCTTGCTTTTTAAAAGTATTAGAAGCCCAGAATCATTTGAAGGTGATGACAAGAATGTTTTTAGCGATTTATTAATTTATTATATATAAGTACACCATAGATGTCTTTAGACACCCCAGAAGAGGGCATCAGATCTCATTATAGATGGTTGTAAGCCATCATGTGGTTGCTGGAATTTGAACTCACAAAAAGCAGTCAGTGCTCTTAACCACTGAGCCATCTCTCCAGCCCAATGACAAGAATTTAAGTGAACTCTGACATAGTGTTCCCCAAAAACTGAGCCAGGAAGTACTGAAATGTTGCTACAGCTCTCAGCTCCAAGAAGGCTGACTTTTGTGGTCATCCAGATCACAGGGACAGCTGCCTAGATAGGCTGATGATAGGAGAGAAATGAAAACCTTTTAACTTAACCATGGGGAAGAGTCTATACAGGGGCTTTGGGAAGAAAGGGATAGAGTGCATGAAGGGTAACTTTGAGTTTCCAGCTTGAAACAACAGAAAACAGAAAAAGCAAAAAGGAGGCTGGAAAACAGCTTAGTCAGTAAAGTGCTTGCCACACAAGCTTCAGGATACAAGCTTGGTCCCCAGCATCCATGTAAAAAGCCAGGCCCAGATATGCCTGCAATCCGGGCAGTTGAAAGAAAGAAACCCATCCAGATACAGACATGTATCTGATATACATGTATACCCCCCACACAAAAGTGAATATACCTTTGAAACTTGTAAAAGAAAATGATCTTTAACACACAAGGCATAAAACTTAGGTACAAAGTTTCAAACATGGAAAAGTCTAAAAACATTTTTAAAGTATCAATTTTGCAATATCAATTTCTCCATGTAAAACAGGTGATATGAGAAGAAAAGACTCTTCTGTATTTGTTTAGAAAAAAAAAGGTTTGAGCATAGGAAAAATTAACAAATGGCTTTAATTTTAATGTAAAGTAAACCTTAGTGTGTAAACACTATTTTCTCCCCATAAAATACCACCACTTTTTGTCTTTGTTTTCTTGTTTGTTTTTGGTGGAAGGAACAGGGTGTAACTATAGAACCCTTGCTGGCTGGGAACTCTTAGTCCAGGCTGGCTTAAAACTCAAAGTAATCCTTAGACTCAAGTACTGGAATTACTATCATATACTAACTAGCATATCCAACTTCAGTCTTTCTTCTTATTTTAAGGTTAGACTTACTTGTTTAGTTTGTTGTTTATATGTGTTTCTATGCTGTGTTGAGTATATATGCATATGTGTGTGCATGGCCAATTCTCCTCCTCTGACTCTGATTTTGTGAGGTAGGATCTCTTCCTTAACCTGGGGTTGGAAGTCAGAAAGCCCCAGAAATCCTCCTGTCTCCACCCTCTGGAGCTGTGGTTACAGGCATATGCACTGCAACTGACTTGTTTTGTGAGTTCTGGGATCTAAACTCTTCAGGACTACCTCATGACTGTGCAGCAAGCACTCTGAACAACAGAGCCATCTCTCCAGACCTTTTCACACTCTGTGTTTTCTTATTATACCCCACATTCATCCCCCAAGTACACAGGAGGAAAAGGACTCATCAACCAGGCATGCCACTTCATGTGGCTGTAAGCTCAGCACTCAGGAAGCTGAGACAGGGAAATTTCTTCAAATTCTGGGTCAGTTGGGCCATATATCCAAGAAAATTCAGAATAAAAGAACATATTACTTTTCTTTAAGTGGGTGTGATACATTCTAGACAAATAGACCCAAAAGATTAGAATTAAAACAAGATTTTAAGTTGTATTAAATACATGTTTTATATTAATCATAAGCACAGCTGAATGAAATTAAAATAATGTATTACCCAGTTTGAACTGAACATATAGGTAACCCTAAAAGCTTATGGTGACATCTTATTTTATTTCACTATAGACTCCTTTCATAAGAGCTATAAGAATCTACTAGTCAGGCAAGAATGATGGCTCAGTGATTAAGAACACTGACTGCTCTTCCTGAGGTCCTGAGTTCAATTTCCAGCAATCACATGGTGGCTCACAACCATCTGTAATGGGATCTAAGCCATCTTCTGGTGTGTCTGAAGACGGCGGCAGTATACTCAGATACATAAAATAAATAAATAATTTTTTAAAAAAAGTCTACTAGCCTTTATACTAAAAAGAGTCTAAAAGATATAAAAATCAGCACTTGTTTAAAATGCGTTGTGTGAAAGTTATACTTGGAAAACATGCTAGGAAAAAAAAAGAACAAACTCAAGATATCACTGACTATGTACTTAAATAACCCCATAAAAAGTAATAGAAATATGCTGGAGGCCAGTGAGATGGCTCAGTCAGTAAAGGATTTTTGCCGCACAAGTCTGATAAGCTGGATCTGATCTCCAGAACCCACATAAAATGTAAGCCAAGATAAATGACTCCACAAAATTGTCCTCTAACCTCACGCCATGGCGTGAACACTGTGCACTCTCATATATGAACACACACAGCAAAATATAAGCAAAAAAAATTAAAATACACTAGGTAGAGCATGTGACCTTAATGAAATATATTTACTTAATTTAAATTTATATTTATATTTCCATCTTCCCTTGTTTTATCATGCTTCTCTGAAATTACCCTTTCTTCAGAGTCAGTGAAAACCATATTTTAACTTCTCTGAAGTATAAACATTTCTTTGAATGTTTTTTAAGTTATTTCCCACACCTCCTAAAATTCTACCCAAGTATATTTCACAATACTACAGATAGACACTGAAAAGTGTGACAAAGGTATTCTAAATGTATTAGATTAATAAAATATACCTTGAACAACAACCTGGCTGCCTGGGACAAAGAACTGCTGTGTACCATCGGCTGATTGTGCTGCATACTGTACAATTGTAGCACCTGGCGGAGGAGCTCCTGAATTTGTCATTGTTAATGCCTGGAGTCCCTGAACACCATCAGATCCTGGGTTAGAAATCTGGATTGTTCCACCTTGAGCTATAGCAACTTAATAGAAAAAAAGAAGAAATATTAGATAATTATAAGTTATTTTAATCCCATATTGGGAGAATATATTATATTCTATTTACTACCATTGCTTCCACTGTTACTTTCTAAGTGGGATCAATAAGAAAACCATCAGCTTCTTTATCATAGTAAAAGATTACCAACATAAGTGTATTTTATTTTGGTTTTGCTGTTCAGTGTATTTTGTACTCAGAATTTTCCTTAATTCCTAGAGTCCACAAAGTTTTCCTTCTAGGCATCCCTTTATTATTTTATATGTATGGATGTTTTGGCTACATGTATGTCTGTGTACTACATGCATCCTTGTGTCTGTGAAGGCCAAAAGGGGGCACTGGGTCTCCTAGAACTGGAGTTCCAAGGTTGTTAGACACCATGCAGATGCTGGGAATCTAGTCTGTGGCCCCTGAAAGAGTAGTCATGTTGTTAACTACAAAGCCATCTCTCCAGGCTCCTCCACTAAATTACTTAGGAGAAAAAGTGAAGAGGAAGACAGAAAGTCCAGCTTTGAAGTATTATTACCTATTCTTTCAAATATTGTTGGTTATAAACAACATTCTCCTGATACTTAGGAAACGGTCAGTAAGATTTCCAGTCGGCACTGCAGTTACATTAGGCTTATACTTTTCAGTCACCTAAACACTTCTGATTTATTATGGAAGGCAGCTGGCGGGGAGAGCATACTCAGATCAGATGCTAGCTTCAGGGTTCAATTGCAAGCAGTCACAGAAAGGAGGGGAGGGGGGGAGGGGAGGGGAGGGGGGGAGGGGAGGGGAGGGGAGGGAGAAGAAAAGGAAGGAGAGGGGGCAACGGAGGGAAGAAGAGAGAAGAGAGGAAGGCAGAAAGAATTTGTAATTCTAAGTGAGTTAAATGAAGGTTTCAAATTCCAATTACAGAAATTGAATTTTCTCTTTTCTGTTTGAGACAAGGTCTCATGTATCCCAAACCTTTATAGCAAGCTCACTCGCTGGTCGAGGATGACCTACTTTTGCCCACTTCGTGCTGAGATTACAGGTCTGCACCATTATGCCCAGTTTGATAAAGTGATAAGGATTGAACCCAGGGCTTCATGCTTTGGGGGCACATAATCTAACGAGGACTACACCCTAACCTTCAGAACTTAATTTTCAACAATACAATTTTGTAGCATCTTTTAGAATACTGACATAAATACCAAATTACTTTGGTTTTTCCTAATTTTTTTTGGCTTACTTTCTTCCTTCTTAGTATTTCTCAAGTAATTTTTCTCTAAATTTTCAACTAAAGTGTTTTTGTTTTCATAATATAAACATTACAATATTGTGTCTGTCATCTTATTTTCTGTCATTTATTTAAGATATATAATATTTAAATATAATATTTAAAATATAAAATACATTTGAAATATATATTTTTTCAAAATATAATTAAAATTGAAAATACACACATCCACACATATACACCCCACCCATCCCACAGCACAGTTGGCTCTGGCACATGCCACCATGCAGGGCATGGGAAAACATTTCTACTGATAAATCTCATACATTAGCCCTCACACTTTATATTGGCAGGGCATTATGAAATGACAGAGGACCTTTTCATTCAAAAGGGTAACTATTGTTGGAGAATAAAACTTAATGTTTCAGAGATTCTGGGAATGTGTTATCTATAGGAATACATTTGAGCAGGAAACTTCTAAAAAGCCAAAATATCCAAGGATAGAATAATTTGCTTTTAATAAACGTCAATCAAGAGGAAAAGTAGGAAATAAGATACATGTGAATGAATTTAAATATAATATTTTACTTTAGCCTTTAAAAACAAACAAAACTTATTAGCCAGGCATGGTGGCATGTGCCTGTAACCCTAGCAGTCCGGAGGTATGGCAGGACAGCTGTGAATTCTAGGCTAGTCTAGGCTGCAGTGCGACATTGTCCTAAAATAGCAAAACTATTACAGAAAGTTTCCAACATATATAACAGTGAAAAGAAATGTATTTGTTGTGTTGAGTTTTTGATGTAGGTCCTCATGCACCCCAGGCTGTCCTAGAACTAGAAGATGACCTTGAACTTGTAATTCTATTGCTTCTACCTCTTACGTGCTGGGATTACAGGGACACACTACCATACTCAGCTGGGATCACAGGCACACACTGCCATACTCAGCTGGGATCACAGGCACACACTGCCATACTCAGCTGGAATCACAGGCACACACTGCCATACTCAGCTGGAATCACAGGCACACACTGCCATACTCAGCTGGAATCACAGGCACACACTGCCATACTCAGCTGAGATCACAGGCACACACTGCCATACTCAGCTGGGATCACAGGCACACACTGCCATACTCAGCTGAGATCACAGGCACACACTGCCATACTCAGCTGAGATCACAGGCACACACTGCCATACTCAGCTGGGATCACAGGCACACACTGCCATACTCAGCTGGGATCACAGGCACACACTGCCATACTCAGCTGGGATCACAGGCACACACTGCCATACTCAGCTGGGATCACAGGCACACACTGCCATACTCAGCTGGGATCACAGGCACACACTGCCATACTCAGCTGGGATCACAGGCACACACTGCCATACTCAGCTGGGATCACAGGCACACACTGCCATACTCAGCTGGGATCACAGGCACACACTGCCATACTCAGCTGGGATCACAGGCACACACTGCCATACTCAGCTGGGATCACAGGCACACACTGCCATACTCAGCTGGGATCACAGGCACACACTGCCATACTCAGCTGGGATCATAGACACTGTGAAGAGATATTTCTGTCATTCATTCATTCCCTTACCTACTCATCTCTTAAGCTACTAATTTTTAGTTATACATCCCCAGACCCATAAGGCAAATTCTAGGTCTTATATAACTGATAAAGACAGAAAACATGGATTTTAAAAGTGGGAACCTAGCCAGGCACAGTGTTGCACCCCTTTTATACCAGCACTGTGGAAAAAGAGACAGAGTTAAGCAGATGACTATGAATTCAGGACCAGCCTGTCTACAATGAATTCCAACTAGAGCTCCATAGCGAGACCCTGTCTCAAAAAACAAAAGTTGAAAACTGGAAAAGTTCCCAAGCAAAGGAGCACAATATATTCAACTTAAAGTAAGACCTGAGTTCTCTTCACTTGATGCATGTTTCTTTTCAACCCTAAAGTTTTTCATAGAAGTAATTCAAATACATAAGCATGTAAATATTTAAGCAGATGTAATTCCAAACTATTTTAATTTCAAACTACAATTAGAAGATTCAAAACTGAAATCTCACGTTAATTTGTTGTTGTTGGGGGTTTTGTTTGTTGATATTTTTTTGTTTTTGTTTGACACAGGGTTTCTCTGTGCAGCCCTGGCTGACCTAGAATTCACTATGTAGGCCAGGCTGGCCTCAAACACAGAGACTCACCTACATCTGTTTCCTGAATGCTGGGATTCAAAGCTTGCTGTGCCACTATACCTAGCTCCACTACATTTTTTTTTTCCTTTTGAGACAGGGCCTCACTACAGCAGAGCTCTGGTTATCCCTGGAACTCAGGAGCTCTGTGTGTGTGTGTGTGTGTGTGTGTGTGTGTGTGTATTAGGGAGGGGTAGAAGGAGAGGAAATGGGGACAGAAACTAATACCTTTGTCTTGAAAGCTAGAGGTACAGAACAGGTTAAATCACAGTAGCCATTAGAACAGCAAAACAAACATCAAAGAGCCACATTTACATGTCACTAACTACATAAACATTTTTTAGTTACTCGAGGGATATAAGTAATGTCATTGCTAAGAATATACAAACTCAGTTTCTTTAGAATGTGTAAACCAATTCCTTTTATGACAAAGTGTTTGTTCATATGAGCATCCTAAGGATTCTGAATTCTTATGGTACATATGTACATGTATGACTATGTCATAATAAATCACATTCCACACATAATAAAATATTTTAATTCTTTAAGCAGTTCACAATGTCCATACTTGTCATTTTATGAAGGTGGATTTTAGTTTGACCCACTTACCTATGATATACAAATATAAAAAGGTGAGTCATAGAGACTCATTCCAGTAAGGTTCTTAGGAAAATACAAAAGGAACAGAGAAAACTCATGGCACATCTAAAAGAATAATGTGAAGTCTTGGCACCAGCCTTTCATTGGTAAAGGAAAAGATTGGGTATAGCAGAGTGTGTGTTTAAAACACTTTTCCTAAGAGAACAGAGGTTATTGAATCAAAATTTTCAATCATTTGGGTCTAGAAAGATGGATGGCTCAGTGATTAAGACACATGGCTGCTCTCTCAGAGGACCCAGGTTTAGTCACAGCATCCACTTGACAGCACACAACTGTCTGTAATTCCAGTCCCAGAAGATCTGAAGCTCTCTTTTAGCCTCCTCAGGTACCAGGGACACACATAATGAACAGACATATATTCACACAGAAATTACCCATACAGGGCTAGAGAAATGGCCCAGCAGTTAAGACTGCCCTTTCAAAGGTTGTGAGTTCAAATCCCAGCAACCACATGGTGGCTCACAACCATTCAAAGTGAGATCTGATGCCCTCTTCTGGTGTGTCTGAAGATAGCTACAGTGTACTTAGATATAATAATAAATAAATCTTAAAAAAAAATTACCCATACACATAAAAATATTTTTAACTTCATTTAGAATTTTAAGACATTTAATTTTCTTTTCACTTTTACATTTATGAATTCATTGTATATTTTCAATGTTTTATGCAGCAAGTAGCGTTCTTTGCTAACACTATCTCTAATGCCATCATATGGTACCTTATCTCAAGATATTCCCCGAGATATAACAGATTTTCCTTCACTAAACCAGTTGGCTGTAGCACTTGAGATTGAAGCCAAGGCCTACACACCAGGCAAATGCTTTCCCAGGGAGCCATACCCCTAGCAACAAACCTATTGCAAGTTTCTGTTTTCCCAGCAGAGTCTCTGCAAGTATAGCTATTATTTGGTACTATAACAATAAACCCTTGCCTGTTTAATGCTTACAATTTTAAGTTCTATTCTTAAATCTGCCTATTTTTCCTGTACTCAGTAAAAATTTAACTTCTGTGATAAACAGTAGTTACAAAGTAAGGATGTGTACAGCTCAGTGATAGAGCACTTATCTAACATGTACAAGGTTCAAGATGGATCCCAGGAACTAACAAAAAATAAAAATAGGAAATCAAAATAATCAAATCAATTTTCAACAAATATCTTTCAACTATTAAAAATATGACTTTGGGCCAGGGAGATGGCTGAGTTGTGCAAACATGAGGACCTGAGTTCATTCCCCACCGCCCATGTAAAAGCTGGGGTTGGTGTTCTACATCTGTAACCTTAGCAGTTAATGAAGATGAGTGAATACCAGGGCCTGACTGTCCAGAAAGTCTTGCCAAAATGGTGAGCTCCAGGTGAGACTTCATCTCAAACCATAAGGTACAAAAGCCATAGAAGACACCTATGTCAGCCTCTAGCCTTTATATGTAAGCAAGTGTATCCACATACATGTATGTGCATACATATAAATACGAAGAAAAAATGTAATGTGGGAGATATTTTATTTCATCAAGTTTGATACTCTTGTCACAATTAAGATTATGAGGGTGGCTCAAAACAATGCATAGAAGAATATACAGAACTTCTAGTGAAACTATTCGAAAATCCAAAGAATGCTAGAAGCTTTTTCTATTCTTAAATACTTATATATAGCATAACAGCATCAAAACATGCTAAATTTTTAATACTAAGAAGTAAGATTAATTAAATGGATCTTGTATGTATAAAGGTATAATATAAATATAAATATTCCCTAGTGATGTATAGAAATTATTCTTGTGGGCAAACAAATACAAGTTAAACTTCTAAACACAGTTGCCTCATTTACTCTGGAACTTCTGACTCATTCCCCAACCTTGCAGCCTACATATAGTGTGCTACAATGCAAAGTGTAGACTCTGGGGCTGGGAGCACCAGAAGCACAGCACAGAAGCTATGGTACAGAAGCTCATTGAAAGGACAGGCCTAGTGAGCACAAAGAAGACCATCTCCACTAGTCGAAACTCCTTTGTCTTGGCCCAATGTTTGCACATCTTTTCTCCCCACTTTGACCTATGCTTTTCTTTTGGGTTCACATATACCCTACAGTTTGACCACTTCAAAGACTAAAGCCTGAGATGCTTCTTGACCTGATCACTGAGTGAGCAGATACAGACACCAGAGCCCTTTACCATATCCCCTCCAGCTTCAATATTCTCTTAGCTTTCTTTTCACTATGTCACGTTTTGTGGTAATAATCTAAGAAAATTAACCCACAGCATCAACTTTTCTTGTTCCCTGTTAATAGATCACTGCTCCCATGAAAAGTTCTAAGGAGCATCAGGCTATTCCAGAGAAATGCCAAGATTATAGCCTCTTAGCTCATCTCCAGAACTTCAAGTGTTAACATTCTTTCAGCAGTATTTTCCAACCTTTACCCTGTCAAAGCACAAACAGAAAACAATAGCATGAACAGCCCACTGGGTAAACAGGCAACATTGCTCAAGGCTGAGGATCAGTCTAGAGGCTCTAGCCTCCCAGCCCTATTCAGTCTGTCTAGGGACAGAGGGCTGAGGAGTTCTTTGCCCTCCAGGAACCTAGAACTGTATTACTAAGGCACAAAAGCTGGCAAGCTTTGATTTACAGTCCTAAAACATTTACCACATAGTTTCAATAGGCCAAACTAGACACAAAAGGTTGTGGGAATTTTCTTCACACTCATTTTGAACATGTGCATTCATCATCCGGCAGTGACAAGTTATACCCATGATGGTAGCGACCCAAAATTACAAGCAGGATCTGCTATTGCAAATATCTATCACCACAGGAAAAATTCTAAGAAACACACAACAACAAATCCTAATAACTACACAAGATCTTCCATACAGAAAAGGAGATAACACGTTTTAATAGCCAAGTCCTGAGGCTTTGCAGGTATTTTCAAAATGAAAATATAGTCTTTGAATTTTATTTGGACACAGTATATAACATTACACACATCCCCAAGGACCCAAGCAGTTGTTTCCCTTGGCTTACTTTCTTTCCTTTTACTTTGCTTTCTAGGTTTCATTATTCTTGTTTATCAAATGTGCTTGACTTGGGAAAATGATTAGTGCTTTAGTAAGAACAAAAAGCCAGAAGTAGCAATACATTAAAATGCACAAGACTAAATGCCAATCTATCTGTTTATTAGAGCTTCCAGTGTGTAAAGTTCAAATAAAATGGTCTATCCAATTGCTACAGTTTGAAAGTTAAATGATTTTCTGTTCTTTTAGAAAAACTGCAGCACAAATTAACGAAGTTATGAAAACAAAAGTACATTTAAAACACAACTTAGAAAACATATTTACTTCTTTTATATGATTAACTGTAATAAGTTGTTGGCAACAAATGCCAGCAACAATGAAATACAGACATTTATAGCATAAAGACAACAAAAACAAGAACTTTTAAAATTGTTACCTGAGATGAATATAAACATGTAAATAGGAACCCTGCCTTTAATTTTTAACCACTTATCATTCATATTCAGCAATAAAGACTTTTCAGTTATCAGTACTTATTGCTTTATCAGTATCTTACTGCTTTAACATGTACTGTTTATTCTGTGATGCACAGCTGTTAACGATGCACAGCTGTTAATGAAACATTCGGATGCCCAAGCCCACACTGCTTCACTGTAATAGGGAAGACATAAAGCTAGCACTGTGTCTATGGAATCATAGCATACATACTGTATTGCCCCGTGCTAGTCTGATATATGCTAGTTGGTACTGCCATGGTAGCAATGTTAGGTGGTGTCCCTTCTTCCTCTGATTTTTCTTCTTCAATCTTGGGAATACCAGGCACATCAGAGGAAAGTTCATTCAGTATTTTTCTAAAATATAATATAACAATATAAGCGATTAGGATATAGAAAGAGACAACAGGAAAGCCATAAAGAATCATTGCTTTGCTCTACAATTATTGTGTCTTTTTATACAATATACAAGTTGGAAAGTTAGTTAACTCACCTATATGAGGGTCTTCGTGAAAGAATTTCTCTACGTTTATGCGAATCGATTACTTCTGAGTCTGCAGAATCATCTGTCTCTGCAATTGTTGCTACCTATAATACAAGACTTTCTGAAATGCATCATAAAACATATGATCTCCATCTTCACTCAAAAATGATGATTAAGAGACTGTGGATAGAATTCAGTGCTTATGTGGAGAGGGAAACAAGGAATGGAATTGATAATAAATTCTACATAAATTCAATAGAAAAGTACTTAGAATACCAAGTAGGACTTCACAGGAAAGAGAAAAGCATAAAAGACTTAAGATCCAAAACCCCAAACCTAAATGTGTCCTTGTAAGTACAGATATCAGTAAGACCATAACAGATGCAGAAAAACTACCCAATTTAGTGCTCTCTCCACATCATCATTGGCTTAAGCTAGGTGTAAAGTTAGGACATTAAGCAGGCCCAAAGAAGAATAAATACTTATGTAAACAAGTCAGTAAAACAAGCTTGTTGAGAGAAGGATTTATATTATAAGGAGCATATTAGAGTTTAAAGATTCTGAAGTCAAAACAAATTTATATTTAAAGGACCAGTAAGATGGCTCAGTGAATAAAAGCACTTGCCACTATGCCTGACAACCTGAGTTCAGTCCCAAGACCCACATATCAGACAAAAAATAAATTCCCACTAACCTACAAGTAGACACTATGGAATGCACCCAAAGACACATCCACACACAAAAAATAAGACTGGTAGGTGGGATGGATGGATAGATGATAGGTAGATAGATAGGTAGGTAGGTAGATAGACAGACAGACAGACAGACAGACAGACAGACAGACAGATAGTTGTAAAAATAAAAGTATCAGAGTTTTCAAACCAGGCAACAATACAATGATATGTCAATTTAAAAAAAAGAGAAAACTAAAATGACAAATCTCTAAACATGTCTTCTGTCAATATATTTAGTAACTTAGCTCTAAGGTTTAGGGGAGGTAGGTTTACAAAACTTCATGTTACATGAGACTTTGATATGGGGGGAAAAAAACTAAGAATCAAGACTGAAAACAAGTCCAGTTAAGAACAGCACGGGGGCCAGGTGTGGTGGTGCATGCCTTTAATCCCAGCACTTGGAAGGCAGAGGCAGGAGGATCTTTGAGTTCGAGGTCAGCCTGGTCTACAGAGTGAGTTCCAGGACAGCCAGGGCTACACAGAGAAACCCTGTCTTGAAAAAAAAAAAAAAAAAAAAAAGAACAGCATGGGGCTGAGGAGGCGACTCAGTTGATAGAGTGCTTTCATCATGCACAAAGCCATATTATTTGACCCAACATTACATAAAACCTGGAAGAGTGGTGAATTCCTCTAATCCTAGCATTTGAAGGCAGAAACAGAAGCATATAAAACTCAAGAACAGTCTTAAATATACTATGAGCTTGAAGCCAGCCTGAGTTTCAAAAATCTTCTCTAGAAAAATGTCAAGGAGGAGGAGGAGGAGGAGGAGGAGGAGAAAAAAAGAAGAATATCAGTATATTTTCCTCTTGAAAATTACAAAAGTTCATGTAGAATTATCATATTTAAAGTGTTTCCAGCGTGTAAAAATTATATAACACATATTTTAATTAGCAATTTAGTCATACCACAATATACACAAACTTTAAAGCAACATGTTGTCAGAATAAATTGATAAAAATTGTTTACCAATTAAAATATATACTAAAAATTCATTTCTTATTTTAATAGAAGGAATTATAACATCTTCAATGCATGTAGACAGGCATGTGTGTCTACATACATATATGCATCTACAAATATAACACTCCTGGTAATGGATACTCTTACACAAGCACTCACACACCCAACATAATCTACTAGGAAAGAAGTGTTATTGCCTTACATGGTCATACACCATGTATCTTACACTGGCAATATACTTCACACAGCTGTCCAAAACGCAGCAATTCCCTTATATGCAGTACAGCCCATTATTTCATCCAGTTTAGAAAAGCTGAGACAAGATAAGCAATGGTGGCTCACATCTTTAATCTCAGAACTTGGAAGACAGAAGCAAGTGGATGTCTGTGAGCTTGAGGCCAGCCTGGTCTACAGAGCAAATTCTAGTACAGTATGGAATGTCATAATAATGAAAACACTATTGCATATAATTAATATATGCTAACAAAAAATTTTTAAAATTGAAGTTCATGCAGAAGATTTGTCATTTAAACCACAAGAGTTCTAAGATAAGATCTAAAAGCATTTATCTCTATAAAGACAATCAAATCATTCACTTAACAAAACACCAATAATAAAGTATTCCTATTATAAGACAATGTTGCCTTCCAATACCAGCCAGGTAAAGTTTTTACTGCCAATAAAATCTATAATACAAGGAAGAGTAAGGAGGAACTTTCTTACTTTATAATTAAAATCAGAAATTACAAATTCTTGTAATCAAGGGTCATTACAGAAAACTAAAGACAATGATAGGAATTGTTTTTACACCCTGTAACAAAGACAAGATACCTATGCTGGAAAAAGAAGCAAGCTCAGAAAGTAAGGAAATTTTATGTAAGAGTTGTGCTGAGGCCCTCACTGCATTCTGTGAGAAACTAAACTCAAGCACATGCAGGTGAAGGCAAGATTAAGTATATGCACATCCATTTTCCTCACAGATTTGAGTCTTGCTTGTCACCACTTAATTTCACATAATTTCTACACTTAAAGATTAACAAATTGACCTAAAAAAGAAACAGAAATCATTTCAGTAAATGAAAAGTAAGCTATAAAGTACAAACATAATAAATATCTATTAGTGAAAAAACTACCTTCAAGAGTTTAGGATGTGATTCCTATCATGTGTGATAATTACAATGATGAGAAGTCATAAAATATTTATCTGTCCCACAACCATATCTACAAAAGTCGAGGTTCAACCTGAGGAGTGTATGACATGAAAATAAAGTACCCAAGTGACAAGAATCTGTACTTTTGGGCCGGGGTTCTAGAGGTATTATGTGCTTAACATCCACAAAGATCTGCAGTTTAAGTCCCAGCATCAAATATCCTCAATTTCTGAGGGTTACATTCACTAATATAAAATCAATTTCTCATGAAGTACAATGATGTACTCAAGAAGCTAAGGCAGGAAGTTTGATGCCAACTTGGGTTACATAGTGAGTCCAAAGCCAACCAGGTCTGTACTGTGTTTATAGCAATGTTTTCCAGGAACCCTCAAAGTACCACTAGAGAGCTATGCTAAATAAATATGTCTGGGAAATAAAAGAAGCTAAAATATAGAACTGCTTATTTAACAATTACTCGTACAAAATTAAGAGCGGTAACAAAAATCGTACCCATAAGTCAGTCTATATGCACAGCCCAACACAATGTACCATACATATACATAAGAAGAAATTCTCCAAGTATTCAAGAAGACACCTTTAATATATAAAGTTACACAAAAAAAGCCGAATGGAGTGGCACATGCCTGTAGTCCCATAATTTGAGAGGCTGAGAAGGAGGAAAAGGTATTTAGAGCCAATCTTGGCTACATAGTGAAACTTTATCTCTAAAAGAGTAAAAGAAAATGAAGAAAATGATGATAAATGAATTAAACAACAGAAAAAAAAATTAAAGCTCAAGAAAGTCAAAGACAAATCGTCAAGGAAGGACGCTAACCTGAACAGTTTGTATTTGTGGTGATTGAATAACCGATGGATGTGGTGTCTGAATTACTCCCTGGACCTGTACAGTTTGGCCTGAAGGTAACTGTACTAGAGTCACAGCTGGGGAGCCTCTTCCAGTGCCTGATCCAGCTACAGAAACCTGAAAAAATGACCATCATTGAGGATTAAAGATGGACTTGTTTTGCTTTTGTTTATTTTTAAGAGTACCACTTGCTATCACAACCAGCCTACTTCTCTTTTCCTTTTCTGAATCTAAGAAATGAAGAACAAGTAGGGTACTTACCATTAGGAGGTAGTCACTGTCCTGGAACTGTCATTCTCTGATGTGACAGATACTAAAGAACCCATGTGCCTCACTTTTGCTGCCCATGCTTTGGCAGCTAAGAATGTTCCGAGCGCAAAGTTCTAAAGCAGTTAAACTACCTCAATGCAACCTCTTGGCTACTAACAGGGTCACCCTTTTCAGGACAAAACACAAACTCCTCCTCTTTAACTGATTAAGAGGAACTGAAGAAAATTCAAATGTGGTGGATTATTTTTTGATAAATGAAATGTTTTGCATGTGGAAATTTTTTTCACTATTTTAGATGTAAGCTGATACACTGCCTCAATATTAGTTCAAGAAAAAGTCATTTTTATATTCTATAACCACATGTACATACTTGTTTTTACAGTCACTATCTCTATTTCTCTCTCTTTCTCACACTCACTCACACACACACACACACACACACGAGAGAGAGAGAGAGAGAGAGAATACACCACAGAAAAAAGAAATTTCAAGCCTTTTGCTAGTATGGGAGCCCTCTTTCCAACATGGAGTATCAGTTGAGAGGTGCAGAGCCCCATCAGTCTTGAACTGAGAGATGAGTGACATAGGTATCTCCCCATATCACCCTACTGAGTGTATCCAGAAACACCCATTGGATTGGACACAAAGTCTCTAGTAATCTGTCCTTCTGGCCACTATAATTTTAGAAACTTTTCTTGATATTATTCAGTTCACTATGCATTTTGATTTCTTCAAACCACTCAAAGACCTTGAAAATGAAATGCAGTTGGAGTTTCTATCTTGAGTAATAAGAGAGCCTCAAGGTGTTAATTTTCACGGAAGCCTCGATTTTTTAAGAAACACCAGTGAGTCCCAGGCTACTTTACTAGTGTTTTATTACTTTTAAAATTATTTGAAAATGGCTTTGCAAGGTGAGCACAGTGTATGTTTGAAATCTCCGCACTCAGGAAGCAGAAGCAGAAGGATCATGAATTTGTGGCCAGGATAAAAAACACAGAAAAAACCTAGTCTGGTGAGGGAGGGGGGAAACAGATTTACAACAAATAGTTAAGATATACTTACAATGTCATTTTCTAGAAAGCAAATACTTTAACACATAAAAAAGATACATATGTCTAGCACTCACTGTACTTCATGTACTGAGGTATAAAGTAGAATTGGTAAAACTGGTGCCTAATAAAAGACAACACATCAAACAAGAGCTAACTGCTCTACTTTACTAGCCATAAATGTCACAGGCGTACAGAAGAAAGATCAGTATAGCCCTGAACAAAAAGTGAAGGCTTTCTATGGGAGCCAGAGCTGAAGCCAGACCTTGATCTAAGCCTAGATTACGAAGGTTACAAATGAGGCCAGAGGCAACGGATACAGACAACGTACCTATCTCAGTAACATCATCTACTTGGATTGTAGGAGAAAAGTACATCTATCTATATTAAAAGTACCTCATATGTGTGTGTGTGTGTGTGTGTGTGCTGAACAGCTAAAGGTACAAATAAAAAGGATTTGTTCCATAAATGTCAGCACAAGAAAAAAATGATGGAAGGATATCCAGCACTGTGTTAACTGGCAGAAAGTTCCCTCCTCCTCTCAAGTAACCTCAAACTCTCTCTCACACGATATCTTTATACTTAAACTTCCTAACTATCTCAGAGGTGTTTGTTGTTGTTTCCAAATTTTTATTACATATTTTTTATTATTTTTTATTACATATAGAGTAAGTTTGTGTATGTTTGTGTATGTTTGTGTGTTCACTCCACTGTGTTGTGTGAAGTAGAAAGGTTGAAAGGACAACTTATTGGAGTTGGTCTCTCCTTCTACCATGTAGTTCCACAGGATCAAACTCAGGTCATCCAGTTCAGTAGTAAGTAAGCATCTAAGCCATCTCACCAGCCCTAAAGAGGTTTCAGTATCTGAATCAACTGGATTTCTACCTAGGTAGAGTGATGGGTAAATATTTAATAACCAAATCCTAGGAAGTGGAATCCTGATGTACAATTTTTGTTTATTTCTGTGACATAAACAATACATTATGGATCATGACTTGTTTCAGGCTGCAAATAGGGATGATGGACACAAAATTAGGTAAAGATGTACATATCTGGTTCTTGCAAACCCATATAATTCAGTGCCAGAAGATTTTTATCTACTGATTAATACCACACTAGAAATTAAAATGGAATAATCACCTAATAGCTCAGCAATGGTAAATCTACTGCAATGCTATAATTTTGTGAAAAAGTTACATTTTTCAAAAAAAAACTATTTAGTGAAAATTCTGACAGTGTTTTACTCTGGGGTTTTTATGTATATGTGTTTTCAGTTGGTTGTGAGTTTTTATTGTTGTTTTGAGACAACATCTCATTATGTATCCCTGGCTGGCCTGGAACTTACTACATATACCAGGCTGGCCTCAAACGAACAGAGAGCCACCTGCTTCTGCTGAGATTAAAGGCATGTACCACCATCACCATAACAGACTAACTACTTCTTTTAATGACTATGATTTGTGTTGTTGTTTGGTTTTTGGTTTCCTCTCTCTTTCTTCCTTCCTTCCTCTCTTTCTTTTGTTTTGTTTTTTGTTTTGTCTTGTTTTTTAAGACAGGATTTCTCTGTGTATCCTTGACTATCTTGGATCTTACACAGACCAAGTTGACCTTGAACACACAGAGATCTGCCTGCCAACTTAAAGGTTCTCACTTATCACAGGCTCACTATATATCCTAGGGTGGTCTCAAATTCATGATGACCTCTGTCTCAGTCAAGTGACTAAGATTTTAAGTCTGCTCTACTATACTTGGCTTTAATGACTTGTTTCAATTAAACAGATCTAGATTCTAATATATACTTCTACAATTAATTTGCAGTGTGTTTCATGAGGTGATACATGAAGATTATCAGGATCTTGTGTTCCATGAGGTAGATACGTGAGAAAAAATCTGGATCTCATAGACAGTGTATTTTATAGAGCAAGGGGATTTTACTGCAGTTTTTACAGGCAAGCAATAATATTCTTTGACATAGTTCTGAAACTCACAAATGGTTGTTCCCAAATCTGTAACAATGACATCTGTAGCCTTTGGATGTATCTTTAGCTGACTCAATATTATACAACATCCTGAAATACTTCTAGGGAAGCACTGGCTCAGTGGGTGAAGCGAATGTGGACCACCTCTCCTCAAAACACATCCCATTTCAAAGCAAAGAGTATTAAATTAAGGTAGTATGTACTCAAGGGTCGCGTTGTTATGCAGCTTTTACTGGTTCTTCCAAAATATTCTCCCATGAAACTGGCTGCTGTGTTTGACTTCAAAGGAAAGGTAGTGAAGCATATAAAACCAGTTAATCATGGTCCTTGATGCCACTAATATGGCTCAAGTTAAGAACAAAAGTTTATCTTCCACTTATTGTTTTGATCACACCAGTACAAATGTTACTAGAGTAAAAGGTAAATAAAATTGTATTAAATATAAAATATACTGTTACTCCATATATTTATCTTAGCAAATCCTTTGAAAGCATCTGCACATCTTTCCCAAGGTTCTGCAGTGCATAGAACACTTTTCAGTGGCTGCTCGATAATAACATTGTTTCAGTCTGCTGTTCAGCTCAAACAGAGAGCTGAGACAGGCTGAGATTTCAGCTCTAATACAGTTTCATAGCCACAATTCAAACCCAGTAACACTGACGTTTGTAGATCAGAGACTAGCAAAATATAAATTATGCTTTTTATCTTATATAGAAAAGCAAAACAAACCTTCCTTAACTCAAAGAAGTACTGGCTAGCATGTTCTCATAAGAGGATGCCACACCCTCTGCAGGTATTCTTACCCCACATTTGCTTTTGTGTTTCCTTTCCCTTCCTTCCCTTTTGCCTTTCCCCCTCGCCTTCCTTCACCTTCCCCTTTATTTCCTTCCTTCCTTCCTTCCTTCCTTCCTTCCTTCCTTCCTTCCTTTCTTTCTTTCCATCCTTTCTTTCTCTTTCTTCTTTTCTCTTTCTTTCTTTCTTTCTTTCTTTCTTTCTTTCTTTCTTTCTTTCTTTCTCTCTCTCTCTCTCTCTCTCTCTCCCTCCCTCCCTCCCTCCCTCCCTCCCTCCCTCCCTCCCTCCCTCCCTCCCTCCCTTCCTTCCTTCCTTCCTTCCTTCTGAAATAGGGGTCTCAAACTCTACATGTTACCAACTGGCATCCTTTAGCACAACACTTCATCAAGCTGGTGATGGGAAAAACTATGAAAGTTGCTCATATGAAAGAACTTTTCCCTGTAGAATCAGACTTCTCTGTCAAGCCCTGCCAGAGCCCCAGTATATCTCAATGATTTGCTTTTTTAACAACAAAAAGTAAAACATTTAAAGATAAGAAACTTGAAACTATAATAGAGAAACTCAAGAATACTAGAAATATTCTCAAAAGTTGTGCTATGTTATGAATCTGCAATCTGTGTACTCACTTCCTGTGAATAAACACTGCAGCTTCAAAGTTGCATTATTTGAAGAACTAAAGCAAGAATAAATCACGGGGCTGGAGAGATTGCTCAATGGTTAAGAACACCTACTGTTCTTCCAGAAGGCTCAGGTTCAATTCCCAGCACCCACATGGCAGCTCACAACTGTCTGTAACTCTGGTTCCAGGAGACCTGACACCCTCACACAGACATATGGAAAAAACACATCAGTGCACCAAAAATAAATAAATTGTAAGAAAACTTTATAAAAAAGAATAAATCATAACATATGCATATGTGAATACACACACACACACACACACGGTCCTAGTTAGGGTTACTATTGGTGTGATGGAACACAATAACCAAAGCAAGTTGCAGAGGAAAGAGTCATCAATCTTTGTTTCAGCTTACACTACCAGGTAAGAATCCCACACTGAGGGAAGTGAGGACGGGAAGCTAGAGACAAGAGCTAATGCGGAGGCAATGGAGAGGTGCTGCTTACTAGTTTGCTCTTCGTGGCTTGCTCAGCCTGCTTTCTTAGAGAACCCAGGACCACGAGGAGTGGTACCACTCATAATGGGATAGGCCCTAGGCACATCAATCACTAATTAAGAAAATGTTGCACAGGTTTCCCTACAGGCTCATCTTATGGAGGCATTAATCTTAATAGAGGTTCCTTCCACTCAGATGATTTCAGGTTGTGTCAAGTTGACATAAAACTAGCTTATATATATAATATATTACATTATAACCCACCAACAGATTGGGAAAGGATCTTTACCTATCCTAAATCAGATAGGGGACTAATATCCAATATATATACGGAACTCAAGAAGGTGGACTCCAGAAAATCAAATAACCCCGTTAAAAAATGGGGCTCAGAACTGAACAAAGAATTCTCACCTGAGGAATACCGAATGGCAGAGAAGCACCTGAAAAAATGTTCAACATCCTTAATCATCAGGGAAATGCAAATCAAAACAACCCTGAGATTCCACCTCACACCAGTCAGAATGGCTAAGATCAAAAATTCAGGTGACAGCAGATGCTGGCGAGGATGTGGAGAAAGAGGAACACTCCTTCATTGTTGGTGGGATTGCAAGCTGGTACAACCACTCTGGAAATCAGTTTGACGGTTCCACAGAAAATTGGACATAATACTACCAGAGGATCCAGCAATACCTCTCCTGGGCATATATCCAGAAGATGTTCCAACCGGTAAGAAGGACACATGCTCCACTATGTTCATAGCAGCCTTATTTATAATAGCCAGAAGCTGGAAAGAACCCAGATGCCCCTCAACAGAGGAATGGATACATAAAATGTGGTACATTTACACAATGGAGTACTACTCAGCTATTAAAAGGAATGAATTTATAAAATTCCTAGGCAAATGGATGGATCTGGAGGGCATCATTCTGAGTGAGGTAACATATTCACAAAGGAACTCACACAATATGTACTCACTGATAAGTGGATATTAGCCCAAAAACTTAGGATACCCAAGATATAAGATACAATTTGTTAAACGCATGAAACTCAAGAAGAACGAAGACCAAAGTGTGGACACTGTGCCCCTTCTTGGAATTGGGAACAAAACACCCAAGGAAAGAGTTACAGAGATAAAGTTTGGAGCTGTGAAGAAAGGATGGACCATCTAAAGACTGCCATATCCAGGGATCCATCCCATAATCAGCTTCCAAACGCTGACACCATTGCATACACTAGCAAGATTTTGCTGAAAGGACCCAGATATAGCTGTCTCTTGTGAGACAATGCCGGGGCCTAGCAAACACAGATGTGGATGCTCACAGTCAGCTACTGGATGGATCACAGGGCCCCCAATGGAGGAGCTAGAGAAAGTACCCAAGGAGCTAAAGGGAACTGCAACCCCATAGGTGGATCATTATTAGGAACTAACCAGTACCCCAGAGCTCTTGTCTCTAGCTGCATTTGTATCAAAAGATGGCCTAGTAGGCCATCACTGGAAAGAGAGGCCCATTGGACTTGCCAACTTTATATGCCCCAGTACAGGGGAATGCCAGGGCCAAGGGGTGGGGGTGGGTGGGTGGGGGACTGGGGGGGGAGTGTATTGGGGACTTTTTGGATAGCATTGGAAATGTAATTGAGGAAATTACCTAATAAAATAAATAAATAAATAAATAAATGAAGAAAAAAATATTATATGTATATATATACAGATATACACACCTAGTGTATATAGATATAGCTATATATATATAGCTGTGAGTATATATCATATATATATGTATGTACATATACAAATAGTTACAGAACATGCTTTTAGTTGCTTATCTTTCAAGTATAATTCTCAGAACTCCATGTTAAACAACAGTTCTATCAAAAGTTTTAGTGTCAAGAATACCTGATGTAGACCAACAAGATAACTCAGTGAGTAAAGCCCCTTCCTGTCACGATTGATGATGACTTGTGTCAGATCCTGGAACTCCATCATGGAAGACCATAACCAACTCTCACAGTTGTTCTTTGATTTCTACATACACCATGGTATACATGTGCTCACACCCAGATACATACAAAATAAATAACATAAAATCATTATCTTTTAAAGAATACCTGGGCTGGGTATGCTGGTGCATGCCTTTGCATGTCAGCCCTCAGGAGGCAGACAGACCTCTGTGAATTTGAGGCCAGCCTGGCCTACATAGTGAGTTCCAGGCCAGCCAGAAGTACATAGTGAGACCATCTCAGGAAAACCAAACAAACAAATAAAAACTAAAACAAGTTGTAAGTTCCCACCAACACAGGCTGTGACCTCAAAATCCTACAGGTGAGCTAAGTGAATTCTGCAATGATACCTCTGCTATGTCCAAACTTTGGGGGTGCAAAAGCTTAAGAGACATCATTAAACTCCAAAAACACAAATAATGTATCCTTCATGCTAGACTTTAGATGGATCCTTTTAATCAAGAAAGCACTTAGATCTGTAAAACTGCCATTCTATATACTCACTAGCTTTAACAACCCTGGGAAGTGATAATAAGCATTAAGCCTGTAATTGTACAGTTAATGATCTTAAACTTCATCACTAGTATTCTTAAAAGCTCACATGGCAGCACTGTTCAAGGAACAACTTTCACCAGGAACCTGGGTCCTGTGGCCTCCTGCATCCCACTTCCCAAACTTTGGTCCATCTATACAACCCAGAAACCACACTCCAAGTGCTGGTCATTGCCTCCCGATATAGGCCCACCCTTCAGTCCCAGCCATCCTGCAGCAAGTAGGAGATCCAGCTTCCTCTGCTTAGGCCCACTATGCTGCTCATATTCTTCCTGTACCTGCCAGACAAAAGAAAGCTGGCCTCTCAGACCTACTACTAAGTCCTTTCCTGAATACTCTAAATACCTCCACTGAGGGATTACAATGAAAGAAAGACAGAGAGACAGACATAAAGAGGAAGAAAGGAAGGAAGGAAGGAAGGAAGGAAGGAAGGAAGGAAGGAAGGAAGGAAGGAAGGAAGGAAGTCACAACCAACATAGTACTCTAAATGCACAAGTCCAAGTGCACAAACAAAATCAGAAACCAAGATGACAAGGATCCCCCACAAGTAAATTCCCTAATGGAATTAGGTTCCTAATGGAACCTAATGAAACTGACTTGGAAGAATTTCCAAAGAATTCAAAAGAATTATTATAATAATGTTCAAACAATTCATAGAAGGCATGAGTATACTCCAAGAGCAAACAACAGTGACATGAATGAAGTAAAGAAGGCAATCCAAGATGTGAAAATAGACTTTAACAGAGACAGAGTTGCTGAAGAAAAGCACAACTGAAATAATCCTGAAAATGCAAAACTCAATAAGCCAAACATATACCTTAGTGGAAAGCCTTACCAATGGAATGGACCATAGGAAAATAGAGATTCTGGGCTTGGAGGACAAGGCAGAAGTCAATTGAGAAATTCTGAAATATATATGAAGAGAAAGTTGGACACCAAGAAAAGATCTAACCTGTATATTGTGGGACTAAAAGGACACTATCGCATTGAAGGCATAGAATATATTTTCAATAAAATTACAGAGGGGCTGGGCATCATAGCAAACAGTCTTGAATACCAGCATCCAGGAGGTAGAGGCAGGTGGATGTTCGTGAGTACAAAGCAAGCCTGTTCTACACTGTGAGTTCCAGGACAGTATTGCATAGTGAGACTTGGCCTCCAAAACAAAACAAAACAAACAAACAAAAAAATCAGAGAAGAACATTTCTCAAACCTAAAAAAAGTAATACCCATCCAAGTACAAGATGCCTACAAAACTCTAAATAGACAGGGTCAAAAAAGAACCTCCCCACAAAATATTATAGTTAAAACATTAAAAACACAAAATAAAGGGATCAACATCTATAAGACAGAAAGGTCATGACACTTATACAGGCAGACCCATAAACAGATTATCTGATTATTCAACAAAAACTTCTGGCTTTTCAATATATTCCAAGTTCTGAAAGATCTAAATTGTCAATCCAAACATTATATACAACCAGATTATCTACTAAAATTGAAGGAGAAATAAAATCTTTTCATGACAAAAACAGATTAAAGGAATTTATGATTCCCTAAGCCAGCTCTATAGAAATTATTAGAGTACTCCAGTCTGAAGAAAAGGATAAGCACACCCAGTAGGTCACAAGTAATAAATAATTCCAATAGTTACTCAAAAGATGTCTAAGAAAACAACATAAAAACAATATGCAAATAATTAATACACATCTCCCAATGATAATATTAACATATTAATATATCACTTAATATTAGTGGTCTTAATTGAATTGAGACCACTCTAATATTAGTGGTCTCAACTCCCCCAATAAATATACACAGACTATTAGACTGGATTAGAAAACAGGACCCATCTTTCTGCTGCTTCTAGGAAACAAACCTCATCATCAATAATAGACACTACTTTAAAATAATAGAATGAAAAAATTTATTCCAAGGAAATGTAACAAATAAATATGCATAGCAATTTTAATGTCTAACTAAAGAAACTTCAAACTCAAACTAGCCAGAAAGAGATAAGGTCACTTCATATTCACTATAAGAACAATCAACCAAGAGAATACTCCCAATTCTAAACATAAGCATACCATAACAGATGCACTCAATTTCAGAAAAGAAATATTGCTAGATCTAAAACCACAGATTAACTTCATTACAGTGATATATCATGGTAGGTGACTTCAACACCTCACTCTTACCAGTAACAGGTCATCCTGACAAAAAATGACCCCCCCCCCAAAAAAAACACCAAAAAAACAAAACAAACCCATTGGAGTTAAAGGATATCTTAAGTCAAACAGACACAACAGATATCTACAAAATGTTCCATCCAAACTCTAAAGAATTTACATTCTTCTCAGAAGTCCAAGAAATTTTCTAAAAAGATGATCACATATTAGGACACAAAACAAGTATCAACAATATATGCATATGCACCATGTGATTGCTTGTTACTTATGGAGGTCAGAAGAAGACATAGTTGCAAGCCACTTTGTGAGTGTTGGAAGCCAAAATTTATAATAGGTAAAGTGTGATACCATCCTGTATTCAACCTGACTTTGATGGAACAAAGCTAGTTATCAACCACAAGAGAAACTACAGAAAGTATGCAAACCTGTGAAGACTAAACAACACACTACTGAATCATAACTGGTTGCATATTTGAATAATGTCAAGAGAAGAATTCATATGCATATGTAATCACTTACAGCATACAAAGGCTCTAAAGATGTTTTGGGAACACTGGGGAATTAGTAAACTAGGCCTGGCAGCACACCCCAAATTTGCAACACTAAGGAGGGAGATGCAGTATACTGTAGGTTTAAAACTAGCCTAAGCTGTATAAGACAACCATGTCTCAAAAGTAAATCAAGTTTTTAAAAAGTTAAATCAAAAGACAAAAAATTTAAAAAAAAAAAGACAAAAAATAAAGTTACTTATAGGAAGACAATAAGGTGCACTTGAACTAAAATAAGCAGATAGAAACAAAGAAATATCTCATATATGTCAAGATGTATTCTAAAACTACTGTTATTCTTGTTTGTTTGTTTGTTTGTTTGTTTGTTCCTTTTGTGTTTATGAGAAGGCCTCAAATTTACAATTCTTCTATTTCAGCCTCCTAAGTACTAAGAATACAGACATGTGGCCACTGTGTACGACCTAAAACAACTATTTGTAGACTAGGCTGCTGTATACATGAATGTTCTGCCTGCACTTCGGTGTGTGCATCACATGTGTACTGCTCACCTACAGGTCAGAAGGAAGTGGAAGGTTCTTTTGCCATCATGTGGATGCTGGAAACAATCTCTGTAAGAACAAGTGCTATGTAGATAAAATTTAACTTTGTAATGTCTAAGTAGAAATTAGCAGATTTGCAAATATGCTATAACCTGAGAAACCTTCCAAAGTGCAATGAGAAAAAATAGTAAAGAGAAAACAAAGAAAAGTATTTTAGGCTAGGGGAGAGTAACAAGTACTTTTAACTGCTGAACCATCTCTCAGGCTGGCCTAAAACAATGTTTTAAACATATATGTATGTGTGAATAAGTGCACACACGGAGCTCAGAGAAGAGCTTGCAGGAGTTGCTTCTCTCCTTCCACCATGTGGGTCAGGAAATTGAACTCAGTTGTTAGTGCCTTTACGCCTGACCCATCTTCTCTCCCAGGCCCCTAAAACAATTTTACAATAAAAAATTCACAAGAATATGCCACATTTTTTAATTAATTAACTCTCTGTTAACAGTACTTTCTGGGCACTTGCTCAGGGTTTCATGAGCCAGTGCTCAGTCAGTGGGAATTAAGCAGAAAACATGCAAATCCCTACATTCCTAATTCAGAAAGAAAAAAAGACAATTGGTAAAACAAATATTTTGGGAAGTGTTCAATTAAAAAAGAAAATCAAGGCAAGGAATTAGAAAGTGATGCAGCAGAGAAATATGGAAAGAGATGATCTAGTGCCAAAGGGGAGGAGACATTGGCATAGAAATCCTAAATGAGGAGAAAGTAAAAGTCATGGGGAGAGCCTAAAGTATATATATCCCATTCCAAAAATCAAATAGGCATCCTTCTCAAAAATAAGTTAAAAACATAAAGGTGGTGTATATTCTACTTTATAGTTTGAGACTTTTTCTGAGGCTTTAAAAACATATATAATGAACTCACAGCAGATAAAAATTTACCTTTTTATCCAGATCCCCTGAAGAATAATCTTCTTCTATAGGATGCCTGAAGCATAGGTTATGCTGATGCCACCACATCCACTGAAAACCCACTACAGACAGTAGTTAATCTGAAGAAACAGGGTAAGGTGATGCGATTGATAGCCTCACTTGAATTTGGAACTTTAAAAAAAGTTCTAATAATGACACTTATACTGGGGAAACCTCACAGTGTTGTAGCACAGCATGCGATCAGCACCTAGTAGACCAGCTCCAGTGCGTAGCTAGGTTCCGTCATGGTGGAGTTTGTGATGTCACAATAGAGCTAAGAACATCACAGGCATGGGCCTACAATCAGGACAGCTAATAAAGGATTAAAGAAATGTGAATTCACAATAAAGCGCACCACTGACACTGTCTACTCTGCTACAGATCACATCTGTGTTATCTAGACTAAGATCAAGGACTAGAATCAAAATTCCTTTTCATGATCTAAGAAAGTTGTTGAAAACTGGCCCATTTCTATATATCTTGTACAAAAACGGTGTTAAATATTATCTCTAATATTTAAAAACTGAAAAGAGAAAAATAGAACCTTATAAAATGAACACATGAGGCCAGTCAATAGTAGCACATTCCTTTAATCACAGCAGCATTTAGGAGGCAGAGGCAGTTATATTTCTTTGAGTTTGAGGCCAGCCTAGTCTACAGAGCGAATTCCAGGACAGCCAAGGTTACAAAGCCAAACCCTGTCTCAAAAAAACAAACACATAAATTGAACACTTGAAGATGCAAAATATCTTATTTTGATATTTTTAAGAACTCGTTTAATAATGCTCACTAGCATTAAATAATAATGAATCATTTGGTCTTTCTAAGTTTTTGGTTGTACTGGGGATTGAACATTTTAGGCAAAACCCTTCCCAGGTGCTAGGGATAGAGCCCAGTTTCTCCCACTTGCTAGGTAAGTGGGAGTTTGTGATGTCACAATACACCAGTGAGCTATGCTATGCATCTCTAGCTCTATTTTAATGTAACTTTAAACTTGGTATCAGGGATTAAAAGCATGCATCACCATACCTAGTAGAGTTTTTGTTATTGTTTTGTTCTGGGTTTTGTTTTCCTTTGTGGGGAGTGAAGTGGAGTATCACTCTAGCCAAGCCTAGATTAGAACTAGCAATGTGAATAAGTTTTGAGCCCATGGCAATGTTCCTACCTCTGTCTCCCAAGTAGACTACAGGTCTGTGTCACTTCACCCAAGTTACAGCAAATATTTACAAGAACATCTAGGAAGGAGTCAAATTGCAATTATTAATATTCTAATTCATTTTATTATTTGATAATATTCTAAACTACCTCAAAAACAACTTCAAAACAGATCATCCTGGGGCTGGAGAAATGGCTCAGAAGTCAATAGCATTTACTCCTCTTCCAGAAGACCCAAGTTTGTTTCCCAAAATACATACTGTAGCTAACAGCCATTTGTAACTCCAGTTCACTGTATCTAACACCCTCTTTTGGTCTCGTTAGACACTGCATTAATGTGGTGCACAGACATATAAGCAGGCAAAACAATCACATCCATAGTGGTAATGGTTATCTTAAGTGTCCTTCCTTCCTTTCTGTGTGCCTGTTGGTTGCTGTCAAAAATAACAAGTTTGTGAAACCTTGAAAAATGGTCCTGAGCTGACCATGGTGGTGAATGCCTTTAATCCCAGCATTCTGGAGGCAGAGGCAGGTGGATCTCTGTGAGTTCAAGGCCAGTATGGTCTATAGAGTAAGTTCCAGGACACCCAGGACTGCACAAAAAAATCCTGTCTTGAAAAGCCAAATAATAATAATAATAATAATAATAATAATAATAATAATAATAGTATTAATAATAATAACAACAAAAACAACAACAACAAATAGAGGAAGAAGTATGGCATGATGGCACACACCTTTAATCCCGGCATTCATGAGGCAATGGTATGCATATCTCTAAATTCAAGGCCAGCCTGGTCTACCAAGTTCCAGGACAGCCAGAGCTACATAAAGAAACCCTGTCTCAAAACACAAACAAACAAACAAAAAAACCCAGTAATAACAAAATATAACAATGATACAGGGGTTTCATTGTTATATTTTGATACAGATGTATCACTGAAAAGCCCACACCAGTATGGGTGATAATTCACTAAAATTTATATCCCTAGAATTCTTTGTCCAACTTGCAGGCTGGTTCTATGGAGGATCCTCTCTTCTGACAATTGTTTACTGCTTATATGACCTTGGGAGCCTTGTAACTTTCTGAGCTTTTGAGTCACATAATTTTGTAAGCTTCTCAACTTAAGAGCCTCTCTCTAGACTCTAGGAAAGAATGTTTCCATTAGGAGGACAGAGCTACAGGACACTTCTGACCATCTTATATTCTTTCTGACTCCTCTTCCACAGTGTTCCTGGAGGATATCATCCTGAGTGAGGTAACCCAATCACAAAAGAAGTCACATGATATGCACTCACTGATAATCAGATATTAGCCCAGAAACTTAGAATACCCAAGATACAAGGTGCAAAACACATGAAACTCAAGAAGAAAGAAGACCAAAGTGTGGATACTTCGTCCCTCCTTAGAATGGGGGACAAAATACCCTTGTAAGGAGTTACAGAGACAAAGTTCAGAGCAGAGACTGAAGGAATGACCATGCAGAGACTGCCCCTTCCGGGGATCCATACAATAATCAACCACCAAATGCAGACACTATTGCATATGCCAGCAAGATTTTGCTGAAAGGACCCTGATATAGCTATCTTGTGCGAGGCTATGCCAGTGCCTGGCAAATACAGAAGTGGATGCTCACAGTCAGCTATTGGATGGAACACGGGGCCCCCAATGGAGGAGCTAGAGAAAGTACCCAAGGAGCTGAAGGGGTCTGCAACCTTATAGGAGGAACAACAATATGAACTAACCAGTACCCCTGAGCTCATTTCTCTAGCTGTATATGTAGCAGAAGATGGCCTAGTCGGCCATCATTGGGAGAAGAGGCCCTTGGTCTTACAAAGATTATATGCCCCAATACAGGGGAATGCCAGGGCCAGGAAGCGGGAGTGAGTGAGTTGGGGAGCAGGGCGGGGGTAGAGCATAAGGGACTTTTGGAATAGCATTTGAATTGTAAATGAAGAAAATATCTAATAAAAAATTGTTTTAAAAAAAAAAAGGCGGTGTGCGTGTCGTTCATTCAGGAAGTTAAGCATGGAGGCAGGTAATTAACCTGCAGCTGGGATTTATATATATGAAAAACACTGCTACAGAAGGGTAACTAGTATACCACTCCAAATGCTTTATTTAAAGCCCAAAGATAACTACAAATCTGTGTATCTAGAACTCTGCCAAGATTCAGTAGGTGTATATATATATATATATATATATATATATATATATATATATATATATATTTTAGACAGGGTTTCTCTGTGTAGCCCTGGCTGTCCTGGAACTCATTCTACAGACCAGGCTGCCCTTGAACTCAGAAATCCATCTGCCTCTGCCTCCCAAGGCGTGTGCCACCACTGCCCAGCTCAGAAGGTATTCTTTTAAACATTTATATTAAGAATTTGTTAACTTAGCCAGGCGTGGTGGCACATGCCTTTAATCCCAGCACTCAGGAGGCAGAGGCAGGCGGATTTCTGAGTTCAAGTCCAGCCTGGTCTACAAAGTGAGTTCCAGGACAGCAAGGGCTACACAGAGAAACCCTGTATTGAAAAACCAAAAAAAAAAAAAAAAAAGGATTTGTTAACTTTGTTGAGTATTTGCTAAACCAATAAATTCTTAAATGTACTTCTTTTGTCTGTGTATGTGTGTGTGTGATCATTCTCTGAATGAAACTATTTCAAAGTTTAAGCCCTAACTGAAGCCAGATGTGGTAGCTCATTCTTGGAATCCTAAGACTTGGGAGACTTAAGGCAGAAACATTACCTTGAGTTTAAGGTCAGCCTGTACTAACTACATTGTGAGTTGTAGGTCATCTTGGGATACAGAATAACAACCTCTCTTTTTAGTAGAGGTAATAACACCCCTTCTAGACATCATACAGTAATAAAAGCCCTTGTGGTGAGTTGAATAAGAATGGCCACCATTGGGCACTGGTGAGATGGCTCAGCTGTTAAGAGCATTAACTGCTCTTCCGAAGGTCCTGAGTTCAAATCCCAGCAACCATATAGTGGCTCACAACCACCTGAAATAAGATATGGACGCCCTCTTCTGGTGTGTCTGAAGACAGCTACTTATTTATAATAATAAATAAATCTTTGGACTGGAGCGAGTGGGGCCAATCGGAGGGAGCAGAGGTCTGAAATTCAATTCCTACCAACCACATGAAGGCTCACAACTATCTGTATAGCTACAGAGTACTCATACACATAAAAATAAATAGATAAATCTTTAAAAAAAAAAAGAATTGGCCCCCATAGACTCATGCTTGAATGTTTGATTCCCAGTTGATGGATTGTTTAAAAAGATTCAGAATATGGTCCATAAATGAAGCTGTGTGGGGAAATTTCTGAGACCTTGTGAGAAAACTCCAAGTAAAGAAAACAAGATTCTTTGTTCTTCTATTCTCTATTCTTCCAAAATATGGATTGTTCTTGGAATGTGCTTTCATGCCCCTCCCACTCCAGATTATTCATTGCAACTGGCTATTATTTCTTTATATGCCTTTATGGAAAAACATGTTTTTACCATGTGGTGCTGGTCCTGTGATTGTATACTTTATTCAAGTGACTCTTCGTAACCCTTAGAGGTTCACAACTTAGGCTCACAACTATCTGTACAGCTGTAGATTATCTGATGCTCTAATAAAGTTGGCTATTGCATGAAACTTTAGTTACCTCTTAGGCCCTGCTCTCCCAGGTTCATGTTGTCAGCTAGAGCAGTACCAGGAATCAGGTACCTGAAGTCAGCTATGAAATAATAGAGTGGGGATCCTCACAGAAAGAGTGGGTGAGCATAATGGAACAGAGACCAGGGAAGGCTTTGCCTTATGTCAAGCTTTTGCATCATTCCTTAAAGAAAGGAGGAGACAAGTATCAAAATCACAACTATTAGATTACTTGTACATTGTTTATGACTTAATTCCTGGTTTCCAGAAGAAGGAACTTTAGATAAAGAAGTACGGGACAGTGTCTGAAACAATATTGAAGAGGCAACAATAACAAGGGGAAAAGATCCCTGTTCAACTTTGGGTCACTAGACTGTTATCAAAATACTTATGACCAATTCCTTGAATGAATACAAGATCCTTAAAATTGGCCGTTATTTGTTTACGTGTTTCTATGACGACGTATTTGTCATGCCAGCCCGTCCTATGACTGTATACTTTACTCAGGTGTGAGCTTTACTTTCCCCGTTCACGCTCAAAAGTCAAACCAAATCCACCAGCAACCATGCCATTTCCCTCTGCTCCCCTACTGGAGCCTCCTTTAGATATGTATCCTCCATTGCTTGAAAATGACCCTGAGTGGTGGAGAATTTAATAATCAATCTAATCTTGAATTCTCTCTCCTTTCTGACAAGGATTTAGGAAAACCTATGAAAAAGCTACCTTTACAATTAAGGCAAGTTAGGGCACAGCAGGAAAATGGAATTCGTTTACCAATTCTTTTCCAGGCTCAGAAACTTGGTATTTTCAGTGCAATTTCAGCAAAATCAAAATGTTTACCTAATTTTGCACTAACCAATATATATAAAACTCCAGAAGGAGAGGCATCATTGGTCAGTCCTTGCATGTTATCTCGAGAAGCAAGAAAAGAACTACAGCTATTTGAATCCAAACTAAAAGAAGCATTTGTGATTCATGAGGACACTTCACTGCCTTTAAACTTACTTATTTTTCCCACTAAACTGTCTCCTACAGACATTATAGCATGGGAGGATAAGCTTTTGGAATGGATCTATTTGTACCATAAGGGCCATTAAATGCTAACTGCTCAGTTTGTGAAGCAGGGGAGACCCAGATGTCAACAATTACATGGGTTTGATCCTTGCTGTATTATATAACCCTTAACTAGCAATCATTTTTTAAGAATGTTTCACAACTCTGGATTTTCAAATTTCATTTGCAAATTATTGTGGAAGTATAGGAAATCATTATTCAGCGAGCAAACCCTGGATTTTCTCATACGAACAAAATTTGTAATCACAAAACTTGTCCAAAGTTCTCCCATTTCACAAGCAGATACAAATTTTATTGGTGGCTCACCTACTAGTATAAGAGGGCTCCATGGCTCAGATATTCATTAATCTATTAATACTTCCTTTTCCTCAGCCCAACAGATGGAACTGGCTGTTTTGACTCATTTTTTTTTACAGTTAGTTAAATATTATTTCAGACTGTTTACTATTGTAGAATTATGTCTAGCAGTAGATTCATACTCTTGCATGCCCGATCCCCTCTGGTTTTACTTGCAGAAGATAATTAGCAAGCTGATGCATTAACTTGCAACATTTCTTCTCCAGAAGAAAACTGGGAAGGGGTGGATATGCATCTGTCATTGCGGATGGACCCACTGAAACACTATGGATTCCTCTTCCTATCCGCCAGCCCCAGAAAACAGCAAGAGGGCAAGGAAACAGTAGCAATCGCCATAAAGATAGCAAACCTACAGCTGAAGGGCAAAAGAAGGTATCAGCCATATTTAAAAGTCAAGCCTGCCCAACTGGGGCCAAATGAAGGCCCCATGCACCCAAACGAGAAGTTACTTTACTAATGACTCCGGGACGTTGGGACCATAATAGACTCATTTATGAGTTTATTGAGTATACGAGGTTATGAGTCTATGAGAGCGGGTTGTATTTAATTTTTCCTTGAGATTTAAATCACTTCTTAATTGCATAGAACAGCATAACATTTGCATTCCTATTAGAAGGCATATATAGGCTTATGTTTTACCAGATACCAGAACTACTAATCATGTGGGCTCTTTTCAAGCTATTCTCTAGATTTTTCTAATCAACATAATAATGTAACTAATAGTACTGGACATAGTTTGGGTCTCAGTTTTTGGTGGCACAGTATTATGTACAATGCTTTCAATGTTCTAATATTATAGATTACTTGCTTATAGGATACTCATGCATCAAATGACAATTAGATTTATCTTACATCTCAAATCGAAACCATTCTGTGTCTCCTGATATTATGGGGGTGGGGGGAGAGATACAGAACACAGTCCATGAAATGACTTTTCTGAGACCTTGTGAGAAGACTCTAAGTAAATAAGACAAGATTCTTATAATATCTATTCCTCCATAACATGTGCTGTTCTTGGAATGTGCTTTCCAAGAACAGACAAGAGTGAGTTCACTTCAGATTACTCATTATAGCTGCTATTATGTCTATGAAGCAACATGTTTTTGCCATGTGAAGATTGAACTTGTAATAATAGTATGCTTTACTCAGGTAACTCTGGCCCTCAGAATATAAATTATTTTATCTTTGAATAAAGTTGGCTATTGAAGGGGACTTCAGTCAACCTTAGTTTTAGGCCCTGCCCATGCCCATTCCCAGGTTCATGCTGCAAACTAGAGCAGTAAACAGTAAGGATTAGGAGGTATGGCCTTGTTGGAGGTGTGTCACTGGTGGTGAACTTAGAGGTTTCAAAAGCCTACACCAGCAAGTCTCATATTCTGTGTGATTGCCTAAAAATCCAGATATAAAGCACTCAGCTACAGCTTCAGCACCATGCCTGACAGCCTGCCCCCATGCTTTCTGCCGTGATAATCATGGACTAACAACCCTCTACAACTATAAGCAAACTTCAAATTAAATACTTTCTAAGTTTCCTCAGTCAGGGTGTCTCTTCACACAATAGAACTGTAACTAAGATAACCTCAGCACTAGGAATGGATTAGTTGTCTTGGAGTTGTTGACAAGTGAGACCCAATAGAACCTATAGGTAACCCTCTAAAACAAGACAGAAGATTCTATTGCTAAAAATACCACATAGTGGAATCATAGAGCATGGAGATACCAATCTAGTAGTGACCTGAAAGCTTTATCCCTACTGCTAGCTTCCATATGCTGCAAAGTGCTATTTATGCTACTAAAGGAGAAAAATCATCATCAATCTTACCCAGCTGTGAACCGTGAAAGTTACAACAGTCATTGGCCTGGCAAGACATATTCACTGGTACAATAGTGGCATGAAGATGATGGAAGCAAACAATCACTTTCTGGTTAAATTTAAGGCCTGCTGGATAAGATGAAGCCATACCTAGCACCTCTGTCATGCCAAAAGCTTGTGGCTAGACAAGTCATAGAACCTCGGGCAGAGCCTACTACCATTCTGCTGTTAAATGGACATGGTATTAAACTGTCTCCTAATGGCTTATCATTGTACCCATAACTTAATGCAGCTCTCAACCCTGACCAGAGAAGTTTCTATATGTAATAGATGTAAACTGACAGATGCCCACAACTGGCGGAGGTACAGAGGCTAAGAGATTGTAGAAATGGCTGGATCTGGTGATGTTCACTTTAATCTCAGCACTCAGGAGGCAGAGGCAAGTGGATCTCTGTGGATTCAAGACCAGGCTGGACTATATGGCGGGTTCCAGGCCAGCCAGGACTACACAGTGAGGTTCAGTTTCAAAAACAACAAAAAAAAAATTATAGAAAGAGGACACAACATTGGGAAGGTAGGGAAAAGGGGGTTGGAATTGGAGGGGCTGGAAGAAGGGTAAATATAATCAAAATATGGTATGTAAAATTCTCAAAGAAACTAATAAAAATTTCAAAACCTAACTGATCAAGACAAATACATAATGGGCAAAAAGAAAATTTCCACTAACTTTAATAACTATGACATTAGAACTGTATATATTTGGAGTTAGCAAACCAGTCAAGTAATAACTTGGGAGTTTACAGCTACAAAGGGGTTTGTGTCAGAGGTCAAGCATATGTTACAATGCAAAAATGTCTTCTCATCAAAGTGAAATCAATTAGTATGGCTATATTTAAGATAACAAAAAAAAAACTTCACACAATTCACATTTCCATTTTAACTTTCATTGTAGCTGCCTATGGCCTACCTGAGCTAGAGTAGGAACAGAAATTTGACCAGTTTGCATATGAGCAGAGTTATGCTCTGCCACAGAACGTGTTTCACTTCGATCCTGCTGTGATTCAACTGTTTCCATGGTCATTTGCCTAAAAGACAAAAAGAAAAACCCATTAAGACAAAAATGACGATCTAGAAATATTGACTACTACCTCTACCTACCTTTCTGACATTCACTTCTGGCAGCCACCTTTACTACTTTTTTTATTGGTTTTAATAAGAAATAGGTTTTTTAGTACAGCCTTAATACTCTGACATTAATTCTCTACTCAATAAATTCAAAGTATGCTAAGGAAGTACTGTAATGTATTTTATGGGAATTAACTGTTTGGTACCTGCTGTCAAGCCTGATGACTTGAGTTTGATCCCCAGGATAGTATAGTTCAATCCCCAGGATGTATATACATACATACATACACACACACACACACACACACACACACACACACCACGTCATATATTACCTCTTTTCTTATCACCTTCTATCACAGTATCTGATGTTTGTATGGATGGGGTGAAGTGAAAGGTGCTATTTGTGAGATAGGATCTGTGTAGGCCAGGCTGGCTTTGAACTTGTGAGTCCTGGCCTCCCAAGTGCTGAGATCACAGTCCTACCACAAAGCCAAGGACAAGTAATGTGTTAAACTATGTGGAGCATGCTACATATGAAATGCTTTGAGAACACAGGCAGAAATGATGATGGCTGCTGAGGATGGAGTCACACAGACAGCACACTGAAGACTATGTAGGCAAAATTAAAAAAGAAAAAACATTTTCAAAAAAACTATCAGGGACACCCAGGAAACAATTTTTAAAAGTTAGGTTCAAAGAAGAGAAAAGGAAGTACATAGTTCACAAATATTAGCTAAAAAAATAAGGCAGCTTTAAAACTAGAATTAAAGTGTTCAATTAACTAGTAAGCTTGTAGTTTGAGGTCCTGCCAACTTATAAAATCAAATTAGGCAGGTAAATAAGTAAATTATCCTTGAATAAGAAAAAAATGACTCATTAGTGCCCCCTCCCCACTTAATATTAGGTCTCAGGTAGCCCAGTCTGGTCTCACACTTGGTATGTAGCCTAAGATGACCTTGAGCTCTTCATTCTCCTGCCTATATATCTGGAGGCCTATACTGTCATGCCCAGTTTATGTGCTGCTAAGGCTAGAACTTGGGACTTCATGCATGCTAGGCAGGCACTTTTATCAATTGAGCTACACTTGGACTGGGCCAAAATGTGTTATTTTCAAGTAGCTTTACCAAAAAGGCATAGAAAATTTATGTCCTTTTTAGAGACAAATCCGACTGATGATAAACAGACTATTTTCTGAGGGTAACCAAAAGAAAACTTGAAGATTTCTGATTTACAAAACACTGGAGAAAAAAGTTTCTGACCTGGATCTTGACATGGAGATCTTGAGGCATAGCGGCTGTGAATCCCAGAAGACTAAGGCAAGGAGGTCTCTGAGTTCAAGGTCATCTGGGACAAAGCAAGTCCCAGATCAAGGTGTGGTGGTACACACCTTTAATCAGGGCCACACCTTCTGCTGGAGACCTACATAAGGACATTGGAAGAAGAAAGAAAGATTCTCTTCTTCGTCTGCTTGCCTTGTGGGACTGAGGAAGTGGTAGATCCTTGGACTTCCAGCTGCTGCTGACCATTATTGGGGAGTTGGACTACAGACTGTAAGTCATCAACCAATTCCCTTATTATATAAAGACTACCTATAAGTTCTGTGACTCTAGAGAATCCTGACTAATACAGACCCTAAGGATTCCTCTAATTCTATAATTCCCCCAAGCCATCCACATAGTCAGGTATGTCTACTTTTGGCTGAGGATGTCACTCAGCAAAGCCAAATGTGAACACCAATTTCAGCTTCATCCCATACTCTACTATGCAGAGCACACAGTAAATCCTGAAGACATTAGCTAGATGGCTAAGTGATTTCAGTACATGTTATCACAACAGATATACATTCACACGTGCAGACCTGTGTGGCCACAGGTACTACCAATCTGCTTATCACTGGAATTTTCAGCTCTAGGCAAGACCTTCCAAAGAATAGGAAAGCATATCCACCTACCTTACATTTGTCCTCATATACTTTTTCCTGCCACATTTGCTCATTATTATTACATGTGTAATCAATGCTTTGTTCCTTCCCTGTTTTTCTTATTTATCCTGCAGTAAAATCACAATTTTGAATTAGGAGGTTATAACATTTTATTCTTTAAAAAAATTAAATCTCTCAGAGCTAAGCCAGGAAAATTATTTTTTATTGGAGATGGGGGTCTTCCTATACAGGCCTGGCTAGCTTAGATCAAATTCACAGAGATCCACATGCTTCTGCCTCCCACTGCTAAATAATTTAGCTTCTTTAGAACTAAAAACCAGAATTAAAGGCTGAAATGATTCTTCAAACATCAATTTATGCCAGATATGGTGGCACATACCTTTAATCCTAACACTTGAGAAGTACAGGGGAGCAAAACTCTGTGAGTTCCAGGCCACCCTGGTCTATATATTTCAGATCACCCAGGGTTACACAATGAGACCATCTAAGAAAACACACACACACACACACACACACGTGTGTGTATGTAGCTGGAGAAATGGCACAATATTTAAGAGCTCTTATACTCTTCCAAAGACAGTCGTTTGAGTGGCTCACAATTGCCTGTTACGCCAGCTCCAAGGGATCTAATTCTCTCCTTGGTCTCCACCATCCACTGCACACATATGCTGTACTCACAGAGACACAAATAAAACTAATTTCTTTTTTTGACACAAGGTTTCACTATACAACTCTGGCTGGCTGGAACTCGCAGTGTTAACCAAACTGGCCTGGCACTCAGAGATCTGCTCAACTCTGCAGATCTCCCAAGAACTGAAATTAAAGGTATACATTCAGCATGATACATCTTTTTAAAAAGTTTTTAACCATTTTATTTCTAAACATTTAACAATGTGAAATGAGGTTAAACTAGTAAATAAAAAAATAAAAACAAAATGTAGAAGATTATATCTCCAGTCCTGGAAAGAAGGATTGGAATTCAGGGATTAGCCATGGACACACTGCTCCCAGAACTCCAAGTGGGCCTCAATTAAAAACTGCAGTCAACAAACAAGCTTACCACACATTGGCACACCTTCAATCCCTGAACTCATGATGTTGACTTAGGGGAATCAGGAGTCACCCTTGGTCACCCCTGACTACCCATGGAGTTCAAGGCCAGCTTGAGCTATAAGATACCCTACATTAAAAGAAGGGAAAAAGGTAGGGTGTCTTTAATTCCAGCGCTTGGAAGGCACAGGCAGGCAGATCTGTCACTGGAGGCCTATCTGGTCTACAAAGTAATTTCCAAGACAGCCAGGACTACACAGAGAAACCCTATTTCAAAAAAAGAAAGAAAGAAAGAAAGAAAGAAAGAAAGAGAGAGAGAGAGAGAGAGAGAGAGAGAGAGAGAGAAAGAGAAAGAAAGAAAGAAAGAAAGAAAGAAAAGAAAGAAAGAAAGAAAGAAAAGAAAGAAAGAAAGAAAGAAAGAAAGAAAGAAAGAAAGAAAGAAAGAGAAAAAAAAGGGAGGGCTGGTGAGATGGCTCAATGGTTAAGAGCACTGACTGCTCTTCCAAAAGTCCTGAGTCAAAATCCCAGCAACCACAACCACATGGTGGCTCACAAATCTGACGCCCTCTTCTGGATTGTCTGAAGACAGCTACAGTTTACTTACATATAATAAATAAATAAATTTAAAGAACAAAAAAAAAAAAAAGAGGAGGGAAGGGAGATGGCTCATCAGTTAAGCTCTCCCAAAGGACCTAGGCTTGGTTTCCAGCACCTACACAGTGCCTAACACCTGTAATTTTAGTTCCAGAGAAGCCAATGCCCTCTTCTGGACTTCCCCCAGGTACTGCATGCATATGGTACAAAGACAGATATGCATACACTGTGAAATAAGGTAAAACTGGTGAAGAAAAAGATCAAAATGTACAAAATTTCATCTCAGAGCTAGTAAGAAGGCCAGGAATTCAGGATGTATGCCAGGAACGTAGGCAAAACAACTATACACATAAAATGAAAATAAATAAATCTTGGGGGGAAAAAGTGAAGAACTGACAAGACAGCTGAACTGATAAGGTATTAGCTATATAAAAGCATGGTGGTCTGATTTCAACCCCCAGAACCCATTAAGGGAGAAAGAGAGAGAACCAACTCTACAAAGTATCCTCTGATCAATAAGCACATCTTTCAACTTCCGGAGCATGCACATGCACACTAATGATGATGATGATGATGATAATTTTAAAAGATAAGGTGCCATTCCTTGAGATTAACCCTGTTACATGATGCTAGTAGCATTCCATGAGGAAACATTTATCGTCTTTAAAAGTCCTATAACCAGCCGGGCGTGGTGGCTCACGCCTTTAATCCCAGCACTCTGGAGGCAGAGGCAGGCGGATTTCTGAGTTTGAGGCCAGCCTGGTCTACAAAGTGAGTTCCAGGACAGCCAGGGCTATACAGGGAAACCTTGTCTCGAAAAACCAAAAAGAAAAAAAAAAAAAAAAAAGTCCTATAACCAAGAGAAAGGATAGGGACCATCAGCTCATTAAATACTAATCAGAATCTGCTATATGTCATGCTATTACACAAAGTCCTGGAGACACTCTACAATATAGGCACTCTACTCTCCAAGACTCTGCAAACTAAAGAGAGAACAGATATATAAACAAACAATAATGATCATATTTGAGCAATAACAATCACAGGACTATAAAGTGAAAACTGGTAATTTCTATATTTCACTATAAAATATTATAATTCATTGAATAATATAGTTCTTAAATTTCATCTTTTTATTATTCTGAGTTTATGTGTGAGGGGGTAAACCAGTAGATGTCAAAGTACAACTTTTTGGACTCAACTTCTCCTTTCACTGTGAGACTTAGAAATTAATCTCAGATCATCATCAGACCTGCACTTTTACCCACTACACCATCTTGCCTGTGTGATTAACTAATACACTCTGTTGTTGTTTGTTGCTGAAATAAAGTCTCACTGTGTAGGCTGCTGACCTAGAGTCTGCTATACAGACCACCTGGACTTGAATCTACAGACCTCCCCTCCTCCAATATGCTGAGATCAAAGATATGTGCCACCATTTTATATATTCTTAAGAATTAATGTTTTTAAAGTAAAGGAGAAAAAGTAAATAAAAATCTCAGCACTTATGAGGTAGAGGCTGACAGATCGCTGTGAGTGCAAAGCTACTCTGGTCTAACTATAAGTTTCAAGCCAGCAAAGACTACACTGTGAGATTCATTCTCAAAACAACAAAGAAATCATGACAAAGTAAAAGAAAAAAAAAAAAAACTGATGAAAAGGCAGTCAATGAAATTCAGGGACAGCTACCAGCTTCCTCTTCCTAGTGGCAGTCATCACTGAAAGTGCCTATTTCCTGGCATCACAAGCATGTCAAAAGAGTAGCCTCAATAACCAACTACACTAGATTCTGGCTTGGAATTATCAGAGAAATGTTTCACTCCTCTCAGGTCTCTCTGTTTCTCTCTTTCCTCCCCTCTCCTCCCCACCCCCCCCACCTCCCCCCACCCCCACCCCCGCCATCCCTGGCCCTGACTGACTGCCAACTAGCCAAGTCTATCTTTTTAGGCTCCATTTTCCTTAATGTCTCCTCAACATTCCCTACTTCAAATTCCAACCTCTTGAAGTATTTGTAACACTACCTTCTTCCAAATTAATCAGTTCTCGCTTGACTTTTGTTTTTGAAACAGGATCTTGGGGCTGGACAGATGGCTTGGTGGCTAAGAGCACTGGCTGCTCTTCCAGGACTTCATTTCCAATACCTACATGGTGGTTCACAAACATCCATCCATAACTCCAGTCCCAGAAAATCGGATACCCTCAGAAGCCTCTGAATGTGCCAAACATGCACATGATATGTAAAAATACACACAAAATGCCTATACACAAAATATAATAAACACTTGAAACAAGATCTCGCTCTGTAGCCCAGCCTACTTTCAAACTCATAGTGATCCTCCTGCCTCAGCTTTTTTTTTTTGTTTTGGTTTTTTGAGACAGGGTTTCTCTCCTGTGTAGCCCTGGCTGTCCTGGAACTCACTCTGTAGACCAGGCTGGCCTCGAACTCAGAAATCCGCCTGCCTCTGCCTCCCAAGTGCTGGGATTAAAGGCATGTGCCACCACTGCCTGGCTCTGCCTCAACCTTTTAATTGCTGCTGGGATTACAGGAATGAGCCTATTTAAACCACATCTGCTAATCTACTCATATAAAGTTGGCATTCTAGCTGGGTGTGGTGGTACATGCCATCAATTCTAAAACTAAGAAGACAGAGGCAGGCTGATCTCTATGAATTCAATGCTTGCCTGGTCTAAATAGCAATGCAAAACAAAAAAGGTTAGCATTCTCCAGGCCTCCAGGAACAACAATGCTCCATACTTTCCCTAGGCCATTTCATCTTTAGTTGATGATTCTCAATTTTCACTTCAGGCTATACTTCTCCTGTACACCATCCTCCAAAAAATCTGCCAGATGTTTCTTAGTGGTTGGCTCACAGATCTTAAACAAAATACTCCAAAGTTACACCAGACCTGCCTATACTCCTATTTCAATGAATGACAGAGCTACTAACTCAGCCACCCTAGCAGTCCTCTCTTCATACCTAATATCTTTGTCCTCAATTCCTGAGGTAGAAATGTGACTGACAAGTACAATATGGTGATAGAGGTGGGTAAAGAGCATTGTCAATTGATGGAGTAGGAACTAAAGTTCCACTACTTTCAAGCTGTGTGATCTGAGCCACTTATCTAATATCTCTCTCCAACCACATTCACTGTGAGCTTAAGGCTAGCCTAGTGCTACATTGTAAAATTCTACCTCCAATATATATATATAAACTAGTCAATTTCCATCATCAAAATGTCAAAGGCTTGGCAGCAGTATAGCAGTGTTTGCTTAACTGGTGAGCTGTGCTTATCATCAGGCTTCATTATGCTAGACACATTTGTTGCAGTTTAGAACTGTGTTAAACAGTACATTAGATAGTCAACTCATTTAAAAAGAGAGCAATACCTCTAAAAACTAAGATAAATATTTTGAAAATAATTTTCCCTCTAGAAACTATACTTTTGGGGGATAGAGAGATAGCTCAATAGTTAAGAGTACTTGCTGTCCTTCCAGAGGACCCAAGTTCAAAATCCAAAGCCATCTGTTTGTCCATCTGCAGTACATTTGATGGCACTGGCATCCTCTGCCACCTGCACTCACATGCATAAACCCACATGAAGGTACACACACATAATAATAATAATAATAATAATATAACTTTTTAAATTCTACTTTGGGATTGTATACTATAGGTAAAGCTGAATATAAAATACTGGAAAGAGCATTATAAAAATCAAAAGTACTAAGCCGGGCGTGGTGGCACACGCCTTTAATCCCAGCACTCGGGAGGCAGAGGCAGGTGGATTTCTGAGTTCGAGGCCAGCCTGGTCTACAAAGTGAGTTCCAGGACAGCCAGGGCTATACAGAGAAACCCTGTCTCGAAAAACCAAAAAAAAAAAAAAAAAAAAATCAAAAGTACTGTATAAAACATGTATAAAACAGTCAAAGTTTTAGGTCTTTATTCCCTTTAAATACCAAAAATAGAATCTAAAGCACTAAGATTATGCTTTGCAAGAAAGTACTGAAAGCAAAAAAAATTAAAAACTACAATTAGCACATCAAAAAAAAAAAACTATGGATATAATATAGTACAATGTGGTAAGAACACCTGGCATCTGCTATCACTCTCTACCACTTACACACACACACACACACACACACACACACACACACACACTCACCAAAGGGCATAAGCATATGTAGGTAAAATGCCCATACACATAAAATAAAATTTATAAAAATAAAAGCTAGGCAGTAGTAGAGCACACCTTTAATCCTAGCACTTGGGAGACAGAAACAGGTGGCTCTCTGAGTTTGAGACCAGCCTGATCTACTGAATTAGTCCAGGACAGCCAAGGCTACAAGAGAAAATCCCTGTCTTAGAAAACCACATATGGATGGATGGATGAATGAATGGATAATAAAATACAAATATATAAAACATGAATATAGGGAAACAGATACTTGAATTAGCCAGTATTCCCAGAGAAGAATTTAAACATTATACTTATCTAGTTTGGTTCTAGCTTTTATATCTGAACAAAATACCTAACGGGCTGGAGAGATGGCTCAGTAGTTAAAAGTACATGTTGGTCTTGCAGAAGACCTAGGTTCTATTCACAACACCCACATGTGACTCACAACTATCTGTAACTCTAGTTTCAGGACACTGAACTACTACTTCTGACCTCTAATGATAGCAGGCATGCATGTGGTGCATAGATATACTTGCAAGCAAAATACCCACACACATAAATTTTTTTTTTAATTTTTCTTTAACCAATACTTAAGTGAAGAAATACAACCAAATTTAATCCCTTTGGCAACTTTAATAATACAGCATCTACCCAACACCTGAGAAGTAGAAACAGGGCTGATAGCTCAAGGCAGCTCTCAGCTACACAGGAAGTTTAAGTCTAACCTGGGCAATATGACACTTGCCTCAAAACAATCAAATAAATAAAAGCATTGTAGGCTAGGAAGATAGCTTAGTGGGTAAGAATGCTTGTTCTAAAAGAATAAAAACCTAAGGACTGGAGTTCAAATTCTGAGCACCCACCTAAACAGTGAGGCACGAGTGTGCATGCCATTCACCCAAAGATTTTTAAGTCTGGCTCAAATGGTAGCTTCCAGCTCAATGAGATCCTGTCTCAAGGCAATTCAGCACACAGCAATAGATGGCACTTAGTATCTTGCTCTGGCTTCAGCATGAAGACACACAAAAGCGCATAGAGCACAGACATGTGAACACCATACATACACCCACACTAATCATAAAAATAAAGTGTCCAGAGTATCCACAAGGAGTAGCATGTGTCTTTATATATGATAAAGTTGTCCTAATTCCAAAGCTGAGGGCTTTTATCCTATTAAGCTTCTGAAACTATAGTTTAGGGGTGGAGTGTTCGCCTAGTATATGCAGGCCCAGGGTTTGATCTTGTTACTCATTGAAGAAAAATAATTCTCTAAAAACATTTTTGGTGTTTTGAATGAAAATGGCTTCCATGAGCTGTAATATTTTAATGTTTGGTCTATAGTTGGTTTAAACTATTTGGCAAGGACAGTGGATCTTGACCCTGATGCTATGACACATTAGTACAGTGCCTCATGTTATGGTGATTCCCCCAGCCAGAAAATTATTTTTGTTGCTACTTCATAACTGTAATGTTGCTGTTATAAATCATAATTTAAATATCTGATATGCAGAATATCTGATATTCAACCCCTGTGAAAGGGTTGTTTGACCCCCAAAGGAGTTATGACCCACAGGTTGAGAAACATTTGGCTTGGGAGGCATGGTTTTGTTGTAAACCAGGTATGTCACTGGAGTTAGGTTTTGAGGTTTCAAAACCCCACATCATTCTGTTAGGTCTCTCTGCGTAATGCTTGTGGATCAGATCTAGGTTCTGAGCTACCACCATGTCTGTCTGCCTGCTACAGTGCTCCTCACCATGATGGTCATGGACTCTAACCCTCTGGAGCCATGAGCCCAATTAAATGCTTTCTTTTATAAACTGCCTTGATCGGTGCTGAAAAGATAGTTAAGGGCACTAGTTACTCTTTTAGAGGTTCTAAATTCAATTCCCAGCAACCACACTGGGGCTCACAAACATATATAGCAGGAGCTGATGCCATTTTCTGACATATAGATGTGCAGATATACTCAAACAAACAAAAACATAAACTCCTTGGTCATAGTGTTTTGTCATGGCAATAGAAAAGTAAGACATTTCCAAGCAAAATAAAATAAAACTGCACTATCAGAGAAGTAATATAGACAATTTTCTGTTCTGAAAACCAGCCTTACTCTACATGGTGAGACCCAGTCTCAACAGAAACAGAAACAAATGCCCACTAACATTCCCTGGGATTTCCTTCTTCCTTCTCTTCCATCACCAGAAAACAAAAACAGTACTTACTACACAGTTGTCATAGTAAAAAATGCATTTTAAAAACTTCATGTATTTCTTTTCTGTTTGTGGGCAGGGAATTAAGATACAGGTAATAACCTCCCAAGGGACTCTCCAATGATAGACAGTGTTACACCACTGAACTAAAGTTAATTATTAATGTAACCCCTTAAGCTGTTCATTTATGAGCACTGTGTTACACATGAGACATTTTTTCCTAACATCTCTATGCTTAAATGTATGCACTGATATACTGAAACAATATCCAATGTGTTTATCTATTTTCAAAGAATTGAGGTTAGATAAGTTGATTTTGGCACACAACTATAATTCCAGCATTTGGAGGCTAAGGAAGGATTATCACAAATTCAAGAATATACTGGAACACAGCATGAGATCCTGTCTCAAAACAAACAAAAAACTGCTTTTATTTATGAAATTCATCAGTTTAAATTTTCAGATATTTCAGATGTTTCCCCATCAATCAATGTTCTAACACTGTTCTAAAAGCCTCTCAATGGCAAGAGTTCAAATTTTTGCTTCATTTTTTAAAAGTCTAGCTAAATGAAATTGGAGAGCTGGCTCAGCTATTAAGATCACTTTTTGCTCTTTCAGAGGACCTGAGTTGAGTTCCCAGCTCTCAACACCAGGCAGCGCACAGCCACTGTAATGCCAGCTTCAAATATCATAGGATTCATTCATTTTCTCTCTCTCTCTCTCTCTCTCTCTCTCTCTCTCTCTCTCTCTCACACACACACACACACACACACACACACACACACCTTTCAAAATTAAATATTTTTAAGTATTTTTAAAAGTCTATCTAAATGGGACAGGACATTTGCAAGCATCCCAGTAGAGTACCTAGCTCAATTTTATAACCCAATACTTACTTAATAACATGAGAAATTAAATTCTCATTAAGATTTGGCCAGAATTCCTATGTGTTTTTTGATAACATGCTATAATTCTAGGCAAGACTGTATATAGTCATGCAGCTACTCATTTCTGTAGGAAACCCCTTTAGTGTTGGAATGTATTTAACTTTTTCAGTAGAGAAATTTCATTAACCTTTGGACACAGTTAAAAACAAAAAGACTAAAAGTTCCTATGTCTTTTATACACTTAAAAGTTTATTTATATCTTACATATCTGGCCATTACATAACCAGGACTACATGCCTTTCTCAAAAAGTTTCAGTTAAATAATCACATTTATTAGCCAAAATACATAGTTCCTTTGAGGAGTGTAAGGTTCCGAGATTTAAATAAGTATCTTATGAAGAGAAAAAAGCTTGTTATCCCAAACTGGGAGACTAGGGTGAAAACACGAGCATAAATTACTCTAACTAATGTGATGCTGAATGAAGGTGGTCCGATCGGCCCCCGTTTCACTGCGCAGAAAAGCAACAAGCACAGAAGTCCCCCAAGCCACACCAGCACCAGGGCTCCAGTTAGGGTGCTGACTAGCAGACAGCAGCTTTCCCGGTAGGGTCCTGGGACCGAAGGCGCCTGCCACTAAAGCTGGCGGTTAGTTACGCCTGTAACAGGCGACAAAAGACCGTGTTGGACACGTCTCCCCTACTCCGGGTCTGGAAATCCAGTAGTCGACCCTCGGACCCCCAACTGCGACTCGCCCGGCCGCTCGCCACCGCATCTCCAGCTCTATATTGTGTGGGGACAAAATGACTCGATGGGGCAGTCCCTGCGCCACCCTTTTGGAAGAAATGGGGCACGTTATTTTCTATCTACACTGCGAACGCAACGCTGAGACGAAAGCGCTACTGCGGCCCCAGGACTGTGGTGAGCAGGACAGACGCCCTTTTCCTGTCAGACTGAGAAGCCCGAGCGGCCGCCCGGCTCGCTGACGGTAGGCTTTCTCGTCGGTACCAAGACGAAGCACGGAAGAGGGCGAGCGCAGGCAGCCCGCTGCGTGCCCCGGGAGCTCTCGGTGGCGAGCCGCGAGCGGGCGGCGGTGAGGGCAGGCCGGGCGGAAAGGCGCGTCCCGAGCAGCCGCCGCCCGCCGCGGGCTGTGATGCGAGGCAGGCGCGCCACTTACCCGCCGCGAAGGGTTTACGTAGCGGACCTCGTCACTGATTACGGACGGGAGGAGGTGGGGACGCAGAGCCCGACGGCCGCCGCCCAGGCAACCCGGCGGATGCGGCCGCACGTCGCGCTCACGTCAGCTCTGATGCGGTTGTCGCGGCCCCTCTGCCGACGCGAACAGAAAGCCGCGCAAGCAGCGGTCGGAACTGCGGCCTCGAGCCCCACCCTCCCCTCCCCCACGCCGATCGCCTCTCCTAGGGGACTGGGCCGGAGGAGAAAAAAGTTGCAATCTCGAACTCTGCCCCCTGCTGGCAGTCAGCGAGATTGCAGAGGTGACAATCCAACAATTAAATAGAACGGGGGTTGGGGCGGAGCCTTGGGGACGGGGCGTATTGGAGGAGGACACCTTGTTGAGGCAGATGACTAGGAAGAGCTAAGGGGTGGGACAGGAAACCGGAAGCCACATCCTCCGCGCGTGCGCTCGAAGTGTTCGTACTCTCCAACTACAACGATCCTGTGCAAAGCGTCGTCATTTTTTTTCCTATATACTTTCTAGGATGACTCTTGTCTCTGACCTCAATCCCAAAGTGTGGGGGTTCGGTCTCCGCCGGAGGCGCGTGCTAGGCGCTAAAGCCTGCCGAGTTCCCCGGCTTCAAGGGTGGTTCTGGAAACCGCCGCTAGGTCTGGAGTGTACTTTGTCGCGGTCCCTCTTCCTAGCCTGCCTCCTCGGTAGAACTTGTTTGCCTCAACGTACAAATACCTACAAGCCGTTGGCAGAAGTGTGGCAGAGGATAGTAAAACGGTTTGTTAAAAGCTAGGGACTTTTTTTTTTTTTTGAGCCTATTAATAATGGAGACTTTCGGTTTCAATCGTGAGATTTTGCATAAGGTCTGTAAAGCAGTCACCTACGTGATTAGCACCTTTGTAATACCTCCTCTTACTCTAAGCCCTCCTCAAGAGAGTCTGGTCCTCTTAAACACAGGGACTTTCGTTCTTAAAACTAAGCCACTATGCAATCCGAAACAAAAATGGACCAACACTCAAGACTGGCCATCTGGAAATCTCTAGTGAAAAGTTGCTAAAAGGAAAGGCCAAGAACAAGGTAGTACAGTTTCAGAAGGGATGTATTGTGGATAACAGAGTACTTGTAGAACAGGGGACGTGGCTCAGGATTACTATAGTTGTCTGAAAGGTGAGTAAGGGCTGGGGTGGGAGGAGGCACTGTAACAGAATGCTGCGGTTTACCAAATTTTGACCAACACAGTTACAATTACAAAAAAGGCAGATTAACACCTGGGCAGGGTGGTAAATGCCTTTAATCCCAGAGCTCAGGAAGCAGAAGCAGGTGGGATCTCTGTGAGTTCGAGGCCAGCCTGGTCTACCAAGTGAGTCCAGAACAGCCAGGGCTACACACAGAAACTGTCTCAAACAAAATCAGAATAAAACCTAATCACTTACAGGAGGTTTTGTTTCATCCCTTTAATCCCAGCAGTCTCTAATAAAGACAGACCTTGATGCCCTAATCTTCCTGCTCCAACTTGCAAAGCACTGGGGCTTTTTATAGTCCCAGCACAATCACACCTCTTTTAAGATCTGCAGATCAGTTTTTAAACCTGTGAGATAATCCCTCTGTAGTACTGTACTTGTACTACATGCTAAGCCATAGAAATGCCTCACATTTTCCAGCTCATGTAGATAGCCTTTTTTCTCTCCATTTCCATGATAATTGCTTGGTTCTCTACTGAAATTTTATCATCCTTTAAGACAGCTAAATATCACTTCTTTTTACTTTTGTTGTTTGAGGAGTGAGGGGTTCCTGGGGATTAAATCTATGACTGTAGCCTCAGGCATGCTTTGAAAATTCACTAGTACTAAGCTATGACCCCAGCACTATCACCCCTTTTCCTTTCTTCTTTAATCTTCAGAAGGATCTCACTAATTCACATTTATCTTAAAATAATTTGGGGGCTTGGGCTGACCTTGTGTTTTCAGATCCTTTTGTTTTAGGTTCCTAAGTAGCTGGAACAGTAAGCCTAGGCCATAGGCTCATGCCCTACTCCACCTCTGTTGAAGAGAGTTTACTTACTACTGTCTTGTAAGAGTCTAAAGCCTGAGAAGACCCAAAACCACCCATCACCAGCACCACCCAGTCAATCACCATACATTCTCTCTTCCAATGCTGTTATCCTCTGCCTCTAAGTGCTGTGGCATGGTCCTACTGACCTGGTTTCATTTAAGACCCTTCTGAACTTGGAATGAATCAGACCATCAGAGATGCGAGATCTTTGTGCATTTGAGATTCTGGAACCTACAGGAAATAGGAGACCACAACAGAGCAAGACCAAATTTATAAGTCTGTGCTTTAACTAATTGAATGTTGAGGGAGGTGTCCCCCGCCCCCATAAAATTTGGATGACATCCAAAGGGGGATATGTGCAGGTCTTTTTTGCTAATGCTTTTGTAAAAAAAAAAAAAAAAAAAAAAAAAAACTGGAGTTCAGGGAATAAAATAGTCAAAGAAAAATACTGGAAAAGCAAGTTTCCTGAGAGCTTGAGTAGACTACATACAAAACCACCAAGATATACCTGCATAAAAACCAAAATAAAGTTGGCATTCACAGAAGACTAGTTAGTAACTGCACTAGTTACTAGCTAGTAAATCACACTAGCTAGTAACTGCACTCAGCATTAATCTGGCAACACTGGGCACTAAACAGCATGGTAAATTATGGGGTCAAACAGCAGCACTGTGCAAATGTAAAGCCACAGGGAGAAGAGTTAGAAGGAACTTTGAAATTCTGGTTTTTAACTTTGTTCAACATCTTAACAATGCTTTGCTTGCTTGCTTGCTTGCTTGCTTGCTTGCTTGCTTGCTTGCTTGCTTTTGTGACAAGGTCTTACTATCCAGCCCAGGTTGGCCTCAAACTTTTGATCCTCCTGTATCAACCATCTGACTGCTATGATTATAAGTATATATGCCATTCTTAGCAAATTTAAAACTATTTTCTTTTTTTGTTATTGGTGATGTTTTTGTTTGGTTGGTTGGTTAGTGTGGGAAGCCATTCCGAACTCCCTGGCCAGCCAGACAGAAATCTGTGCCAGGCAGTAAACAAACCCATATTTGGTGGATGGCTCGCCCTTAATCCCTGATTGGCTGAGCAAGCCTGCCTGGTGAGGTGATGTGACCTGTGGTGATTGGTTGAGGCATGGTTGTGGCTTGAGTGGATAAAAACACTTGTACCCCGAGACGCGGGGGATTTGATCAGAGAAGCTGCCTAAGTAAACTGCTTTAAGAAGAACCGGTGGTTGCGTTTTCCTTGCTGGTCGAATTGGACACAAGTGGTGCCAAAACCCGGGACCAGACTCCCCCACCGAAGAGGTTCAGAACTTTCTGCAGTCAGGGTCTGTCGACAGGATGAGTACGGTAAGTAACTCACCATCCAGGGGTTGGGATTAGGCTCTCGGTAAAGAGACAATAAAGGCTCTCGGTAAAGAGACAATAAGGCTCTTGGTAAGAGACAATAAGGCTCTCCAGCTCTGGAGATGAGAAAGTGAAAGTAAGAGGGTAGTGAAAGTAAGAGGGTAATAGGGACAGTCTATGGATTACTTTCTTTTTCTAGCCATTTGGGTAATTTTTCTTACTGCCTTTTGGTTTAAGGACTGGCCAAAAGGATGGCCGATTCAGGATTCAGAACAAATATTACAAGGCCTGGGCTATGCAAAGAGCCCAGACATAAGTGCCAGGATGCTCCCTTAGAAAGATAAGGAAGGGCATGATGGGATGTTTCAACCATATGTGCTTGAGCTGCCCATTACCTTATGGGGTAGGGATTTGTTAAAAATAGTGTCCTATTTAGGAGCAAAGATCGCCCCTACGGCCATTTGGCCTCAAAAGATACAGTTAAGGGTTGATTCCTTGCATGCTTTAAATGATTTTCAGAAATTGTTAGGCAATATCAATTGGATTCAGCCCTATTTGAAGATCCCAAATGTTAAATTAAAACCTCTGTTTCAAATTTTAGAAGGAGACTCAGTTAAGTTCCAAAAGGGAATTAACACCTGAGGCTAGAAAGGCCCTTACCCTAGTGGAAGAATTGATTAAAGCCCAGCTTCAGCATTGTAGAGAAGGGTTACCCATCATTTTGATAATATTACCTACTGAGATGCAACCCACAGGATTATTGTGGCAAGAAGGCCCATTGTTATGGATCCATTCCAAAATATCCACTGGGAGGACATTAGATCATTACCCTACAACAGTGGCTTCTTTAACCTTGTTGAGAATTCAGCATTGTTTACAATTTTTTGGTATAAAACCCAGCTCTATTGTAATCCCTTATGATGGGTATCAGCAAAAGGTCCTAACAGCAAATATTAATGAGTGGGCTATTTTAGCCTGTATTAATGAGGGCCTATTTGATAATCATTATCCCAAACATCCATTAATGACCTTTTTTAAGGAACATCCACTCATTTTTCCTCAAGTGGTGAGGAAAACACCCATTAAGGTGCAGTTAACGTGTTTACGGATGCATCAAAAACCGGATGTGGAGTATATATGGTAGAGGGGAAAGATCGTGTGGTCAGGCAGTATTATCCCTGTACTCCACAAATGGTGAATTTACAAATAGTTATTGAGGTCATTAAAGATTGTGATTTTCCTTTTAATCTAATTTCAGATTCACAATATGTAGTTAATTTAGTTTTATCCCTAGAAAGTGGCTGGCCAAATAAAAGCTCGTAGTACCATCCAAGCCTTGGCCTTACAATTACAGAAGTTGCTGTAGGAAAGAGGCCAACCATTATATATTGGACATGTCCGTGCCCATAGTGGGCTTCTAGGGCCCTTAAGTAGGGGAAATGATATTGTAGATAATTGTACTCATATGGAGTTCATATTTTTAGCATCACCTATGGAGTTAGCCTCACAATTTCATTCTAAATTTCATGTTAATGCTAAAACTCTTCAGGGAAAATTTGGAATCTCTAGAGCACAAGCTCGGGATTTAGTCACTACCTGTGGACGTTGCCTAGAGTTTCAACACCCACCTTCTTATGGAGTGAATCCTAGATGATTGCTCCCTCTACAGGTGTAGCAGATGGATGTGACACATTTTTCAAAATTTGGCAAATTGAAATACGTTCATGTATCCATTAATACGTGTTCAGGAATAGTTTATGCATCTCCCATGGCAGGGGAAAAGGCTCTCATGTTATACAGAATTGTTTGGAGGCCTGGGCAGCTTGGGGTAAGCCCCAACAACTTAAAACAGACAATGGCCCTGCAAATACTGCCAAAACCCTGGTGTCTTTTTGTCAACAGATGAAAGTACAAGTTAAACACGGCCTGCCATATAATCCTCAAGGCCAAGGAATCATTGAACGAGCACATAGAACCTTAAAAGAATTATTAATAAAACAAAAAGGGGGAATAGGCTATGGCCATACCCCAAAGATAAGACTCTCCTTTGCTCTTTTTACCTTAAATTTTTTGCAATTGGATAAGGAAGGTCGCTCTGCTGCTGAACTACATGCTAATACCAGCCCCAGTAAACTGGGGTATGCTAAATGGAAGGATGTGCTTACAGGATCATGGAATGGTCCGGATCCCATGTTGGCCTGAGCGAGAGGGTCTGTTTGCATGTTTCCACAGAATCGTGCAGAGCCAGTGTAGGTTCCAGAGTGGCTAGTGCGACACTGTCAAAATGAAGAAGCTGATCTTGCTGGTGATGAGCATGTGCCTGCCCCTAATGGGTGTCGGTGTTTAAATTGGACTGCAAATTTTGATGGCAAGATGAATGAGCTTTGCTCGGCGATTATCACTGTAAATTCTACCTGAGTGGATCCTGGCTTAGCATCGGGAAAGAATGGGCTAAGATAGGTGCCCTTGCTGTGGCCCTTGTTTTGGCATGCATGTTGTGTGTATGGTGTATGTGTCAGTTATAGAATGCCCAGGTCCACACTGTCGCCATGGTGGTGCAAGCTTTTGCTGCAGTGGAAGCAGGGCAGTCACCTCAGATTTGGCTTGCTGCCATGAAGAATGAACAACGAAGCCATCGCTCCATAGGGTTGTAAGGCTAAGCACTGCACAGGGGTTAGTCTGGAAGCTGTTTGACGATCTCTGAGAGGTATGTCTAATTGCATGAGGCTTAAGTGTCCTAGTGTCCTTCCCCCAGGAAAAACGGCATGGGAGTAGGTCAGGGTTGCTCTGGGTTAAAACCTGTGAGCCTAAGAGTCAATCCTTTACATGGCCCCTATTTCTGTACACTGGGGATCAGACCTCTATCTTCACCCACGGAGCTTGCTTCAAAAGAATATAAAAGGGGGAATTGTGGGAAGCCATTCCGGACTCCCTGGCCAGCCAGACAGAAATCTGTGCCAGGCAGTAAACAAGCCCATATTTGGTGGATGGCTCGCCCTTAATCCCTGATTGGCTGAGCAAGCCTGCCTGGTGAGGTGATGTGACCTGTAGTGATTGGTTGAGGCATGGTTGTGGCTTGAGTGGATAAAAATGCTTGTACCCCGAGGCGCGGGGGATTTGAACAGAGAAGCTGCCTAAATAAACTGCTTTAAGAAGAACCGGTGGTTGTGTTTTCCTTGCTGGTCGAGTTGGACGCAACAGGTTAGGTTTTGTTTGGTTTTTGAGACAGGGTTTCTCTGTGTAGGTCTGACTGTCTTGGATCTCACTCTGTAGACCAGGCTGGCCTGGAACCCAGAAACCCACTGTTCAACCTATTTTAAGATAAAATTAGTGGACTGATAAAAAGAGACCCACTAAAGATGAAATTGAGCTCTACTTTCTCCAAGAAGGAGGACATGGATGAAAATATCCTTTATATGTCCTTGTTAGAAATGAAGATCGTGTAACTGGGTATAGTGGCACACCTTTTAACCCTAGAAACTTGGGAGTCAGAGGCAGACAGATCTCTTAGTTCCAAGCCAGCCTGTGTGAGTTCCAGGACAGCCAGAGCTACATAGAGAGACCCTGTCTCAAAAGCCACAAAGAACATCAGGTAATGAACATTAATGTTATTTTGTACAGGCACTGTGTGTTGACAGTAAAGGTGAGAGCTAGAGAACCTCCACCATTTTTAGGGAAAAGAAATCAGGGCCAGCAAGATGGCTTACCAGGTAAAGGTGCCTGCCACCTAGCCTAGAAGGAGAAAACCACCTCCTGAGAAGAAATGTGTGGACACTATTAGAAAACAAACCAGTCAGGAGTAGGAGGAACAAGGAAGGGGAAGTTGGAGAGGACAAGAGCTAGTAAAGGAATCTTTTTTAAAACTAATTTTTAGGGCTGTTGATGTGGCTCAGTGGTAAAGGCACATGCTGCCAGACCTGCTAATGTAAGTTTGATCCTTGGGATACATATGATAGAAGGAAAGAACCAACTCCCATAAATTGTCCCCTGACCTCCCACACATGCACCTTGGCTAATGAGCACACACACACACACACATCTAGATCTCACATAGGAATGAAAACATGGAATCATTTCTCTTTCTTTCTCTACATCACTCTCTCTTGTTCCCTCTCTTCTCTGCATTAAACTCACCATTGCCCTCACATAGCCCAGCTTTGACTTTCCTGTCTGTAATGCCTGCTTTTGGTTGTCAATTTGACTACATCAGGAACTAACTAAAATGCAAATGATTGAGAACACCTGTGAGATATAGTTTTCTTCTTTTTAAAAAATATATTTATTTTTATTTATTTATTCTTCTCTCATATGTTACATCCTGACCAAAGTTTTCACTCTCTCCTGTACTCCCAGGCTTTCCTTCAGAAAAGAGCAGGTCTCCCAGGGGTATCAACCAAACATGACATAACAATTTGCAGTATATCTAGGCATATATCCTCATATCAATGCTGAACTAGGCAGCCAGGTAGGAGAAAAAGGGTCCCAAAAGCAGGCAAAAGAATCAGAGATACCACCACTTCCACCACAGTTGGAAGTGCCACAAGAACACTAAGCTACATAAGCATAACAACATATGCAAAGGACCTAGGTTAGACCTATACAGGCTTGCTGATTATCATTCAGTCTCTGTGAGCTCCCATGATCCCCTGTTAGTTGATTCTGAGGACCCATGTTCTTGTGATATCCTTGAACCCTCTGGCAACTACAATCCTTTTTCTCCCCCTTCCAAGGGATTCCATTAGCTCTAACCAAATATATGGCTGTGTGTCTCTGCATCTGCATATCAGTTGCTGGATGAAGCCTCTGCAGTAATGATTATCCTAGATCCTAGTCTAGACTATAGGAGACTATTACTATGAATCATTTCATTGATTTTTTTATTTTTAATTTTTTCCAGTCATATTTGATCTTTTCCTAGGTCCCTGGGCTATCTGGCCTCTGGTTGCTGGAAGTGTCCCAAAAGAGCTTCCTAACATGGAATGGGTCTCAGACTGGACCAGTCAGTAATTGGCTACTCCCACACGTTCTAGTCTACCTTCACTCCAGCAAATTTTGCAGTCAAGACAAATTGTAGGTCAAAGGTTATGACTGGGTTGGTGTCTCTGTTCCTCCACTGGAAGTCTTGCCTGGTTACAGAAGTTACAAGTCTTTGCTATGGTCAGCCTTGTAGATTCCAGGGAGTTTCCATTGCACTACATTTCTACTTCACCCCAGAAATGACCACCAATTCCAGCCTTTCCCAGTACTCTCTCCCACCCTCGAAATCTATTTTGTTTCCCCTTCCCAGAGAGATCCAAACATCCCACCTTGACCACTCGTTGTTATATAGCCTCTCTGGGTCTGTGGATTTGTAATATGATTATCCTTTATAGCTAATGTCCACTTATAAGTGAACATATACCATGTTTTCCTTTCTGTGTCTGGGTTACCTCACTCAGGATGGTTTTTTTTTTTTCTAGTTCCATCCATTTGTCTGAAAATGTTATGATGTCATTTTTTTTTAACAGCTGAGTAATACTGCATTGTGTACCACATTTGCCACACTTACTTTATCCATTCTTGAGTTGAGGAACAGCTAGGTTGTTTCTCGTTTCTGGCTTGTTGGCATGTAGAAGGATGCAAACAGATCTATATCTATTACACTGCACAAAACGCAAGCCCTATTGTATCTAAGACCTGAACATAAAATCAGATTCACTAAACCTTATAGAGTAGAAAGTGGGGAATAGCCTTGAACACACTGCCATAAAGGACAACTTCCTGAAAAGAACACCCATAGCTCAGGCACTAAGATCAACAATTAATAAATGGGACCTCAGGAAACTGAAACAATTGTGTAAGGCAAAAGGACACTGTCAATATGACAAAAATGGCAGCCTACAAAATGGAAAAAGTTTTTTTTTTTTAACCAACTTCACATCTGTCAGAGGGCTACTAGACATAAACAATAATCCAATTTAAAAAATGGGATACAGTCAGGAGTAGTGGTACATGCCTTTAAGTCCAGCACTTAGGAGGCACAGACAGCTGGAACTCTGAATGTGTGGCCAACCTGGTCTACAGACTGAGTTCTAGGACAGTCAGGGCTACACAGAGAAACCTTGTCTCAAAGAAGCAACCAACCATAAAATGGAGTACAGATTTAAACAGAATAAGAGAGGAATCTCAAATAGCTGAGAAGCACCTAAAGAAAAGTTCAACATTCTTAGCCATCAGGGAAATGCAAATCAGAACAACTTTGAGATTCCATAGCCAAGATTAAAAAACAAACAAACAAACAAACAAAAAAAAAAAAAACACAGAAGTGACAGCTCATGCTGAGGAGGATGTGGAGCTAGGGGAACACTCCTCCATTGCTGATGGGAATGCAAACTTGTATAGCCCTTGGAAATCCATATGGCTGTTTCTCATAAAATGGGACTCAATCTACCTCAAGACCCAGCTATACCACTCCTGAGCATATACCCAAAGGTATACCACATGACTATGTTAACTATGTTAATAGCAGTTTTGTTTATTTCTTTTTGGTTTTGTAATTGTGTTGGATTTTTGTTTTGTTTTGTTTTGTTTTGCTTTTTGTTTTTCAACACTGGTTTCTCTGTGTAGCCTTGGCTGTCCTAGGCCATGTTCTGTAGAACAGGCTGGCCTTAAGTTCAGAGATCTGCCTGCCTCTGCCTCCTCAGTGCTAGTATTAAAGGCGCATACCACCACTGCTTGGTTGAAGTAGTTTGAAATGGGAAGACCTACTTGTAATCTGAATCTTTGATGTGAGAAGATAAACCTTTAATTCAGATCATTTAAAATGGGAATATCTACCTTTAACCTGGGCCACACCATCTGTTGGCAGCACATGGAAGAAGAAACTTTGCCTGCCTGTTCTCACCCTGATTTAGCAAGTCCATTCCTTCTCTGGCATTAGAGCCTACATCTGGAGACCAGCATTTACTGAAGACCAGCTGGTACATCCAGCCTCATGGGCTAAACAACTACTGATTGAAATAGAAGCATATGAGATTGAAACACTCATAAATCTTACAAGATTCAGGAAGCTCATAAAATTATGAGAGTCATGAAACTCCTCCTCAAGGTTATGTAAACAGCAAAGAGTTTCAAAGTGGGCCTGTGGGTTGGGCAGGGAGCTTCAAGGTTACAGGTTTCTTAGCCGGCATGGTGGCACACGCCTTTAATCCCAGCACTCGGGAGGCAGAGGCAGGCGGATTTCTGAGTTCGAGGCCATCCTGGTCTACAAAGTGAGTTCCTGGACAGCCAGAGCTATACAGAGAAACCCTGTCTCGAAAAACCATTTAAAAAAAAAAAAAAAAAAAAGATTACAGGTTTCTTATGTTATCACAGATCCTTCAGTTGCCTTTGTGTAGTGAATTGGCCTAATACTACTTACATTCTAATGCTAAATACCAGTTTCTCAAAATGTGGTTACCTGAAAAGAACAGACCATCTCCCCAGTTTAACTTGTCAATAAAAATCTAGAGCCTGTGACTGGACAGTGGAGGTAGAAAGATGGGACTGGAGGCTAGAAGAGGGGGTTGCAGAGAGAGGGGGGAAGGAAGAGGAGGAAGAAGAGGAAGAGGAAAGGAGGAGGAGGAAAAGGAGGAGAAGAAAGAGGAGGAGGAGGAGGAATTGGTCATGGACCAGAACTTCTTGGGTAGGAGAAACAGCAAGTAACAAGGGGCTTTATAGCTGGGAAATAAGTTAGTATATCCCTAGATCTGCCCAGTCTAGGCATATGGCTTGTAAATAAAATATCTGGGTTGTATTTATCATTAGGATTATAAAATCCAGCACCTCTGAGTCACCCATGCTCCTATAACTAACCCTCACATGTACTGTAACACAAATAAACAACTGAGTTGCCAATCAAGAATGGGGTAAAGGGTATAGGGGACTTTGGGGATAGCATTTGAAATGTAAATGAATAAAGAAAATATCTATAAAAAATCTAAAATAAAAAATAAAAAAAAAGAATGGGGTAAAATGGTTTCTTTGATCTGCCATCAGTGCCCTGTCTGTAGTGAAGAAATATTTGCTCATCTCCCCAGAAATGTCATGCAAACCAAGACTGACAGAAGCAAAGAAGAGTTGAGGAGGAGCATTTGCACAGGTTCTGTGGTACAGGATAAGACATCCAACGAATGCTAATAATCTTTGATGGTGGAGCATTCATGAGACAATCAACGTGACCTTTCCCCATTTCTCAGTAGATGAAAAATGCCTCTTTCCTATCATGCCAGTTGTATGGTCCCCACGATGATTGATAAAGCATGTACCTTAGGCCAACCTGTCTGAGTATACAGCATCCTATGGAAGAATTCCAGTGTGGCTTCCTTTCTCTACATGGTTTGGAGTACCATGCCTCCTCAATGGACACATATGCCCCCAAGTCATCTGAGAGAGTAGGGAGAATACTGCAATCCCTGACTGGGCACATGGAACATGAATATCAGGAGGCTGGGTTATGTGGTATAAGGTAAGATGTCAGCTCAGGGCCTTTGAAAAGTTCCATGAGGCCCCAGAACATGAAGGCCCCGCCTTTCCAAGAAGTGAGAGGTTGATGGAGCATGTAGGCACCTCTCCCTCCCTGGAAGGGAGAGGCTGATTACATTCTTCAGAAAAACTGCAGAGCAGACATCATTTGCCATCTGCAGATATAGTACCAATCAGTTTAAAGGTCACACTGTCTGCCAGTCATATTGTGCCTACTTGCCGATGCTCTATTCTGCCACTGGAAACTATATAAAAACTAGCCAAATGAGCCACCCGGGGTTGCCTCTCCTTTGAGTGTAGGATGTTCCCAGCACACTGGAACAATAAACTCTTGCTTTTGCATCGATCTCCAGTACCATGTGATCCACTCAGGGGGCAGGGCAGGTGGTCCCCAGTAGCTAAGGCTCATCAGAGTCTGACATTGTTGCTTTTACTGTGGGTGGTGAGACATGCAGCAGAGGTTCAGCTGTCTTTCTAGACACAGTGTGCTCCTGTAAGGAAAAAAAAATACAATGGAAAAAAACAACACATAGATGTTATCCACTACACCAACCTCAGATTTGGCAGGAAAAATATGGATACAAAACCAGAATGAAGTAGAGACATGGGGAAGGGGCTGAGGAAGGGGGGAGGGGTTGTTTGTTTGTTTGTTTTTTTACAGCTGGCAGGATACAAGAAAAAGAAATTGTCCCTGATGGACTCACATGAGTCGTGAGGTATACTTGGTTATTGAAGACTGGCTGGAGCATCATAAGTATGAGGGACCGGAGGGCAGTAGAGAAGAATTATTGAGGAAGGTGGACACTTGTACTGCATGAAGCCAATTCACAGTGGACTCTGTTCACAGGTGACTTAAGAAGCTGAGGTCAGCAAGATGACACAGTATAAAAAGGGCTGGAGAGATGGTTCAGCAGTTAAGAGAACTGACTACTCTTCTGAAGGTCCTGAGTTCAAATCTCACAACCACCCTTAATGAGATCTAATGCCTTCTTCTGGTGTGTCTGAAGATAGCTACAGTGTACTTACATAGAATAGTAAATAAATCTTAAAAAAAAAAAAGTAAGAACAATAGAAAGGCAAAAGCCACATACAAGCCCAGAGCCCATTAGAATAGCTGGCTCTATCAGAAGGTATAGCAGGAGAGAGTGTAGCCGTGCTTCACCATAGGGCCTGAATGGGGAAAAGCACATGCTAAGCAATCAACTTCAATTCCCAGCACTGTGTAAATGGGGCATGATGCCACTGTAATTTCAGTGTCCTGAGGTGGTGTATGCTGGCTCGAAGCCTACATGAACCGAGTACACCTGGGAGGCAGGCTGGGGCTGAAAGAGACAGACTGGGAGAGAAATTAATGCAGACCAAGACACGTTTCTGTTCAAGGACCGCAAGTTTACTAAGAGACTGTGCTTATAAAGGGGGAGGCCCATCCCCCTGCCAATCCATTCTTGTTGTCTGGAACCAGCCTGTAGGTAAGTTGCAGGATAGGATGTGTCTTGGAGGAGAGCAACAGTGTGTGACAGAACAATAGAGCCATCTAGGTCGGAAGGCTCCACCCCAGGTGGTCTCATTCTCAATGGCAGCAAGGTTTGCATCAGCCCGCTTCAGGCTGGGGGAGGCTACAACTCCCCCTCCCCCAATTATATAATAAAAATAGCTGGACCAAGACATAAAATTTATTTATGCTACATAGTCCTGCCTGGGAGTTATGGTGGCTGGCAGCTGTGCCTGTTTTAGGAAATCTCAGATTTTCCCAAGCCATTCTTATCCGTCAAGGAGAATATATGCAGCTTGTTTGTGTTTATTTTGCACAAACATGGCTCTGTGGTATATTATTAACAAACCACAGCCTCTTGGCATATACCTCTGTCTTAGATTGATATGGCTCCGAAATCTGGTTGCCCATCATTGACTGTCCGGCCCTCATAGAACACCTTATTCCCAAATCAGACCAAAGCCACAATATATACTGAATATGCTTCTTCATATTGATGAATTTCTGCCACCTGGGCTTGCTGGGGGCAAGGCTGCATGCTTGCTGAAATCAGACTGTAAGGCTTTGACTGACCTGCTTGAAAAACAAAGTCGAAACAGTGAAAAGCAACAGGATAAAAGCTTCTTTGTGGAAGCCCAGGTACTTTATTCAGTTGCAAATTAGCAATGATCAAGCTCAGACTCTGACCTCCCAGTGTGGGGGAGCTGGCTTTGAGAATTAGCAGAAAACCCTGAGATTCTCTGAAAGTGGAGGCTGTGCTCCAAATTAACTTTGCTAGGTAATTAAGATTTTTAACTATCTTCAATGGGGATCTCTAATATTGGAAATATTACTAGACCAGTCCAAGATTGAGTTAGAATAACTGGTCACATTGAAGGAAAGAGAAGAATCATTATAACTCTTTCTTATGACTAATCTTTCTAAGTCAGATTCCACGGTCTCTAATGTTCTATTTCCCATAAGGTTAAAAAGCTTGAAGCAAGTCACCTTAGCTTTTTCCAATCTGGGACAAAGGCAAGCAAAGGTGGGTCAGAAACATATACACAATTCAGCTTTCTTGTCACCACAGTCAGGGCCCTCAGTGAACTCACAAGTCAGCTTGTCACACGAATCATTCTGACAGTTGTCATGCTTCTGCAGCATTCTGTGGAGAGAACCTGCTTTCCTCTTTCCCCAGTAGGGTAGCTGTTCAGGATCAAGCCATATGCCAATAAGTAGATGCTTTTCATCTCACCTAGACATGATTATGTCTAATTTTAAGATACTATAATGTAGGCAGCCGGCGCCTAAAAGATGGTGCCAGTCTCCGCCAACACCACTGTGCAGGCGCTAGCCCGAATCTGGCGCCAACCCCTCCCGAGCAGGTGCATGCAAATTAATGTGCCGGCAGACTGACCAATCCCAGGAGGACACATAGCCCTCCCCAGTGCTGGGGTGTATATAAGGAGTCCTCCCTGGGTTCCCGGGGTTCCTGTAGCATGGAGGCGTTCCTGCAATAAAGCTGTTGAGAAGAATCCAACCGTGTTGCATTTTTCCTTGCCAGACGAGGTGGACGCAACAAATTGGTGGCCAGCACAGGGACCCGGGGATCTCGTGGATTCAGAACTCTTCAGCTGAGGAACAACGGTAAATCTCCCAAATTGATCCCCGGTTAAAAGGGGGGATATGTTTTTCTCGCCCGTGTACCCAGTGTGGGTAGCTCTTATCGTTGTTGTTACGTTTTTTGTAATTTCTGGCCTCTGCTTTTGTTTGATAGAAGCAGTTAAGGCAGGTCAGAAAATTCTTACGGAACAAGAAAGTATGTCAGAGGAAGATAGGAAACGCATAAGCAAAAGAAAGAAAAGGGGCGAAAAAGAGAGAGAAAAGGCAAATTCAAAAGGAAAAGGAAATAATGAGAAAGAAAAGGAAATAGCAAGAATATATCCCTCATTAAAAGACTTCACAATAAGTTCAACAAGTTCTGACTCCAGTGACTCAGAGCTTGATAAAGATGAGGAAGTTGACCTAGAAGAGGCAGTTCTGTATGAGAGGGATAGGTATGATCCAGATTGGTCATACAAAACCAATCCTTTAAAAGGGGGCGGGGGGAGTTGGCTGGCAAAAGAGTAAAATCGAAAGTGCCGACCACTCCACCTTTTAACCCTGAGTATACAGGAAAAAAGGAATCCACAAAAGCTGGTAAACAAGGTACCTCATTTTGCCCAGAGGTTTGGAAGGAAGTTGGACTGACTTTCCCTGTCTTCTTAGATGGCCAGGGATGACGGTATCATGAGCCAATAGATTTTAAAACTATTAAGCAACTGGCTGAGTCAGTCCATACCTACGGGGTGAGTGCAGCTTTTGTAGTTGCACAGGTCGAGGCACTTGCTAGATATTGCCTCACCTCGGGGGACTGGAATAATATTACTCGGGCTTGTTTGTAGTCTGGACAGTATTTAGACTGGAAGTCCTTGTCCTATGAATATGCAAACAATCAGGCAGCAGCAAATTTAGCCACAGGACACGATCCTCAGAGACATTGGGATGAAGACATGCTTCTGGGTTTAGGACGTTTTGCTTTAGATCAAACAAATTATCCTGAAGTCTATGCCCAAATAAATGAGGTAGCTACCAAAGCCTGGAAGGCATTGCCGAACAAAGGCGCAGTCTCAGGCAATCTTATGAAAATCTTGCAGGGTCCCACAGAATCATTTTCAGATTTTGTAGCATGCCTCGTTGAAGCAGCCGCTAGAATTTTTGGAGACCCAGATACAACTATGCCTTTGGTGAAGCAGCTAGTGTATGAGCAATGTACTAAAGAATGCAGAGCAGCCATTACATCCTATAAACATAAAGGTTTAGAAGTATGGATGAAGGTTTGCAGAGAACTAGGGGACCCATTAACCAATGCAGGCCTGGCGGCAGTGGTAATACAATTAGGCAAGTTTAGCAATGATGCTTGTTATAAGTGTGGCCAAAGAGGACATTTTAGAAGAAACTGCCCTGAAAATGAAAAACGGGCTGCATTAGATAAACCTAGACAGCCAGGCTTATGCCATAAATGTAGGAAGGGAAAACATTGGGCTAATGAATGCAGATCTACAAAGGATACAGAAGGCTGACCATTACAAGCAGGATATGGTGGCACCAGGCCAAAAAGCAGACAACAGGGCCCACGTCCCCAGGGCCCTCAAATATATGGGGCTCTTCAGAAAGACCAGAAGAAACCTTGGCCATCTCTCCATCATCCGAGAGACCGCGGTGGCTCCGCAGGATTGGACCTCCACTCTACCACCAGACTCGTATTAACCACACAGATAGGGGTACAGCCCATAGATACAGAATTTAAAGGCCCCCTTCCCAAAGATACTGGACTATTGCTTGGCCGCTCATCTTCTGCTTTAAAAGGATTACAAATTACCCCTGGAGTGATTGATCCAGATTATAAGGGGGTTGTGAAAATCTTAGTGGTCTCCCCCAGTGGCATTTCAGCTATCTCCCCAGGAGACATAATTGCTCAATTATTACTGTTGCCAAGTTTGCATAAATATTTTCCAGCAAATAATAAAATAAGAGGAGAGAGTGGAGTAGGTTCTACAGGTTCTCGGTTCACTTTCTTATCAATGGAATTAGGAGATCGCCTCATGTTAACTTTGGAGGTTGAAAGACGATCCTTTCAGGGGTTGTTAGACACAGGTGCAGATCGCAGCATCATCTCCACTCATGATTGGCCGCCAAAATGGCCTTCGCAAACATCATCTCAAAGCCTCCGTGGTCTAGGTTATGAGACTGCTCCCCTTATAAGTGCTAAGGAATTGACTTGGAAAAATGAGGAAGGTAAGTCAGGAAAATTTTTCCTTATATTGTGGCTATTCCTGTGACCCTATGGGGTAGGAATGTCTTAACCAAAATGGATCTTAGACTAACAAATGAGTATTCCCCACAAGCCTGAGAAATTATGTCTAGTATGGGCTACACTCCAGGAAAAGGGTTAGGAAAGTCATTACATGGCATGACTATGCCAGTGCCTGCAAAGTTCAAACAAGATAAAAAGGGATTGGGTTTTTCCTAGGGACCGTTGAGGGTGGTATACCCATTTGGAAAACAGAGGAGCCTGTATAGGTTTCTCAATGGCCTCTTTCCTCTAAAAATTAATAGCTGCCAGAGAATTAGTAGAGGAACAATTGAAATTAGGACATATTAAACCTTTCCAGTCACCTTGGAATACACCCATATTTGTGATTAAGAAAAAATCAGGCAAATGGAGGCTCCTGCATGATCTTCAAGCCATTAATAATCAAATGCAGATTATGGGCCCCATACAGAGGGGTCTGCCTCTACTTTCTAGTTTGCCCAAAGAGTGGCCTATTATAATCATTGATATTAAGGATTGTTTTTTTCTCTATTCCCCTTGCATTGTGTGATACCGAGCGCTTTGCTTTACTCTTCCTTCTGTGAATAATGAAGAGTCTGATAAACGGTATCAGTGGGTAGTTTTACCTCAAGGGATGTCAAACGGTCCTACTATGTGTCAACATTTTGTAGGAGAAGCCCTACAACCTGTCTGTGATGCATTCCCAAAATTAAGGATAGTACATTATATAGATGATGTCCTTCTTGCCTCAAAGAATAAAGAAAGTTTAGATGAAGCCTATATTAAGCTAGTAAAAGAATTAGAAATGAAACAATTATTTATAGCTCCTGATAAAGTTCAAATGGGAAATTTAGGAGAGTTCTTGAGTGCTCAAATTACTCCACATTTTATTACACCTCAAAAGATAGAGTTACGTAAAGATCATTTGAAAACATTGAATGATTTCCAGAAGTTGTTGGGAGATATAAATTGGACTCATCCATATATGAGGCTACCAAATTTTGAATTAATCCCTCTTTTTGATATATTGAAGGGCAATCCACAGCTTTGGTCACCACGTGCTCTCAGCCCTGAGGCCCGAGTAGCATTAGAAAAGGTAGAAAGGTGTTTAGAAAAGGCCAAGCTGTATAGATGGAAAGAAGGAGAGGACATCCTCCTATGCGTTTTGAAGACATTCCATCAACCAACAGGAGTGTTGTGGCAGTCAGGTCCTCTATTATGGATTCATCCTCATGTGTCTCCCAATAAAACCCTTGAATATCATCCCATTGCTGTAGCTCAATTAGCGATTTGGGGCATTAAATCGTGTATTCAACATTTTGGAGCACCCCCTCAGAAAATCATTACACCTTATAATGTTAATCAAATACAGATCCTAAGTTCTTTGATAGATGATTGGGCCCTATTGCGCTGTAGTTTTGATGGGAAATTAGATAATCATTATCCCAAAGATCCTTTGCTACAATTTTTTAGTGAATATCCAGTGATTTTTCCCCAAAGCCACAGCATCCAAACCCATATCGGGTGCATTGGATATTTATACAGATGGTTCTAAAACAGGTGTTAGTGCCTATGTAGTTAATTCTCAAAAACCCGTTCTTTTTCAATACAATCCTGGCACCCCGCAACTTACTGAATGTAAAATTGTGTTGGACATATTCAAAGCTTTTAAGGAATCTTTTAGTCTAGTCTCTGATTCGGCTTATGTAGTAAATGCAGTGCGTGCATTAGAAATTGCAGGACCCATTAGACCCACCAGCCCTGTGTGCACCATCTTATTAGAGTTACAAAAATTGATTTGGAAAAGAACACATAAATTCTTTATTCAACATATTCGAACTCACTCTACCTTTCCAGACCCTATGGCTGAAAGAAATGCCTTAGTGGATGCTAGCACTCACATGGAATTTATTTTTCATGCCACCCCACTGGAGCTTGCAAAAGATTTTCATCAATTGTATCATGTTCCTGCTGCCACACTTCAGCATAAATTTGTTATCTCTCAAGCCTCAGCAGGAGATGTGGTGTTATGATGCCCTCAGTGTGCACAGTTTCACCACCCTCCTCATGTTGGTATTAACCCTCGTGGATTGATCCCTTTAAAACTGTGGCAAAGGAATGTTACTCATGTCTCAGCATTTGGAAGATTAAAATATGTTCATGTTTCAATTGACACCTGTTCAGGTGTCATTTTTGCCTCCCCCATGTCCGGTGAGAAATCCCGCAAAATGGTTGGCCATTGCCTAGATGCCTGGGCAGCTTGGGGAAGGCCAGATAGTTTAAAAATTGATAATGGCCCCACATATACATCAAAATAATTCCAAACCTTTTGCAAAATAATGCAGGTTAGTCACTCTACTGGCCTCCCCTACAATCCACAGGGCCAAGGCATTGTGGAAAGAGCACATCGAACCTTAAAAGAACTCTTACAAAAACAAAAGGGGGAATCGCTGTGGCCGAACACCCAAAGAACAATTGTCTTTAACCCTCTTTACTTTAAAATTTTTAATTCTGGACGAACATGGTCGTTCGGCTGCAGATAGGCATGCCATGACCTCGCCTATCCTTAAACAGGATGTCAAATGGAAAGATATCTTAACTGGAAAATGGAATGGCCCAGATCCCGTTATTTGGAGAACCAGGGGAGCTGTTTGTGTTTCTCCACAGGGTCAAGAACACCCGATTGGGTACCAGAGAGGCTGATGCGAAAATTGCTCCCCCTGACAGAAATATAGATTGTAATAGTTTCGGAAGGACATGTTTTTTTAGCAGAATGTTGGCAGGGTATACTGCTGTGGTTGTGAAACTTCCCACCTTTGTGCCTATAGTAGATTTTGAAATATTTGCCACCTATGCCCATTGGTGCTACTCACTGAGTGGTCCAATTTGAACCTCTTTTCCTCAAATCTTCGCTTCTGTTTGAGAATGAGTTCATTCACCATGAAATTAGGATAGAGATGGTCAATATTGTCCACAACATAATTACACTTGGGACATCTATTATTCTCCTCCAAACTCTGATGAATACACTTGTAGTAAAAGCTGAGGCCACATTTTGTCATGTGTGCCTCCTCAGTCATATCAAAGCAGATGGGACTCTCTCTTATTTAATAGACTTAGTTCAAGAACAGGTTGAAGAATTGTATAAAGTTGTACAAGCTAATTTCTCTCAGTCTCTTGAACAGAGTCGCCTCTTATCTGAGTACCTTAAAGGAAATTGGTCAGCTAAAATGGAGCAGTTGTCGAGAAAGCTGCTCCTCCAGATTGCCAAACTCAACAGCACTCGACTGGACCTTGGGGGACTTCACCTCCCGGATCACCAATGCCTTCTCATTCTTTAAGGAATGGGCGGGAATGTTGGCCTGGGGGGCAGTGGTCCTCCTGGGTTGTGTCTTTTGTATCTGGCTATTGTGTTGACTCAAACGAGGGCACGCTCAGTATAAGGCAGTGGTGTACCAAGCATTGATGGCGATTAAAGATGACACATCTTCCAATGTTTGGCTGGCCTCTTTAAAAAATTAAGAGTTTGCCCTAGGTCATCTGTCAGTTGTAGTCACACAGATCTACGGTATCCAGTGACAGGCAACTTTCCTTATGCACAGACCAACCTAAGACACGGGGCCTGGAGGCGATAGGGTAACTCTAGGACGGGTAAGGCTGTGACATGAAAGGATCGACCTAAGACAGGAGCCATGGCCGATGGACAGACTTGCCCAGACCTAGTCCAGCATCATATTATTAAACAAAAAGGGGGAGATGTAGGCAGCCGGCGCCTAAAAGATGGCGCCAGTCTCTGGCCGGTCTCCGCCAACACCACTGCGCAGGCGCTAGCCCGAACCTGGCGCCAACCCCTCCCAAGCAGGTGCATGCAAATTAAGGTGCCAGCAGACTGACCAATCCCAGGAGGACACATAGCCCTCCCCAGTGCTGGGGTGTATATAAGAAGTCCTCCCTGGATTCCCGGGGTTCCCGTAGCATCGAGGCGTTCCTGCAATAAAGCTGTTGAGAAGAATCTGACCATGTTGCATTTTTCCTTGCCGGACGAGGTGGGCGCAGCACTATAAGGCATTTATTAAGTTCTTTGACATCCAATTTTTAAAATTCTTAAAATAAATATATGATTTAACTAATGTGCATGGGGATATAATTCCTCCCCTTCTTTGTTTTTTAAGAAGCTATAGTTTAATACCTTGCCTTTGAGAATTATAAAATTGTTGACAAAACATCTCACATACTTGACTGTTATAGTCAGTTTTAATATAACATGGGCAGTGACTAATTACACTTTCAGTTGTTTCTCTTGAAGAGCGGTTGTAACTAGAAGGCTTGAAAAGTTATTAATAGTCACATGTACATAATTTATTTATTTATTAATCAGAAATAAGAGCATTCGTTTGCAGCAACTGATTAAGTATAAGTCCTCAAGCATTAATACCATTATGTGGAAACAGTTAGAATCTGAGGACACGAAGGACATTTTTTTTTTCAATTTGACAGGCACATTCTCTAAAAATACCAAAATATTGTCTCAAGCCATTACTGTTTTGATTATATAAACAACAAGATTATTCTTATGTAAGGCCTGTAATCTGCCTGTGATATAAATCTAGCCTTAAGGGGTCTAGGACAAATTCTTAAATATCCAAAAACAGTCTTCTAAAAAGAACAGCATTTTTTTCATGAGTTGTATATGCATAAACCATTGCAACTTGAGAATTTATACTATCTGAGGGATGACCAATTTTAAGCAATTGTAAGCTCTGAGATATATTGACCATTAATATACAAATTAAAGCTTGACTAGTCAACATTTTAAAACACGATCTACAGCAAAAAATTTAATTATCTGTGCTGAAGCAGGAGGAAACTCAAAAGAATAAGCGTGTGATCCAATTCACATATACTTTTCTCCAATAGAAGAGCTGTTTTTAAACACAGTAAATGGGATGAATGCATGAATTTATTTATAGAAGGTATAATGCATGAAAACAATTTTTAACTTATCTTTAGGATAATGATTATCAATTTTATTTAAAATGATGGTAAGTAATAGGCCAAATATCAATATTCTGCAATAACCAAAATAATTGCTGTTTGGAACAAGGAACAGACACTTTGTCAGGTTTATAAAACACAATTTTTGTTATAGTTTTTCTAAAATATATGAATTTATCTTACAATTCTTTATTAGCACCACAGCAGCTTTAATAGGATGTTAAAACTTTGCTTTGAGGCAAAGAAAGATGATTTTACATTAATGTTTTCTCTTGCCAAAGAATTGCTGTGCGCACATTTAATAACTATAACTAAAATAAACAGCTAATATTTAATTACCATTGATTATAATTGATAACAATTTTAAAAGCTTTCTTTATTTCCTGCAAAGCCTTTTGTTCTTTACCAGTTAATTTGTGTCTCTCAAGATAACATTCAACAAACGTTTAAGTCACTTTAAGACCTAAGGTGAGGCCTTAGCCAATTAACATCTCCTGGAAGCTTTTGAAAATAAAATTTTGAAGCAAATCAATTTTTCTTTCTTAGATTTTCTGTACCACAATTTTCTAGTATAACTAAAACCCTAAATATTGAAAAGATATTGCCTCTGAATCTTATGGAGCAACAACTACTCCCCAGAACTTTAAAGCTCATTGTGTGAGCGCAAAGATTTGAAGTAAACTTCCCTTGAGGGGCATTAGCTAATAAAATACTTTCCACTTAGGAAACAATATACTGAAAGATTCAAACTCTTAGCTTCTTGTATAGAAGCAGAGACAATAAAAATTTTTCTTATATAATGTAAAACTATATTAGCCATACCTGGAGGCAAAATTTTCCAGTGATTACTAGTTCACTAGAAGCAAACACTTTACAATTATCAGAATGCAAAGACAAAAACGAACCTTTAAACTTAAAATAACTTTACATGAAGTAGGCAAGCCAGATTGTAATGCCTTTATAAGTTCTACAGCCTGATTGACCTTTTATAAACTTTGAATTTGAACTTTATTTAGAACTACATTTGGATAGATCTGCAACAGTGTTCTTCTAGCTAAAAGAAAATTCCCCTGGAGGCAAGGAGAGGCAAGTTTCAAGAACTTCCTTAGGCACTCCCTTTGCAAAACAAAAAAAAGTCACAGAAGCCTCTCTGAGGCTGCTCTGATATTTGTATGGCTGTATGGCCACAGAGAGCTGTATTAGTGCTCTCATAAGATGATTACTCTTGTAATAATCTTAATTAACAATATATGGGTGAGTAGAGAATCTTAAATTTGCCATCAAACTGCAAGCTGCAGTCAATGGAACACTGGCAGTTTTAACCATAATTTTCAAGTTTCTTTTGCAACGTTAAGATAATATCTACAACGTTGGGAAAGCAAAACACAATTTTAAAACAATTTATCATCTTTAAAAATATTAGAAACATTACTATCATGTTACAAAGTTTGGCTGCCAATTTATACCTATGACTGCATGACAGTGCAAATTTTAATGCTTCATTAAAGAGACATTGTTTTAAATCGTATCTTCAAGTCTACCTTTTAGGATAAGAATCACATTAAATATTATCTCAACTGGAAATATCCTTAGAGGCCTAGTTTTTTGGCCCGCTCTATGCCACGTGTTTGAAAGACTCCAAACCTGAGTTACCAATTTAAAGCTGTCTTGCTACCAATGTTACACCTTTAAGACCAGTAAAAAACCAAATGCAGCGGCTACATGAGTCTTATAAATGTAGACCAATCAAAGAATTTTACTTTTTATAGCTATAATTGTAAGATAAAAAGCATTTTGTCACTTGTTAAATACAATAATCACGATTGCAGAGAATTTTCCAGGAAAAAAAACCAACTATCAGCTTTTTTGCCTTAAAACAAAGAAGCTGCAGACTCCTTTTCTTTGAAAGCAGTTTTTTCAGCAGAGGCTCCCCTGCTGTGCCTGATTCTTGGCTAAAGTGTGAGCCACTCTCAGGCTTTGCTGAACCAGTAGATAAAGTCTTAGCCATTTTTTATTTTCCAACATGAAACACAGAACATTCAGTCATTCGGACAACGAAACAAAACACACATGGATTCACACGTAAATGGATTGGTGCACGAGACAGTAGACAACAGAAAGAGGGCAGAGAACTTCTGCTGTAGGGGCCAGAGAGAATAACACAGGGCGTCCCCCGATTTCTCTCTGTCTCTGGGAGAATTTCAAAATCCATTTTCCTCTATTTTATTTTATTTTAGTATATTTTATTATATTATTTTAAACCCTATTCCTCTAGCCTGATACAGTTCTTGACTGCAGGCAACGGCCTGTTTTATTATTTTAAACCCTATTCTTCTTGCAGCTTTTGAAAGCTGCAGACAACCGCCTGATTCAAAGTTTCTAGTCTCACACATATTTCACTGTCAAACCTAAATGGACCCAGCTCTGGGTCAGCACTGTTCCAAACTTAGCCTCTATCCTATCGCACCTTCAGCAACACTTTAAAAAATGAAGTTTAAAACCAGTGCTAGCATAAATACCTGTTGCTCACCATGCCCGATAAGATCCTCTGATTCTTTCCTTCTTGTGGAGCTCCACACAAGACAGCGATTCCCTCAGTGTTTCCCTGCCGTTCCTATGTCCCTGGTTCGGATGCCAATCTGTTGGATGCCGGCCTGAGGCCTACATGAACCGGGTACACCTGGGAGGCAGGCTGGGGCTGAAAGAGACTTAGACTTCGAGAGAAATTAATGGAGACCAAGACACATTTCTGTTCAAGGCCCGCAAGTTTACTAAGAGACTGTGCTTATATAGGGGGAGGCCCATGCCCACCTGCCAGTCCATTCCTGGTGTCTGGAGCCAGCCTGTAGGTGACTTGCAGGATAGGATGTGTCTTGGAGGAGAGCAACAGTGTGTGACAGAACAATAGAGCCATCTAGGTCAGAAGGCTCCACTGCAGGTGGTCTCATTCTCAGTGGCAGCAAGGTTTGCATCAGTCTGCTTCAGGCTGGGGAGGCTACACTATGGTATGGTGGTTTGAAGTAGACCACCGTATATTTGAATGCTTAGTCACCAGGAAGGAACTCTTTGAAAGGATTACAAGTATTCAGAGGTGGCCTTGTTGCAGGAAGTACATCACTGAGAATGGACTTTGAGGTATCAAAAGCCCCAAGCAAGGGTCTCTCTCTCTCTCTCTCTCTCTCTCTCTCTCTCTCTCTCTCCCTGATACCCCTTCTCTAGCACCATGTCTGCCTGCATGTTGCCATGCTTCCTACCATGATGATAATAACTAAACTTTTAAAGCTGTAAGCAAGCCCTAATTGAATGCTTAATTAAATGCTTTCTTTTATAAGTGTTGCCCTGGTCACTGTCCCATCACAGTAAGAAGGTCATCTCTGATATCCACTAGTAATTCCAGTACCTGGGAAGTGGAAAGGGGAGAATTAGGAATTCAAGGCCAGTCAGATCTGTATAATGATTTTGAGGCCAGGCTGGAATTTTGAGATACTGTCTCAAACAAACAAACAAACAAATAGACAAACATTAGAGTAAAGTGTGAAATGGTTTAAGAAGCAGGTAATGATACTTGCTGCAAAGCCTGAAGACATGAGTTCAATCCCCAGCATCCACATGCCAAATAAGAGAACTAACTTCTGCAAGTTGTCTTCTGCCTTCAATAATTGTGCTATAACAAACACACATGTAATACACATACACAAACAAATTAATAAATAAATATTAAAGTTTGTTTAAATTGTATAATAGTAGTTTTGAGTACCTTACACTTTAAAAAAATTACAGTTTTTTTTTTTTTAAAAGAAAAAAAGCATACCCAGTTTCCATAAAGTTCTTTGGCGAAAATACAAGTACCAGAGTTATTGGACTGGAAGACCCTTGAGGTCCACAGACCATTACACCATTGCTATTCCTGTTCCTTGCATATCAGAACAAGATGTTAAGAACCAATTGCTGATGACGTCATAAGCTTTGGCTACAGAACAGGGAGAAATCAGACTGGGACTAAGCTGAAATCATCTTCCACCTCCCTCCTCCCACCCCACTGCTAGCTTTTGTCTTGCCTGAAAGTGCTAGGTAAACTGCTACAGGGGAAATGTCAATAGTCCTGGTCAGTTGTGACTGTGTATGCTACATTATACTAGGCAAGATGTACCCACTGGCCCAATATTGGTACAACTGTTATGGGTGTAACAAACTGTTTTCCTGTTGGATTTCAAGCTTATTCTAGGTGGGCACTCTTAACTGGTACTGAAGTTCAGCAAAGGCAGGGAATTCATTGGTACCAGTGGTAAAGCAACTGTTATTATTTTGCTAAATAAATGTGATGTGTCTATCAACTTGCTTTCTAATTATTTGTGTTAATATCATTAAATATTGCTACTGTCAACTTCATTCATGGAAGGAAAATTCCTTTTGCAGTGAATAGCAGATACTGCAGGGGTTTACTACTGCCCAAGTTGGTAAATAAGAGACTTGCTGTAATATAGGGCCCTATGCTCAGCCACATGAAATGAGTCACCTATTTGTATTACTCCCTCCAGGGCTCAGGAACACTGTAGAAGAGGAGTCAGAAAGAATATAAGATGGCCAGAAGTGTCCTGTAGCTCTGTCCTCCTAATGGAAACATTCTTTCCTAGAGTCTAGAGAGAGGCTCTTAAGTTGAGAAGCTTACAAAATTATGTGACTCAAAAGCTCAGAAAGTTACAAGGCTCTCAAGGTCATATAAGCAGTAAACAATTGTCAGAAGAGAGGATCCTTCATAGAACCAGCCTGCAAGTTGGACAAAGAATTCTAGGGATATAAATTTTAGTGAATTATCACCCATACTGGTGTGGGCTTTTCAGTGATACAGCTTCCTTTAAGTAACCCCAATAAACTCCATTTGGTTTGTTATTCATGCCCTGTCTAAGATGAATAAACTTTTGTTCAGGAAAAGTCAAACAACAGGAATAAAAATATGTATTTGTTATTTTGAGTCTGGCTAGTTTTATTTAACAAGTTCATCTCCACTTCCATTCATTTTCCTGCATGTCTTAGGGTTACTATTTCTGTATTGAAACACCATGGCAAAAAGCAATTTGGGGAAGAAAGTGTTTATTTGGCTTTATGGGCTGCTTAGGCTGCTCTCCTGCAGCACACACAACCACCAGTCCTGGAGTGGCACCACCCACAATGGCCTGGGCTCTCCCCCATTAATCACTAATTTTAAAAATGCCCTACAGGCTCAATCATATGAAGGCATTTTCTCAATTGAGGTTCCCTATCAGATGACTTTAGCTTATGTCAAGTTGACAAAAACAAAACAAAACAAAACAAAAAAACCTAGAGGCACAGTATACGTTACATCATTTTGTTCTTCACAGATGTATAAAGAACCCCATTGTGTATATATTCAACATATTTTCTTATCCATTCAGCTGCTAATGAACATCTGGACTGGTTCCATATCTAGGCTACTCTGGATTGTGCTGCAGTAAATATGGATGCAATAAAGATTCTCAGAAATATCAGACCACACTGAGTTCAGATTGGCCGGCTTGGACCCCTTTACTTCTTTCTGCTTCATCAATAGCAGTGGCTGAAGTACAGTGTTAGGGACATGTTAGAGGACAAATGACGAATGAAGAGGGAAAATCAGGGGATTCTTGAGCCATATTATCATCTTAGAAGCACATATAATGAAAATGTACCTTCTCTGAACACTCTAAACTGTATTGGGGAAGCCCAGTCCATCACCTGTAGACATTCTGCTCAAGGCAGAGGATGGTTCCAAGGAGTAAGTATATGGATGGGAGAAAGTTTACAAAACATTTGGGAAATTAGATAATGAATAAAACAACATATAGAACTACTCTTTTTTGTTGTTGTTGTTGTTGTTTTAGTTTTGGTTTTGGTTTTGGTTTTGGTTTTGGTTTTGGTTTTGGTTTTGGTTTTGGTTTTGGTTTTTCGAGACAGGGTTTCTCTGTATAGCCCTGGCTGTCCGGGAACTCACTTTGTAGACTAGGCTGGCCTCGAACTCAGAAATCTGCCTGCCTCTGCCTCCCGAGTGCTGGGATTCAAGGCGTGCACCACCACGCCCGGCTGAACTACTCTTCTTTTAATGATTTATTTTTATTTTATGTGCATTGGTGTCTTGCCTGCATGTATGTATGTGTGTCAGATTCCCCAAAACTGTAATTACAGACCATTGTGAGTTGCCATGTGGGTGCTGGGAATTGATCATTGGTCCTCTGGAAGAGCAACCAGTGCACTTAACCACTAAACCATCTCGCTAGCCCCTAAAGAACCACTCTTATAAAAAAAATCAAACTCATAGTCTAGATTTCCTATGAATATAAAATAAGCTTAATTAACAAGCTTCAGAAAAAGAAAGTAGGATGCTGGAGAATTCAAACAGAGACACCAATCGAGAAGTGATGTAGAATATGGAAGATATCTAATGAAATAACCCCATGAGAGCAACAGGACAGCTAGCTGAGGCTATTTGTAGAGCAGTCTGAACAGTTTACCCATCTTGGAGTGGTGTGAAAGTCACATATGTCACAGAACAGTATGTATGTGACCTGAAGCAGAGTGTAAGTGCAGGTAAGACAACCCCAGAGGAAGGCTGAGTCAGACCTCTTGGCCTGGAGATGAAATGAGAAGGAGCTCAGAAGATCTCAGGGCATCCTTGGGAATCAGAGGTCCTCAGAAATCAGGTTACACAGTTGTTGAAAAGTTAAAGTGATAGTCCAAGCTGAGTCAAACACCAGAAACTCAATATGCAAGCCTCCTGAGGATCAGGATTCCATGGAGCCAGGTATGCAGCTTATATCTGGAATCCCAGGACTCAAGAGATGTAGGCAGGATAATTTCCACAAGTTTGAGATCATTATGAATATACAGTGAGATCTAGGCCATCCTGTAGTATGGAGCAAGGCCTTGTATTCATTGAAAGAGTGTCCTGAGCCAGATTCTTTCCACCAATACGTGGAAAGCAGACAGGTGGATTTCTGAATTCCAGGTCTAGGGCAGCATCCTGAGATTAAGTCTCACAAATTAAATCAGAGTGGGGTTGAGATATAGGGGGAGAAGCGGATACTAAAATCTGATTCCCTAATTGGTTCTTGATCGTGCCAATAAAGAAGGTGGAAACCAATTGCTGGGTGAAGGGCAAAAGGTATAATTTTCAGGTCTCAGAAGGAGGAGAAGAGATGGAGGGAAAAGAGGAAGGTTTTTAGGCCATGTTTTGGAATAGGAGGCATGTACAACTGAAGAGCAAAAACTTATAATTTTGGGTCTTATAGCATTGTGGTATCTAAGTTCAAGAAATTCAGGGCTAAATGTTGTAAAGAATAGACCCAGGTGGGTCCAGGCACAGCCAGATCCACCCTGTAGGTGGGAACGTCCGGCCATAAAAGATAAAGAAAAGAATGCAGGAACTGTCCAGGGTTATCAAGGCTGACCAGATGGCCATCTGGCAGGATGGCACCTCCCGGGCGGCGCCTCTCTCTAGCCCACCATAAATCATACATTGACCAGGTGTCCTGCTGACCTCGATAAGTGCCAGGCCCTTGTGACTCCCTACACCTTAGCTGGCACGTACTACCGTGTTAACTTGTAATCACCCCGCTGACATTTAAATGAGCCAATCATGTGTAACCGTGCCAATTCTTTCTACTCCCTGCTTTTGGTTTGTGGTTTTTGCCTTTATAAGCCTGTGAAAAGTTTGGGCCGGGGTCGAACTCCTCTGCCCCCTGCGCGGTGCATGAGTCTCGACCCCAGCATGCTGGTTTGAGCGCTCCTTCGTTGTTTGTGTGCCATTAAAGCCTCATGTGGTTACAGCAAGTTCAGTCTCAGCGTCTCACTGGGTGCGCACCTTCCCGAGACTTGAGTGAGGGTCTCCCCTCGGGGATCTTTCACAACCATGTAAGATCTTGAACATCTGGAAACGTCGGCCTCCCACTGGTTGAAACAGGTTAGCTGATAAGAGCCCAGCAATTGTGCTATCTGGCTTGTTTTAAAATAGTAAAACTGTCTAGTGTTTTCCATCTGAGGAGCTAAGGTGGGCAAGAGGAGAAAGAGAGCAGCTGGGGCAGTTGTTGGCAGCTTGGCAAAACTACCCAGAAGGAATGGGCAAAATGGAAGTGAGGCAGCAGATCTTAGAGCTAAACAATGAAAGGTCAGAGCTCAGGCCAGGAAAAGAGGTAACTCGGGCTGGTGGGAGTGTGATCTTGGAACTAAGCCAAGAGTGTGGCCCCAGGCAAAGGAACAAGCATGTTTTTAAAATTGCATACAATATTGGGTGGAGGGCCACTGAGATGGCTCCTACCACCAAACCTGAGTTTTACAAATTAATTAATTCATAAACAAATGTAATAGTGTCTATGGCATGTCTCAGTGAGGAAGGGCACTTGCTGTACAGAGTCTAATCCTAGAACCCACATAAAAGAGGGATGAAGAACTTGGGAGGCAGAGGCAGGAGGATTTCTGAGTTCGAGGCCAGCCTGGTCTACAGAGTGAGTTCCAGGACAGCCAGGGCTATACAGAGAAACCTTGTCTCGAAAACGAGAGAGAGAGAGAGAGAGAGAGAGAGAGAGAGAGAGGAAGAAACTAACACATAAAAGAGGAATGAGGAAAGAAAGTTGTCTTCTAAGTTAATGACAGTTCTTCCCCTGTCTCACACACACATATTCATCTGGACTGTAAAGATTGCTCAGAAGTTAAAAAAGAGCACTTGCTACTTTTGAGGAGGACCTGAATTTGGTTTCTAGAATCCCCTTGAAGGAGCTCTAACTTAGCTTGGGACAACCTGGCACCCTCTACCTTCCTGGGTATCTGCACATTCATGCACATGCTAACATAAATAAATTATTTTTTTTAAAAAAATACATAATAATACAATTGGTTTTTGTTTGTTTCTATTTGTTTTTGTTTTTGTTTTGAGACAGTCTCCTTTCCTTATGTAGCTCTGGCTGTCTTGGAACTCACTTTGTAGACCAGGCTGGCCTTGAATTTACAGAGATCTGCCTGCTTCTGCCTTCTGAGTGCTGGGATTAAGTCAGGTGCCAGAACTATTTAAAACAAATGTTTGTTTGTGTTTGTAGTCAAGGTTTCTCTGTGTAACCCTGACTGTCCTGGAATTCACTCTGTGGACCTCAAACTCAGAGATCTGCCTAACTCTGGCTTCTGGCATTAAAAGCTGTGCCACCACCACCAAGCTTCATTTAAAATTTTTTAGTACAATAAAAAGAGAATCTCCCAGGGAATACACAGGAAATTACACTGGCGAATAGTAGTGACACTTTAGCTCCGTCTATTATGAAATCATGTCCTAAGAGGCAATCTGTGCCCATGGTTTTATCTTTCTTTCTGTTAAATTTTACATTTTCCTCACCAAGCAACTATAGTAGTTCATCAAAGCAGTGGCTTTGGATAGGTATGCCAGGAGAGATGATCCTGAAGACCCAAGTTCAGCAACTAGATCTTCACTGAGGAAGTGGTCAGTGTGAACATAAGTTGGAGTAAGAAGGTGCCTACTTGTATTGAGGTCAGAGGCCATGACTCACAAAGAGTTGTCCACTTGATGGCAGCCCCTTTCTATCATGAGACTAACAGTCAGTCTGCCACCCTCCTGGCCAGGGGCCTACAGTCTAGGGGACAGATACACTGCACCAGCTAAGCAGCATCTTCTTGAGCTCAGGACTATGTCTCAAGTAACTGTGGAGGAGGAGTCTCTGAGTTTAGGGCCAATCAAAAATTCTGAGCAAGTGCCAGTCTCTAAACCTTGACATCACTTGAGAGAGCCAGTTCCTGATGAGGCTAGTGGTCAGTGGGCTTCACAGGGAACCCTACAGAAGCTCATTGATCACCACCTCCCATCCTCCATATATACTGTGCACTCAACACCAAAGGGGTCTGAGGAATGCTGGGACTGAGTCCTACTAATGCGTAGCACCAGTGAAACAGTGTGAGCCGATCCTTAGAAACCCTGATTCTGATCAAGTCCTCCTAGACAGCCAACAATGTGGCCTTCCAGTATTCGGCTGGGACTTGGTGACCAGGGCTATTTGGTCGAAGCTGGGGCTTGCAATTTCTTTTTTCTGGGTTTCTTTTACCTTATTTGTTAGCTCTTGCCCACTGTACCCAAACTCTGTTGAGATCTGGCAGCCACTGAACTGGGGACTCTGGGATCACAGAAGGCAGCTCTCAGCTTGCCTTCCTTATGGAGCCCCTCCTCCTACAGGATGATCTTTGTTGCCTTTCACTGTGCCTCAAAACCCTTCATTCTAGTTATCCATGATTGGGGCAGGTTGGCAATTAAAATTAGCCATCAGACCTGTTCACTGGAGTTTAAAAGTTGTCTGTAGACCATAGCAAGTCATAGTCTATGGCAAAAATTCCTCAAAGGTCACAGTATATGGAAGTCAGACACCTTCTGACTTAGTTAGGGTTTTATTGCTAAGAAGAGACAGCATGACCAAGACACCTCTTATAAAGGACAACATTTAATTGGGGCTGGCTTTCAGGTTCAGAGGTTCAGTCCATTATTGTAGTAGGAGTAAGCCGGCCCTTGGCCTACATGAACCGGGTATTTCTGGAAGGCAGGCTGGGGCTGAAAGAGACTAGACTGTGAGAAAAGAATGATGAAGCCAAGACAGTTTTTTCTCTTATCAAGGCCCGAAAGTGTACTAAGACACTGTGCTTATAATGGGGAAGGCCCATCCCCACCCCCAGTCCATTCTTGGTGCCTTGGAGCCAGCCTGTAGGCGACGTGCAGGATAGGATGTATCTCCAGAATATCTCAAGGGTCTCTTAGCAGATAGCAGAGTCCCAGAGAAGAGCAGCGATAGTTGACATAACAATATAGCCATCTAAATTGGAAGGCTACACTCCAGGTGATCTCATATTCAGTGGCAGCAAAGTCTGAATTGGCCTGCTTCAAGGTTGGGGGAGGCTACACATTATCATCATGGCAAGAAGCATGACAGCATCCAGGCAGGCAGGCATGGTGCTGGAAAAGGAGCCGAAAGTCCTAAATCTTGATCAAGAGAAAACTCAAGAGAAAACTATTTTCAAGCAGCTGGAGGAGTGCCTCCAAAGCCCACGCCCACAGTGACACACTTTCTCCAACAAGGTCACATCTCCTAATAGTGCCACTCCCTGAGCTAAGCATATCTGCATGCCCTTTTTCTTTTACCCAGTATTCTGTGATAACACTAATTTCTTTCCCCTCCACAGCCCTCACCAAATTTATCTTTTCTCCAGGTGTTTGTCACCTGCTGGGTCTGGGTGTGGATATGCTGTTCTAAAGATCATCCCATGCCTAGCTTCTTGCCTCTTGATCTCCATGTCATGTTCCCAAAGAAGCATTTCCATTGACCCTCTCTGCTGTAGGAGAGTCACTTTCATCTGTTTCTATGATTACTTTTCATTATAATATTCATCACTGGATTAGACGGTATTTTTCAGTTACCTGATTATCATCTGACTCTTCCTACCGGAATGTAAATTGATTGAATACAGAGTGCTGCTGTGCCTAGCATTCACATAGCATGCTACATTAGAGCTAGAATATTGCATATCATATATTGTAGATATGTAGTAATGATGTAACAAGTTAGTGAAGAAAAGAATAAAGGCCAGACATGGTGCCCACAACTGTAATTGGAGCTATTAGAGGGGTTGAAACTGAAAGGAAATAAAACTTGAGACATGTGATTCATGTAATGTATGTCAAATAGCCCGGGCATGCCCGAGTCCGTCTTGAAGCTAGGTCACCCGGTCGTAAAGGTAAGGGAAAAAAATGCAGGAACTGGTTCTGACTATCTTGGCTGACTCATTGACCATCTGGAAGCCCGGCAACCTCCTGATCACCCCCCTTTCTATAGGGAGCATAGTTAAAAGCTGAAACATTAACCAGATGCATTGTCAACTCAGATAAGCCCCTGGCTTTAGAATCCTTATATGCCCCGGCCTGCACTTACTACTCTGCTGACTCATAATCATGTTGCTGATATTTAATGGGCCAATCATATGTAACCGCGCCAATTCTTCCTAGCCCCTAAACCCTACCCTATAAAAACCCCTAGTTTTTGAGTCTCAGGGTCTATTCCTCTGTCTCCTGCGTGAGATACATATCGAAACGGAGCTCCTCCATTAAAGCTACCTTGTGCTTTTGCATCAAGGAGGTCTCTCGTTTTTCTTTGGGTAACCCCGCATCCTGAGACTTGAGTAGTGGGCTCCTTCTTGGGGTCCTACAAAACATGATATATCAAAAGTTCAAGTCCAGAGACCAGTCTATGCAGGAGAGCCAGCGGACTTGGAGGGCAGCGTAGCTTCTGGGACAGGCCCCGTTTCGGGCCTTCCACTTCAGCCAGGAAGCAGATGTGAGCTCCAGACATCTACCCTCCTTCCCTGACAGAGAAGGGGTGGGCACAGGGGAGGGCTCTGGCCACTGGAGCAGGTGGGAGAGCCATCTTGTGTCCAGGGTCCCTCAGAGACCAGTCTGCGCAGGAGAGCCATAGACTGCAGAAGCAACATAGCTTCTGGGACAGGCCCCAGTTCAGGCCTTCATCTATATCCAGGAAGCATATCTAAGCTCCAGACACCTGCATTCCTTCCCCTTCAGAGGAGAGGTGGCCTACAGAGAATACTCTGACCACTGAGACTCAGGAGAGAGTTGGACTCCCAGGAGTGATGACAAAGGCTAACAGAATCACAGGAGAAACAAGCTCCAGCCAGAGACAGCTATAACAACTAACGTCAGAGATTACCAGATGGGAAAAGGCAAATGTAAGAATCTTACTAACAGAAACCAAGACCACTCACTATCATCAGAACCCAGCACTCCTACCTCAGAGAGTCCTGGATACCCCAACACACCTGAAAAGCAAGATTCAGATTTAAAACCATATCTCATGATGCTGGTAGAGGATTTTGAGAATGATAAACAACATAAAGAAATACAGGAGAACTCGGCTAAAAAGGTAGAAGGCCTTAAGGAGGAAGCACAAAAATCCCTTAAAGAATTACAGGAGTCGGGAGTGGTGGCACACACCTTTAATCCCAGCACACAGGAGGCAGAGGCAGACGGATTTCTGAGTTGGAGGCCAGCCTGGTCTACAAAGTGAGTTCCAGACAGTCAGGAGAAACCCTGTCTCGAAACAAACAAACAACAAACAAACAAACAAAAAACAAAAACAAAAACAAAACAAAACAAAAAAAGAATTACAGGAAAACACAACCAAACAGGTGATAGAATTGAGCAAAACCATCCAAGATCTAAAAATGGGCATAGAAACAATAAAGAAAACCCAAGCCGGGTGATGGTGACACAAACCTTTAATCCCAGCACTCAGAGGCAGAGGCAGGTGGATTTCTGTGTTCGAGGCCAGCCTGGTCTACAGAGTGAGTTCCAGGACAGCCAAAGTACACAGAGGAACCCTGTCTTGAAAAACAAAACAAAACAAAACAAAACAAAAAAACAAAAACAAAACAAAAAGAAAAAAAAGAAAAAAGAAAGAAAAGAAAACCCAAAGGGAGACAACTCTGGAGATAGAAACCCTAGGAAAGAAATCAGGAACCATAGATGCAAGCATCAGCAACAAATTACAACATATGGAAGAGAGAATCTCAGATGTAGAAGATTCCATAGAGAACATGGACACAACAATCAAAGAAAATGCAAAATGCAAAAAAGATCCTAACTCAAAACATCCAGGACATGCAAGACACAATGAGAAGGCCAAACCTATGGATAATAGGAGTTAGAAGAGAATAAAGATTTTCAACTTAAAGAGCCTGTAAATATCTTCAACAAAATTTTAGAAGAAAACTTCCCACACGTAAAGAAAGAGATGCCCATGAACATGCAAGAAGCTTATAGAACTCCAAATAGAGTGGACCAGAAAAGAAATTCCTCCCAACACATAATAATCAGAACAACAAATGCACTAAATAAAGATAGAATATTAAAAGCAGTAAAGGAAAAATGTCAAGTAACATTGAAGGAGGAAAATTACTGGCCACCTGAACTCTTCACCCCAGAGTCCAACCCCTCCCAACTGGAGACCTGAACTCTTCGCCCCAGAGTCCTACCCCTCCTAACTGAGGACTGTTCCAAGAACATTTTTGAGATAAGGGCCTCCTGGAACAACCTCAGAATGTTCCAATAGATCGGGTACATTGCCAAAATATAGGACACGACCCCTTGGTTACGTAAAACCCTTGGCAAAACCCCTCAGTTAAGCAAACTTGTACTTTTCCCTGCCCCACTCCTCCACTTGGCTTTTTCCTATATAAGCCTGTGAAAAATTTGGGTCGTGGTCGATTCTCCTCTACACCATGCCTGGTGTATGAGTTTCGACCCCAGAGCTCTGGTTTATGTGCTTTTTATGTGCTTTCTTGTTGTTGCTTTATTAAATCTTACTCTCTACATCTTAAGTTCGGTCTCAGTGTCTTCTTGGGTACGCGGCTGTCCCGAGGCTTGAGTGAGGGTCTGCCCTCCGGGGATCTTTCATTTGGTGCATTGGCCGGGAAACAGCGCGACCACCCAGAGGTCCTGGACCCACTCAGAGGTAAGATTTTCTGTTCTGTTTTGGTCTGGTATCTGTGTTCTGTTTCCGTATCTGGTGCGATCGCAGTTTTGGTTTTGCGGAAGCTCTGTGCTCAGTACGTGCACCTGAGACCGTGCTCCGGGAGGGAGCGCGGGGTGGATAAGGATAGACGTGTCCAGGTGTCCACCGTCCGCTCACCCTGGGAGACGTCCCAGGCGGAACAGGGGAGGACCGGGGACGCCTGGTGGACCCCTCTGAAGGCCAAGAGACCATCACTTTGGTGGAAGGTCTAAATCGGCCGGCCTTGTAAAGGCCATCTGATTCTTTGAGTTGCCTGAGGTCGACGCGAAGTCGCCGCTGTTTTTGGTTTCTTTTTTGTCTCAGTCTCGTGTCCGCTCTTGTTGTGTCTACTATTATTCTAGAAATGGGACAATCTGCCAGAACGGGAGTGGATGTGGAATCCCACCCCCGTCAGGAAAAGGAGTCGATGTGGAATCCGACTCCGTCAGAAAATAGCGTTTGGCTGGTTGTATAAGTCCAGGCGTAGACGAGTGTGCTTGTTTGTGGTTTTTGCCACGTGACAGACTGTGTGTGTGTGTGTGTCAACCCTTTGTCGACTGTAGACTTGGACTGACGTCAGGACAGAATTTGTCAGCAATGGTTTTAAAACAAAAAAACAAAAAAACTCAGTGCTGGTGAGCCCCGGGCTGCTCAAAAGAGCTCTGGGATGCAGAGCTGGGCTAAAAACTTCCGGCTTTGGCGGCGCAGTTAGGGCTTTGATAGCAGCAGTGGCGCTGAGGTTCTGGGTTCTGCAGGCACAGCAGCTACAACAGAGGCTGTCTGTGCCCCGCGAGCGAGTTGTGAGATGCTAATGGCGAGTGCGGCGGCCTGCCGGTCCCACCTGGCGCCCTAGAGTGACCATAAAGCCTGCCACAGCTGGGGAGGGGCCGACTACAGCCGCCGTCCCTCCTTTGGCTTCCCCCCCCCCAGAGTCTACCCGCACGCCCTTGTGCCTGCCTGGCTGCTTGCTCCCTCACCAAGGACAGTGCAGGGAGCACGGGGGTGTCTCAAGTGGTTGAGTTGCCCCTCATTTGGCTCCTCCCAGAGTCTGCGCACAGGTGCATGCCCACACTCCCTTGTGTCCGCCTGGCCCGCCGCCGCCTCCAAGGGCTCAAGCCATGCGGGAAGACAGTGCAGAGAGCACCGGGTGTCTATCAAGTGGTTAAATTGCTGCCTCTGCCACCTTCCCCCCTCCCTGCCAGTGTTTGTTTGCCACTCCCAGGAGTTTGCGCCACAGTTTCCCTGGTTGCTTCTCATTCCCCTGTCCCCTGTATCCTGTCTCTTGTTAACAGAAAAAATTGCCTTCATTTTGAGATATCAGTGGTCTGGTGCAGCCAGATGTGAGAGCTGCACTCCCTTCTCTGCCCCACGTGTTTTCTCTTCTCAGGCACCGCCCTGAGCTGCTGGCAGTGAGTCTGTTCTAAGCTCCAGTGAGGGAGACATCCACCCACTTGGGGCTTCTTCTGTCCAAGGTAAGGAGCACCTGCGAGTCTAACTGCCAGGCTCTGATGAGGGTCTCGTCTCTGTGAGACTAAAAAGTGCCCCAACAATCTGACCGAGGTAATAAAAATTTTTTTTTAAAAAAAAAAAAGATAAGAGAAATGAAATGCTGGCCACAAAAGTCAGGGAAACTAGAAAGCTTAGTACCTGGCAACAAAAAAAAAACAAAACAAAACAAAACAACAAAAAAAAAAGAGCACTGGGTGAGAGACTGTCCTAACAAAAAGAAGAGGAGCCCCCCTCATGACCAAACCCTACACCTGTTTGTGGCTAAAAGTAAAGAGATAGCAGAAGGGGTGCTAACACAGAAGCTGAGTCCTTAAAAGAGACCGGTGGCCTACCTGTTGAAGCAGCTAAAAAGAGACTGTGTTTCATATTCCTCCACTGACCAGTGCAAAGCAAGTTTAAAAGGTTCCTGGACACTGCGGGCCTTTGCAGACTGTGGATTCCAGGTTTTGCTGAATTAAAAAGATAAACAGCCCTTCGTATAAGAAATAAAGAACAACCTTGAATGGCCTTAGATGCTATTGAGACTGCCCTAATGTTGTCCCCAACTTTGAGACTCCTAGATGTGACTGAGAACAAAGGTATTGCCAAAGAGGTTCTTACTCAGAGATTGGGACCCTAGAAAAGACCGGTGGCATACTTGTAAAAATTAGACCTGGTGACTGTAAGATGGCCTGCTTGTCTGCACATAGTGGCTTCTGGTCAAGGACGCAGATAAATTGACTCTGAGACAAAACTTGGCACATGCCCTAAAAGTGTAGTTCAGCCCCCCTGACCGATGGCTGACTAACGCTCTGAAAAACATTATCCAATCGTTCCCCTGACTGATGGACACATTATCAGAGCTTTTTGTTGACTGAACAAGTGACCTTCGCTTCCCCTGCTAACCTGCTGAGTCTTCACCTACTCATCACTGCTCTGACATTCTGGCAGAAGGAACTGATACTGGAAATGATCTGAAGGATCAGATCAGCCTTGGCCTGAAAGTTTGAACTGGTACACGGATGGCAGTAGCCTCATGGTTGAAGGTAAGCGGAAGGCGGGGACAGCAGTGCAGTGGTGGACAAAAAGCAAGTGATCTAGGCCAGCAGCCTCCCTAAAGGGACTTCAGCCCAGAAAGCTGAACTTGTGGTTTTGATACAAGCTCTATAAATGACAAAAAAAAAGTCTACACTGACAGCAGGTATGCTTTTGCCACTGTATGGAACAATATACAGACAAAGAAAGCTGTTGACATCTGCAGAAAAAGACCTAAGATGCTGTGAACAAAAGAAATCAGATGGCAGATCTAACCGCCAAACAGGCATCCCAAAGAGCAATAATCCTGGCAGTCTGAAGACTAAACTGAAAGAAGAAAACTAGTCCTCCCTTGAAAAGACAGACCTGACATCAACTGGAAAATAGACTTTACTGAGAAAAAATATATGTATGAATACCTTCTGGTTTTTGTGAACGTTCTCAAAATGGATAAAAGCTTTTCCCTGTAAAAATGAGACTGCTCACATAGTCATCAAGAAAATTATTAAAGAAAATTTTTCCAAGGTTCAGAGTGCCAAAAGCAATAGTGTCAGATAATGGCCCTGCCTTTGTTGCCCAGGTAAGTCAGGGTGTGGCCAAGTATTTAGAGGTCAAATAAAAATTACATTGTGTGTACAGATCTCAGAGCTCAGGACAGATAAAAAAAATTAGTTTAAAACTCTAAAACAGACCTTGACAAAATTAATCGTGGAGACAGGCACAGACTTGGTGTTCCTTCCCTATGCCCTATTTAAACATACTAGAAATACTCCCTCTTGATTCAGTTTTACTCTTTTTAAGATCCTTTATGAGACTCCTATGCCCATCATAGTCTTAAATGATGTGTTTAAACCTATGTTGTTATAATAATAATCTGTATGCTAAGTTAAAAGGCTTGCAGGTGGTACAGAAAGAAGTCTGGTCACAACTGGCTACAGTGAACGAGCTGGGTACCCCAAGGACATCTCACCAGTTCCAGCCAGAGATCTGATCTACGTGCACCTACATCATGCCCAGACCCTCAAGCCTCGATAAAAGGGCCCCTGCCTAGTTCTGTTTACTAATCCTTCTTATTCTGTTTTTGTTCCCATGTTAAAAATAGAGTAAATGCAGTAATCTCCGCATAGAGATATAGACTTCTAAAATTCTAAGATTAGAATTACTTAGTAAAAGGAGTGGGGAATGAAGGAGGAAAATTACTGGCCACCTGAACTCTTCACCCCAGAGTCCAACCCCTCCCAACTGAAGACCTGAACTCTTCGCCCCAGAGTCCTACCCCTCCTAACTGAGGACTGTTCCAAGAACATTTTTGAGATAAGGGCCTCCTGGAACAACCTCAGAATGTTCCAATAGATCGGGTACATTGCCAAAATATAGGACACGACCCCTTGGTTACGTAAAACCCTTGGCAAAACCCCTCAGTTAAGCAAACTTGTACTTTTCCCTGCCCCACTCCTCCACTTGGCTTTTTCCTATATAAGCCTGTGAAAAATTTGGGTCGTGGTCGATTCTCCTCTACACCATGCCTGGTGTATGAGTTTCGACCCCAGAGCTCTGGTTTATGTGCTTTCTTGTTGTTGCTTTATTAAATCTTACTCTCTACATCTTAAGTTCGGTCTCAGTGTCTTCTTGGGTACGCGGCTGTCCCGAGGCTTGAGTGAGGGTCTGCCCTCCGGGGGTCTTTCAACATATAAAGGCAGACCTATTAAAATTACACCAGACTTCTCACCAGAGACTATGAAAGCCAGAAGATCCTGGACAGGTGTTATACAGACCCTAAGAGAACAGAAATGCCAGGCCAGGCTACTACATCCAGCAAAACTCTCAATTACCATAGATGGAGAAACCAAAGTATTCCATGACAAAACAAAATTCACACAATATCTTTCTACGAATTCAGCCCTTCAAAGGATAATAACAGAAAAAAAAACAATACAAGAATGGTAACTACACCCTAGAAAAAGGAAGAAAGTAATCCTTCAACAAACCTAAAATAAGAAAGCCACAAGAACAGAATGCCAACTTTAACAACAAAAATAACAGGAAGCAACAATTACTTTTCTTTAATAACTCTTAATATCAATGGCCTCAATTCCCCAATAAAAAGACATAGACTAATAGACTGGCTACACAAACAGGACCCAACATTTTGCTGCTTACAGGAAACCCATCTCAGGGAAAAAGACAGACACTACCTCAGAGTGAAAGGCTGGAAAACAATTTTCCAAGCAAATGGTCTGAAGAGACAAGCTGAAGTAGCCATTCTAATATCAAGTAAAATTGACTTCCAACCAAAAGTAATCAAAAAAGACATGGAGGGGCACTTCATACTCATCAAAGGTAAAATCTACCAGGATACTCTCAATCCTGAATATCTATGCTCCAAATGCAAGGGCAGCCACATTCATTAAAGACACTTTAGTAAAGCTCAAAGCACACATTGCACCTCACAAAATAATAGTGGGAGACTTCAACACCCCCCTCTCATCAATGGACAGATCCTGGAAAGAGAAACTAAACAGAGACACATGGAAACTAACAGAAGTTATGAAACAAATGGATTTAACAGGTATCTACAGAAAATGTTATCCTAAAACAAAAGGATATACCTTCCTCTCAGCACCTCATGGTACCTCCTCCTGCAAAATTAACCATATAATCAGTCACAAAACAGGCCTCAACAGACAATAAAATATTGAAATTATCCCATGCATCTGAACAGATCACCACAGACTAAGGCTGATCTTCAATAACAGCATAAATAATAGAAAGCCAACATTCACATGGAAACTGAACAACACTCTACTCAATAATATCTTGGTCAAGGAAGAAATAAATAAAGAAATTAAAAACTTTTTAGAGTTTAATGAAAATGAAGCCACAACATACCCAAACTTATGGTACACAATGAAGGCAGTCCTAAGAGGAAAACTCATAGCCCTGAGTGCCTCCAAAAAGAACCTAGAGCACACTAGCAGCCTGACAGCACACCTAGAAGCTCTAGAAAAAAAGGAAGCAAATTTACCCAAGAGGAGTAGACGACAGGAAATAATCAAACTTAGTGCTAAAATCAACCAAGTGGAAACAAACAGAACTATTCAAAGAGTCAACTAAACCAGGCGCTGGTTCTTTCACGAAATCAACAAGACAGATAAACCCTTAGCCAGACTAATTAGAGGGCATATGGACAGTATCCTAATTAACAAAATCAGAAAGGAAAAAGGAGACATAACAACAGAACCTAAGGAAATCCAAAACATCATCAGATCCTACTATAAAAGGCTATACTCAACAAAACTGGAAAACCTGGATGAAATTGAAAATTTCCTAGACAGATATCAGGTACCAAAGTTAAATCAGGATCAGATTAATGACCTAAACAGTCCCATTTTCACTAAAGAAATAGAAGCAGTCATTAATAGTCTACCAACCAAAAGAAGGCCAGGACCAGATGGGTTCTGGCAGAGTTCTATCAGACCTTCAAAGAAGACCTAATTCCAATTCTCCTTAAACTATTCCACAAAATAAAAACAGAAGGTACTCTACCCAATGCATTCTATGAAGCCACAATTACTCTGATACCTAAACCACACAAAGATACAACAAAGAAAGAGAACATCAGACCAGTTTCCCTTATGCATATCGTTGCAAAAATACTCAATGAAATCCTCGCAAACAGAATCCAAGAACACATCAAAAAGATCATACATCATAACCAAGTAGGCTTCATCCCAGGGATGCAGGGATGGTTTAATATATGGAAATCCATCAACATATTCCACTACATAATCAAACTCAAAGACAAAAATCACATGATTATCTCGTTAGATGCTGAGAAAGCATTTGAGAAAATCCAACACCCATTCATGATAAAAGTCATGGAAAGATCAGGAATTCAAGGCCCTTACCTAAACATAATAAAAGCAATATACAGAAAACCAGTAGCAAACATCAAACTAAAAGGAAAGAAACTGGAAGCAATCCCACTAAAATCATGGACTAGAAAAGGCTGCCCACTTTCTCCCTACCTATTCAATATAGTACTTGAAGTCCTAGTCAGAGCAATTAGACAACAAATGGAGATCTAGGGGATACAAATTGGAAAGAAGTCAAAATATCACTATTTGTAGATGATATGATAGTATATATAAGTTACCCCTAAAATTCCACCAGAGAACGCCTAAACCTGATAAACAGCTTCAGTGCAGTAGTTGGATATAAATTTAACTCAAACAAATCAATGGCCTTTCTCTACACAAAGGATAAACAGGCTGTGAAAGAAATTATGGAACAAACACTCTTCACAATAGTCACAAATAATATAAAATACCTTGGTGTGACTCTAACTAAGGAAGTGAAAGACTAATTTGCAAATTCATCTGGAATAACAAAAAACCTAGTATAGCAAAAACTATTCTCAACAATAAAAGAAGCTCTGGTGGAATCATCATGCCTGACCTCAAGCTGGACTATAGAGCAATTGTCATTAAAACTGCATGTTACTGGTACAACAACAGACAGGTAGATCAATGGAATAGAATTGAAGATCCAGAAATGAACCCACACACCTATGGTCACTTGACCTTTGAAAAGGGAGCTAAAACCATCCAGTGGAAAAAAGAAAGCATTTTCAACAAATGGTGCTGGCACAACTGGTGGTTATCATGTAGAAGAATGCGAATTGATCTATTCTTATCTCCTTGTACAAAGCTCAAGTCTAAGTGGATCAAAGAACTCCACATAAACCTAGAGACACTGAAATTTACAGAGGATAAAGTGGGGGAAAGCCTTGAAAATATGGGTACAGGGGGAAAATTCCTGAAGAGAACAGCAATGGCTTGTATTGTAAGATCAAGAATCTACAAATGGGACCTCATAAAATTGCAAAGCTTCTGTAGGGCTAAAGATACTGTCAATAAGACAAAAAGGCCACCAACAGAGTGGGAAAGGTTTTTTTTTTTTTTTTTTTTTTTTTTTACCAATCCTAAATCTGATTTGGGACTAATATCCAATATTTACAAAGAGCTCAAGAAGCTTGACTCCAGAAATTCAAATAACCCCATTAAAAATGGGGTACAGAGCTAAACAAAGAATTCTCAACTGAGGAATACTGAAAGGCTGAGAACCACCTGAAAAATGTTCAACAGTCTTAATCATCAAGGAAATGCAAATCATACAACCCTGAGATTCCACCTCACACCAGTCAGAATGGCCAAGATAAAAAAATTCAGGTGACAGCAGTTGCTGGCGAGGATGTGGAGAAAGAGAAACACTCCTCCAGTGTATGTGGGATTGCAAGCTTGTACAACCACTCTGGAAATCAATCTGGCGGTTCCTTGGAAAATTGGACATAGTACTACCGGAAGATCCAGTAATACCTCTTCTGGGCATATACCCAGAAGATGTTCCAACTGGTAATAAGAACACCATGTTCATAGCAGCCTTATTTATAATAGCCAGAAGCTGAAAAGTACCCAGATGTCTGTCAACAGATGAATGGCTACAGAAATCGTGGTACATTTACACAATGAAGTACTACTCAGCTATTAAAAACAATGAATTTATGAAATTCTTAGGCAAATGGATGGATCTGGAGGATATCATCCCAAGTGAGGTAACCCAATCACAAAAGAACTCAACTTGTTATGCACTCACCGATTAGGTGGATATTAGCCCAGAAACTTAGACTACCCAAGATACAATTTGTAAAACACAAGCAAAGCAAGAAAAAAGAAGACCAATACGAGGAAACTTTGTTTCTTCTTAGGATGGGTAACAAAATACCCATGGAGGGAGTTACAGAGACAAAGTCTGGAGCTGAGACAGAAGGAAGTACCATCCAGAGATTGCCCCACCGGCAGATCCATCCCACAAACAACCACCAAACCCAGACACTACTGCATATGCCAACAAGATTTTGCTGACAGGACCCTGATACAGCTATCTCTTGTGATGCTATGCTAGTGCCTAGCAAATACAGAAGTGGATGCTCACAGTCATCTATTGGATGGAACACAGGGCCCCCAAAGGAGGAGCTAGAGAAAGTACTCAAGGAGCTGAAGGGTTCTGCAACCCTATAGGTGGAACAACAATATGAACTAGCCAGTTCCCCCAGAGCTTGAGTTTCTTGCTCCATATGTAGCAGAAGATGGCCTAATCAGTCATCATTGGGAAGAGAGACCCCTTGGTCTTACAAACTTTATATGCCCCAGTACAGGGGAATGCCAGGGCCAAGAAGTGGGAGTGGGTGGGTAGGGGAGTAGGGAGGGTGGAAGGTATAGGAGACCTTCCGGATAGCATCTGAAATGTAAATGAAGAAAATATCTAATTAAAAAATTTCTACTCAAAAAAAAAAAAAAAAGGAAAAATATTTCAAGTCCAACTTGAGCACATTCGCAATCTGAGAATGTAGTTCAATGGTTGGGCATTTACCTAGTACACTCAAAGTCCTAGATCAACCCTTATGTCCTGAAACAACAACAACAGAAAAAGCAAACTCAGTGAATGAATAAATTTAAGATTCTACCTGATCAAAATATTCTACCTGATTAGAAATGTTTATTCTATGAAGAATGTATAACTATGTGACATGTAACAAATTATGGGATACCCATAGGGAAGTCCGGGTAGACCATATGGAGCTGTTTTCTGCCACCATTTGCTGAGGAAGGGAGGTCTCCTGCCAGCAGCACAGTGAATGACTTTGGAAGCAAATCCTCCTCTGAACAAGATGACTAGGCGCTGAGATCTTAGGTGGAAGCACACAAGTTCAATTAAGCCTCTCCAAGTCTTGACCCTTGGAGATAATACCTATTGATTGTTTTTCTAATCTCTCATTCTTTCTTTTAATTTTTCACATTTATCTATCTGTGTATTGTGTGAGGAGAGAGTAAGGCACATGCCACAGTATATGGAAGCCAGCTAACAACTTGCTTCTCTCTTTTCACCATATGGATCCTGAGGAGCAAGCTCAGGTCATCAGGTTTAGCAACAGGTTCCTCTATCAATGGAAAAATCTTGCCAGTCCCCAAGTGATTCCATTAGACTACTGTGTTTAGGGATTGTGTGTTGAGTAGCTATAGAGAGTGAGGTGCACAGACGGCTTGCTTTTGCACTCTCCTGCAGATGTCCCCTTTCCCCCTAGCAAATCTTCCTGTTGCTCTCTTCCACAGCAAGCACGATATGGCTTGCTTCTGTGGTTTGCCCCTCAGAAGTCCTCCTTCCCCCTCCCCCCTTGCAGAAAACTTGGGGTTCATTCCACCTCCCTAGCTGCTCCAAGAAGACTGAATCTCTGCGTGGCTAAAGACTGTCTTGTGACTCTGTCCCTGTGTCAGCCTGTGCAATTTTACAGAAAGCTTTGACAGAGTTCACAAGGGACTAAGTCACTGGTTGCAATGACACCAGCTGACCCAGACAACAGACAAATGCTGTGAAACAATAGCTGCATATCATCGCCAATATCTACAGCAGATGTTCATTTTATAAGGTTTCTTTCAACCTATACTTTCTGTTCCCAGCACTTATTATCATAACATACATATACACATACTTTACTCTGGATCCAGGGACATGAAAAAGTACATAATTTAAGATTACAGCTATGCATTACCTTAGGTTGTAAAACCTAATTATATGGGAAATTCAAGGTAAATAAAATTGTTTTTTTTTTCATTGTTCCCTTAAAGGCAGGTTAATCAAACATACTGAGCACACAGAAGGCAGGAAGGCAAGGAGAGGAGCAAGCAGCCCCTCTTATGGTGAGTCAGGCACACCTGGCGGTTGTCAGATAACTGTGGGGCAGAGCCTAGACAAATGCTAACAATTAGGCTAGCTTGGAATTCACAGAGATACTCCTCTTTTTGCTTCCTGGGTGCTGGGATGAAAGCTGTGTGCCACCATGCCTGGCCTGACCTCATCTGTACTTCTTTGGGTGTACATCAGTACCCTCAGGAGCCAAAGAGGTTGAAAGAGGTTGGATCTCCCAGAGCTGGAGATATAGGCAACTGTGAGAGTCCCCCTCAGACAAAGGAAGGTGAGCTATCAAGAAGATTCTCAGAGATAAGTGGCAAAGACTCTCTGAGACCAGACCAGCCTTCTGGGAGAAGCAGAATCCAGCAGAAATGCCTGAAAGAGATTTAGACCAGAGTCACTTGGAAAGGACACTCTGGAGCAGTTGACCTCTTACCCTTTTCCCTTCATTTCCTGTTCTCCAATTATAAATGAACTAATTACATTAGATTATGAGATAATGCTCCCTTTAGTGGAATGCACATAGCTATCACCCATGTCAGAATGGAAGCTAAGTAAACACCCTGCCTTTGTGTACTTGCTGGTTGGTTTGGGTTGCATCAAGTCCTTTTCACAAAGAGAAATACCCTTGCCAGGGTTTTATCATGTTGTTTGGGTGTTTCTTTGTACAAAAGCAAGAATATTCTTTTCTAACACCTGGCATGAGAGAGACCTTAGGTTCCATCTCCAGTAAAAGGAGGTAGAGTGGAGCTAAAACCTTACTCTTAGAACTAGATGTATACTAGCTGGATCTCATAGTAATGTACAGAGATAGTGGAAGAAAGGAAATACTGGAGGACAGCAGAACAGAGTTGGGGGCTGTGGTCCTTGGCAAGTATGCAGTACCCTTACATGCATGTATACAAAACACCTGTGTACAGAAAATAAAAATAAATCTTTAAAGAATACAAAACAGAGCCAGCATGGTGGTACACACCTTTAATCTCAGGGATTAGGAGGCAGGGGCAGATGAATCCCTGTGAATTAAAGACCAGCTGGTCTAAAAAGTGAGTGCCAGGACAGCCAGAACAGTTACACACACACACACACACACACACACACACACACACACCCAACCCCTAAAAGAAAAAAAAAAGATACAAAATAGAAAAAAATAAATCCCTAACTAAGACTGTGGAAGTGAACATGAGGGAGATGAAAGAGCAAGGGAGCGAGAGCGAGGGAGAGAGAGAGAGAGAGAGAGAGAGAGAGAGAGAGAGAGAGAGAGGGAGAGAGAGGGAGGAGAGAGAGAGAGAGAGAGAGAGAGAGAGAGAGAGAGAGAGAGAGAGAGATTGAGAGAGAGAGGTATTGAGAGGAATTAAGGTTTTGTAGTGACTCCTGCCAGATTGCCAGCAGTTGTTGCTTTGTACCATCAGTTCAAATATAAAACCAGTTTAAAAGACAAAACATTTTGTAATATCATTAAAATGATTTGTTTTTGTTTTTAATCATTCTGGCTATGTAGCTCTGGCTGGTCTAAAGCTTGTTTCAGCTTTAGAAATACTGGGATTTTACTGGTTCAACATCACATCTTGCTATGAAAATGATTTTTTAACCTAAGGACCACTAAAAATGGCTTTAGAAATTTCCAGGGGTCAAGGCACCACATTAACAATCCCTGGTTGAGATGGAAACCAGCAGAGTGTTACCACAGTTATAATCCCATCACATGAGGTAGGTGGGAGAGGATCATGAATTAAGGGCACTTTCTTCTATATTGGGAGTTTGAGGCCAACCTATGTCAGACCTTATCTTAAGGGAAAAACCCCAAAAAAACAAAAAACTACAAATTCAAGTGCCAAGAGAAGAGAGATTGTTAGATTTCTGGAAATAGGATTTTATTTTGAGATAGGGTCTCACCACAGAGGAGGAGGGGCTGCACTTCTATCCTAAAGTCTGGGTCTCCTAAATACTGTGATTACAAGGTGAAAGCAACATACCCAGCACGGCATGGGTATAAGATAGGGTTTTAAGTGAACTTTAGAGGATTATCACCGATTGGAAGAAGCCTGGAGGTAAAAGGACCTGTTCTCTTTTGGAAAGGTAATTAAATAACAAAGGCGTGTGTTTGCTTGCTTGCTTTTCTTTTGTGTTTCTGTATGAGGAGGTGATATATAACTGTCACCTGCTTTTGTCAACACCGTCCTTTCAAAGGGGGAGTTTAAATATCAAGAGATAATTAGGTCTTTGAATTTGTCTGAATGTAAAAATAAGAGGCAGGTATGGTGGTTTACTGGGGAGGCTGAGGCAGGAAGATTGCTAGTTCAATTACAGCCTGGCTGTAAAAGCCAGGCCTTCACATACAAATAAAACAGAGAGACACCCCCTCCAGTATGACTTGGATAACAATACTTTCCAAATTTGGGTACTGCACCGCTTTGAGCTCAGGGAACTGCGTTTGCCTCATTGACATATACTGGACGATCAATTACTTTGTCAATTGATTGCAAGGGCTTTGCGATTCTCGAAGGATGGCTCCCTGCGCTTGCCGTAACCTGGACTGGACCATTGCATCCTGCGGGTGTGTGAGTGCAAGAGGCTGAGAGAGCGGAGCGGAGGGTGTGTGTCCCGCAAAGCCCAGAGCTCCGGAGGACGACAGCCTCCCCGAGCCAGCTACCTGCCCGTCCTCCTCCCTTGACCTCGTCGCGCCTGGCCGCAGCGGCATTGTTTGCAAGGCTCCCTCGGGAGCAGGTAAGTGGCAGCGCCTTGCTCCGGGCACCCCCCGTGGCCCTGGGGCGGTGGCGGTGGCCGGCCGGGGAGGCGGCCTCGGCGCACAGTAATGGCAGCGCTGTGAGCCGGGGAACGCGAGCTGACAGCCGCCGCCGCCGCCCACCCTCCGAGCCGGGGGCTTCGTCCTTCACGCCTGCGGGTTGCCTCCCTCCCCGGGCCCCTGCCCTCGCCCTGCTTCTGCAGAAGGTAACCCCATTGAAAGCTGGGGAGCCGGGCTGTGGGTGCAGGGAAACTTCCCTTCCCGGCGAATGGTGGCGGGGATGGGGCGACCTGGCGGAGGGGAGCGGGCTGAGAGCTGGAGGCCTGGCAAGATGGTGTCCTGTGAGTGACCTCGGCTCCCCAGACTGCTGACCCTTAAGTCAGGCAACCCCTGGACCAGATCCTGGGCCTCCCGGATCCACTGTCGTCTGCTCCTCCCTCGGCCTCATTTTCCTCCTTAGGAGGGAAGGTGAGAGTGTGCTCTCCTGCTTACATTTACGTGCGCACACGGAGACCAGAGTCTCTGTAGAATGGGGTAGCATCAATCTCATACACCCTAGCCACGAGTATTTTCACTTTTGATTCCGCAGACAGTGAAGATTGATAGCTTTGGGGAGGAGTATTCTACGTGCATGCTACATACACCTCTTGCCTCAACACTTATGGGCTGGTGAAATAAGAGCCTCAGATTCTCTCCAGCACTTGTTTACATACTAGAGTCTAAACCCTTCCCTACCATTACGTGGTGCGTGCAAGTAGAAGATCTTTTGAATTTGCATTTGTTATTATAAGTTATCCTCGTCCTCCTAGGTTACTATTATTGGAGGATGGCAGTAGCCTCTAAGTTTCAATTTGAAGATAACTAAGTTGCAGTTGTTGCTCAGTGCTACAACACTTGGACTAGCATGCAAGAAACTCTGAGTTCAACTTATCACCTGCAAAAAAAAAATTGGTGTGTGTGTGTTTATTGCTTATTGACTTCAATAGAAAGTATTCTTGCCCTAGAACTTACTTCAAACCCACATTCATAACACAATATGGGAGATGACTTTATTTCTCTTATCTCATGTGTCATTCTAAGACACAAAAGTGATCTAAGTAGCTTAACTTTGGTTCTTTTGCCCATATACAGTGCTTGGAAGTCCCTTTCCAACGAGTTGCAAATAAATTAACAGTAGTGTACAGTTTTAGAGTTATTACCCCTCCCATGCTATTTGTGATTTGTGGGAAGGTTTGGTGGGGTTTTTTTGTTGTTGTTGTTGTTGTTTTTTTGGGGGGCTGCTTGCTTGTTTTGTTATTTGAGACAGGGTCTTTATTATGCAACCCTGGCTGTAATGGGATTCATTTTGTACTCCAGGGTGGCTTCAAACTCCAAGACATCCATCTGCCTCTGCCTCCCTAGAACTGGGATTTGAAACATGTAGCATCACCCCCAACTCTTTACTAGTTTCGCTGTATAATGCTGATTGGTTTGGTATTCACTGTGTATCTCACATTCTTGGGAGTCCTACCTCACTAGGTGCTCGGGTTATAGATGGGTACCATCAGGTCCTGCTTTCTTTAATTTTTTGTATTTTATCAATATTTCATTTGTTAGTGTCTTTTAGTTTTTCATCATGCACAACTGAGCATTGAATGTGAAATCTCTGCTTTCTTTTCTTTTCCTTCCTTCCTTCCTTCCTCCTTTCTTTCCTTTTTTTGGTTTTGGTTTTAGTTTTCAAGACAGTGCTTCTCTGTGTAACAACCCTGGCTATCCTGGAACCCACTCTATAGACTAGACTGACCGGGAACTTAGAGATACGACTACCTCTGCCTCCTGAGTACTGAGAAAGGTGGGTGCTAGTATTAAAGGCACTGTCTGACTAAATCTCTGCTAAGCTTCAATTCTGGCTGAGACGGAGAGACATAGATAAACACGTAGAATAGTGCTCTGTAGAAAATAAGGAATTCTAATGGTTGGGAAAAATTGTTTCGGGTGCTATGATTTAAAAAGGTCTCTCTCAGATGGCCTTTGACATATTTGAAGAGGCCAGAGTGAACAGGTCTGGATGTTCCGAAGAACTCTCTGGAAGAAATGCAAATGAAAAGCCCCAGGTTGGGAGTCCAGCTCACTGGGAGCAACTCCGCAAGGGAAAACCCTGTGAGAGAGGCTCGGGCCAGAGTTGGGTTTTAGAATTTGAAAGCAGATAGTAATGGCTTGATTTACATTCTGTAGTTATCAAAGACACTGCCCCTGGGGTCAGGGTTGTGGCCTTGGAACTGTAAGGGACGAAGTAACAAGGTTTCCAGATGTGTTGAAGGCACTTGTTGAACGTGATATGGTTTGAAGAGTGAATTGTTGGAGGTGGGCATCTCGAGTTTTAGGGTTCATCGGGAGGATGATGGTACCGTGTACAGGGCTGAGGTCAGTTTATATAGGATTGAGTTGAATTAGGTGACTTGAATCGACTCAGTTCAAGTGTTAGATTTAATGCCAAGGTGGAGGAGTCATTCAGTCTGCTCCTCAATTTGAAGTGTTTTTCAAGCATCAGCTCTGGTCCGGACAACTGGGATAGTGAAAACTTAGACAAATCTGTGCCTTCATGAAAAGTTTGGAGAGAAACATGGATTGAGGTTTTATCAGTCTTGTTAATTGGTGGACCATTTCCAAAGATACGTTTTTAACTAGGTGTATAGAAATGGTAGCACACCTTACTTGGACACTTTGTTAGTATTTTAAAAGTTACAGATAGGGATAAGGGCACCTAAAGGGGAAATGCGGAAACCTACAGGGAACAGCAACTTTTCTGATCTGATCTTTGCCCTCTTCGAGTGTGTGCTTAGCTAACTCAGGCTGTCACATGTGGCCAGGCTGGCCTTACTCTTGGGTATTTCTTGCATCAGCCCCTTTCCTGAAAGTACAGGGATTATTGGTGTGTGTACGTTGTGGGCTCAGATACATGCTCTTTGAAGAACATTTTTTTTTTTTTTTTCAAGAAACTTGTGCTTTTCCCCTTGCCTGCCATTTCTTCATGTGTGCCAGGAAATATTTGGTCGTGATTTAAAGGGACATCTTCTTTTACATGTACTATCAGTTACAGTAAGTTCATCACAGGATCAAGCCCTGGCTGGAACTTAGTACTATCAAGACTTAACGGTAAAGTAAAATTGAAGGAAATTCATTTTAATTGCTTCAGAGGCTTAAGTAGAAGGACAAATCGAGGACCTGCCCAGGGTACAGGATAAATTCCAGGTCAGTTGCAATTTAGCATACCTTGTTTTAAAATTTAAAAAAAAAAAAGCCTGGCAGTGGTGGCACATGCCTTTAACCTCAGGGCTTGGGAAGGCAGAGGCAGGCAGATCTCTTGAGTTCAAGGCCAGCTTGGTTTACTAAATGAGTTCAATGACAGCCAGAACTACCCAGAGAAACTGTCTCAAGGGGAAAAAAAAACAAAAACAGCTGGGCAGGGGTGGCACATGCCTTTAATTCCAGCATTTGGGAGGTAAAGGCAGGCAGATTTCTGAGTCAGAGGCCAGCCTGGTCTACAGAGTGAGTTCCAGGACAGCCAGGGCTATACAGAGAAATCCTGCCTCGAAAAAACAAAAAAACAAAAATCAACAAAACAAACAAAAATTGTAAGTAAATAAACAATAAGAAGGGGCAGGGATATATCTTACTACTAAAGTGGCATGAGGTCTGGGGTTCTATTCCCTATTCCCAAGTACTGCACAAAAGCAAAGAAGATAAGAGCAGCAATTTGGAATGTTGGAAGTTGGGAGTTAATTTAGTGTACACTTAACCTAGGCCTGTTTATTAGGCAGTTACAAGAGATTAGTGCTTGAGGTGTATGGCTGATTTTTATTTGTCTTGAGTTTTTCTTTTCTTCTTTCCCTCCTTCCCATCTTTTTTCTTTTCTTTCTTTTTTCTTTGTCTTTTTTCTTTTTTTGGTATTTTTGAGACAGGGTTTCTCTGTGTAGCCCTGGCTGACCTGGAACTCACTCTGTAGTCCAGGCTGGCCTCGAACTCAGAAATCCACCTGCCTCTGCCTCCCAAGTGCTGGGATTAAAGGCATGCGCCACCACCACTGCCTGCCTTGACTTGACTTCTCTTCTCTTCTCTTCTTTCTCTCTTTCTCTCCTTCTCTCCTCTCTCTCTCTCTTTGTTTGTTTGTTTGTTTGTTTTTCAGGCAAGATCTCATTCACTGTCTAGTCCTGGCTGGCATGGAACTCTTAAGGAGCTACCTGCTTCAGTCTGCCTAGTTCTAGGATTAAAGGCTGTGTGCCACCGCCCTCAGGCCTGAATTCATTCTCATTAAGTAACTTATTCAGAGTGATCTATGTTGATTTAAATCTTAGTAAAATATCACGTTAAACTGAAGAAATTAGCATAATCTTGTGTTTTGAAACATCCAGGCTGGAGATGTGGTTGGTAGCCTGTTTGAGTTGGTTCACTAAGACTGCTAGGCAGGCCTTGCCTATAATCCCAGCACAGGGGAGATAGAGACCAGATAGAAATTCAACGATCTGAGCTCATGAGACCTTACCTCAAAATAGAAAACAAAAAGCTTTAGGTACATTTGATGCCACTCCTTTTGTTTTTTTGTTGTTGGGGTTTTTTTGTTTGTTTGTTTGTTTTGTTTTGTTTTTCGAGACAGGGTTTCTCTGTGTAGCCGTGGCTGTCCTAGAACTCACTCTGTAGACCAGGCTGGCCTCGAACTAGAGATCTGCCTGCCTCCCAAGTGCTGGGATTAAAGGCATACGCCACCACTCCCGGCTGATGCCACTCCTTTATATTAAACTTTTAATTGGAACAGACTTATTGGGATATTAGAACGTTGAGTCTTAGGACAGTTACCACTGCTGAGATTTGTGGAGGGTTTTTTTGTTTGTTTGTTTGTTTGTTTTGTTGTTGTTGTTGAGACACAGTGTCTCCACATAGCCCTGGCTGTCCTGGAATTCACTATAAAGACTCAGAGATCTAATTGCCTCTTCCCATCAAGTCCTTAAATGAGAGGAGAGTTCCACAGTGCCTGCCTAAGATTCTTAAGTTTTCTTTGGTGTTTTGAAACTTGGCTTCTTCTAGCATAACCTGATCTGGACTTACTATGGGATGGACAGTAAGTAAGTAACCTTGAACTCTCCTCCTGCTTCCACTTCTGAAGTAGGGTTTCTGAGTGCTCTGGCACACTTTGTTTCTATGTGTGTTTTGCTCTCTTGGAATGTCGTTTACTACTTTGAATTCTCTCTGCTGAAGAATTTAGAGGGGAGACAAGTTTTCTTAAATTGTTTTAAACTTTGTTTCTTTTTTAATTTGAGATCTGGTGTTGCTGGGCAGCCCAGGCTAGCCTAGAATTCATTGTGTATCCTTTCCTAGCCTTTACATTCTTACTCCTCCTGTTCTCAGCCTCTGGAGTGGCTGGGTTGCAGCTGTGTGCAAACAGATACTTGCAAAGTTGTAATAATTTGAACTCTCAGGTAGTTGTCTTAGATATTTCTGGAAAAAAATTGGTCTTTTTTTTTTTTTTTTTTTTGAGGCTGCTCTTTGTATCCTCTCCCTTTCCATGATGGTGTGTAGTTAAGACTGGCCTCAAAAATATTTAATAAGTGCCATGACATATGATTTTATGACCAGTGGCCAGGCAGGTACTCTTACCAACTAAGCTTCATCTCACGCTCAGGATGGTTCTTGACCTAGAACGAGTCCCGTGGACTGCTTTGCTTTTAAAGCTTTATTTATTTATTTATTTATTTATTTATTTATTATATGTAAGTACACTGTGGTCGTATATCTTCAGACACTCCGGAAGAGGGCATCAGATCTTGTTACAGATGGTTGTGAGCCATCCCGTGGACTTCTTCTGGTTACTGCTATTATCTTTGTCTCTTTTTGTTTTATACAGGAGATTAAAGAGTCAATTTCTAGTCCAGAGCAACAATCTTTGAGAAAGTAGTACTTTTTGAAGCATTAGACACCAGTGACAAGACATTAAATGTGTTATCTTATGCTTAAAACTCTAAAATGTGCAGGTGTTAACGTCCAATTTGAAGGTTTCAATTAACCAAAGGATTTTCTTTTATAGACTTCATCATTTAGTGTTAACCATTGTTATTCATTAAATTATAGCCTCATTAACATGTCAGAATTTTTTTTTTTTTTGGTTTTTGGTTTTTCGAGACAGGGTTTCTCTGTGTAGCCTTGGCTGTCCTGACACTCACTTTGTAGACCAGGCTGGCCTCGAACTCAGAAATCCGCCTGCCTCTGCCTCCCAAGTGCTGGGATTAAAGGCGTGCGCCACCACGCCCGGCCAGAATTTTTTCATAAAAATAGGTTGACAGCTTATCATTTTTTATTTTTCTAATCTGCTATAAGCTTAAGCTTAGTTACATCTGCAACATCCTTTGGCAGTCTAGAACACACTAATTATTTAATAAGTATCTATTAACTCAGTAAAGTCTTTGTTCTAATGTAAGCTTTTTTTTTTTTTTTTTTTTTTTTAATCTGGGTATGTGGTGGTGGGGAGTGCTTGATAAGGCTTGAATCTCTGAATGGACTAGCAGCTTACACCTCGTTATTTTTACATTTATAAGTTGCATTTCAAGGAAGGAAGTGTTCAACTTAACATATTTGTAAATTTTGTTTGAAAGTATTGTAGGCTTCTAATATTTAAAAAATTTTGGAATAATTTTAGACAAACAGAACACTTGGAAAAATAAGAGGCTCCAATGTTCTCATTAACCATCATTTTCTATTACCCGACAACTTACCTGACCCAGGTCCAACAATTGGTGTGATGTTCTACACTAGGGAGCTACGACAGGAGAATAACTTCAAGTTCAAATGACTGTTCCCAGGCTACATAACTAGACTCTTTTTCTCTCTCTTTCCCCTGTTCCTTCCTCTCTAACCCCCTTCCATCCCCCCAGAGGAAGTTAGGACTGGGGATATTACCCAGTGGTAGAATATTTTCTACCTGTATTAATTTTTGGATTTGTTTTCCCAGCACTGTAAAGACCAGGAGTTAACATTGGTACAATTCTAGTATATAAGCATCCATTTGAATTTTCAGTTTTCTGCTTATTTCAAATTACTCTTATTTCAAGATTCCATCCAAGATCAAGCATTATGTTTAGTTGAGTCTTCTCAGTGAGAATTTTTCCTTTTTGACCTTAAAGCTTGTATGTGATAAATGCAGCCAGTTATTTTGTAGAATGTCTTCCAATTTGAGGTTGAGTGTTTTCTCTTTCCATAGAGGAAAAAGGTCTAGTTCTCAGTGTGCCTGCTGAGCTAGAGAGTCTCAGGCAGTGTCAGCCACTCAACCTTGGAGGCTGGGAACTGGTTTGAGGCCCTGCTCCTTTTTGTTTGATTTACTTGTTTTTACTTTATGTGTATGAATGTTTTGTCTTTATGCATGAATGTGTACCACATGCATGCCTGTTGGATCCCCTGGAACTAAATTTACAGATGGTCATGAGCCATCCTCTGGATGCTGGGAATTGAACTCATGTCCTTTACAATAGCAACATGTATCCTCAATTGCTGAACCATATTTCCAGACCCAGTAAAATTTAAAATGGAAAATATAGCATAAACTAAGAAAAAGTTAGAAGGCATACTGATTTCAGGAGTAGTATTTTTAAAAGAGGAATGAGAGGTTAGGAAAATAAGATTTCAGAAAAGACCAGAGACCACCTGAGCTCTGTACAGTACATTTGATATGGACTTGTAAACGATGTCTTTTGTATTTTATGCTTTTAGATGGAGAGAATGCAGAATCAGCTAGGTGGGGTTACACTGGCGGGGACGGGGTGGGGGTGGGGGGGTTACAGTGGGTCTGGCTGACTATGGAAAGTATTGCTTATAAATCACCACTTAGCTCATTTCTGAGATGAGGGCTTTTTTTTTTTTCTTTTTTTCTTTTTTTTTTTTTTAACAACTGCATTTGCTTATGTGTATTCACGTGTGTATATGTGTCAGACTGCCTTTGTGGAGGCAGTAACAAGGACACCTTGAGTCACTTCTTTCCATCACATGGCCATCTAGGGATTGAACTCACACTGTTGTCGGGCTTGGAGACAAGTCTCTTTGCCCTCTGACCCAACTCACCAGTTCAAAATCTGCTTCTTACGTCTCATGTCTAATAGAGCCTTTCTTGGCCATGCTAAGATTCTCTCTGTTGTCCTGGAAATAGGGGAGAGAGAGGGAGAGGGAGAGATCCTCTGTTTCTTTCTCTCAGATGGAGTTTTACTCAAGAGCCCCTGTCTGGGATTCACTATGTAGAGCAGATTGAGCTGAAACTCTTGGCAGTCCACCTCCCTCTACCTACCTCCCAAGTTAGTTAAGACCTCAGGCATGCACAATGGTCTCCAGTTCTGTAAGTGGCAAATGGAGAGAGCTGTGAAAACATAAGACCACAGTGGAAGCCAGATATCAGTAGATTCAACTTTTGTTTGCTACTATATGTAAATGTTAGGCTCTTTATCTTTTTTGTAGACAATCTTGGATTGACTTCAGCAGGGCCACCTTGCCAAGTGTGTTACTGCCAACAGATTTACATGCTCAGCCAAGTCTGGTTGTTTATTTTTATTTTTTAGTATTTATTTGTTCTTTAACATAATACATATACATTTTTTAAAGAAGAAGTGAGAAAGAATTCCCTAGTGTGAAGAGTATGGGGCTCAGAGGAATTATTTTTGGTGTTTGAAGACATGGACTCACCGAGGCTAGGCTGTCCTCAATCACACCATAGCTAAGGATGGTCTTGAATTCCTAAAACTTCTGCCTCCACCTTCCAAATGCCAAGATTGCAAGCAGACTCACCAAGTCAGAATTTTATCCTTTAAAATGGAGAGAATAATAGTATCCAAGTAAAGCTTATATGAAGAATTAAGAGATAATATACATATATATGCATGCATATGTGTGTATATATGTATATACACATGCATACACGTTTGTATGTATATAGTAACAGTTTCTGAAGTAGATGTAGTTGATGAGGTTGTTACTATCACAGTTAATGATTCTATATTGTAAACTGTTAAGCTGCTAAGTGTCCCTCTGGTTGAAAATTGGTATCTGTGTATCAGTGTGTGTCTGTTGCTGAGGATGGCACCAGGAATCTTGGGTATGGAATATATCTACCACGGAGTTAAATCCTTAGTCACATTTCCATGTATAGCTCGCTATGATGGATTGCTTTTCATTATTTTTACTGGAAAATTATAGGATTATTGATATATTGATTTCTGGTTTGTTGTTGTTTAGGGTTTTAACCTGAAACTCTTGGCAGTCCACCTCCCTCTCCTTCCGAAGTTAGTCACTGTATAGCCCTGACTGTCCTGAAACTCACTATGTAGACCAGGCTGACCTTCAGCTCACAGATCACCGGCCTCTATCTTTTATGGCCTGGGCTTAAAGGCATGTGCACTATGCCTGGTTAGTTATATTTTTAAAATTTACTTATTGTTTAATGTCTTAGGGTTTCTATTCTTGCACAAAACATCATGACCGAGAAGCAAGTTGGGGAGAAAACGGTTTATTCAGCTTAACCTTCTGTGTTGCTGTTCATCACCAAAGGAAGTCAGGAGTAGAACTCAAGCAGGTCAGGAAGCAGGAACTGATGCAGAGGCCATGGAGTGACGTTACTTACTGGCTTGCTCAGCTTGCTTTCTTATTGAACCGAGAACTACAAGTCTAGGGATAGTACCACTCATAATGGGCTCTCACACCCTTGATCACTAACTGAGAAAATGCCTTATAGCTGGATCTCATGGAGGCATTTCCTTAAGGGAGACTCCTTTCTCTGTGAGAACTCCAGCTGTGTCAAGTTGACACATAACCAGCCAGTACAGTGTGTATGGTATTTTCCTCCAGGTATGTCTGTGCGCCATGTGCATGTGCTGCCCACAGAGGCCAAAAGGTGCTGGAGCCCCTCAAACTGAATTTATAGGTGTTTGTCAGCCACAAGTGGGTTCTGGGAATTGAACTCATACCCACTAAAGAACAGCCAGTAACTGCTGAGCTTGTTTTTTGCCAGCCCGTGTTTTTATTATTTATAATATGTGTAGATATGTAATATGTTAGGGCTATGTGTGTGTGTGTGAGTGTAGGTGCCTGTGGAGGCATTAGATCCCTTGGATCTGCAATTATAGGTGGATATGAGCTGCCTGACCTGGACACTGGGGACTGAACTGCAGCCGTGGAAGAGTGGATAATGGTGAAATGTTTCTCCAGCACCCTCTCCTGGTTGGTTTGTTTGTTTGTTTGTTTGTTTGTTTGTTTGTTTTTGTGAGAGAGCCTTATTTTGTAGCCCAAGTTAGAGTCAAAACATCCTCTGTTGTTGTGATTTCAGGCATACTGGGAACTCTGATAGAACGTTTTCTGTCTTGAGATTTATTTAGGTTATATGTATGAGTGTGTATGTGTACTGTGTATATTCCTTGTACCTAAGAGGCCAGAGAGGATGGTGGATTCCCTGAAACTGGAGATGACTCAACCACTGACTAGAACATGGAAGGGCAAATAAGACCAATTTCAGAATTATGTGCTATATGATGTGTTAATATACTCGTTCCCCACCTAATAACCGTAGTTGTGCTCAAAGGTGGCTGGTGAGACTTTCATAATCCACTTAATGTATGGAAGTTTTATTAAATTATACTTTACTAGTTCAGTGGCTTCTTCTAGCATCTTTATAAGACTGCGCTCAACAACTGGGGCATTTTATTCCCTTTGCAGTTAGAACCCAAGTCCTGTTGTGACTTCTGATATCTGTCTGGTGTGTATCTGTGGGTGTATTTGTTCTTATTCCATAGAAATGAGACCACTTGACAACAGCACAGGTATCACTTTCTGTGATGTTAGTTGGTATCTGTACCAAGGACTAATCTAGGGCCTCACCTGCTAGGCTGCTCCCCAGCCAGAATGGTGCTGAGACTCACCCACACTGTAGTGCGCATCAGTACTTTATTCTCTTGTTTTGCTTGGTCTGGTGTGTGGAAGTGCGGACAGCATCGACCTATTCTTAAGTTAATAGTTTCCTTGGTTTCTGCACATTTTTGGCTTTATGAATGTCTTTGAGCATTTTGTGCCCTTATTTTATAGACATGCCTTTATATTTCTTACCTATTACAAAGGATTAAACAGGTCAAGTGGTAACTATGTTCATGTGATCTACTTTTATATGTTGTAGTTTTAAATAGTGTTACAAATGGAAATTTGGTCTAGAAGAATTTTCAAATGTAAAACAAAATTTTCTTACTTAGGATTAGCCTTTTTAGCTTTATTTTGTAGCTCTTCCTTCCTTCCTTCCTTTCTTTCTTTTTTTTTTTTTTTTTTGAAGGATGTGTGATACGGCCAAGGCTAGCCTAGAGATCACAATGTCCCCTTTTACCTTCTTCAGTGCTGTGATTATGGATGAACTACAGGCATAGACTATTACACCTGACCTAATGATTTGTAAATATTTGGGGCCTATGATTTTTTTTTTTTTTTTTTTTTTTGGTTTTTCGAGACAGGCTTTCTCTGTGTAGTCTTGGCTGTCCTGGAACTCACTCTGTAGACCAGGCTGGCCTCGAACTCAGAAATCCGCCTGCCTCTGCCTCCCAAGTGCTGGGATTAAAGGCGTGTGATTTTATTTTTTAAGATGAGTCTCAAGGGGGCTGGAGAGATGGCTCAGAGATTAAGACCATTGGTTGCTTTACCAGAGGACCAGGTTTTAATTCCCAGCACCTACATGGCAGTTCATACCTGTCTGTAGCTCTAGTTCCAGGGCTTCTGACATCTTCACACAGACATTCATGCAGGCAAAACATCAATGAATGCTTAAAAAAGAAAAAATAAAAATAAAAAAGATGGGTCTCACACTGAAATGACAACAGCTGGCTTGAAACTCATCATGTTGCCTAGATGTCTTTGTTGTTTCACTCTCTCAAGTGCTAGGATTACAGACAGGCATGTGCCATCACATCTGGTCTAGAGGTTGTTTTAGGGCCTATGGTGTTCATGGGGCCTAAGGTTATGTGTTAAAAAACTCACCAAGTTGAGAATAAAACTCAGAAGAAAGCTAAAAAAATTGAATTTTGCGGGCATTCAATGGGACACAATATAATTGAGAATGGGAAGTGAATTGTGGTCTCTGTAAAAGAACAATAATGGAGGACTCATGCAGAAATGTACTTAAACTGTGTATCAGCCAGTGATGGATTGATATGCAATGGTGGTCCCTTGGAGATTATATTGCCCTGTGACAGCATAGCCTTCTTAGTTTGTATGAGTGTACACTGTGATGTCTACACTCTGGAGTAGTCTAGTAACCATACTTCTGAGTATATCCCTGCTAAGGGATGCATGGTGACATATCTTCGGAGGTTGAACCCAGGGCCTTTCATGTGCAAGGCAAATGCACAGCCCATATGTTTGAGAGCTGTTCAGTAGCCTTGGTGTTGGGAAATAGTACAGTGGTGGTACATCTGCTTTGTGTCTTTGCCTTATCTTCCCATCCTTATGTAAGTTTTACGTGAATAAGCTATTTAAAGGACTTGGAGAAAATGAAGCAACTTAAAAAGGTGTTCTCTGAGGTTTTCTGTTTAAGATAGTTTAACAGATACTTTTTGTAAGTTCTCTATTGGTTTAGTGTTTGGTGTTTGGTGTTTCACTAGGTTGGTGAAAACATGGAGGTTCTCTTGCCTTTGCTTCCACATATGCTCTGAGTGTAGATTATCACCATCACACCCTCATACCTATTGCCATCATCAGTGTCAGCAGGGAAATGTCAGTCTGATTCTGTACAGATGAAGGCAGAGTATAGCCATTAAAATTACACACTAACAATTTACCTGCATGGTGTACATCCCTTACCAAGAAAGTTTTTTAAGAAGCAGAGTTGTAAGTATTTTCACATAAGGTAAAGCAGGAAGGTTAAAAGAAAGATGGTAAGAAGAATGAAGCAGTCTATGTGAGTGTTTACTCCATGGAGTCACCCTAGAAAGTCTCACAGGCAGCTGGGTGTAGATGCAGGTTGTATCTCACAGGAGTCAGGCACTGCAGAGGAGAGTATGAAGGAGGATGGATGGTATAGGTAGGTAGAAAAGCAGGAAGAATGAAGGCAGAATCTATGACTTAGTCAGGTGACCTCTGAGTAGAAAAATGACTAGATTTCTGTGTTGAGAGAGCTCCATCAGAGGAAGCTTAAAGCTAGCTGCCTTACTTCCCTAAGGCCTTTTCATAGAAGCCGGGCTTATGTTTTAAATGAGTCTAAACTGCTGCCTGGAGTGGAGCACATCAGATGGCACTAAAGTACCTTAGTGCCTTGGCTAACTTTTTCTTTAGGTTATTTTATCTTTGATTAGACTCTGAGATTCTCTCAAGAAAAACAGAAGAGCGTATGTGTACATGTGATTACTAGTGTGCTCATGAGTGCTGCTGCTTACAGTTTGGAAAAGTGCATTGAATCCCCAGAACTAGAGTTTCCAGTTGTTGTAAGCTGCACATAAACCTCAGGGATGCTGAAATTGGGTCCTTTTCAAGAACAGCATCCATTCTAAAGTATGAAACTCTCTTCTGTAAAAGGAATTGAAAATTCTAGCTAGCCCATATAAAAGACACACAACCTAAACATTTTATTTACAAGTTGTAAGCCTAGATTGGGCAGGTTTGGAGCTATTCTAACTTATATCCCAGCCATATGTTACTTGCTGTTTCTCCTGGTCACATGTTCGTGGTCCATCTCCTCTCTCGGTGGCTTCTTCTTTTGTCTCCTCTCTTTTCTTCTCACTACCTGTGACTCCCAGCCAAATAACTGAAAACCAACCTACCTCTATCTATTGCCCAATCCTATAGACCAGTTAACTTAGGGAGCAAGGTTCATACAACAAAAAGCTGGAATACATGAGAATACATTTGCCTTGGAACAACCAGATCTTGGGGTACAGAATTTAGCATTGAATACAAGCAATACCAAACTAACCCCCAAAACGTCTGAAATGGTTAAGAATTTTGGACTCATCTGTTTTTGCTGCCATTATCATCGCCATCGTCTCCGCTTAGTTAGGGTTTTACTGCTGTGAACAGACATGACCAAAGCAAGTCTTATAAAGGACAACATTTAATTGGGGTTGGCTTACTGGTTCAGAGGTTCAGTTCATTATCAAGGCAGGATGGTGCAGGTGTGGTGCAGGTGGAGCTAAGAGTTCTGTATCTTCATCTGAAGGCTGCTAGAAGACTTGACTTCTAGGCAGCTAGGATGAGGGTCTTAAAGCTCACACCCACAGTGACATACCTACTACAACAAGGCCACACCTCCTAATAGTGCCACTTCCTGGGCCAAGCATATACAAACCATCACAATCTTCATAGGCCAAATACATTCTCACAACCTAGATTGGGAAGGGGATATAGTCTCAAAAAATGGGAGTAAAGCTGTATAAAGAACTAAAAGAAAGGACCATTTGGCCCAGCTTTGACTCCTGATGCCACCTGATGTTTCTCCATCTTCCTGTAACTCTTACTCAGAAAGGGGCAAGAACAGTAGGACTTACTTGGTTTATTGGTAGGATTTTTTTTCTAAAGATTTAGCTTGTGCCGATTTTCTGCAACATTGGTAGTCTTTTGCTTTAGAAAGCAAGTAACTCATAATTGCAGCATGTTTGCCAGTCCTAAAGCATCTTCTAGCACCACTTGATCCTATATGCTGAAGTCATATTTATTCTAGTGGTATTACACAATCTGAGAGTCTGGGGTGGTTCAAGCTTTCTGTTGAGCAAATCTAACATTCTCTAAAGTCTTAAGTTCATGTGAACTTTGTATTCTACTCTAAAAATTCTTTACTACATATTATTTTATCCTTAAGAATTTTATTATGAGCCAGGAGTGGTGGTGCATGCCTTTAATCCCAGCACTCGGGAGGCAGAGGCAGGCGGATTTCTGAGTTCGAGGCCAGCCTGGTCTACAAAGTGAGTTCCAGGACAGCAAGGGCCAAACAGAGAAACTCAAAAAAAAAAAAAAAAAAAAAAGAATTTTATTATGTGTTTGCCTGGATATATATGTGCATACCGCTAGCATGCCTGCTGCTCGTGGCTACCAGAAGAGGATATCATATCCCCTTGAAATGGAATTACATGTGGTGGTAGGCATTCATGTAGGGACTACACCCCAGAGTCCTCTGCAAGAAGAGCCAGTGCTCTTAACTGCTGAGCCATCTCTTTAGCCTCTTCTTGTTTATGTAAATCTTTTTTCTAAAACTTACATTCTAGTAGTGTTTTACTTTCTGATTTTATATTCTTTTGTGTATAAATCATTCCCCAGATGATGAAAACAAATAAAGAATTCATGGTCAAAATCTTTTTATTCAATGTCTTTGCATACTTTTTATGATGAGAGTTAGTTGTTTCCCTAATTATTTCTGCAACATATTAAATGAAGCTTACCAATCTTTCAATCCACATACTGTTCATCAACAATTTGTTTGAATGACTATAAAAAGGTGATAGCTAAAATTTAACGTGTACCTTTGCTCATTTGTGTTTCTACTCCTTTTATGTATCATGTGATTCAAATATGTGGTGCTTTATTTTTATTATTTGTGTATATATGTTTGTTAGTATGTGCACATGCATAGGTGCCTGTGGAGGTCAGAGAGAGGCACGGGAGTCCCTTGGAACTGGAGTTGCAGGCGGTGTATGCCATGTGATGTGGGGGCTGAGAATCCAGCTCTAGCCTCTTGAAGAGTAGTGCATACTCTTAACCTTAGATCCACCTCCTTGGCTCCAATAAAGTATTTTAAAAGCACAACCATCCCTGTGGAATTCATGCTAACCTTGTTATTTTTAATTAACAGGTTTCAACACTAAACTTGCACAATGTCTTTAAAACCAAGAGTAGTGGATTTTGATGAGACATGGAACAAACTCCTAACTACAATCAAAGCTGTTGTTATGTTGGAATATGTCGAGCGAGCAACATGGAATGACCGCTTCTCGTATCCTTTGATGAAAGTCATAAGAAACATTAAATTAAAGCTTGTTAAAGAAAGAAAACAAGTTTAGAGCCTTAGGCATAGCTGTTTTAGGATCTATTTCTATCAGTTTTATAGCAATCAGTTTTTCACAACCTTCCATTCAACAAGTCTCCAGCACTGAGTATGTGCATCAGGCACTACTGTGGTGGTCAGAAGTATAGTAATATAGTGTCTTAGGATTTTACTGCTGTGAATAGACACCAAGACCAAGGCAGCTCTTATAAGGAAGACATTTAATTGAGGCTGTCTTACAGGTTCAAAAGTTCAGTCTAATATCATCAAGGTGGAAACATGGCAGCACCCAGGCAAGCATGGTGCAGGAGGAGCTGAGAGTTCTACATCTTCATCTGAAGTCTGCTAGGAGAATACTGGCTTCCAGGCAGCTAGGATGAGGGTCTTAAAGCTTATACCCACAGTGACACACCTAATCCAACAAGGCCACATCTTCTAATAGTGCCACTCCCTGGGCTGAACCATCACATTCCACTCCTTGGCTCCCATAGGCTTGTTCAAACATGAGTCTATGGGGGCCATACCTAAACGTAGCATAATGTAAAATACATTTAGTGCGGCTTCAAAAGTCCCCATAATCTATAGCAGTCTCAACAATGTTAAAAGTCCAAAGTTCAAGGTCTCTTCTGAGATTCATCCAATAACTATAATCCCCAAAGCAAAGTAGGAAACCAGCTCTGCACATTCCAAACGCTGCATCTCCATGTCTTATGTCACAATGGTCTTCAGATCTCCAACTTCGTTTTTGTCTTTGTTGACTGTAACAAACTTCTTTCTCCTGAGCTGGTTCCACTCCCTGTTATCAGCTTTCCACAGCAGATAGCTCACAGATCTGACATTTTGAACATTTTGGAGTCTTCAAGGCAACTCCAGTGTTACAGCTTTTTGTTTCAGTGTCTGGGATCCACACATGATCTTCAGGGCTCCTTCAAAGGGCTAGTGTCACTTCTCCAGCTCTGCCCTCTGTAGCACTCTAAGCTCAGGTTGATCCACTCCACTGCTGCTGCTGTTCTTGGTGGTCATCCCATGGTACTGGCATCTCTAATACTCTGGGGTCTTCCACTGCAACTAGGCTTCCCCATTTGCATGATCCCTTCAGTCCTGGGCTGCCTCTCACAGTGCCAAGCCTCAGCTGCTCTCCATGACCCCTTCATGCCTTCAAAACCTACTACCTGGGTGACTTTATATTATACATTGCCAATTTTATACATTGCAGCATGAGGTGCAACCTTGGCTATCTCTGGAATACAGCTTCTTTGTGCTCTCAGAAAATATTTCCCAGAAGATTTCACCTGAGTTATGTTGGTTTCTTCTTAATTACCACTAATTTCCTAGTGCCAGCTAACCGCATCAATTGTCCCAGTAGTCCCTTCTATTCTGGACTCTAAAGCCAGAGCCATGAGGCCAAAGTTACCAAGTTCTGCTTTTTGCTGTGACTGGAACATGGCCCCCTTGTTCTTTTACATTATCACCAGCTTTCTGGTTTCCAGCTCCAATGCAGCCTAAGCTTGGCTGTCCTGGAACATGTTCTGTAGACTGACTTTGAACTCCTGAGATCTGCTTTGCCTAGATTTAAGTTTCTCTTCTAGAACTTGCTCTGTTCTATCCTGGCCTTGGACTCAGAGATCTGCTGGGATTGCCTGCTGGGATTAAAGGCTTATATTAGCATGCCTGGGCCTAAATTTAGCTGGGTGGGATCTTGCCCCAAGATCACTAACTCTCTTAATTTAATATCCTTCAACATATGATTCAGCCCCATTTCACTTCCTGGTGCCCTTTTTTTGTTTTGTTTTGTTTTGTTTTTTGAGACAGGTTTCTCTGTGTAGCCCTGGCTGTCCTGGAACTCACTCTGTAGACCAGGCTGGCCTCGAACTAGAGATTTGCCTGCCTCTGCCTCCCAAGTGCTGGGTTTCTCTGTATAGCCCTTGCTGTCCTAGAACTCACTCTGTAGACTAGGCTGTCCATGAACTCAGCAATCTGGCTTGCCTCTGCTTCCCAGGTGCTGGGACTAAAGGCGTGCGCCACCGCCCAACTCTGTGGGACTTCTCTCCTTCAGATACTGACTTCATAAGACAGAACTGTTATTGCCAAGTACAATAGAAGAATTCCTTCAGACAGGAAATCACTTAATTCATTATATCTGCAGTTGTCAGTGAGAATCGTTTGTTTGGTGTCCTGTGTCCCCAGACACTGATCATAAGATGATGCTGTTTCTAAAAGGCTTTTACAGTGTCAAGTTATCAACTGGGTATCATTGCTGTGGAGATTTGCATGCATACTGTCTGTGTACCTGTGCTGCCTAGGACTGGTGGAAGCCAGAAGAGGGTATCTTATCACTTAGAACAGATGTGAGCTACCATGTGGGTTCTGGGAATTGAATTCAGGTCCTCTGGAAGAGCATTCAGCACTCTTAACTTTAGAGCTATCTCTCTAATCCTAATTATGTCTGAATGAACTTGCTGGGGCACAGACTTGAACACAGAATTTTAATATCCAGCTGTTTGGTTGGGTTGTTTTTTTTTTTTTTTTAGCTTAGTATATCTAGAGTATGATACAGATTCTGCTGAATTCATCTCTTAGATAGTTTTCTGTGAAGCAATTTGATTTGTTTGGGGGCAGGAATCTAATAAAATAGATTTTGTTCTGTATTTTATGGAATAGCTGAGTGGCTTGTAAGTGACTTTGAAATAGACAGCTTACCTAGAAAATTACCTCCTTAAGTAACTATTACTTCATTTGATCATATATTCATGTGTTCTTATGTATGTATATATCCATGTATGTGTACAGGTGTGTGCATCCTCCGGAGACCAGGGCTCAATTAATTCTCAGTTGTCATTCTTCAAGTTGTCTATTTTGATTTAAATTTTTTGGGGGTGTCTGGGCATTGTGGTTTACACCTCTAAATAATCCATAATACAAATATCCAATACAAAAATTAATAATAAGCCTAATACTCTAAGAAACAAATGCAGGTGGATCTTTGAGTTCCTGGCATGTCTGATTGCAGATAAAGTTCTAGGCTGGCCAGGACCTGACTTAAATACACAAAAGTAAATAAAGACCCTGATTTAAATAAATAAAATCACAAGCTGTATTCAGAGACTCAGCATGGTTTGAAGCCTCTTCCCTCTCAGTACCTTATACCCATCCCCTTTACCAAACTGTTGTCAGTTTTTTCATAGTGGAAGTTTAAATTCTTTTTTTTTGTTTGTTTGTTTTGTTTTAGTCAACCAGAAATATTTTATATTTTATTTTATTTTTTAAAATTGGGTTTATTTGGAGAAAAAAAAAAAAACAATCCCAAAAGATGAGATTTTTTTTTTTTTTTTTCAAGACAGGGTTTCTCTGTATAGCCCTGGCCGTCCTGGAACTCACTTTGTAGACCAGGCTGGCCTCGAACTCAGAAATCCGCCTGCCTCTGCCTCCCCAGTGCTAGGATTAAAGGCATGAGCCACCACGCCCGGCTGAGATTTTTTTTATATACCAAGTAATGTCTATAGATTCTTAACCATTTTCATAGAAGGTATTTTATATAAATTTTGTATGTATCTAAGAGCAAACATTAGTAGCCTCCCCTCCATTTCTTTAATTAGATACTTTCTTCATTTACATTTCAAATGGGAAGTTTAAATTGTTTTTTTTTTTTTTTTTTAGTTTTTCAAGACAGGGTTTCTCTGTGTAGCCCTGGCTGTCCTGGAACTCACTCTATAGACCAGGCTGGCCTCGAACTCAGAAATCCACCTGCCTCTGCCTCCCAGGTTCTGGGATTAAAGGCGTGCGCTACCATGCCTGGGGGGAAAGTTCTTAACTGATGGATATTTATATCTCTGCTTTCTATAATATTGGTTAATATTTTATAGTTTTAAGTTGTTGATAGTAAGTAGGTCCAATATACTGTGTTCTTTAAGATTTATTATTGTGTATTATATGTGGATTTGAACACAATGCATAAGTACTTTCTGAGGCTGAAGTATTGGATCCCTGAAGTTTAAATCAGTTATGAGCTTCCCAAAGTAATTGTTGAAAATAGCACTTTGAATCTCTGCAAGAGCAGTACATTTTGTTAACAGCTGAGCCCTCTGTTGTCCCCTCGTACTGTACTCTTTTAAGTAGATAATTTAGCTTTCTTTTTTTTTTAATTATTTATTTATTTAATGTAAGTACACTGTTGCTGTCTTCAGACACTCCAGAAAAGGGAGTCAGATTTCGTTAGGGATGGTTGTGAGCCACCATGTGGTTGCTGGGATTTGAACTCCGGACCTTCAGAAGAGCAGTCGGGTGCCCTTACCCACTGAGCAATCTCACCAGCCCCGATAATTTAGCTTTCTAAAGGTTTATTATAATACAGGTAGCACAGCCTATAGGTGATTTTACACACAGGTGTTTGTGGCACATAGCATATGTTTTGCCCATAGATACCAGAAAAGTGTGTCTGGAGGCTGAATTAGAGATAGCCTTGAGCTATCATGTGGGTGCTAGGAACTGAACTCAAGAACTCAGTAGCAAATGTCTCTGCAACCCCGTTCTTTTTATTCAATTAAAGTATAAATGCATGATTCCATCATAAATAGCCCTGTATTTTCTGTTTATTGTTTCATCTTTGGTCTTCCCAGTGCACTAGGAAGGTAGAGGCAGAAGTTCTAGGATTCTAGGGTACCACAACACCCAGCTTGATGTTTTCTTTTTTTAATGCCAAATATAAATATCATGTTTTGACTGTGAGAACCTTAATAATCTATCTAGAGATATCTATGCTTTATGTGTGGCCTATCCTGAACCACTTGGAGAAAGACTTTATGCGGAAACAAAGATTTTTTTGGAAAGTCACGTTCGGCATTTGTATAAGGTAAGGGATAATATTGCTGTGATACGCTTATGTTTACAGCTGCAGTTATTTGACTAGATCACTAATCTACAGTGGATAACATCTACCAAATTTGTTTTTTTTTTTTCCTCTTAATTTTAAATTTTATCATATAAAATACTTATTTTAAAATACACATAAAAGACAGAAGCAACAAAGCTTCTGGGACAGACCCTGTTTCAGGCTCCAGACATCAGGGCACCTTTCCCAACAGAGGAGAGGTGTCCACCCGGGAGGGCTCTTTCAGGTCAGGTGAGGGAGCCATCTTGGGTCCGGAATCCCTCAGAGTCTACTTTGCCAGGTGAGAGTGCAGACTACGGAAGTGACACAGTTCCTGGGACAGGCAGAAGCGACACAGCTACTGGGACAGACCCCATTTCGGGCTCCAGACATCTGGGAATCTTCCCCACCAGAGGACAGGTGTCTGCCCGGGAGGGCTCTGACCGCCAGAGCAGGTGAGAGACCCATCTTGTGTCCCGTGTCCCTTGGAGACCAGTCTTCAGGTGAACATGCAGACTGCAAAAGCAACACTTCTTCTGGGACAGGCCCTATTTCGGGCCTTCATCTTCAGCCAGGAGGCAGTTCTGAAAGCCAGATATCTGTGCACCTTTCCTGTAAGAAGAGAGCTTGCCTGCAGAGAGTACTCTTACCACTGAGTCTCAGGAGAGAGCTGAACGCCCAGGACTGCTGACAGAGGTTAACAGAATCACAGGAGGAACAAGCTCCAACCAGAGACAACTATAACAACTAACTCCAGAGATTACCAGATGGTGAAAGGCAAATGTAAGATTCTTACTAACAGAAACAAAGACCAAACACCATCATCAGAACCCATCACTCCCACCTCAGCAAGACCTGGATACCCCAACACACCCGAATAGCAAGACTCAGATTTAAAATTATATTTCATGATACTGATAGAGAACATCAAGAAAGACTTTAATAACCCACTTAAAGAAATACAGGAGAACACTGCTAAAGAGGTAGGAGTCCTTAAAGAATTACAAGAAAACACAACCAAAGAGGTGATGTAATTGAACAAAACCATACAAGACCTAAAAAGGGAAGTAGAAACAATAAAGAAAGCCCAAAGTGAGACAACTCTGAAGATAGAAACCCTAGGAAAGAAATTTAGAACCATAGATGTGAGCAACAGCAACAGAATACAAGAGATGGAAGAGAGAATCTTGGGTGCAGAAGATTCCATAGAGAACATGGGCACAACAATCAAAGAAAATGCAAAATGCAAAAAGATCCTAACTCAAAACATCCAGGACATCCAGGACACAATGAGAAGGCCAAACCTATGGATAATAGGAGTAGATGAGATTGAAGATTTTCAACTTAAAGGGCCAGCAAATATCTTCAACAAAATTATAGAAGAACACTTTCCAAACCTAAAGAAAGAGATGCCCATTAACATACAGGAAGCCTACAGAACTCCAAATAACCTGGACCAGAAAAGAAATTCCTCCCTACACATAATAATCAGAACAACAAATGCACTAAATAAAGATAGAATATTAAAAGCAGTAAGGGAAAAAGGTCAAGTAACATATAAAGGCAAGCCTATCAGAATTACACCAGGCTTCTCACCAAAGACTATGAAAGCCAGAAGATCCTGGACAGATGTTTTATACAGACCCTAAGAGAACACAAATGCCAGCCAGGGCTACTACACCCAGCAAAACTCTAAATTACCATAGATGGAGAAACCAAAGTATTCCATGATAAAAGCAAATTCACAAAATATCTTTCCATGAATACATCCCTTCAAAGGATAATAAAAGGAAAACACCAGCACAAGGACGGAAACTACATCCTAGAAACAAACAAGAAAGTAATCCTTCAACAAACCTAAAAGAAGACAGCTGCAAAAACAGAATCCCAACTTTAACAACAAAGCAACAGGAAGCAAAAATTACTTTTCTTTAATTTCTCTTAACATCAATGGACTCAATTCCCCAATAAAAAGACATAGACTAATAGACTGGCTACATAAACAGGACCCAACATTTTGTTGCTTACAGGAAACCCATCTCAGGGAAAAAGACAGACACTACCTCAGAGTGAAAGGCTGGAGAACAATTTTCCAAGCAAATGGTCTGAAGAAACAAGCTGGAGTAGCAACTCTAATATCGAATAAAATCGACTTTCAACCCAAAGTTATCAAAAAAGTCAAGGAGGGGCACTTCATACTCATCAAAGGTAAAAATCTACCAAGATGAACTTTCAATTCTGAATATGCCCCAAATTCAAGGGCAGCCATATTCATTAAGGAAATGTTTAGTAAAGCTCAAAGCACACATTGCACCTCACACAATAATAGTGAGAGTATTCAGCAACCCACTCTCACCAATGGACAGATCCTGGAAACAGAAACTAAACAGAGACACATGGACACTAACAGAAGTTATGAAATAAATGGATTTAATAGATATCTACAGAGCATTTTATCCTAAAACAAAAGGATATACCTTCTTCTCAGCACCACATGGTACCTCCTCCAAAATTAACCATATAATCAGTCACAAAACAGGCCTCCACAGATACAAAAATATTGAAATTATCCCATGCATCCTATCTGACCACCACGGACTAAGGTTGATCTTCGATAACAACATAAATAATAGAAAGCCAACATTCACGTGGAAACTGAACAACACTCTACTCAATGATTCCTTGGTCAAGGATGAAATAAAGAAATTTAAGACTTTTTAGAGTTTAATGAAAATGAAGCCACAACATACCCAAATGTATGGGACACAATGAAGGCAGTCCTAAGAGGAAAACTCATAGCCCTGAGTGCCTCCGAAAGAAACTAGAGAGAGTGTACACTAGCAGCCTGACAGCTTACCTAGAAGCTCTAGAATGAAAGGAAGCAAATTCAGCCAAGAGGAGTAGATGGCAGGAAATAAGCAAACTCAGGGCTGAAATCAACTGGAAACAAATAAGTATTCAAAGAATCAGCAACCAGGAGCTGGTTCTTTGAAGAAAATCAACAAGATAAACCCTTAGCCAGACTAACTAGAGGGCACAGGGACAGTATCCTAATTAACAAAATCAAGAATGAAAAAGAAGACATAACAACAGAACCTGGGGAAATCCAAAACATCATCAGATCCTACTACAAAAGGATATACTTAACAAAACTAGAAAACCTGGATGAAATGAACAACTTCCTAGACAGATACCCGGTACCAAAGTTGAATCAGGATCAGATCCAAACAGTCCCATTTCCTAAAGAAATATAAGCAGTCATCAATAGTCTCCCAACCAAAAATAGTCCAGGATGAGATGGGTTTAGTGCAGAATTCTATCAGACCTTCAAAGAAGACCTAATTCCAACTCTTCTCAAACTATTCCACAAAATAGAAACAGAAACTACTCTACCCAATTCATTCTATGAAGCCACAATTACTGATACCTAAACCACACAAAGATACAACAAAGAAAGAGAACTTCAGACCAGTTTCCCTTATGAGTATCGATGCAAAAATACTCAATAAAATCCTCGGAAACCGAATCCAAGAACACATCAAAAAGATCATCCATCATGACCAAGTAGGCTTTATCCCAGGGATGCAGGGATGGTTTAATATACGGAAATCCAGCAATGTAATCCACTATATAAACAAACTCAAAGACAAAAAAACCACATGATCATATCGTTAGATGCTAAGAAAGCATTTGACAAAATCCAACGCCCATTCATGATAAAAGTCTTAGAAAGATCAGGAATTCAAGGCCCATACCTAAACATAATAAAAGCAATATACAGAAAACCAGTAGCTAACGTCAAACTAAATGAAGAGAAACTGGAAGCTTTAGCTTCAGGGACTAGACAAGGCTGCCCACTTTCTCCCTACCTATTCAATATAGTACTTGAAGTCCTAGCCAGAGCAATTGACAACAAAAGTCGATCAAGGGGATACAAATTGGAAAGGAAGAAGTTAAAATATCACTATTTGCAGATGATATGATAGTATATATAAGTGACCCCCAAAATTCCACCAGAGAACTCCTAATCCTGATAAACAGCTTCAGTGCAGTAGCTGGATATAAAATTAACTCAAACAAATCAATGCCCTTACTCTACACAAAGGATAAACGGACTGAGAAAGAAATTAGGGAAACAACACCCTTCACAATAGTCACAAATAATATAAAATACCTTGTGACTCTAACTAAGGAAGTGAAGGATATGTATGATAAGAACTTCAAGTCTCTGAAGAAAGAAATTGAAGAAGATTTCAGAAGATGGAAAGATCTCCCATGCTCATGGATTGGCAGGATTAATATAGTAAAAATCTCTATCCTGCCAAAAGCATTCTACATATTCAATGCAATCTGCATCAAAATTCCAACTCAATTCTTCACTGAGATAGAAAGGGCAATTTTCAAATTCATCTGCAATAATAAAAAACCTAGGATAGCAAAAACCATTCTCAACACTAAAAGAACCTCCATGCCTGACATTAAGCTGTACTATAGAGCAATTGTGATAAAAACTGCATGGTACTGGTACATTGACAGACTGGTAGATCAATGGAGTAGACCCAGAAATGAATCCACACACCTATGGTTACTTGACCTTTGACAAGGGAGCTAAAACCATCCAGTCAAAAAGAGATGGCATTTTCAGCAAATGGTTCTGGCACAACTGGCTGTTATCATGTAGAAGAATGGGAATTGATCTATTCTTATCTCCTTGTCCAAAGCTCAAGTCTAAGTGGATCAAAGACCTCCATATAAGACCAGAGACACTGAAATTAATAGAGTAGAAAGTGGGGAAAGCCTCGAAGATATGGGCACAGGGGAAAAATTCCTAAACAGAATAGCAATGGCTTATGTTGTAAGATCAAGAATTGACAACTGGGGGGCTGGTGAGATGGCTCAGTGGGTAAGAGCACCCGACTGCTCTTCCAAAGGTCCAGAGTTCAAATCCCACAACCACATGGTGGCTCACAACCACCCGAAATGAGATCTGACACCCTCTTCTGGTGTGTCTGAGGACAGCTACAGTGTACTTACATATAAGAAAGAAAGAAGGAAGGAAGGAAGGAAGGAAGGAAGGAAGGAAGGAAGGAAGGAAGGAAGGAAAGAAAGAAAGAAAGAAAGAAAGAAAGAAAGAAAGAAAGAAAAGAAAAGAGAAGGAAGAAAGAATTGACAAATGGAACCTCATAAAATTGTAAAGCTTCTGTACGCAAAAGACCCTGTTAATAAGACAAAAAGGTCACCAACAGATTGGGAAAGGATTTTTACCAATCCTGAATCTGATAGGGGACTAATATCCAATATATACAAAAGCTCAAGAAGTTGGACTCCAGTAATTCAAATAATCCCATTTAAAAAATGGGGTACAGAGATAAAGAATTCTCAACTGAGGAATACCGAAGGACTGAGAAGCACCTGAAAAAATGTTCAACAGTCTTAATCATCAGGGAAATGCAAATCAAAACAACCTTGAAATTCCACCTCACACCAGTCAGAATGGCTAAGATCAAAAATTCAGACGACAGCAGATGCTGGCGAGGATATGGAGAAAGAGGAACACTTCTCTACTGCTGGTGGGATTGCAAACTTGTACAACCACTGTGGAAATCAGTCTGGAGGTTCCTCAGAAAATTGGACATAATACTACCGGAAGATCCAGCAAAACCTCTCCTGGGCATATACCCATAAGAAGTTCCAACTGGTACTAAGAACACATGCTCCACTATGTTCATAGCAGCCTTATTTATAATAGCCAGAAGCTGGAAAGAACCCAGATGTCCCTCAACAGAAGAATGGATACAGAAAATGTGGTCATTTACACAATGGAGTACTACTCAGCTATTAAAAACAATGATTTTATGAAATTTTTGTACAAATGGATGTATCTTGAGGATATCATCCTTAGTAAGGTAACCCAATCACAAAAGAACTCAACCGATATGCACTCACTGATAAGTGGATAGAAGCCCAGAAACATAGGACACACAAGATACAATTTGTAAAACACAAGAAAATCAAGAAGAGTGAAGACCATCGGGCGGATACTTCGTTCCTCCTTACAATAGGGAACAAAATACCCATGAAAGGAATTACAGAGACAAAGTTTGGAGCTAAGATGAAAGTATGGACTATCCAGAGACTGCCCCACCCGGGCATCCATCCCATAATCAGTCACCAAAATCTGACACTGTTGCATATGTCGGTAAGATTTTGCTGAAGGGACCCTGTTATAGGTGACTTGTATGAAGCTATGACAGTGCCTGGCGAATACAAAAGTGGATGCTCACAGTCATCTATAAGATAGAACACAAGGCCCCTAATTGACAAGCTAAAGAAAGCACCCAAGGAGCTAAAGGGATCTGCAACCCTATAGGTGGAACAACAATATGAACTAACCAGTACCCACAGAGCTCGTGTCTCTAGCTGCATATGTAGCAGAAGATGGCCTAGTTGGCCATCACTGGGACGAGAGGCCCCTTGGTATTGCAAACTTTATATGCTCCAGTACAGGGGAATGCCAGGGCCAAGAAGTGGGAGTGGGTGGGTAGGGAAGCAGGGTAGGGGGAGGGTATAGGGAACTTTCGGGGTAGCATTTAAAATGTATATAAAGAAAATATCTAATAAAAATACACATAAAATTAACCAGACCTAAGTTTCCTTTTTTAAAAAAAAAGATTTATTTATTTATTTATCATCTGTGTGTATGCTCTAGCTGTCTTCAGACACTCCAGAAGACGGCATCAAATTTTTGTTACAGATGGTTGTGAGCCCCCATGTGGTTGCTGGGATTTGAACTCAGGGCCTTTGGAAGATCAGTCGGTACTCTTAACCTCTGAGTCATCTCACCAGCCCCAGACCTAAATTCCTAGCCATATTTAAGATATATGAATTAATCATCATTATTTTGTTCACACTGCAAGTCAGTTTGGTTCTTTAGGGTTTATATCTGCTATATAATGGAGCCATCATCACAGATCTCACTCATTTAAGTGAGCTGCTGTGTCCCCTTTATGGTCCTTAAAGATCATCTGACTGGGAGGAATCTTTCACTCTACCTTGGTGTTGGTGGCAACCATCAGATCATAATGGTCAGCCTCTGCCTTAACTAGGAAGAGATACCCTATTGACCCAGAAGGCTGAACAATGTGGAAGAGGAATATACTGCTTTTAGTGCATTTTTATTGTCCGTTGCATACACTCTTTAGTGTTTGAGTATGTGCATGTATCAACTCATGGCAGAGGTTTTGATAGCAAGTACTTTAAAATTGTTTCAGTGGTTTTAATATTTTACTTTGGGTGAAGTATGATAAGCCATTGAACTTTGCTTTATATATTAATAACCACATAAGACATTAATGTTACCATTTGTTAAGTTAGGCTATAGTTGTTTTTGTTTTTTGAGACAAAATATCATGTTATCCAAGATCTGTCAAACTGCTAAGTAGCTTAACTGGCTAGCCTGGAGTTCGCAATCAGCCCTACCTCCTCAGCTCTGAGGGGGGCTGGAGTGCGCTGTTGAGGCTATGTAGGGTTTTTGCTTGTTTGTTTTGTATATTTTGAGAGATAGGGTCTCGCTTTGTAGCCCTAAGTAGCCTAGAAATCACAGATCTGGACTAAAGAGACATGCGGGCATGCCACCATGCCCACCTTGAATTCTTTGAGAAATAGAATTGAAGATGCTTATGGCTCCCATACTGGGGAGGCTGAGGTAGGAAGATTACTGAGTGCAAGGTGATCCTAGGCTACAAAGAGTGTCCTGGTTCAGTGTTGCTTAAAACGTCCCATTATCTTACGAGCTGAAGACTCATTCAGCTGGTGGCCTCTTACCTCACATGAGTACTAGGATGACCCCCAAGCAATGCCCAAGCTAAGTTGTCACTGCACACCTGCAACCCCAGCACAGGGGAACAGCATTGCAAGTTACAGGCCAATCTGAGCAACAACAGTTTTAAAAATAATTTCTATGGGGCTGGAAAGATGGCTCAGTGGATAAGAGCACTAACTGCTCCTCCCAAGGTCCTGAGTTCAAATCCCAGCAACCACATGGTGGCTCACAACCACCCATAATGAGATCTGACACACTCTTCTGGTGCATTTGAAGTCAGCGACAGTGAACTTATGTATAATAGTGAATAAATCTTTAGGCCAGACAGAATAGGGACTGAACGAGCAGAGTTGATCACAGCAAGCGGGGCTGGCCAGAGCCAGCAGAGGTCCAACTGAACAGGAGTGAGCAGAGGTCCTAAAATTCTATTCCCAACAACCACATTATGGCTCACAATTCACAAGCACATTAAGGCTACACAATTGTAGTTCACAGCTACAGTTTACTCACGTACATAAAATAAATAAATCTTTAAATAAAATCTATGAAAAAAATCCATGAATTTGCTTGTTTTATATCCATGTGCTCAAGCTTCAATCATTTTTTCTTTTATTTTGGAGAAATCTTTGGATAGTCACTCTATTCTAAGGCTCACGTTTTTTTCCCCAGTTTCATTTGTACTAAATATAATTAAAATATAATTTATAAATGTGGGTGATAATGCTTGATTTGTGCTATTTTTAGAAGTTTGATTCTATATATTTTATAATTTCGTTGTAATGAAAATGATTAGTACTTTCAAAGCAAAAATATTTTTTCTGTTTAGAGAGTTCTGGAGTCTGAAGAACAAGTGCTTGTTATGTATCATAGGTACTGGGAAGAATACAGCAAGGGCGCCGACTATATGGACTGCTTATATAGGTGAGTGCTTTGAAGTCTGACCTCTTAGCACCATCTGCATCCATAGTTCATTGTTTATGGTTTGACGGTGGTGTCCTTTGTGTTTAATCCTAGCTCTCAGGAGGCAGAGGCAGACAGGCAGATCTCAACAAGTTTGAGCCCAGCCTGGTCTACAGAGTGAATTTCAGGGCAGCCAGGGCTACACAGAGAAACCCTGTCTCAATAAACCAAAACCAAACTAACAAGATTTGCTTGTATGTAACATGAGGGTCTTAACCTACATGTGTGTCTTTCTACCTCTTATGTGCCTGGCGTCCTCAGGCTAGCAGATGGCATCAGATCCCTTTGGACTGGAGATGGTTGTGGATGTTAGAAATTGAATGGTTGAAGATGAAGAAATTGTTCTTCTTCTACCCCAATGATTTGTTTTTAATTAATGTATATGATTCTAGTGAGTTTAATTATGAAGGAGTGATTTATATTATTTCTCATGGAATATAGAATACTAATAGGTACTTTGATAGATAGGTCCGCATCAGAGCAATATGTGTATCTGTGTGATAGGCAGGAATGTAGACAGTAACCCTTGGAAAAGAAAAGGAAATGTTGTGATTGTTTCTTCAAATTGTCTAGAACATGTTAAACTCCCAACAGATGACTGTAAAGACTCAGGTTGGATGACGCTTAGTGGAGTAAATAAATCTAAGCCACATTTCCAGAAGATAAGCATGCATTTCAGGCTCTATGAGACTGCTTAGGGCACTTGGTAGTTTTCTTTCAGGCCTCTTGAACACATTGATTCAGCCTTAGCCATGCGCCCTGCTCTTTCCTTTCCTCCTTTCATTACCCATACTGCTCCATCTGGCTGCTCTTGCCTCCTTTCTCTGGAGAACTAATTCTGACAGGTTCGTATTTCCCTTCCTAAAGTTTCCTCTTTCCTACATGGTCTCTGGCTTAGGTCCTGTACTTCTGTGGTTCTCTTGAGCTGATCCTATTTGACTCAGTTTTGTAGAAGTAAAAGCAGTTGACTGTTGCATAATGATAGAACTTAAATTTTAGGAAATGTCACTGATTGTTTCAGCAGCAAAGCTTCTATATACATAAGTCATTGTGGCTATACCATTACTAAGTCTTAGGGATCCCTGTGTAAGTAGTTAATCATTTAAAATATCAGCCCACGACTATTGCTGAGCAAAGCAGACATTTATTGACAGAGTAAATAAATACCAAACACTCATACGAAGTGTTGTTCTCTTATTCTAGGCCTAGAGAGTCCACTCGTGTAATCTTTATGGCTTGAGCTGGATGTAGTGATAATTTTGCCATATGCTTTGTGGCTTGTCCCATAAATGGGCCTGGGTTTCAGTTTTTCACTGTGGAGAAGCTGATGCCTTGGTAGCTCTCCAGGCACAGTCTGCTATTCTACCCTGCTCTGTGGCAGTACCCACCATAGTGCCTCAGCAGCTCTCAGTTCTCCTAGCGTGTTGCTACTCCTTTGCCTTGCTGGTTCAACAGAAGTATAGGTTACTTAATCTGAGTTGCCTTTGCAGAAACTGGACTTTACAATGGCACAGTGGCCTTTATAATAGCAAACCCACAATTTTAAAACAGCTTACTATGAAGTACAGGTTTATTGTGGCTTTAACTTTTATAAAATAGTATTTCAACATTGTGCGATTTTATTAAGATAACCCCCAGCTAGATTGTATGTATTGTTGAAGTTTGAAGAGTGGGTGTGTGTGCACTTAATCAGTTAGACTCAGGGCTCATTCATTTTCTTATATCAGAGCCTTTCTACATGCATATCAGAGCCTTTTCACATGCATATCTTTTTTTTTGAAACAAAGTTTCTTGAGCCCAGACTGACCTTGAACTCAGTCTGTAATTGATTATTAAGCTCTCTAGCTAGGATTACAGGTGTATGCAACCACCTAGCTGATGTTATCTTATTAGAGTACTTGATTACTATCTAAAATCACTAGCTTTCCACTGTCTATAACCCAATCATAGAGCTGATGCCTATGGGAGTCAATGAAGTGTCCTGTAGTGTTGGCATCATATAACCAATGGTCATTCCTTTAATTGTATTGGTAGGGTGAGTAGTAATGAGATCTTTCCTCAGAGGGCAATGCTGACAATATTAGAAGAAAACACCTCTGTAGTGGTTTTTTTGAGGGGTGGTGGTGGTAGATTGTCTTCTAGGCCTTTCCTTGTTTTTGTTTTTGTTTTGTTTTTTACTTTGCTTTGCTTGTTTTTGTTCTTTTAGACAGGGTTTCTTTGTGTAGCTTTGACTGTCCCGGAACTAGCTCTGTTGACCAGGCCTGATGTGCCTCCCAAGTGTTGGGATTAAAGGTGTGTGCTACCATGGCTTGGTGCCTTTCCTTGTTTGTAGACACACTCTTTAAGAAAATGTATAATGAAATGAATGCAGAGAGAGAAATACCAGTTTCCTCAAGTAGTTTTTGTTTGTTGTAAGATGAGAATCTCTCTCATTGTGTTCTTTGCTGAGCTGCTCTGGAACTTTTTGGGCCCAAGCTCCCCTGTTGTTTAGCCTCACCAGGTGCATAATTATTTTTTAACATTATGTAAAATTATTTAATCCATTTTAGAATTATTGTTTGCTTTGAGACAGGGTTTGCTATCTTAGCCTAGTCTATAACTTGCAATCTCTATTGCTCAGCCTCTCAAGTGCTGGTGTCTGTGTGTGTGTGTGTGTGTGTGTGTGTGTGTGTGTGTGTGTGTGTGTGTATGTATGTACCTGAGCATTTGATTGCTTATCTGTGGCATTCATGGCTTTTACAGTCTGGCTCAGGCTGCGTATCCAAATTTGTATTCTAGTGCAAACTTTTCCAGGCCCTGCTGTTTTTAGATTGTTACCATTCTTTTACAATTCAGTAATATTTTAAATAGGAATTTCTTTTAGAACTTGATACTTGCCTGCTGCTCTTTTTTGATTGGTGTCAGAAGGGTATCACCACCCTTATACTCCAGAGAGGAACTGAGTGTAGAAAAAGATCTATCAATGAAAGAAAAGGACTGTATGTGGTAGCAAGTGCTATGTAGTTGGTAAAATATTTTGTTCTTCACGGGAAGGTTGATTAGAAGGAGATCAAGGCAGGCCCACAAGGTACAAGATCTGAATGAGAGCGGCCAGACATTGTCATCATGGCTACAGGGCATTGCAGGCTGGAGATCAGTCTCATGCTCACCTCTATTCCTCCAGTCTTAGTCCTTCCTTAGCTGAAAGACATTGTAAGTAATGCTGCTTGAAGTCAGGAGCATTGTGGTGAGAATCAAGGGGAAGCGGATCTTCTGGTTTTCCTATGCTGGGGGTCATTTTCTCCTTACTGTGTGAAAAGCTATTGGTGTAGTCAGCTTTGCAGAAAGTCCAGGGCTAATCATTTACTGTTCTCATTCATTCCTAACTTATATATGTTTTCTTTTGGTGTTATCACTGCATTAGTTTGTGAATGTATGACTCTACAGCTGTCAGTTATTTGCTTTCCTGACTGATTTTTGACTTTACATCCATGGTTCTTACATTTGACTTTCAGGTATCTCAATACCCAGTATATTAAAAAGAATAAATTGACAGAAGCTGATATACAGTATGGCTATGGTGGAGTAGATATGAATGAACCACTTATGGAAATAGGAGAGGTAAGAACTTCTTTAAGTGACTGCACACATAGATTTGTCAGAGGACAGACAGCTTTGTGTCTTCAATCTCCCCTTCCACCTGTCATAAGGGGTCGGCCCATCTCTATCTAGTATTTAAATATGGAACAATCAATAAGGATTTTACAAAACTATTAATTTTCAGTGACTATTATAGCCATAGGTCCAGGGGAGATGACTCTGGGTAAAGTACTTGCCTCCTGACTGTGTAAGGCTGACAAGCTGGGCTTAATCTCTGGAACACACCTCACAATGGAAGGAGAGAATCAACCCCAGAACACAGACACACTAGTAATAATTAATAACAACAATAATATACAAGCATATATATGTGTGTGTATATAAACATACATATACACACACATATATACATATACAATAATAATGTTTTAATCTTATAATTCTGAGGTGATGACTGCTTCTTTAAGTGAAAACTTATTTTTTCCTTCTGTTTTTGTTGTTGTTTTGTTTTGTTATTTTGAGCCAAATAAGCTTTAGTAAATACAGCCAGAACACTAGATGCCACCAGGTTTATAACTCGAATTCCTAGAGTATGGATTTCCTTCAGCTTTTGCTTATATTTTAAAATATCAATAATTTTTCTATTGATGGGTATTTCTATTATTAAAAAAAAAAATCCTTGAGGACTGGTAAGATGGCTCAGCAGTTAAGAGAACTGATTGCTCTTCCGGAGGTCATGAGTTCAAATCCCAGCAACCACATGGTGGCTCACAACCATCCGTAATGAGAAACAAACAAACAAACAAACAAAAACCTATGGGCCAGAGTGAGCAGGGCCGAAGCAACCAGGGGCTGGAGTGAGTGGGGCCCAGGGGGGAAAAAAAAAGAATTATAAAAAAAAATCTTTGAATGAATGTTAAGGGAAAACCTACCTAATTCATCCTTGATGATTTCTGTTTTTTCTGGCAGCTAGCATTGGATATGTGGAGGAAGTTAATGGTTGAACCCCTTCAGAACATCCTCATCCGGATGCTGCTTCGAGAAATTAAAAAGTGAGTTTGGGTTTCTGTCCTCAGTGAGTACCATTAGTGTGTGTATCGTTCCTGTCAATTCTGACCAAGTGTGAGTCTACCTGACTTTTTTTGATCAGGTTTTCACTCTTAAGGTTTTTCTGCTGATTTCTTACAGCAAATTCAAAATGGGATTGCCTTCTTGCTTTCCAATTCAGGTAGTTCACTGTTGGCATACAACAGCATGACTGATTTCTATATGTTCATTCTGTAATCTGCAGATTAACTCATTTATTTTAATAGTGGTTTTTGGGTTTTTGTTGTTGATGGTGGTGGTGGTGGTATAAAATTTGGGATATATTTCTACCTCCAAGGCTATTTACAAACCAATACTTTTACTTTTTTCCTCAATTCACATGCTATTTATTTATTTCTCCTATATGATTGCTGAGGGTGGAACTTATAAGTTATGTTAAGCTGTGTTAAGGAAAAAAAAAGGAGAGAAAATCTGCATCCTTGTTTGTCCCTTACTTTAAGAGAGAAGGCTACTCTCTTCCCATTGAGTTTCCATTGAGCAAGTGCTGGGACTAAAGGCGTGTGTCACCACACCTGGCTCATGCTTGCATTTTTGACTTGTACTTTTAGTTAGATTAGTAAGTTAGCAGCTATGTATTGGTGTGCTTGAGTATATGTCTGAATATTCAAACATATTTTATGTTATACTTTGTTTCAGTGATCGTGGTGGTGAAGACCCAAACCAGAAAGTAATCCATGGGGTTATTAACTCCTTTGTTCATGTTGAACAGTATAAGAAAAAATTTCCCTTAAAGGTAATTAAGCCTATTTCAAAACATGATGAGACCTGTATTTGTTGAAATTGTTCCAATTTTTACTAATACAGTTTTAATTGATTTTCAGTTTTACCAGGGAATATTTGTGTCTCCCTTTCTGACTGAAACGGGAGAATATTACAAGCAAGAAGCTTCAAATTTATTACAAGAATCAAATTGTTCACAGTATATGGAAAAGGTAAAAAACACCTCATGTGAATTTACTTGTTACACATCTTACAGTATTTTGAGAGTGTCCATATTTAATATTGTTTTAGTGTAAACGTTTTTGTTATATTGTTTCTCCTAAGGAAAAAATGCTATTTTAGTTACATTATTAAAATTAATATAATATAGGCCGGGTAGATTGCTCTGTGATTAATAGCATGTCCACCTCTTGTAGAGGACCTGAGTTTAGTTCCCAGTATAACTACTTGTTCTCAGCCATTTAAGGAAATTCAGGTGAACCCGGAATACATACCACCCTGTTTCTAACATAAATAGATAATATAAATAAAATAAGAATAACAAGGTGGAAAGAAAAAGTGAAAGACAAATAAGTTAATCTGAGTCATGGTTAACGCTTGGTCTGCTGAGTGTTGAACACGTGTCAAACCATCAGATGGAATTTTAAGCCCTACTAATGTTTTTAAGAGTGATAAAGAGTCATTATAAGGAGACATGAGAATTTTTACTAGATGTTGTAAGTTTTCATTTCTTGACATTTTGAAAGTGAGTCTTGCTCTATAGCCTAGACTGGCCTTTGAGTCACTGCAGTACTGTGTGGCCTTCACCTCTGAGGCCTGGGATTACAGAGACACATTGCTGTCTGGTTTAACCAGCTTCGATTTGTAGGGTTAAGGTTCAAGCATTTTGTTATTAAATGATTTCTGTTAGTTGGTTTAACTGAGAAGATAAAATATTCTAAGAGAACCAGCAAAACAACACAGCAAGCCCCTTTTAAAATCTAGAGACCTTTATTTTCCTGGCTGGGTGGTGGTGATGCATGTATTTAATCCCAGCATTTGGGAGGCAGAGGCAGAGGCAGATGCATCTCTCTATGAAAATCTAGGGATCTTATTTTTTCTAACTACCCATAACTCTTGGCATTTCAGTAGAATAGAGATACTGGTATTCCTTCCACTATTCTTGAGCTTCATTACCTGTTGTAATGATTTCCCTTCTTATTTCTAGACTGATGAACCAGCAATCTTTAAAAGGTCGCACATAATTTCTATACCTTCCTATCAGAGTGGTTCCCTAGTTCACACAATTGTGCGTATATGTATGTGTTTCCAGCATACTCTTTAAGGCTACATATAATATTGTAATTATTTTTGTCAAAAAATTTGTCAGGTTCTTTTTTTCCTATCTTCATTAACTTTTCATTGACCTGTATTATTTGGATTTGCTTCCTTTTCATGCAGGGTAATCATTAATAAAAGGTCTTCATTGACATATTTGGGTCAGTATAAAAGTCTTTAACGTGACAGTTAAGGATTGTTTATGTAGTTTGTGCTCCTGTTTTGTGTTGGGTTCCCAGTACAACAGATGATTTGGGCTGATGAGTGAAGGTTGTTGTTAGAATGCAGTCAGGGCATGTAGGTGACAGAGCTTAAGTTGATCTGAAATGACTAGTACATTTTGAGTTGAAATTGGTTGTGTAAAGCTTTTCCATAACCTTACCTGCATTCTCCCAAAGGCATTAAGAGTTGGCTGATGTTAAACATTGCATCATAGATCATGATTATAAGGATGTATTTCTGTAGGTTCTAGGTAGATTAAAAGATGAAGAAATTAGATGTCGAAAATATTTGCATCCCAGTTCATATACTAAAGTGATTCATGAGTGTCAGCAGCGGATGGTAGCAGACCACTTACAGTTCTTACATTCAGAGTGCCACAGCATCATTCAGCAAGAGAGGAAGAATGGTAAGCGCACCCGGGGACTGACCAGTGAGCAAAACTCAAACGACAAGTCTTGGTTTCTCTGCTGTTTCCTCTTACCTTAGATTTAAAACACACTTTAATACCCCCTGGTGTATTACATATTCCCTTAGGATTATTGGTTAATCTTTTGGAAAAGCATTTTTAAGGTAGTCTAAAGTATAAAAAGATGAGTTAGGAAAATGTGTTTATACTTTTATATATCACAAGGGCTACTTTCCTTATATGCAGTAGGAAATCAAATTGGGAAGGGTAAAACAGGTGCTCATTTTAAAGCAAGAGTTCAATGAGACGTCAGCAATAAATAGTGAAAACATTTGTTTTATTGCTGCTGTTTGGTGGTGTTTGTGTGTGATTTGTTATGTAGTCAGGAAGAATATAGGACATATCAGGAAATAAGTAGGATACCAGGAACTTCCGGTACCTTGGGATGAGAGTATAAATTGATGAAGCCATATTGCAATGCTTATACTGAGTATGAAGTATCTATTTCATGACCCAGCAACTCTCTCCGGTATGGGTTTCCTTCCCCTATGCATCTATCCATGTGTATACAAAACTATACAACAGTTTTCCTAGGAATAATGTTCCTTTAATGACTAGAAACAGTCACACATCCACTGATGCATATACTACAGAGGAGTAGCCATGATTACATGAAAGCTAAACAAAGCACAGATAAGCCTTATGTTCCACAAAAAAAACAAAAAACAAAACAAAAAAATTCAGCGAAGAGAAAGAGTTGTGTAATCGTGTTCGTAGTTCAAGCCAGAGGAGTTCAGCCTATGGCTACTTTCCCTTATAGAGGAGCAGTATTGGGAGATGGATCAAGGGCATTTCTAGGTATAGGTAATGTCTATTATTTTAAGTCTGGGTGTGCATATTTGGGGTGTTGTGTATTCATCTATAATAATTCACGAAGCCAAATGTGTACACGTCTGCATGTATATTACATATCAATAAGATGTTTAAGATAAACACAGTACACAGTTCAGTGGCACAGGAGGTTTTTTAAAAAAGATTTATTCATTTATTATTTTATTTGCTGTAATGTTTTGCCTACATATATATATAGATAGATGTCTGTGTGAAGGTGTGAGCCACCATATAGGTTCTGGGAATAGGACTGTGGCTTCTGAAAGAGCAGCCAGTGCTCTTAACTACAGAGCCATCTCTTCTCACCTTGCTGCTAGGTTCTCTGCTTAGAAGGATCTGCCCATAAGATTGACACAACCATAGCACATTTAATAGAGGTTTCTACTACAGATATTAGGGTTTTTATTCCTGCACAAAACATCATGACCAAGAAGCAAGGTGGGGAGGAAATGGTTTATTCAGCTTACATTTTCCACATTGCTGTTCATCACCATAGGAAGTCAGGATTGGAACTCAAGCGGGTCAGAAAGTAGAGGCCATGGAGGAATGTTACTTACTGGCTTGCTTCCCCTGCCTTGCTCAGCTTGCTTTCTTATAGAACCTAAGACTACCAGCCCGAGGATGACACCGCCCACAATAGGTCCTCCTACCCTTGATCTCTAATTGAAAAAATGCCTTATAGCTGGATCTCATGGAGACATTTCCTCAAGGGAGGCTCCTTTCTCTGAGATAACTCCAGCTTGTGTTAAGTTGACAAACAAAACCACCCAGTACAGATATTCTTGCTCATATTTTTAATTACAATATAATTTCCCATTAGTTTCCAAGTAACTGTAATAAAGTTGTGAAACATGTGGATTTGCTTTATCGTCCAGTATAAAATACTTGTATGTTAAGATGCTCTGTAGTTACCAGTAGCACACACATGTATAGTAGCACTTGAGTGAAAAAGAAGGGGAAGAATATGAGTATTTTCTTGACTTTCCTCCACCACCACTACATAGTAAGCAGCAACAACATCTGTCTTCTTTTGGGGAGTATGGCACAGCAGCTGGCAAGTGAGTTTGTGTGTTTGGATTCAAGTGGCAGATGGCTTTTATCCGCATACTCCTTTTAACTTGTACATTTAAAAGCATGTACTACATAATAAGGTTCTTTGGGAAGTTAATAAACTTTTTCCTCTCAGACATGGCAAATATGTACGTCTTACTCCGTGCTGTGTCCAGTGGTTTACCTCATATGATTGAGGAGCTGCAGAAACACATCCATGACGAGGGCCTCAGAGCGACCAGTAACCTGACTCAGGAGCATGTGAGTCTCACAGGGGAGCGAGAACGCTTCCTCTCAGGGGGATGTATGTAGGGTTTGTGGGGTTTTTAACTTTGATGGGCTATAAAAGAGTTTGTCATGAAAAACTAGGGTACCTGTATTCTAATATTTTAAATCTTGAATTTACTGAGCTTTTCTTGGTATTAAAATCATTGATCAGCCTCTTCCCCACAATACTGATTGCCGCGTAGCATTTGTTAACCTTCTGACAGGAAACTATTTGCAGTGTGTACATAATCATGTTGCTTTGTACATGGGAGATTTTAAAGCCTCCTCTGTCTCTATGCTTGCCATTCAAAATGCCACAGTCAAATACCCTCACCTTGCCTAACTTTCATTTGTCTGAAATGGCCTTTGCTACTTAGTGACCATGTATTTGTTGCTGTTGTTACTAGGCATGTTCATAGTTTATTGCTAGGTTTGCAGATTCCAAGTATTGAGTGACATTGAACAAAAACTTAATTCTACCCAACTAACTCCAGGATCTTATTCTCAGGCACAAACAAGCATTCTAGTCCTCTTTTCAGAATTCATCCTAGTGTTGATGGGCCTGGGATGTAGGGATTCACCCTGTGACCCAGCATAAGAGTGTGTGTGCCTTTACATGGCAGAGGACCTGTTAGGCTTGTTGTTGAATGGCAGTCCCATTTGATAGAGAGAAGTCTTAAAACTTTTAAGATCAATATAAGCAGAGATATGGAGTTGGGGGTATGGAGGAGTATAAGTATAATTTGAGTATATAAGTATAAAAAAAGAACTATAAGTATTCTTTATTCAAGTTTTGTTCTTGAAAATGTTAAAATGTGAAATTATACTTTGTATTTTGTTTTTAGATGCCAACACTATTTGTGGAATCAGTTTTGGAAGTACATGGTAAATTCGTTCAACTTATCAACACTGTTTTGAATGGTGATCAGCATTTTATGAGTGCTTTAGATAAGGTAACTTTAAAACAAATAACCCATGCATGTGATCTGTACATGGGATTTTCGTTAACCTGTGATGTACAGTTTTCAGTTGGGCATCTTTGTTAGGCAGTTGAGTTTGAGACCCTTGAGACACTGGACTGTACATTAAATAACTCGTTTAAATTGGGGGATCTGAGTTTTAAAGTATCTTATGTCAGTCTTTCTGAGTTATTAGTGACCTGGTGTGCAAAATCCTAATGCTCTTTACTTCTGGTCCTTTGTTAGAGCCCCGGCAGTGGCAGGGCTATATTTCTGTTTAACCTATACCACATTTAGGCTGTATTCATTCTTGGTTTGAAAGACACCAAAAAAATTTGAGTTGAAAGAATTTGAGTTGATATTTGACATAAGAAATTGACTCTTGATTTGTGAGATAGTCATCTTCCTGCTAATTTAACAGAACACTGAGCTAAGCAGAAGGAATTTTTTTAACTCAGGGTTTCACAAGTTTCTACCTAACTAATTATGTTGCTTTGGGCTTCTTATAGTACATGAAGATGTTCACCTAATGGTGACCCAAAGTAGCACAGAAAGAAGGAAAAGAAGCCCCACACCCCTGGGCCGCCAATATCCCTTTTAACACATGGCCTTGAGAGTTGCTGGGGATAGCTTAACCACCAGTACCCATGTCAAAACAATGGTCTGATAGTGTAATCTAGTGCTGGAGAGGGCTGGGATCATGGGGCTTGCTGTCCAGCTAGCTTACACCCTAAGTCTCATGACAGACTCTGAAAATTTCGAAGAACAATAGCTAAGGTAGACCTTGCCTTCATTTATGTTTATACTCTTTGTGTGAACACCTATATATTACATCCAGAGATAGAGGGAAAGAGAGATAGCAAACTGTGGGTATTATAGACATAGCTCAGATCCACAGGCTCCGCTTTTGCCTCCTGGTAACTAATCACTGGGCTGTTTTCTCGCTTAGGCCCTTACATCTGTTGTAAATTACAGAGAACCCAAGTCTGTTTGCAAAGCACCTGAACTGGTAAGTTTAGCTGCTTGAAGGTAATCTCATGCAAAGTTGTAAAGGGAAGCTACTAGAATGGCAAATGAATTTGTGTACTCATTTTCAGAATATGAAAATTGTCCACACTATATATATATTTAAATTTACATTCAGAATGCATAAAACCATGTGCCCTTTTTTAACCAAAGGAGAAAATATTTCATAAAGATGATAATCCTGTTAAAAAGGCATGCATACTATTCATTATGCTGATTAGGTTTTTTTTCTTAGTTCTAGTGTCTTGTGTTTTTAAAACTTAGCTGATCACGCATGTTTTACATTGATAATATTAAAGTATAACTTTAGGATGTAACAGCTTTCAGCATCTGTTGAACCACTTTTGCTTTGCTTTTGTCTCATTGCTGGTAACCATTTACTGGTTTGTTTTCATGTTTATGCCCTGTACTGGCTAGTTTTGTGTCAACTTGACACAGCTGGAGTTATCACAGAGAAAGGAGCTTCATTTGAGGCAATGCCTCCATGAGATCCAACTGTAAGGCATTTTCTCAATTAGTGATCAAGGGGGAAAGGCCCCTTGTGGGTGGGACCATCTCTGGGCTGGTAGTCTTGGGTTCTATAAGAGAGCAGGCTGAGCAAACCAGGTGAGGCAAGCTAGTAAAGAACATCCCTCCATGGCCTCTGCATCATCTCCTGCTCCCTGATCTGCTTGAGTTCCAGTCCTGACTTCCTTTGGTGATGAACAGCAGCATGGAAGTGTAAGCTGAATAAGCCCTTTCCTCCCCAACTTGCTTCTTGGTCATGATGTTTGTGCAGGAATAGAAGCCCTGACTAAGACATGCCCTTACATCTGTTCTAAGTGACATACCTATGAGGCTTTGTGTTGTCGCCTTTGAAGTGTCTGTCCAAAGGTCCTTTGTAAGATGTATTACCACTTTCTCTTTGAGCTTGCTAAGTACTGTGACAACTTGCTAAAGAAGTCAGCGAAGGGGATGACTGAAAATGAAGTGGAGGACAAGCTCACTAGTTTCATCACAGTTTTCAAGTACATTGATGACAAGGATGTCTTTCAGAAGGTGAGCTGAACAGCATTCAGATCAGAGTTACCAGCTTCACTCTATTTTGAGTTTCAAGTAACAACAAAAGTAACCATTCCCATTTTCCTGCAGTTCTATGCAAGAATGCTAGCAAAACGTCTAATTCACGGGTTGTCTATGTCTATGGATTCTGAAGAAGCCATGATCAATAAATTAAAGGTACCATAAATCTTTAGTGTGATAGATAATATCATAGAAATCTTGAACCAACAGCCAAGTATGTTCATTATATGTAATGACTGTATACTTCAGCAGTCATTGATGTGTATACACACAGCAGGCTGTGTAAGTGTTCAGGCATGAGTGTATTTGTGTACAGTGTTGGGTGTCAGTATGAGATTCAAAGGGCCAGAGGTTTCCAGTGATTTAAGATGATCTTTAAGTTCAATATTAATAAAAAAAAAAAAAACTAAACTAAACTAAAACCCTCTGGTCTCCTAATTGATCCCTGGCTGATCATTCTCAGTTTAGGTTATATTTTTTGCAACTTGTTTTCCAGCAAGCCTGTGGTTATGAGTTTACCAGCAAGTTGCATCGAATGTATACAGACATGAGTGTCAGCGCTGATTTGAACAATAAGTTCAACAATTTCATCAGAAACCAAGACACCGTGATTGATTTGGGGATTAGTTTCCAAATATATGTTCTTCAGGTATGATAGTACCTTTCTTTTTTTAGATTTATGAATCATTTTGACAATGTAATATAGAAGGTTAGCAAATGATGCCTGATAACATTTAGTCAGCTTTTGAGCTGTGGACCACATTTTACAGACTTGGAATAAAACGGGCCATAGCACTGTCAGAATTCCAAGAAAGAGAAAAGGTGTCTCAGCAGCTCACCATTGAAATGGTTTGTTTTTGAGGTAGATTTGAATGTTTTATCTCACTGTTCCTTTTTAGGCTGGTGCATGGCCTCTCACTCAGGCTCCTTCATCTACATTTGCAATTCCCCAAGAGTTAGAAAAAAGTGTACAGATGGTAAGTGTTCTGGGAAGCAAACAGTAAACAAAGGCATTGTAGTGATGCTTTGTGTGTGTGCGTGTGTGTGCGTGTGTGTGTGTGTGTGTGAGATGTGTGTATTTCAGTTTAGGGTTTATTTGTGATACACAGGAACCTCATCAGCTCTTATTAAGAACCTGTAGTTCATAGGGTGTGGTATTTTATGTAAGTTTAGGGATAACGGCAATGGATGGCTCAGTTGGGTAATGGCACTTGCTTGGTGAAGCCTGACAAGCTGGATTCAATCTTCACACCCCACGTGACTGATGGAGAGAGTCAGTTCCCATGAGTCGTCCTTTCATGCTCATGTGTGGCCCTAGCATGAACAACATACCACCATTCCAAATACATAGTTAAGTAAATAAATGTGTATTATCTTAGAAAAAAGAGAAAGCTTCAAATCTTTCTACTTTTCCATTTGAACTTTGAAGCCATGTTTAGGCTTCATTTAGGTCTGGTAATATTTTAATTTTCCTGTAATTGAGATAAGTGTTAGGTATAGACTGAGATACGAAAGCATAATATGTGGAAGCTGCATTTTGAAGTGAAAAATCTCTAAAGTGGGACAGAAATCCTAGAAGACTAAAGACTGACCTGTCTGAGGTTGTCTGAGAGTCTGCATATGCACATAAATGGGCAAGTACATAAATACATTTTTTAAATAAAAACTAAGGCTGTCACTCACGAAGAAACTTTGGGTTCTACCCCAACACAAATGTAATTAGGACTAATGTCTTTTATACGTCCAATCCAGCCAAGGAATTTTTTTAAATTCCTAAGCTTTGATAAAAAAGAAAAGTTTAAGGAAGTTTTTTCAACATTTATTTATTATGTATACAACATTCTGCCTGCCTGTATACTTGCAGGCCAGAAGAGGGACTAGATCTCATTATAGATGGTTATGAGCCACCGTATGGTTGCTAGGAATTGAACTCAAGAACTCAGAAGTCAGATGAGGTTGTGGGATCCCCTGGAACTGGAGTTGTGAACAATTTATAAGCCATTTCTTATGGGTTCTGTGATCCAAAATGTCATTTGCAATTAGAGTATGCATTGTTAAGTACTGACTCTTTAGACTCTTGTGAATACACTTATAAAGTTAAATGTACTAATATCAGCAAAAGGCAGTAGATAGACACCTTGAACCCTAAAGCATTGTTCATGTGATTGTTTACACGATTGTTATATCATAGACCCTACTTTGTATTAACTACACATGTACGTGGGCCAGCCTGTCATTTATGGGAAACTATGTGCTGGTAAATGTGGGTATGGTTTTCATGTTGAAACATATGTGATGGTATATTTGGTCTTTAAACAGAATATATTAATATAAGGTTAATATATTAATACAGATTAATGTTGCTATTGATATTATTTCTGATTTTATACAAAGACATAAAGTTAGCAGGTGTTGATTTGGGAATGGGATAGAACTGAGGCTTAGAGGTGGGGTACGGTGACTGCAGCTCAAACATGAGGACTGTGAGGACGTGAGTTTAGAGTCTAGAACCCAGTGAAAATGCAAGGACACCAGGGATTCATGGCTGGCCAGTACAGCCCAAAGAGCAAGCTCCAGATTCAATGAAGCCCTCTTTCAAAATAATGTGAAGAAATGCTTGAGGATGGCATGCCCGTGTTGTTAACTTTACCCTTTACATACATACACACAAAAATAACATGGAATAAATAACATTCTGCCATGTCATAGCAACTTAAACTGTAGAAGAGAAATATTTCAGAGCCATGTCTGCCCTGCATAGGCAGTTGAGTGCCCAAGTTACTCTGCCTGCCCCTTTTTAGTGCTGTTTCCCAGCATGGCCTCAGGCTCCTGGATTGAAGTGAGCCTCTGTCAGCTTTGCATGTCTCTGGGACTATGAGCGTGCACCACAGCGCTTGGGTAGAGTGCTCTATGTGCAAGAACCAGAGCAAACAAGCTGCTGCCGACTCAGCAGAGGAACCACAATGGTGCCAGCACACCCACATAGCCGGGGGCTAGTCATGATCTGCAGCAGGGGTTCTGAACAAGGTTTTCATTAGGTGGGTTAATATGCTTTTATGTTTGCAGTATCATAATAAAGAAGTTTCAGGACCTTCAAATAGCTTGACATCTCTCTCTTTCAACAGTTTGAATTGTTTTATAGCCAGCATTTCAGTGGAAGGAAACTGACATGGTTACATTATCTCTGTACAGGTAAAGAACGATTACTTACTACTCATTGAATGATATTTATGTGATTGTAATCCTTTAGAATGTTAATTCCTGTGTTAAGTCTAGGTTTTAATCCACTTTCTTCCATCTCCCTTTCTAGTATCATTAAGGAACTATATAATGCTGATAATAATATTCACTTTAAGAATTTCTTTGAGTTTTATAATGACAATATGTTTTTGCAGCCAGTCATTTTATACATAGTAAACAGTTTGTTTAGAAAAGCAGACTGATGGGTAAGATATTTTTGAATACCTGTTATCCAAAGTTTCCTTAGCACTGGCTACCGATTTCTATTTAAAGTACTCTAAGAATGCCTTCCTTCTTAGTTCCCTGGAGATGGTCAGCCAAAGCAAAAGCACATATTCTTCTTAGGCTTCAGGTCTGTAGGTGAGCACCCACAGTCCAGCTCACAGCTGGGCTATAGCTCCACTTGCAGGGGATCTGACACCCTCTTCAGGCCTACACAGAGACCAGGCACATATGTCATGCAGATATGCATGCAAGCAAAATACCCACACATGTAAAATTATAAACAACAAAAAAATGACATAAGGAAGTTGATCCTGGTGCTGTGACTTTTATTAAGAACCTTGTTTTTACCTTTGAAAAGCTGATCTCAGTACCAGTGTCATTTGCTTTGTATGACTGGCTTGCATCTTAGATTGTAATTTCTTAGTAGTACTGCATTGATTGTGCAAGTTTATTGAATAAATCGAGTGTTCTGATTTTCTTCCTACATGTGAAATATGTTTGATGTTTACATTTTCATCTTAAATTTCAAGCCTGTGAGTGTGTAGAGATTGTTTTTTTTTTCTTCCACAGTTTGTGGTTACACAGGGTTGAACTTAAGCCATCAGACGTAGAGGATACACATAGAGTTCCGAACTGTCTCTCTTTGTCCTTTGTTTCTTCCATTCAGTTCTAGCTTTGCCACCTCTCTCTCTCCCACCAGTTCTGCTTTAGCTTTCCTGTTGCTAATTATCTAAATTCACTGCTTAAACTCTGACAAAGTTGTAATAGGTCAACTGTTACTATATAGTACATACTCACTACTTCAACATTGACAGCCCATGTCCTCTAGGCAAGAACTTTCAAATGCCTTTGCATTAACCTTAAGATGTCTCTGGGTTTTTTGTTTTGTTTTGTTTTTTTAAGGAAAACAATCCAGAATGTCAAAGGGAAACACTTTGGATGATCACTGTACTGTCAATTTTTTGTTTTATTGTAGGTGAAGTTAAAATGAACTATTTGGGAAAACCATATGTAGCTATGGTTACAACCTACCAAATGGCAGTTCTTCTTGCCTTTAACAACAGTGAAACTGTCAGCTACAAAGAACTTCAAGACAGTACCCAAATGAATGAAAAGGAGCTGACCAAAACAATCAAATCATTACTTGATGTGAAAATGATTAACCATGATTCAGAAAAGGTAACCTTCCCGAGGGATTTCAACCCTTGCAGATAGAGGCTCTTGGATGGGATGTTGGCAGTTTTAAGGTTGTGTGATACTCATATGCCTCTGTAAGCTAGCTCAGCAACTTTCCCAGAAGAAAAGGCCATTGGCTTTTCTAAAAATAAACAAAATACTATTATGGGTTAACTGGATACATCAGAACCTTGGAAGCAACAGTTCCTGTAGAGTCAGCTCACTTGTTAGTATTGTGGCTACTGCAGCAGTTTCAGACAGAAGATGTATATATATTGGCTGGGCCTTAAAATAGCTACTTCCTAAATAGAAACTGAATAATGGTCTGGTAAATGTGAAATCAAAAAAAAAAAATTTGTTTTAAATATAGGAAGATATCGATGCAGAATCTTCATTTTCATTAAATATGAGCTTCAGCAGTAAGAGAACAAAATTTAAGATTACTACATCAATGCAGAAGGATACGCCACAAGTAAGTACTGGTTTCAATGTCATCTCTTCTAGAAATATTTAGGCAGTGTTTTGAAAGAGTCTTATTTTATACCAAGATCGAGCAAACCTCTACACTCTGAAATTAATAACATGATAATGCTTTTCTGGCTTATTCTTGCAGTTGTTGGCCTTATTGTCTGCCAGTATGTTCATGCTTAAAAAATAAACAGCTTAGGCAAGACAGGTCCAGCTCAGTTATCTACTCATTAATTAGCACATATTAAGTATAGGTAGTTGTGGCTTTATTGTGATATTTTCACATGTGTAGACAATATATTTCTCTCCTCCCTCTCTTACTCTATTGTTGCCACCCTCTGCCCAGTCTACTTTGTTTTTCTTTTAATGATTCCATGAGTTGAATTTGGATTACTTAAAGGAACTTGGGCAACTTAACAGTGTCTTCACTTCTGTCTTAGTTAGGGTTTTATTGCTGTGAACAGACAGCATGACTAAGGCAACTCTTATAAAAATAACATTTAATTGGGGCTGGCTGGCTTACATGTTCAGAGGTTCTGTCCATTATCAAGGTGGGAGCATGGCAGTGTCCAGGCAGGCATTGCGCAAGAGGAGCTGAGAGTTCTACATCTTCATCTGGAGGCTGCTAGCAGAATATTGGCTCCCAGAAAGCTAGGAAGAGGGTCTTAAAGCCCACACCCACATTGACACACCCACTCCAACAGGGCCACAACTTCAAATAGTGCCACTCCCTGGGCTGAGTATACACAAACAGTCACAACTACTGAGCAAAATGCTTTATTAGCAAACATTAGCTGTATGTGAGGTGGAGCTGGTGAGTGGGTAAGGAAGACAGTATATGAACATGAATAAGTGAGCAAGTGAATAAATGGTAAATATTGAATGAAAACTTCAAATGGACTATGTGAATGCTCTGCCTGAGAACTGTATCCCCAACCCCACATTTTATTTTAAAACATACTTAGGGCTTGTGAGTGTAACTCAAAGGTAGAATGCCTACCTCAAAGAAGGGAAGGCAGGAATGGTAGGAAGTTTAGCTTTTCTTTGCCTTCTCTTTAAAAATGCCCTTCTTGACTGATATAAGTTCATATTGAAACTGATTTTATAAAAGGAAATCTTAGGAAATACTTATCAAATGTGTGCATGGATGCACAGCTTGTCCTGAACAGTTTGGTCTGTTGAGCCAGCAGGAATGGGGTTGATACTCTTAGATATAGTCATGCGACTAGCTTTTGACAGAATTCAGCAATCAGTGATCATTGCTGTGGTGTGGAGTGGGGTTTGTTCAAAGACTTTCCTAACTGCTTTTTGTGCTCCGTGTGGGATGGAAAGTAGATATCACACCACTGGAAGAACTATTCCATGAGGGAGACATGCATATTAATTGCCATGTGTCTTGAACTTTAATGTGACCAAGACCCTCCTTTTCTGTAGAATGAACAGTCTGAGGGATTTGTGTTTAAAAGCTGCTGTAATGTCCCTAATCCTCTGGCATTGTCTGGCTCTGTGTATGCCTCAAGCCCTTGTTTTGCAGTAGTGATCACACTTATGTGGCCTGTCTTCTCTGTCATCTTTGAATGAGACAGAGGACCTCTCCCCTCAGTCCCTCAGTCCCCAGCCGTAGCCTATCCATTTTGTGCACTTAGAGCTAACCACTGCACCTTGCTACAACTTCATCTGAAAGAATCTTGGCACAGAGGTTTACTGCTAAGACAACAGTCTTAAAATATTGTTCTGAGCAACTTAAAGTCACTTTTAGTTGTGTATTTAGATTGCATTATAATTTAGAATAGTGTAAACTTCAAAAGTGACCTATCTTTGTACTCACAAATCTGTACTCCACTAGAGGTGATACCAGATGATTGTGGTATTGGCAGAGCCCTAGTATATGGTTTATTGTTGTTGTTGTTGCTGCTGCTGCTCTTTCTTGGTTTGTGTTGAGCAGTGTATATGTTTGGTAGTCAAAGGTCAGTTTTTGGTGTGATTTCTTGAAGCTATTCTTCCTCCATTCCTCCCCCTACCTCCCTTTTTATTTTGAGGTAGCATTTTTGTCACTGGCTGAATAGTCTAGGCTGACTGACCTGCAGCAGCACTAACACACATGACACAATGCCTGGCCTTTTCACATAGGTGCTGGGCATAGAACTCTACCATGCTTATATAGTATAGAAATCACTTCACCAACTAAGCTAATTTCCTACCCCTCTGAGTATATGATTTATTTTTTAAGACTTTTGTTTTGTTTTGCCTACAAGCTTTTTTGTGCACTTTATTCATACCTGGGGCAAGAGTCCAGAAGGGAGGGGCTTGTCCACAGTGTGAAGGCTGGAAACGAAGCCTGGCTCTTCTGAGTGCAGCAGGTAGTCGCATCTGCTGAAACATCAATGACAGTGTCCTATTTGTGGGGGATGCCCCACCCCCATTTTTCATAAAAACAGGAACTGGAACAGACTAGAAGTGCTGTAGATGAGGACCGGAAAATGTATCTTCAAGCTGCTATTGTCCGCATCATGAAAGCACGCAAAGTGCTTCGGCACAACGCCCTCATTCAAGAGGTAAAAGTGAAAAGCTCTGGGCTTTGGGACTGGACCTTGTTAACGTTGAGGCGGGACTAATGTTGGCCAAATAGCATAAAGAAATGTTTGTTTTAAAGAGTTCTCAAATTTTCAAAATTTCAGTTTAGAGAGGACTTTGCTAGGTTTGAACTAGAGATCCTAAACTTACCAAGTTGTTAAATGGCCTTTCCATCTGGAGATGGGAACCACTTTAATGAATATTCCTTCATTCTGTTTATGCACAAATATTTGTGTGGAACGAACAACCTAGGGTTGCTCAGCAGTGCAGAGCTCTCAACTGAAAGAAAGGTTTGTGGCATTAGGAAAAAGCATCAGAGTAAAAGTAGCATTAGCACTAAATAGACTTGGAGCACGTTGAATATGTGGGTAGATGACATTGTTAGTAATTTCACTATGTGTAAGCTTTACTATTTTGCCATTGCTTATTCTGCACTTTATTCCCTCTCCAATGCAACCGTTGGGTGTTTCTTTTACTGTGGACACAAACTTCACTATTGTTATCATGTAGAGACTGATAGGTGTTGCACAGTGATATGCTACCTGCTCCATCAGGTCTGTGTGTTACAGAGCCCTGTGTTCATGTCAACATTCACACACCCTTTTCCTTTAGGTAGGTCTGTTGAAGCCGAAATGTGAGGCTCCTTACAACTAATTGGAAATGGATGCTTTTGCTGATTAACTTGAATAGTTTGATTCCCTGTCTGTCTCACAGGTAATCAGCCAGTCAAGAGCCAGGTTCAATCCCAGTATCAGCATGATTAAGAAGTGCATAGAAGTTCTGATAGACAAGCAGTACATTGAGCGCAGCCAAGCATCTGCAGATGAATACAGTTACGTCGCATGACACCTTCTCCTGGTGCAGCTGTGAGGTCATTGCCATCCCCATTTGGTGAGCTCCTGTGGGAGAAAGCAGGCCTGTGCCTCCATACTTTGGTCGTCTGGCAGCCCCTGTTTTTCTGCTGTTTACAACATCACCAGTGCCACGTCATGAGCGTCAGAGAAAATGCCTAGAGATATTTCAAGCTCATGTCATTATGACATTTCTTAAAACTTTATTAAAAGAATGAGTGAAGTATTGCTGAAATGTGGAATTTGGTTGGGTACCATGCTTTCTCCCCCTCACGTTTGCAGTTGATGTGTTTTTTTTTTTTTTTTAAATGTATCTTAAAGGACAAAAAATAAAAACTTAAATATTGTAATATGACAGATAACCTAATAATTGTATCTACATTAAAATGACAAACATGATGTTGCTGCTTGTCAAATAAAAAAAATAAATAAGCATAATGCCTTTTTCTATGATGACGGAATATCAGGTTGGACAGAAAATGAGACATCTGTAAATGCCTATGAGTCACCCAAGCAGCAAACAGCATTTCGTCATTTCGTCATGGTGATGAATTTACTTGGGCTCCCATCTAAAGTTCAATTAAAACTGCCAGGGTTCTGTTTTTGAATACATAAGATTGTGAAGTTGAGCTAATAGCATAAGCAGTTTTTGCATTTTGAGTAGGATGTAATTCTATCTGGTTTTGGTTATGAGCTGTACCACAGAAACGGAATACTGTGCAGTGACTTCTAGGCTGGCAGAAAAGAACTGCTCACTCTTGACCCATTCTTCATGATACATCTACGCTAACATAATGGCTGTGGCTCATCTCCCAGAGTTTAGGAGACTAAGAGTACAGTGAATTTCTTCCAGCTCCCCCTGCTCATCGCTGGCACCCTTCCGCAGTGCAGATGACTCCCCCATCACAAGTTGATAGCAGGGCCCCTCAATGCTAGGGCATTCCACCAGGCATCTTGTATAGGGGCATGAGATTTCATGAGTTTGTTTCTAGTAGATAACAGGGGCATTCAGATACTCTGGTTACAATATTCTCCATCTGCCATCTCTAGATCACATTGCTGTTTTAAACCAGAGTATTTATATCTAACAGATAAGGCCTTAAATCCACAATAATATTCTGAACAGATAAACAGAACTTAATTTGCATTCTCATGTGGCTCATATTTAAATTTAATGATTGGTTATTTGATTGCACCTTTTGTATCTTAAGCTTTCAAAAATCTGCTGGACTTCTAATGACTTCTGCTGTCTTTATTATTTTGCCTTCCTACCTCGTGTGGATAATGGCAAAGCATAAACTGTTGTACATTCATGGTCAAAGAACAAGCCCCTTGTTTTGATAACTTGTTACAAGTTTTCCAAATTTATAAATATTAAATTAAGTCGTAACCTGATACCAATTGTCAAGAACTGTTATATTGAAAAGTAGAAAAAATATTTGTGACAAATTCAAGTTTTCTTAACATTTCCTTCTTATTTATTGATGAGCAGAAAGAAGAAGGGAGTTCAGGTAAGTCGAGGCTCTACTGAAAAAAGTGAAAATGTATTCATTGAATTCTGTCCCGCCCACTTCCTCCCCTGAGGAGCCCCTGACAAGATCTCCAGCTTGGCTTTACTGGCTGCCATAGTGAGTGCTTAGGGACAAAGTGGGTCAACTACAGGAAGGTAGGAGAGGGAAGGGACTTTTTAATACCTTATTGCAAAAAAAAAAAAAAAAAAAGCAAATTCTCAAACATTTTTTAAAAGTCAGTTTTGACTATAAAATAACTCTTGGACTGAAGATCTATGTTAAGGGAGAGGAACACACACACACACACCATTATTTTTGACTCTTAATGTTTTGGTCTACATTTTTTAATGGTCTCTGCTCTTTTGGAGCTCTTAGTCTGATAGCAGTTAAAAATCTCTTAAGTGTAAGTAAATACTAATAAAGAACTCTAGGTATCATGGACCTGGACCTACAACATTTCAGTTTCCACCATCATTGAAGTTGTGATCAGTTGAGTCCTTATATAATGTTCAGTATAAGCTGTGGCTGTCTTTTCCAGGAATTTCAATGAATTGCCTACATCAGAGTCAATGGGTACTGTGGAAGTAAGTAGGGCTGGGCACTAGTGGCAATGAGAGTGACTATCTCCAGAGGGACAAAGTAGGTGACTTTTTCTATGAAATCGTATATTGGGTTGGGTGACTGAGAAGAGACAAGTCAGAATGCACCTAGGATTGGAGCTGCAGGTGTATTACTGAGCTCTCCAGCCAAAGAAAGATAATTTCTTTTTAGAATTGTTTTATGTGAGTTTTGTCTGCACCATGCGTGTACTTGTGCCACAGGTCAGAGAGGGCATCAAATCCCCTGGGACTGGAGTTACAGGCAGTTGAGCCACTGTGTGGGTGCTAGGAATCTAACCTAGGTTCTCTACAAGAGCAGCACATGCTCATAACTGCTGAGCCATCTCTCTAGCCCCAAGAGAATTCTTTTTGACCTCTCTGGTTCTCAAAAGATTGAACTAGGCATGTGAGACTGTATTGGGGGAGATAATGAAGAAATGACTACTTAGCCCAGAGAGGGAACCAGTAACAGACCAAAGGAAGGATACCCCAAAGTACAACTTGGTGAGCCAGTGAGTTTTATGGAGTTACAGAAGCAGAAAGGATAGCTCTGTCACTATAGCCCCCTGTCCTCTTATGCGTTATGAAAGCTGGGGACATGGAGTGCACTTGCACTGCACAGCTTGCAGACAGATGGCATCCACCATCTTCCAGGTGGTTGTGATCTGAACCTAGGCAAAGTGGCCCAGTTTGTCTCAATTCATGGAAACTCTGTAGTTTTTGAGGCATCTGTGTGTGTGGGGGGGGGGGGGACGGTGGGAGTCCTCTTGTGAATCTTGTTGATTTCAGAGACTTAACTAAAGCTGTTGAGTTGTTTACTTCTTGAACTTAGCATGGGATGTTTTACCTTCTTTAAGAGCAGTGGTTCTCAACCTTTCTACTGATATGACTCTTTAATACAGTTTCTCATGTAATAACTAACCCCCAACCATAAAATTATTTTGTTGCTATTTCATAACTGTAATTTTGCCACTGTTAGGAATCACAGTATAAATATTTGATATGCGGCCTCCAAAGGAGTTGTGACCCATGTGTTGAGAGCTGTTGCTTTAGAACGTTCTAAATCTAAAATGAGTTTATATAGGATGAAATGTTTCATCTTTTTAGTTCATCCTGCATTCAGCTTCCCTGAAGGTGGTTGTTCCTTTTAGGAAACTGCTACAGGAGAAGGGTAGCTAGCTGATTAAAATGCTAAACTCATCCAGAGCACCCTCAGACTCTAAGAAGGAATGCTGAGCCAGGCATCTTAATATGCCTTGGTCCACTCAAGGTGACATGCAGAAATAACCATTACATCTAAGTTTAATATACATTGAATATAATTTGTTCTTGTGATAAGTTAGAGTGTGTCAGCCCCAAATTAATGTGTCTACTCAGAACTTTGAGGTGTAATGCCATTTGGAAATGCAGATTGTATAAATAAAATTGAGGTCATGCTAGATTAAGGCGGGCCCTAATGTAAGGACCATTACTCATAAGAGAGGGGGGATTTGGACACGCACAAAGGACAGTTTAAAGATACATTCTGGAGTGATGAAGGCATAAGATGAGTAATTCCAGGGGTTTCCAACAACTACTAGAATCTAGAAAGAAGTGATACAGGGTCTTCTTCTAGAACCCTCAACATTTGCATGGTCCACCTCACAACTGACTCAGACGTATGCTCTGCAGAACAGTGAGACAATTTATGCACCCTTGATTGACTTAGAACTCACTATATAGACCAGACTGATCGGCAACTCAGATCCAACACCTCATCTCATGTCTGTATTTTGAGCCTAATGTGTATACTACACTATGAGTGTAACTTCTGTCTTTCTTTCCTCTCTCCCTTTCTCCTTTCTTTCCTCTCTCCCTCCCTTCTTTTCTCCTTCCTCCCTTCCTTGCTTCCTTCCTTTCTTTCTGAATTATTATTTTATGCATATGAGTGTTTGAATCGCTTGTGTGTTTGTGTACCACCTCCATGCCTAGTGTTCACAAAGTCCAGAGAAGAGTGTCAGATCTCCTGAGATTAGGGTTGCATCTGGATGTGAGCTATAGTGTGAGTGCTGGGAATAGTATCTGGGTCCTCTACAAGAGCCACAAATTCTCTTAACCACTGAGCCAACTCTCCAGGCCATTTTTTTCTCTTGCTTTAAGTTTCTGGATTTGTTAGTCCTGAAGGATGAGCTGGGCCACATATCAGAGACAGCAGAAGGCCTCAGTATGAAAGCCTGAGACATGCAGCTGAAGATGGCTGAGAACTACCATAGAACTTGCCCTACCTCACTCATGTCTAAAGGAGGGGAGCTAATGAATACACACAGGGAGGACATAAGTCTTTAGCCTATTTAGTTGCCAGGCTGCACCTAAACCTTTCTTTTGGATCTTCAAGGAGCTGAATTATCTTAAGATTAAACTGTCCAGCCTGGGGAGATAGCTCAGTCAGTAAAGTGCTTGCTTGCTACACAACATACAGAGAGCAAACAAGGAAGACACCTGGCATCCACATCTGGCATCTGCACGCATGGACTTGCAGTCATGTGCACACCTGTATACACACATATACAAATGGCTTGCCATTCCTACACTGAAAGGGCTTAGCAGCCTTGCCAGCAGTCATTGGATTCTGCAAAACTGTCCTGAATCTTGAATCACCATGTCCTTAAGTTGTCTCTCAGTCAGCCCTCTCTTCTCTCCTGGTTTTCTAGTGACCCCAGTTGTGCACACTGTTTTCTGTCCTACATACCTACTACATACACTCTTTCACAGCCAGTGTGCTGGGGTCTCCATGAAGTGATCTCTGTCAGGAGTGCTTGTGTTTCCTTACTTCTGCCAACTGTGACTAGACTTGGGGAGGAGGGGACAGCACCAGCCTGGCTCCAGTCTACTCCCTAGTTTCCTGTCAAGCTATCCAGCTATCTTTTGAGTCTGGAACCCATCCTATAACCCAGGATGTTAAGTGAATGGTGGCACACAAGGCCATGCCTTCTCAGGCCACCTGCTCTCTACATTTTATTATCATCAACTGTGTTTTTGGTTTTTTATGAAAGCTTCTGGTCTCCTTGATGCCTAGAAACCTAGTCCAGTGACTTCCTGACTAGTCCTGAATTTCTTCTGACCTCTGGGTTGGCTGCAGCACATGCTGGAATTAGATTACAGGTGCACTGGTCCTGTACCATACCCCATATCCTGTAGACCTCTTTGTTGCCTGGATCCACTAGTGTTTCATGCTGGAGGACCACTAGGTCATTTTAGTGCTCCAGAGCTGCAAAGAACATGTGATTGCTGCTGGCTTGCATAGTGATTCTTTGAGGCCTCTTTCTGCAAACTTTGTTCCTCTTTGACAGTGGCCTTTCGACCACTGTTTGCACCAAACTCCTGGGAAGCACCTGCTGTTACAGGCAAACCCATTATCTATAAGCTTCCTCAAGAAGCTCATGACTACCTCTAACACAAGGATCCACAAATCTAAGACAGAAGCTGTGCTAAGACAGCTTTGGGCTGAAATATGGTTCAAAACTTATGACTTAACGGCATAGCATTGGTTCTAATTCCAGAAAAGTTTGTCTCAGAGTTCTTCCTCTACCCCATGCCTTCCCTCCCTCCCATCTCTCTCCTGGGTCAGTATGTGACCCAGGCTGGCTTACTACTCACTATGTAGCACAAGCTGGTCTCAGACTTTCAATCCTATCTCAGCTTCCAAATTGTTGATACTACAATCATCCTGAGAAAGAATTTTATAGCACGTGTAGCTAAAATACACAAATGATTTTTGCCTCCCATATAAGACTTCTCTCGGTAAACCCACTTAAAAGAAGTTTCTAGAATTCATAGAAGAATTTAATATGTAAAAGTCCACAGATGTTACCCTGTTCTTTCTAGAAGGCTGAGGGCTGAGGGTATCGACTTTCCTTATCCTAGGCTCCCATTGTCTAGGCAGCTGGAAACCTGTTCTCTAGAATGCAAGCCTTTGTGTCTCAGAAGCCAAAGGTCAGAAAAATCTAGGACCAATTCCTTCCAACTATCACCTTTATAACAGTGTCTAAAATTTCTCTTTTTAGCCTGGCATAATAGCTCATATCTGTAATCCCAATACTTGAAAGGCTAAGGCATATTGATTGCCATGAGTTTGAGGCTAGCCTGGGCAACAGTGTGAGACTGCTTAAAAAAACAGATCAGGGCTGCAGAGATAGCTCAGAATAATACATATTGTTCTTGCATAGTTATGAGACCTATGCTGTCTCATAACTCCCTGTAGCAATTCTAGGAAATCCAGTGTCTTCTATGAATTCTGAGGGCATCTGTACTCTCACCTGCATAAACCTACACACACACACATACACAGCGGCAATGGCCTGGCCCCTGGTCAAAAGACAACAAAATTTAGAAATAGTGTCCCTTATATCTGAAGCATCATAGTTTTGGTTATTGTGAAAACTGGTTTCCTGCAAGCACTCTGAATTAGGTCCTAGCCTGGAGCTCTAGTTTAGAATTTTGTGTGAAATGCCCAGTCTGATGGAGATTATTAGAGACTCTGGCAGTGCCCAGGAATAGAAGGGTCAGCAAAGGCTACGCTCATGGAACAACTGGATTTGGGGGGCAAACTTCTCTTATGCAAGTCCCCAATCCTATCATCATCTCAACCAACACTTGCCAGCCTAGAGATCTGTCTTCCTCTTGTGGCAGCAAGTAGAGCAATTCACCTATTCAAGCAAGTGATTTTCTACTAAAGCTATGAACCAGAATGATAGTGTTTTCATCAGGTTGTCATAGTAACCAGGGCAAAATCGGGCTGCAAGAGCAAATGTTACAGAGCCTGGCTTGTTCAAGAGGGCTGGAGTTCTGCATCCAGCCCACCAGTACAACAGAGATAACTGCAATGTGTTGAATGATTCGTCTCCACTTAGTACCTGGCAAAGCTGATCTTAAGAAAATGATTTAACATTTCTCAATGAACAGCACATAGAAGGCTATATCAGTTTCCTAGCTCTGTGCCTAGCATTAAGTCATGTTTGCTGCCACAGGAAACGGTAAAAACAATTAAAAAAAAATACTGCCTGGTGTGGTGGTATTCATTGTGAATCTGGCACCTGGGGGGTTGACACAGGATTGATTTCAAGACCAATAATATTTGCTCTTGAATCCATTTCTTTTTCCTTTCTCTTTCTCTCATCTCTTTTTCTTCCCCAGGTCTTGCTATGTGGTCCAGCCTGATCTCTTCCTCATCATGTATCCTAATAAGAAAAGGTCTTCCTGTCTGAGCCTCTCTTAGTTCTGTGATTAGAAGTGTGCCCTGGCACACCTGCTTTCAAAGGTATTTTCATGAATAGATCACCAGAATACCCAGGAAGAAGCAAACCCTCAAGGACTGATTTAAAACAACAACAAAACAAAACAAATGTTCCAGGACTTCTTAGTGAACAAAAAGTTAAATCAGAGAAAGACCTTGATAGGTAGAGCATAAAGAGATGCTACAAGGATATTTTCAGAGGAGATGAAGACCAGCTATGGTGTAGGGACTTTTATTAGGAATTCAGAAGCTGAGCCCAAGAGAGATGACAGAACAGGCTCTGTCTGCAGAGTGGGTAGAAGATCAGGTCTGGTGTGGCCACTTCCTCAGTAGGCAGGCTCACTGAGTAGCAGCAAAGGCAGGAGGTGAGAAAGGTGGCCTTTGTTGGTTAATGCATGCATGCGGAGACTCACAGCAGACAGCAGGTGTGCTGACCTGGCTGCTGTTGTACCTGACATCTGGCTCACAGGTTGGTTCTGGCTCCAGAGTGGCTGGATTCACTGTCACTGGTAAATATACCTTGTGCTGGCAACCTGCTGATGTGTGACTCTCCAGACCTAAGGATGGACAAAAACACTCGAAGGATGGAGGCATCTTGAAACAGGAAGTGACAGTGAAGTTGCCAAAGGAGGTAAGACTCCCAGAAGAGAGTCTTCTATCCTTTTCTAAAGACAGCAGAGACCTGTATCTGCAGGAGAATCTAAGACCCTGTCCTAAAAATAACATCTGTTCACACCAGGGTCCCCCCCAGAACACCCTGCCCTGAACACTCCTCCTCACCTACCCCAGGGTTCCTCATTCTTTTTATCTGAATCACCGGCTTCTTCGCCCTTCAGCTGGGTCAGGAGCATATGGACATGGACTGCTAGATCTGAGCAGGGCATGTTCAGAAGCAAGTAGACCATCAGCTGGTTCAGAATGGATAAATCTGAGGACTGGCAAAAATCCTCAGGAAACATGAGCAGTTGTGTCTCCAGGAAGGTGCAGATGTGCTCAGGGCACAGTAGAAACAGCAGAGTCAGAGGCCTGGTCTCTCTTTGCTCAGTTCTCCCATGGGCCCTCAGGAAGAACTCCCAAGTAGAGGATGAACAGGCCACATGCACATGGTAGGCAGAGGTGTGAGGTCCAAGTGAGCAGGGGCTTCTATATACCTTATGCCCAGGCTCTGATGGAATACAGCTGGGAAACTGGCCTGGTATGATCTGGGATGAGCAGGGGTTCTTAACCTGCAGGTCATAACCCCTTTGGGGTCAACCCTCCCTTTCAAAGGGGTCACCATTGGAAAACACATTTGAAAACACAGATATTTATATTATGATTCAGAAGAGTAGCAAAATTACAGTTATGAAGTAGTAACCAAAGTTGTCACCACAACATAAATAATTGTATTAAGGGTATCAGCATTAGGAAGGTTGAGAACCATTGGTCTAGAGTCTCACAGGAGCTGGCCATAAACCCTCCACTTGCCCTATGCTTTCTCCTTGCATGAACCTCAACTCCTGCAATCCCCTTGCAGGCAATGCCTCAAGCCTGGAATACTTGTGGAAATCAGGTTTATGAGACCCAAGCTTTGGCCAGCCCTTACCCTTAGCACTCAAATATCAACTCTGGGAACTAAAGCCCTCTCTCCAGACATAACACTCTATTCACTTCTTTATTCTGTCATTGTGTTTACTTAAATGGTGAATGAATCCATACCTGGAGGAGATCTTGGGGGGGGTCAACTGCAAGATACTGTAACCCCCTCCAACACTAGACTGAGTGAGAACCCAGGAGGTTTGTTTGTTCTCTGAATTAAAAACTAAGTGACTGGGAATGTCCTTGCATACATTTGTGTTTGTCAATGAGTGTGTTCTAAGCAGATCTTTCTCAGATACTCATTCAAAAGGCAGTTCAAGCCAATCCTTTAGGGAACCCTGACTTGGATACTTTAATGTTAGGACACACCAAAGAGATCCAAGCACCTCTTGTACAGAAGGGAATATTGCTTAGCCTGTGGCATCAGATAATAGGGGTCCAGGTAGAGAGCTTGTTAACAACACTGGGGACAGTCACACATGTAAGAACCTTAGCTCTCTAAGGCCAAGTCTGCAGTAAATATTGCCTGAGCTCATGCCCCTGGGTCCTAGCAACTGTCTAGGAGAACAAACAGGCTCAGATTCAGGCAGAACCCCCTGAAAACAAGCCAGAAGAGGCTGAGACCTCTGGACGTAAGCACTCATCTCTAGAATATGTAGCTCCAGACTGTATGTAAGAAGGTACATGTGGTAGGCTTTCATGGGGCCTGAGCCTTGTGTAGTCTGGAGACAGCAAGTTCAACAATGTCTCCAGAGAAGTGCGCCTGCTGGAACTGTTTCTCAACTGGCTTCTTGGTCATCAGGGTTTCACACTATGTTAGGTCTGGTCTGATAAGTGAGGTCATTTCCTGGGGTCTCTTTCCCTGAACATTATCTTTAAACAAGACTATCCAAAGGACTGTTGAGATGCTAACTGCTCTCTTTCCACTGTCATGTGTATAACTGTTACCCCAGCCTATCTCATCCCAACCTCCCAAGGCAGGACTATGTGCAGACAGTGTCCTGGCTTCAGGGAAATTACATTTAAAAAGTTTCTACTGCTTAATTCCATTTGTAGCCTCAGCCTGAACCCCTTATTACTCTAACCCTATCTGCATTTATTTTGCTCCTGTGTTGAGTGTGTGAGGAGATGACTGTGGGATGGTGGTGGCGGTGTGTGAGCATGCATGGCTGTGGTGTCTGTGTGTTCATGGCTATGGTATCTGTGTATTCATGCATCGCTATGGTATCTGTGTGCATGGCTATGGTGTCTGTCTGTGTGTGTGTGTGTGTGTGTGTGTGTGCATGCATGGCTATAATGTCTATGTGTGCATGGCTATGGTGTCTGTGTATTCATGCATGGCTATGGTATCTGTGTATTCATGCATGACTGTGGTATCTGTATTCATGCATGGCTATGGTAGCTGTGTGTGTGCATGCATGGCTGTGGTGTCTGTGTATTCATGCACGGCTATGATGGCTGTGTGTGTGCATGCATGGTTGTGGTATCTCTGTGTGAGGATGGCTGTGGTGTCTGTGTGTGCATGGCTGTGGTGTCTGTGTGTGGATGCATGGCTATGGTGGCTGTGTGTGTCCATGCATGGCTGTGGTGTCTGTGTGTGGATGCATGGCTATGGTGGCCGTGTGTGTCCATGCATGGCTGTGGTGTCTGTGTGTGGATGCATGGCTATGGTGGCCGTGTGTGTCCATGCATGGCTGTGGTGTCTGTGTGTGGATGCATGGCTATGGTGGCCGTGTGTGTCCATGCATGGCTGTGGTGTCTATGTGTGTGGATACATGGCTGTGGTGTCTGTGTGTGCATGGCTGTGGTGTTTGTGTGTGCATGGCTGTGGTGTCTGTGTGTGGGTGCATGGCTATGAGGTCTCTGTGTGTATGCATATGCTTTGATCTCAGAGCTATCTGTCCCAGTGCTCTTGGGTAGGGATTATCTTGACCAGATCAAGTTCCTTGCCCTTGTTCATTTTAGAGTTGAATCAAGAAAGGTTGCTGTGGTAGTTTGAATAGGAATGACCCCCTAGACATACATGTTGAATGCTTGGTCCATAGGGAGTGGCACTATTAGGTGTGGTCTTGTTGGAGGAAGTGTATAACCACAAGAGTGGACTTTGAGGTCTCATATATGCTCAACCTATGCCCACTATGACATACAGTCTCATTTTATTACTTGTTAATCAAGACGTAGAACTCTGAGCTCCTTTTTTAGTACCGTGTCTGCCTGCATACTGTCATGTTTCTCACTATGATGGTAATGGACTAAACCTATGAAATGATAATCCAGACCCAAATTAAAGGTTTTCTTTTGTAAGAGATGCCTTGGTCATGATGTTTCTTCACAGCAGTAAAACCTAAACTAAGACCGTTGCAGTTCTCAGTAAATGGCTGTCTCACCCACTCATCAGCTTAGCAAGTAGAAGCTGGCCCCCAGCACTGATTTAAGTTGGCTCACACCAGAAATGATTGAGTCAGTTTCCATCTAGAAAGCCCTTGCAGCATGCTTTCCAAACTAAAGTTTGAGGGTTTGGATATCTAGCCCTAGCTGATATATCTGCTCTCAAAGTCCACTGTGAACAGTTGATGACAGCAAATGGGCTGCTACAGGGAAGCTAAGCTAGATAGAGTCCAGCGTGTAGCTTCTGCCATTTGTTTATGCATCTTATATACATGGATACTCTGCTCAAATGTATGCCCACACACCAAATTGGCACCCCACTATAGATGGCAGTAAACACCATGTGGTTGCTGGAAAGCAAACTCAGGACCTCTACAAGAGCAGAGCAGAGCAGAACAGAGCAGCCAGTTCTCTGAACTGCTGAGCCATCTCTCCAGCCCCTGCGAGCTTCCCCCTCCGCACCAAACAGGTTTTCTCTGTGTGGCTCTGGCTGTTCTGGAACTCTGAAACTAGCTTTGTAGACCAGGCTGGTCTCAAATTCAGAGACCTGCCAGCTTTTTCCCCCTGAGTGCTAGAATTAAAGATGTGAGGCCTCCGGTGCCTGGCTCTGCCAGCTTCCTTTAAAAGCAGGTTTCTGCTTTAAAAAACCAAAGTAAAACAAACACTATGAGAACACACCTTTTCTAGCACTTCTGGGAGTAAGGCCTGGATTGTAGGACCCCAAGAAGGATCCCCCCACTCAAGTCTCAGGACATGGGGTTACCCAAAGAAACACTTGATGCAAAAGCATGAGGTAGCTTTAATGGCGGAGCTCCTGGTCAATATGTATCTTGCGCAGGAGACAGAGGAATCGACCACGAGGCTTGGAAGCTAGGGGTTTTTATAGAAAAGGGGCTGGGGCTGGGGGAGGAATTGGCGCGGTTGCACATGATTGGTTCATTTAAACATCAGCAACATGATTATGAGTCAGCAGAGTAGTACGTGCAGGCCGGGGCGTATAAGGATTCTAAAACCGGGGGCTTATCTGAGTTGACAATGTATCTGGTTAATGTTTCAGGTTTTAACTATGCTCCCTATAGAAGGGGGGGGGGTGAGCAGGAGGCGCCGGGCTATTTGACATACATTACATGAATCACAGGTCTCAAGTTTTATTTCCTTTCATTCCCCTCTTCTTCTACTAAGTAATTTTAATCTTAGAATTTTAGAAGTCTATATCTCTATGTGGAGAATAGAAATCAACAAAATAAGAACGGGATAGTAAACAGAACTAGGCAGGGACCCTTCTAGTGAGGCTCGAGGGTCTGGGCATGATGTAGGTGTACAGAGATCAGATCTCTGGCTGGAACTGCTGAGATGTCTTTTGGGGTACCCGGCTCATTCGCTGTAGCCAATTGTGACCAGCCTTCTTTCTGCACCACCTGCAAGCCTTTTAACTTAGCATACAGATTATTACTACAACAACATGTAGGTTTAAACACATTATTTAAGACAGTTATGGGCATGGGAGCCCCATAAAGGATCTTAAAAAGAGTAAGGCTGAATCAAAAGGGAGTATTTCTAGTTCTAAATAGGGCATGGGGAAGGAGAACCAAGTCTGCACCAGTCTATTTTAGAATTTTATCTTTTTTACCTGTTCTGAGCTTTGGAGCCTGTATGCACAATGTAACTTTTAACCAATCTCTAATATCTTGGCCAGTCCCTGATTTACCTGGGCAACAAAGGCAGGTCCATTACCTTGGGAAGACTTCTTTTAGGATCTTCTTGGCTATCACATTGGCCGTCTTAGTCCTGGTAGGAAAAGCTTCTATCTACCTTGAAAAGGTGTCTATAAACACTAATAAGTACTTGTTGCCATATCTAGCTGGCTTAATTTCTGTAAATTTTACCTCGTCATAGCACAGGTCTTGCAGCTTTTGACTATTTCTTCTGCCAAGTCAGAGAGTCCTGTAACATAGTAGTCAAAGGACCTAACCACACCTTTTAATTTCTTGGCCCCCAGGTGGGTCAAATAATGTCCATAACTTGATAGTGCTCAGGGGTGTATCTAAAGCTGGTCTCTCTGACATATAGTAATCTTTAGGCTCCTTGACTGCCAGAATCATTGCTCCTTGGGCCACCTGTTTGGCGGTTAGATCTGCCATCTGATTTCCTTTAATCACAGCATCTTAGATCTTTCTCTGCAGATGTCAACAGCCCTCTTTGTCTGTATATTGCTCCGTACAGTGGCAAAAGCATACCTGCTGTCAGTGTAGATTTCCCTTCTGCCATTTATAGAGCTTGTACCAAAGTCACAAGTTCAGCTTTCTGGGCCGACGTCCCTTCAGGGAGGCTGCTGGCCTGGATCACTTGCTTTTTGTCCACCACCGTACTGCTATCCCTGCCTTCTTACCTTCAACCTCGAGGATACTGCCATCCTTGTACCAGCTCGATGAGTACCAGTTTCTTCTGCCAGAATGTCAGTGCAGTGATGAGTAAGTGAAGTCTCGGGCAGTAGGGTCGCTTGAGGACAGTGGGAGAGCGAAGGTCACTCCTTCAGTCAACAAAAAAGCTCTGAAAATGTGTCGCAGGAGCATTGGTTGTCATCCACCAGTCAGGGGGCATTTGGATAATGGTCTCAAGAGTGTGGAGTGCCACTACAGTTATTTGCTGTCCCAGAGTGAGCTTATCAGCATCCTTGACAAGCAGAGCTATGGCAGCAATAGCTTTCAGACAAGAAACCACCCGCTGGCAACAGGGTCTAACTTCTTGGATAAGCCACTGGCCTTTTTCAAAGTCCCAAAGTCTGAGTAAGGACTCCTCTAGCGACCCCTGATCTCTCTTCCACATAAAGAGTGAAAGGCTTGGTTAGATCAGACAAAGGCTGGCCATCAGTAGAGCCTTTTTCATTTCTCTAAAAGCTTTCGGGTGATCTGGGGTCCACACAAACACTTTCCCTTCCTTGCTTAGGGAGTACAACAGGGAAGCTAAGGTCGCCAACCCAGGTATCTAGAGTCTGTAGAAGCCAGCAGTACCTAAGAATTCTCTTACTTGCCTTGGTGTAGTTGGGGTGGGGATCTGAGTTACAGTCTTTTTTTCTGGCTTTCTTTAGCCACTGCTTTCCCGTCTCGAAGGGTGTATCTCAAATAAGTAACTTCAGTCTGACACAGCTGAGCCTTTTTAGCTGAGGCTCAGCCTTCTGTTGCCCAGATTTCCTGTCTAGATCTTGTCTTTTCTTTCTTTCTTTCCTACCACTGTGGTCAAATTTCTTTCTTGTCTACGATCCCTCCTGTTTTCTCTTTCTTCTGCCTCTCGCCCCTCTCTCTCTCACACACACACTTTCTTTGCCTCTTTCACTAGATTGTGTAACTGTCTCCCTCTTGTAATACACCTTCCAATCTCTGAAGTTTCTTTCTGATATCTGGAGATGACTGCCTTATGAAGGCCATGGCCACTGAGGCCTTCAGGGCTTCATTCTCTCTAATTTCTTTCATCTCTATTTTTCCTGAGTCTGCTGGAGCTTTGCTTTTCCTTACAGTCTAAGCTCACCTTTTTCTGGACCTCTATACCCATTTGTCAGAACCTGGTGATTAGACTCGTAGGTGCTCCTTACCTAGGACAGAAGTTTAAAGTGAGCAGATGTCTCCCTCGATGCTTAACAGCTTAGGGCGGGGCCGCCCTAGAAGAGAAAACACGTGGGGCAGGGAAAGGAAAGACAGGTCTCACAGCTGGCTACACCAGGCCAACTGGAGTAGGAGTGGGAGGGGGAAGGCAGCGACTCTAGTTGGCCCCTCCCCAGCAGGCACTGTTGCTGCTCTAGGAAGCCAGGCAGGGCTAGTGCAGGGCCCTGTGGGCCTCGCCCCTCTTTCTTTTCTTTCCCGTCCCATGGGTGGTGAAATATGTGGTGGTGGTGGGGCGGGCATCCTGGGGAAACCTCCACATTGGTGTCCCCCCCCCCCCGCCACGGTTTCCCACGTGGCACCTCGCCTTGGCCAGTGCGCGCACGCTGCTGCTGCTGAAGCCTGAAGTTCTCAGTCCGGTCCTGTGGCTACTTGCAGCCAGGGACACGCACCGAGTTGTTTTTCTTAACTATCACTGACACATTCTGTCCTAACGTCAGTCCAAGTCCACAGTCGGCACCACACCCACAGTCTGTCCCATGACGAAAACCACAAAGAAAAACAAGACAGCAACACAAAAACAAGACAGCAACAGAGAATAAAAGACACCAGTATCTAAGCACACTCATCCGCGTCTGGACTTATACAACCAGCCAAATGCTGCCTCTGTCGGAGTGGGATTCCGCATCCACTCCTTCTCTGGCAGGAAGAGCACTCTCTCTCCTTCACTCTGTCAGGCAACAGCCAGGTCCTCCTGACTGTTCTGAAACCCTGGGCACTCCCTCCAGGGTCTCCCTTAGAACGTCTTCCAGGGGTGCAGCCTGCGGGTTTTAGGGCGTCCCCCTCCGCAGCCGTGGGTCCTCACGGACCTCAACGGCAGCTGCCAGAATACCAGAATCCGAAAAATAAGGCACAGACTCAGCGGCCGCACAAACACACCACACACATACAAAACGTTCCTCCAAGGGGTATTTCAAGTCCTTGGGGACCCCCTCAAATCCCAGACGAGCCCCCAAATGTAGGATTCCCCCCCCCCACAAGAAGGAGATCCCCACTCAAGTCTCAGGACATGGGGTTACCCAAAGAAACACAAGAGACTTCCTTGATGCAAAAGCACGAGGTAACTTTAATGGCGGAGCAGGAGACAGAGGAATCGACCACGAGGCTTGGAAGCTAGGGGTTTTTATAGAAAAGGGGCTGGGGCTGGGGGAGGAATTGGCGCGGTTGCACATGATTGGTTTATTTAAACATCAGCAACATGATTATGAGTCAGCAGAGTAGTACGTGCAGGCCGGGGCGTATAAGGATTCTAAAACCGGGGGCTTATCTGAGTTGACAATGTATCTGGTTAATGTTTCAGGTTTTAACTATGCTCCCTATAGAAGGGGGGGGTGAGCAGGAGGCGCCGGGCTATCTGACATACATTACATGAATCACAGGTCTCAAGTTTTATTTCCTTTCAGGATCTCATGGAGTGTGGCTCACTCACTCTGAGGACAACTGAAACTCCTCTGTGGTCTCAGCATCAGTGTACACTCCATTAGGAGAAGTCTCTAGGGTCCCCTTGCTAAACACAATGCCAACTGGCTTTTCCTTTGGCAAATGAGATGGTAAGCAGGCAGAAGTAAATGTTGGTATGCTGGAAATGAGGTTGGTAATGATAGTGCCCATACAGCATGGAGAAGTACCACACCAGGTCTTCCCTGCCAACAGCATCTACAGCAAGCAGAGCTCCTGAGGTTCCCTATGTTTAGTGGCCATGTGATGTAATGTTTTCCAGGCCACTGTCTCCTTACAACTACGAGATTTCCAAAAGAATGTTTTGCTTCTGAGTGATGTTGTGATCCCCTGTAGGGCCTCACACATGCTAGGCAAGTGTTCTGCCACAGAGCTGCATCATGCCAGTAATTAAGAGTGTCATTTCCATTCCAGTCTGGGCCGGTGCCTTGAGCAGACCTTGGGCACAAACTCCAAAGCCAGTCCCACAATTCCCAGAAGAAACTCTACTCCCTGGAGCTCTGACACAGCCAGGATATCAGGTTCACAGGATCCCAGAATCATAGGATTCCAGAGACAGCTGAACTCTGAGGAATTCTGACACAACTAGGATCACAGGAAGGACAGGCCCCAGTCAGCTATAGCAAGGGCAGGTAGCACTAGTGATAATCAGATGGCAAGAGGCAAGTGTAACAACATAAGCCACAGAAACCAAGGTTACTTGGCATCATCAGAACCTAATTATCCCACCATAGCAAGTCCTGGATACACCATCCCACTGGAAAAGCAAGATTCAGATCTAAAATCAGTTATTGTGATGGTGATAAAGGACTTTAAGAAGGACATAAATAACTCCCTTTAAAAAATACAGGAGAACACAGGTAAACAGCTAGAAGCCCTTAAAGAGGAAACACAAAATCCCTTAAAGAATTACAGGAAAACACAAACAGGCGAAGGAAATGAACAAAACTATCCATGATCTGAAAATAGAAATAGAAACAATAAAGAAGTTACAAAGAGATTCAACCCTGGAGTTAGAAAACCTAGGAAAGAGATTAGGATCCTTAGGTGCAAGCATCACCAACAGAATGCAGGATATAGAAGAGAGAATATACCACAGAAAACATTGACACAACAGTCAAAGAAAATGTAAAATGCAAAAAGCTCCTAACCTAAAACACCCAGGAAATCCAGGACACAATGAGGAGAACAAACCTAAGGATAACAGAAGATAGTGAAGATTCCCAACTTAAAGGGCCAGTAAATATCTTCAACAAAATTATACAAGAAAATTTCCAAGGAAGTGGTGGTGCAAGGATTGCTACACAGCTAATAGAATCACGTTCCACCCCGAGCTCTCTGCCCCCGCCCCCCGCCCGCCAGCCACAGCCTGAGCCCTTGATCCCAGCAGCAGCCAGCAGAGCAACCCCAGCAGCAGCACTATGGCCGGGTGGAACACCTACATCAACAGTCTTATGACGGCTGGCCATTGTAGGCCAAAAGGACTCTGTCTGGGCCACTGTCCCCAGAGAAGATCTTCGTTAGCATTATACCATCTGAGTTTGGTGACGTGGTAGGCAAAGACCATCAAGGTTTTTTTTTCGTGAATGGGTTGACATTTGGGGGCCAGAAATGTTCACTGATCTGGGATTCACTGCTGTGAGACAGGGAATTTACAATGGATCTTCATACCAAGAGCACTGGAGGAGCCCCCACCTTCAATGTCACTGTCATCATGACTGCCAAGACGCTAGTCCTGCTGATGGGCAAAGGAGGTGTCCATGGTCATTTGATCAACAAGAGATGTTATGAAATGGCCTCTCGCCTGCGGTGTTCCCAGTACTGACCTCATTTGTCCCTCCCCATACCGTTCCCTTTAGCTTTTGCACCCCCTTCTTTACATACACATACATACTATTATTTTTTGGGCCCATTTTCCTTATTGCTGCCAAAACAAAATGGGCTGGGGGCTGGGGATGGACAAACAGATACCTCCCCCTACCCATACCCCCTCCTGTGTGTGTTTGGAAAATTTTTGGTCTTGGGTTTCATTCTTGTTTTTGTTTTGGGTTTCTTTTTTCTTTTTTTGAATTAAAAAAAGATTCTACTAAAACAAAACAAAAACAAACAAACAAACAAACAAACACCTTCCCTGATGCCATGAACATACAAGGAACCTACAGAATTCCAAATAGACTGGACCAGAAAAGAAATTCCTCCAGTAACATAATAATCAAAACACCACATGCACTAAACAAAGAAAAAATTAAAAGCAGTAAGGGAAAAAGGTCAAGTAACATATAAAGACAGACCTATCAGAATTACACCTGACGTCTCACCAGAGACTATGAAAGACAGAAGATCCTGGGCAGATGTCATACACACCCTAAGAGAACACAAATGCCAGCTCAAGCTACCATACTCAGAAAAACTCTCAATTACCATAGATGGAGAAACCAAGATATTCCATGACAAAAACAAATTTACACAATATCTTTTCATAAATCCAGCCCTACAAAGGATAATAGATGGAAGGTACCAACACAAGGAGGGAAACTACACCCTTGAAAAATCAAGAAAGCAATCTTTCAAAAAACCTAAAAGAAGATAATCACATAAACAGAGTCCCAACTCAAACAACAAAAATAACAGGAAGCAGCAATTACTTTACCTTAACATTTCTTACTATCAATGGACTCAATTCTCCAATAAAAAAAGACATAGACTAACAGAATGGCTACATAAACAGGACCCAACATTTTGCTGCATACAGGAAACCCATCTTGGGGACAAAGACAGACACTACCTCAAAGTAAAATGCTGGAAACCAATTTTGCAAGCAAATGGTCTGAAGAAACAAGCTGGAGTAGCCATTCTAATATCTAATAAAATCAATTTTCAACCCAAAGTTATCAAAAAGGACAAGGAGGGGCACTTCATACTCATCAAAGGTAAAATCTACCAAGATGAACTCTCAATTCTGAACATCTATGCTCCAAATGCAAGGGCAGCCACATTCATTAAAGAAACTCTAGTAAAGCTCAAAGCACACATTGTAGTACCTCACAAAATAATAGTGGGAGACTTCAACACCCCACTCTCACCAATGGACAGATCCTGAAAACAGAAACTAAACACAGAAACATTGAAATAAACAAATAATGAAACAAATGGATTTAACAGATATATACAGAACATTTTATTCTAAAACAAAAGAATATATCTTCTCAGCATTTCATGGTTCCTTCTCCACATGAGCATATGATTGGTCACAAAACAGGCCTCAACAGATAAAAAAATATTGAAATTATCCCATGCATCCTATCAGATCACCATGGACTAAGGCTGATCTTCAATAAAAACATAAATAATAGAAGGCCAACATTCTCGTGGAAGCTGAACAACACTCTACTCAATGATAACTTGGTCAAGGAAGAAATAAAGAAAAAAATTAAAGACTTTTTAGAGTTTAATGAAAATGAAGCCACAACATACCCAAACCTATGGGACACAATGAAAGCATTTGTAAGAGGAAAACTCATAGCTCTGAGTGCTACCAAAAAGAAACTAGAGAGAGCACACACTAGCAGCTTGACAGCACACCTAAAAGCTCTAGAACTAAAGGAAGCAAATTCAATCAAGAGGAGTAGCTGGCAGGAAATAATCAAACTCAGGGCTGAAATCAACCAAGTGGAAACAAAAAGAACTGTAGCCTCCCCCAGCCTGAAGAGTGCTGGTACAAACCTTGTTGCCACTGAGGTAGGGCCACATGCTGTGCAGCTTTCCAACTTGTTTGGCTTTTTTTCAAGTGACAACTGCCCTGAGATTCTGCCACCTGCTGAGAGGCTGAACCTGTCTTCCTGAGAGATTCCTGAATAAGCAGCCAGCCTGGCGACCTAGTGCTGACCAAATGGCTCCAGGCACCAAGAGTTGAACTGGTGACTTACTGCTAATGGCTCTGGCGGACTAGTGCTAACAACTTGGCAACAAAACATCAAGAAGCCTGTTGTGACATGGGGATGGGCTTCCCCACTTTATAAGAGCAGACTGCTAATAAACATTGAGACTTGAACAGGGTTTTGTCTTGGCTCCATTATCTTTCTCACCTTCTAAGTCTCTTTCAGCCCCAGCCTGCCTCCCAGGTGGTCCCCGTCCTTGTAAGCCACAGGGCAGCTTGCTACAAAGAACTATATAAAAAAATCAACTAAATTATGAGCTGGTTCTTTCAGAAAATCAACATGATAGATAAACCCTTAGCTAGACTAACTAGAGGGCACAGGGACAGTATCCTAATTAACAAAATCAGAAATGAAAAGGAAGACATAACAACAGAATCTGAGGAAATCCAAAGCATCATCAGATCTCACTACAAAAAGCTATACTCAATGAAACTGGGAAACATGGATAAAATGGACAAATTTCTAGACAGATACCAGGTACTGAAGAAGTATTAAAAAAGTATAGCAAAGTAAAAACAAAATTCGAGGCTTTTGGGCCCAGGCTTGGGAGTGTAGCCTTTGTGGCTTAGTGCTCCAGGTGCTGGTCATAAAACAGATAGCGACATTCCTCCACCTACCCGCTTCCTGGGTTCAATTCAAAGAATTGCACCCTGACCATTACTGGAACCTACAGTGCAAATGTGCTATCTTTAGGGGCTCTTAGATTGTTAGGGGTTCTTAGAAACTGTCTTGAGAGATAACCTGACACTTGTGACTTTATACTTCCTTGTGACTCTTAACTGGTATTTTTGGTATTTTTCCAACAACGCCCTCCCCACCTCCTTGAGTTGTGGTTTCTTCCTTTAAATGCCCCCTTTAAAAAAAATAAAAAAATAAATACCCCCTTACTCAGCTACTCGGGGCGCCATGGTCCTCTACCCCTGCGTGGTGTATGACCATGGGCCCGAAACGCTCTCGAATAAAAATCCTCTTGCAGTTGCAGCAAGACCGTTTCTTGTGTGATTTGGGGTGTCGCCTCTCCTGAGTCAGAACGTGGGGGAGTCCTCACGTTGTGGGTCTTTCAGTACCAAAGTTAAATCAGGATCAGATTAATGATCTAAACAGCCACATATGCCTTAAAGAAATAGAAGGAGTCATTAATAGTCTACCAACCAAAAAAAGCCCAGGACCAGATGGGTGTAGTGTAAAGTTCTATTAGACCTTCAAAGAAGACCTAATTCCAATTCTCCTCAAACTATTTCACAAAATAGAAACAGAAAGTACTCTACCCAATTCATTCTATGGAGCTACAATTACTCTGATACCTAAACCACACAAAGATCCAACAAAGAAAGAGAACTTCAGACCAATTTCCTTATGAATATTGAGGCAGCAATACTCAATAAAATTCTAGCAAACTGAAAGAACAGATCAAAAGAATCATTCATCATGATCAAGTAGGCTTCATCCCAGGGATGCAGGGATGCTTAATATACAGAAATCCATCAATGTAATCCACTATATAAACAATCTCAAAGAAAAAAAACCACACACACAATCATTTCATTGGGTGCTGAGAAAGCATTTGACAAAATCCAACACCCATTCATGATAAAAGTCATGGAGAGATCAGGAATTCAAGGCCCATACCTAAACATAATAAAAGCAATATACAGCAAACCAGTACTCAATATCAAACTAAATGAAGAGAAACTGGAACAATCCCACTAAAATCAGGGACTAGACAAGGCTGACCACTCTCTCCCAACCTATTCAATATAGTACTTGAAGTCCTAGCCAGAGCAATTAGACAACAAAAGGGGATAAAGGGGTTACAAATTGGAAAGGAAGAAGTCAAAATATCACTATTTGCAGATGATATGATAGTATACATAAGTGACCCCCGAAATTCCACCAGAGGACTCCTAAACCTGGTAAACAGCTTCAGTGCAGTAGCTATATATAAAATTAACTCAAACAAATCAACAGCCTTTCTCTACACAAAGGATAAACAGACTGAGAAAGAAATTAGGGAAACAACACCCTTCATAATAATATAAAAAATAATATAAAAAACCTTGCTGTGACTCTAACTAAGGAAATGAAAGATCTGTATGATAAGAACTTCAAGTATCTGAAGAAAGGAATTGAAGAAGATCTCAGAAGATGAAAAGATCTCCCATGCTTATGGGTTGTCAGGATTAACATAGTAAAAATGGCTATCTTGCCAAAAACAATCTACGGATTCAATGCAATCCCCATCAAAATTCCAACTCAATTCTTCACAGAGTTAGAAAGGGCAATTTGAAAATTCACCTGGAATAACAAAAATCCTAGGATAGCAAAAACTATTCTCAACAATAAAAGAACCTCTGGTGGAATCATCATGCCTGACCTCACGCTGTACTACAGAGCAAATGTGATAAAAACTGCATGGTACTGGTACAGCAACAGACAGATAGATCAATTTAATAGAATTGAAGACCCAGAAATGAACCCACACTCCTATGGTCACTTGATCTTTGACAAAAGAGCTAAAACCATCCAGTGGGAAAGACAGCATTTTCAGCAAATGGTGCTTGCTCAACTGACAGGTAGCATGTAGAAAAATTTGGATTGATCCATTCTTATCTCCTAGTACAAAGTTCAACTCTAAGTGGATCAAGGAACGCCACATAAAACCAGAGACACTAAAACTTATAGAGGAGAAACCTGAAAGATATAGGAACAGGGGAAAATTTCCTGAGCAGAACAGCAATGACTTGTGCTTGTAAGATCAATATTCAACAAATGGGACCTCATAAAATTGCAAAGCTTTTTACTGTAAGGCAAAAGACACTGTCAATAAGAAACAAAGACCACAAACAGATTGGGAAAGGATCTTTACCAATCCTAAATCTGATAGGAGACTAATATCCAATATATACAAAGAACTCAAGAAGCTGGACTCCAGAAAACCAAATAACCCCATTAAAAATGGGATACAGAGCTAAACAAAGAATTCTCAATAGAGGAATACCTGAAAAACCGTTCAACATACTTAATCATCAGGGAAATGCAAATCAAAACAACTCTGAGATTCCACCTCACACCATTTATAATGGGTAAGATAAAAAATTCAGGGGACAGCACATGATGGCGAGCATGTGGAGAAAGAGGGACACTCCTCCATTGTTGGTGGGATTTCAAGCTGGAACATCCACTCTGGAAATCCTACCATCTGGTGGTTCCTTAGAAAATTGGACATAGTACTAGTGGAAGATCCAGCAATACCTCTCCTGGGCATATACCCAGAAAATGTTCCAACTGGTAATAAGGATACATGCTCCACTATGTTCATAGCCACCTTATTTAGAATAGCCAGAAGCTGGAAAAAACCCAGATATCCCTCAACAGAGGAATGGATCAGATAATGTGATATATTTACACAATGGAGTACTACTCAGCTATTAAAACAATAAATTTATGAAATTCTTAGGCAAATGGATGTATCTGGAGGAAATCATCCTTAGTGAGGTAACCCAATCACAAAAGAAGTCATTAGATATGCAATTACTGATAAGTGGATATTAGCCCAGAGACTTAGACTACCTGTATTAGTCAGGGTTTTACTGCTGTGAACAGACACCATGACCAAGACAAGTCTTATAAAAAAAAAACAACAACCTAACATTTAATTTAATTGGGGATGGATTACAGGTTCAGAGGTTCAGTCCATTATCATAAAGGTGGCAGCATGGCAGCCTCCAGGCAGGCAGGATGTAGGCAGAGCTGAGAGTTCTATGTCTTCATCCAAAGACTGCTAGTGGAAGACAGACTTCCAGGCACCTAGGGTGAGAGTATTAAGCCCACGCCCACAATGACACATCTACTCCAACCAGGTCACACCTATTGCAACAAGGCCACACCTCCAAGTGGTGCCACTCCCTTGTCCAAGAATATACAAACCATCACATTCCACTTTCTGACCCCAATAGACTTGTTCAAACACATGAGTCGGGGGGGGGGGGACATATTAAACATAGCATAATGCAAAATGCATTTAGTCCAGTTTTCAAAGTCCTCATAGTCTATAGCAGTCTCAACAATGTTAAAAGTCACAAGTTCAAGGTCTCTTCTGAGATTCATCCAATCACTGAACTGTAATCCCCAAAGAAAGACAGGAAACCAGATGGGCAAACTCCAAACTCTGCATCTCCACTGATGTCAATGCAGTCTTCAGATCTCCAATGCTTTTTCATCTTCGTTGACTGCAACAAACTGCTTTCTTCTGGGCTGGTTCTACTCCCTGTTAGCAGCTTTCCTCAGCATGTATCCCATGGCTCTGAGTCTTTGAGTCATCTTTGAGTCTTCAAGGCAACTTCAATGTTATGCTTCTTGTTTCAGCGTCTGGGATACCACTTGATCTTTTGGGCTCCTCCTAAGGGCTGGCATCACTTCTCCAGCTCCCTCTGTAGCACTCTAAGCTCAGGTTGATCCATTCCACTACAGCTGCTGTTCTTGGTGATCATCCCATGGTACTGACATCTCCAATACAACAGGGTGTTCCACTCCAACTAGGCTTCACCAATAGCCTCTCATAGGCTCTTTTCATGGTGCCAAGCCTCAAATCCTTTGCATGACCACTTCAGTCCTGGGCGATCAACTACAGCTGAGGCTATACCTTCTCCAGTGGCCTTCTATGACCTCTCACAGTGTCAAGCCTCAGCTGCTCTTCATGACACCTTTATGCCTTCAAAACCAGTACCACCTGGGTGATTCTTAAACCTTACCAAGTCCAGCTGCAGCACGAGGTACAACCTTAGCTATCTCTGTAACCATCGCTTCTTTGTGCTCTAAGAAAACAATTCCTAGAAGATTTCACCTCAGGGATGCTGGTCTCTTCTTAATCATTGCTAATTTCTTAGCTCCAGCTAACCAGCATCACTTGTCCCATTAGTTCCTTCCATTCTTAACTCTAGAGCCAGAGCCACATGGATGAAGCTGCTGAGTTCTACTGCTTGCAGGAACTAGATTATGACCTCCTTGTATTATTACATTATCACTGGCTTTATGTTTTCCAAATCCTTCACTGCCTAAGCTTGCTATCCTGGATCTTGCTCTGTAGATTGACCTTGAACACAGAGATCAGCATGCCAGTCTCCCGAGAGTAAAGGTGTGTACCACCAAGCCTGGATCTAAATTTAGCTGGGTAGGATCTTGCCCCAAGGTCCCACTCCCTTAATCTGTTATCTCCTAGAACACAGGATTTTGCTCCATTTCACTTCCTGGTACCCCTTTAATACTCGAACTATATATTTTCTATTTTTTTTTGTCTAAGCTTGCTATGCTTGTTCAAATTTCTCTTCATAAGACTTAACCAGAGAACAAAGTCTCTGCTGGGCTTTTTTGAAACTTCCTTTGTCAATGCAATTAATCTGAGTTTCTTCACCTTAGCCTCAGGCAGACTTTTCAGACAAGCACAAAAAGTAGCCACATTCTTCACCAAGATACCACAAAACAATCTTTATGCCACATTTTGAAATTCTTCTCCTTTGAAATCTCTTGAGCCAGGTCAACACAGTTCAAATTACTCCCAACAACAAAGTCTTCCATATTCCTACTAGAATGACCCATTAAGCTCCATTTAAAGCATTCCACTGCTTTCCAAATCCAAAGTCTCAAAATCCACATTCTTTCAAATAAAAGTATGGTCAGGCCCATCACAGCAACACCCCACTCCTGGTATCCACTTCTGTATTAGTCAGGATTTTACTGCTGTGAACAGACACAATGACCAAGGCAAGTTTTATTTAAAAAAAAATACAACAACATTTAATTGGGGCTGGTTTACAGGTTCAGAGGTTCAGTCCATTATCATCAAGGTGGCAGCATGGCAGCCTCCAGGCAGGCAGGATGTAGGCAGAGCTGAGAGTTCTATGTCTTCATCCAAAGACTGCTAGTGGAAGATAGACTTCCAGGAACCTAGGGTGAGAGTATTAAGCCCACACCCACAGTGACACATCTACTCCAACCAGGTCACACCTATTGAAACAAGGCCACACCTCCAAATGGTGCCACTCCCTTGTCCAAGAATATACACACCATCACACTACCCAAGATACAATTTGCAGAACACATGAAACTCAAGAAGAAGGAGGACCAAAGTGTGGATACTTCAATCCTCCTTAGAATGGGGAACATAATACCCATGGAGAGAGTTACAGAGACAAAGTTTGGAGCTGAGACAGAAGGAAAGACCATCCAGAGACTGCCCCACCTGGGGATCCATCCCATAATCAGCCACCAAACCCAGACACTATTGCATATGCCAGCACTATTTTTGCTGACAGGACCCTGATATATCTGTCTCTTGTGAGACTATGCCAGTCCTGGCAAATACAGAAGTGGATGCTCACAGTCATCTATTGGATGGAACACAGGGCCCCCATTGCCTCCGAGGAGCTAGAGAAAGTACCCAAGGAGCTGAAGGGGTCTGCAACCCTATAGGAGGAACAACAATATGAACTAATCAGTACCCCCAGAGCTCCTGTCTCTAGCTGCATATGTAGAAGAAGATGGCCTAGTCAGCCATCATTGGGAGGAGAGGCTCTTGGTCTTTCGAAGATTATATGCCCCAGTACAGGGGAATGCCAGGGCCAGGAATTGAGAGTGGGTGGGCTGGGGAGGGAGGGGGAGGGTATAGGGGACTTTTGAGATAGCATTTGAAATGTAAATGATGAAAATATATAATAATAATAATAATAATAATAATAATAATAAAGAACATCTAAAAAATAAAAAAAATTAAAAACAAAGAATTCTCAAGTGAGGAATACTGAATGGCTGAGAAGCACCTAAAAAACCCTTCAACATCCTTAGTCATCAGGGAAATGCAAATCAAACCAACCCTGAGTTTCCACCTCATACCAGTCAGAATGGCTAAGATCAAAAACTCAGGTGACATCAGATGCTGGTGAGGATGTGGAGAAAGAGAAACACTACTCCATTGCTCGTGGGATTGCAAGCTGGTACAGCCACTCTGGAAATCAGTTTGGCAGTTCCTCAGAAAATTGGACATAGTACTACCAGAAGATCCAGCAATACCACTTCTGGGCATATACCCAGAAGATGCTCCAACATGTAATAAGGACATATGCTCCACTATGTTCATAGCAGCCTTATTTATAATAGCCAGAAGCTAGAAGAACCCACATTCCCCTCAACAGAGGAATGGATACAGAAAATGTGGTAATTTACACAATGGAGCATACTCAGCAATGAAAAACAATGAATTTATAAAATTCTTAGACAAATATATCTGGAGGATATCATCCTGAGTGAGGTAACCCAATCACAAAAGAACTCACATGATATGCACTCACTGATAAATGGATGTTAGCCCAGAAACTCAGGATACCCAAGATACAATTCGCAAAACACATGAAACTCATGAAGGATGACCAAAGTGTGGAAACTTAGAAGGTGGAACAAAATACCCATGAGAGGAGATACAGAGACAAAGTGTGAAGCAGAGACTGAAGGAAAAGCCATCCAGAGACTGCGCCACCTGGGGAATCCATCCCATAAACAACCACCAAACCCAGATACTATTGTGAATACCAATAAGAGCTTGCTGACAGGAGCCTCATATAGCTGTCTCTTGAGAGGCTTTGCCAGTGCCTGACTAATACAGAAGTGGTTGTTCACAGCCATCCATTGAATGGAGCACAGGGTTCCCAATGAAGGAGCTAGAGGAAGTACCAAGGAGCTGAAGGGGTTTGCAGCTCCATAGGAGGAACAACAATAGGAACTAACCAGTATCTCCAGAGTTCCCTGGAACTAAACCACCAACCAAAGAAAACACATGGTGGGACTCATGGTTCTAGCTGCATATGTAGCAGAGGATGGCCTAGTTGGCTATCAATGGGAGGAAAGGCCCTTCGTCCTGTAAAGATTATATGCCCCAATATTGGGGACTGCCAGGGCCAGGAAGCAGAAGATGGGGGGAGAGATAGAGGGTTTTCAGAGGGGAAACTAGGAAAGGGGATAACATTTGAAGTGTAAATCAAGAAAATATCTAATTTAAAAAATACTTAAAAAAAGAAATTTTACTAAATCTCAAAGCACACATCACGCCCCACTCTCAGCAATGGACAGATAATGGAAACACAAACTAAACAGAGACAGTGAAACTAACAGAAGTTAAAACCAAATGCCTCTAACAGATATTTATAGAACATTTCATCCTAAAGCAAAAGAATGTATCTTTTTCTCAGCACCTCATGGTACCCTCTCCAAAATTGACCATATAATTGGTCACAAAACAGGCCTGAACAGATACAAGAAGACTGAAGTAATCTCATGCACTCTATCAGATCACCACGGACTAAGGCTGGCCTTAAATACCAAGAAAAAAACAGAAAGCACATATACACATGGAAGCTGAATAACTCTCTACTCAATGATACTTGGTCAAGGAAGAAATAAAGAAAGAAATTAAAGGCTTTTTTGAATTTGATGAAAATTAAAACACATAATACCAAAACTTATGGGACATAATGAAAGCAGTGGTAAGAGGCAAACCGGTAGCCTCAAAAAAGAAACTGACGAGAGCTTACAGTAGCAGCTTGACAGCACACCTGAAAGCTCTAAAACAAAAAGAAGCAAATTCATCCAAGAGGAGTAGACAGGAGGACATAATCAAACTCAGGGCTGAAATCAACCAAATAGAATAGTTCTCCATATCCAGAGATCTCTGATGTCCCCTTCTTTATCCTGAAAGTTTGCCAGCAGGAAAAGCAGGGCAGGGAGAGACACTGGAAAGAGAACCAGAGAGGAAACCCAGGGTGTGCAATAGCTCACCACTGCTCCCATGAGGAGGAATAGGACATAGCAGATGAGAATGTTGGAAAAAAGTCACCTTCAGTGCAGTGTAATGATTTAATGAAGAAGAATGTCCAAAGTACAGATTTCTTGGGATAAGAGCTAGTTCTCAAACAAAGGAGTGACTGGATAATGAATGTCTGTGCTCTAAGTACATCCCATAATAACCTTTTCCAGTGACTGAATCTGAAGTGAGCCAGAGGCAGCTGTTCAGGGCTGCTGCTTCATTCTCTATTCTTGCAAGCACCATTCAGGCTCCCATGCTCCCAAGGACGCAGATCTCCTGTTGTCCCAGACAAACAGAGAAGCTGGCAGAACTGTCTTCTCTGAGTGAATCAGCACTTTGAGCCTCAGAGCCAGGGCTGTGAGCCACCTGTGACACTTCTGTTCTCTGGCATTCCTTAGGCCCCTCTCTTATCTATGAGCATGTACTTTTTCAGCTGGACTATGGATCCGGAAGAATGTGTGTTTATCTCCCAGATCTATAGGCATTGCCTCCTCCTCAGAGCCAGGGCTGTGATCCTGCTGGGGGACCTGCTGCCTGCAAATCTAGCTTGAAGTACACCAAAGGTACTTTTAAGGCAGTGTGAAGACATCAGCATTAAGAACAACTGACCAATACCAGAAACACCATAAATCTCTGTCACTAGCAAATGCAATTGGAATACAAAGTGATTTTGGTTGCCTGAGATGAGAACTTTGTTCAGTTTGACATAAGTGGAACAAGAAACCATTCCTTATCTAAAAGAAAGGCCAGCATCAACCAGACCAGTTGATGCATCATGAACAATGAGAAACAATAACCCACATTTATTGGTGACTTCAAAATAAAAATATATATTCCTTTTGAAAACCACTTCCCATAATGTGGAATGTCAGCCTCCACCTAGCAGGATAGAAATTTGGAGGGTGATGGAAGTCTTCTGTACGATTAGTATTGTTATCACACACACACACACACACACACACACACACACACACACACACACACACGCTCTTACACACACATACATGCACAGACAAATGCAAACATATGCACATACCCTGAAAACCTACAGAGTCACATGCACACACACACACACACACACACACATCTATCCTCACACTTTTGGTCTATTAACTTTTCATTCCAAATTCCTGAAGAACAATCTGGTGAAAGGGTTTACACGTGAAATTTTACTTGACTCAAGCTAGAGTCTCTCCACCTGGCACCATACTACCAATTCTAACATGTATGCTCTCTAGTTCTGGCTCTGATAACCATAACACTGATAGACCCAATAGTTTGCTGGCATCTCATCGCACAAGTGGTCAGGTTCATTATCTGACAGAGCGTGGTGTACACATGCAACATTGCAACAGTCACATGAACTCACAGGGATGCCCAGAAACTCTTATAGCATCAGATCCCTGTGGTAGGTGAACAGGGATCACATTCTCTGTTCAAAGCAAACTCACACCCCAGCATAAAGCAGATTTTGAACAGCACTGGGCTTGACCTACATAGGACCCCAGGGCACCGCATTCCCAGAAAAACCTTTCTGTATTCCCTTGGTTTCCTCTAGCTCATGACCCATCTTACTACATGTGCAGTAGGAGGAGGTAGCCTTCTGGCTGGAGATGCAGTAACAAGAGGTGTTATCTCAGGTTTGGGGGAGACTAAGCTCAGCCTCAGGAGACACTGGCAAAAACTATCTGTCTGCTTCTGGGACTCCCCTCTCCAGAGCCTGAAGTTCATGTTCTCCTGCCTTTTGTTTTCTTCTATTAAGTTTGGATCATGGTATAAGATAATTTCATAAGCCCCACATTGGCATGGCAAGTCAGTGTCCTCACTGTGTGAAAATGATGCTTTGAGAGACCTGGTGCCAGCAAAAGAGGTTGAGAGTTTTCCAGGCAGGACTCCTCCTCCTTGCTCCATGTGACCCTACTCCCCTCCTTTCTCAGATGTTATTCTATGAAGCATGTCAAGCTTAAAATCCCACAGCTCCAGCTCCCTGAACTCCTGAGACCTGTGTTCTCATCTCCTTCCATCTCCATTCCACTTGGATGTCACTCTAGGTGACACATGCCACCTCTGCTCCTAGGATCCACACCTTGAAAGATGCAGCAACTTACCTCCCATATGGCAACTGTGGAATCAGCTCTGAACATCTAAGTAAGAAGGTATCCATGTACAGCTTGCAGGCTATGGACTGGTAAAAAGAAGCCAGAGAAGTCACACAGTGGTCAATGACAGCACCATAAAGAACTAGTCTTGGAAAGAGGAGGCCAACCTGGTATGGCTGTCTATCACTCTGAATGTCAGACCAACCCTGGAAGGACCGTCAGCCAGTTAGAAAGGGGCTGGTACATGGCTTCTTATTAAGCTCCAGGGTGAGCAGGCCTCAAGGTTTGTCAAGTTTGAGCCTTGATGACTGCCTGTAAGTAGGTGCTGCAGCATAGAATCTGTAAAATGGATTCTGCTTCTGTTCAGTATGTGACAGAGAGAAAGGAGGCAGTCAGCAAGACCGAATGGACTAGGATGAAGTCAATAGCAGGAGGCCACAGTAAGACTGTCAAGCTGTTCTGAACTCTCCACCTCATACAACTCTATGGGAGAGAAACAAACTCTTTAGCACTCAACACATGTCCATCTTCTTGTAGCATGATGCATCTGTGCCCTGTTGGGATCCACTGCAGATGTGATCTGGTGGTCTGGACCTGATCTTCACTGTGTGCCAAGTTTCTCCACCCTTCAGCCTTAGTTCAGGGGGGCTATAGCATGCAGTTTTAAGAAACAATCCACACTACACAACCTATGGCAGTCACGGTCTGTTCCTGGCCCAGTTCATAGCCTGAGGCCCAAACTGTGTGTTTCTCCTAGCCAACGCCTCTCCTTCAAAAGTTGGCTCTGCCTCTCCAGAGCTCTGAGATTGCTCTCTTGGTTTCCTCAGTCAGCTGTGCTTACCTTTCCCCTGTCCTTGTCCAAAGCCTGGCTGAGTTCCATCCCCGCTATGTTCTTTCCCTCTGGCCCACCTGAGTCACTGCTGATGGAGAACACCAGACAATCTTAGTTTAAAATCAACAGATGACACAATCACTAGGCGCAGATTCTATCATCTTAAACTCATCAACTATTCTATGTTGGAAATCTCTTCCACTGGGTCTAACAGTTCCTGGTCTACACCCTGCCTCCTCTCGCTCCCCAACTTGCTGTTAAAAAAAGGGCATTTCTTCCTCCTTGAAGAGCTTCTTCAAGGTGGAGGGGACAGCCACATCCATTAGGGTCTCAGGTTCTTCCTCTCTCAGACCTGGAAGGCCTGCGTCCTCCTTTTTGTCTAGAGATTGGCTTCTTGTCATCTTTATTATCCAATCAATTAGTTAGGGGAAAATTCTGCTACAGTAGGTCACTGCTATTTCATTTGCAATAGATACTTGAGTAAATCTGTGAAACCGACATAGACCACATAGGAATCCTCATAAGCTCCATGCCTATTTCACCCCAGTACAATTACTTTGTGCCTAAAACACAGGGAGCCCATATATGCTGACTGAGAGGCACTTCCACATGTCATCCTCCAAGTAAACGCTTTCCAACCCAACTTCTATCAAGCTGCAAAGCCTGTAGCTGCTCCACCCACCCAACGCTCTGTCCTTGTATGCTTCACATTCAGTGTTGACTGTAGACCTGAGTGCATTTAGAAAAGTCCAGAGCTTGGTGAGGTGCACCTGTGTGTCCTGCAGTGGAGTTTCTAAGGAGGATTCACCATTGAGGGAACACCCACACTGAATGTTTACAACACTGTCCCATTGGTCTGGGGTCTGGACAGAATCCCAGAAGAAAGTCAGCCAAGTGCCCTGATTCTCTTCTGCTTCCTGACTCAATGGGGTGTGAACTGCTCAGCTGCATAGAATAGGTGCTTCAAAGATGCTTGTGCAATGGGTAAACACAAATGCCTCAGTGATCACAGGTCTCTCAGATCTATACTAGGTACTTCAATAGGAATTCTGGAATGTTCTTTACAAATGGAAGAAGTGCTTCCACCAAGGCCTCAGCAAATTTGGGCCAAAGATAGAGAGCTTCTTCAAGGTGGAGGGGACAGCCACATCCATTAGGGTCTCAGCTTGGCCAGCACACTCCCTTAGGTCAAGTCTGGAAGAAGCATTTTTTGAATTTGTGCTTCAGTGTCCTGACAGTACTCTAGACAAGAAGTAGACAGAGTGCTTCCCAGAACAAACAAGAGGACCTGAGAGCAAAGAGAGTGGATGTGGGCACTCACCGTTTCAACAGCAGGTCCAGCACATGCTGTGTGGAGGCGAATCTTTGGTATGAGTACAGGAAGGCAGGGACAAAGAGGGGGTCTCCACCTTGCAGGGATGGCACCAGGTGCTTCACCAGCTTTTCTACCATGTCTGCACTGATGAGGGACTCTCTACAGGGTTTCTTCATGTCCTTTAGGGCACACTCATGCTCACCCTGAGGAGACATCAGGGTGGATGGTTCAAACAAGCACAGGTCTGCAACATTCTCATTGGTTATTATCATTACAAATTTTCCTCAATAATTACAGTGTCAAACATGCAGAGTAAAACTAGCGGAAACTGAGAGTTCAGAGAGGTTAACTTGTCTGCGTGGTCCTGGGCCTAGCTGTCCTGTGTCAAGTCTGTTTCCATCTGGATAAATGGCCAAAGACATTGGAGGCAAGAGAGAGCCATATATCTACAGGCCCTTCCATGGCCTTCACTCTTGTCTTTCTTGAGGTCTGAGCCTGGAGTAGTCCAAAGACAGTAAGAACACATCTTCTTTCTCTAGGGTCTCTGACAATTGAGCCTGCTGGGCTGCCTCTAAGTAGTTGGCTGTCTGTTACCAGAGTTCTGCATTGTTGGGTCATTGTCTGAGAAAGTGATATCACTTCTTGAGAGTCTCTTTACTGTTTCCCTTCACACAGGGCTTTTCCTAAATGCTCCTAGGTCCCCTCTGACACCCCAAGTATACAAGTGGACACAGAAACATAAGTGTGTCCCATTCTACTTCTCCAAGGGATGTCTGGGTACAGGCAGCTTTTCAGTCTGAGTCCCTACACCTGAATGGCATCTCTATCCCTACTCCTAAACTCAGCCCTGTTCACCCAGGCCCACTTTAAACCCTAGCTATGGTGCCTTCTTCCATGCTACCTTGTGGTGTTCTGTATGAAAAGCAAGCACACAAACACACACACCTGTGCCAGTCCCCAGTCCCACAGTGTCAGTGTTCTTGCATGGCAATTATCTTTTTCAGGACCAGTTCCCACCCCATGATCATTTTAGAACTCAAGCCCAGAGGTGCAACAGTCTGTAAATTGCTGGCTCAGCCACATCCACCCCATATCCACCAGCTTACAAGATGGAAGCTGGCTCCCAACACTGTTTCAGAACTGATTCGTCTTCCATTGTTTCTGCTTCAAGTTCTTGATTGTGTCTTTGTCCTGGCTTTTTCCAGTTATGGACTGCGACCTGTAGCCCACAAGAAACCGTTGCCTTCCCTAAGGTGCTTGTCACAGCAGCAGAGTCAATGTTCAACATTATAATTTCTATATCACTATCCATGTTATCTGGCAGCCAAACTCTTCTCTCGTTCCTTGTCTCATTTATTCCTTCTTACTCACTGATTGCTTTTTCTGTGCAGTGGTCTCTGCTCCAAAGCCCTTTGTCTTCATCCCAAGGCCAGCCCTCATTCACAGTGATTAGCAAGCCAGTGATTGATGAGTTAATACCATGGGCATGTCTTGACTTCACAAGGAGCACTAGGGGGGCAGGTTTAGAGTTCATGAGCATTGTGTTCCTCCTTGTCAACATGAAATGCAGTTCCCCCTTTACTCCTTTTTACGATATTTTCATGGTTTCTGTTACAGACTCCTTCAGTTCTATGAGCCTGGGCATCATTGAGGTCTACACCTTTGTTTCCTGTTTCCAGCAGGAAAAGCAGTACAGGATAAGTCACTGAAGGGGGATCTAGAGAGGAGTCCTGGAGGCTGCAGCAGCTCCTCTCCACAACCCAGCTTTTCTAGTGGCTACTGAGGAGGAATAGGACATAGCAGATGAGAATACAAGTAGAAAAATCACCTTCACTGCACTGTAATTATTTTATGAAGACAGGTAGCTATTATTGGTTAAGAGCTGGTTTCAAAAGAAATGAATGACCAGGTGATGAAAGTCCACAATTTATGTACATCCTATAATAACCATTTCCAGTGACTGAGCCTGAGGCAGCTGTTCAGGGGTGCAGCTTCACTCTCTATCCTTGTAGGCACCATGCAGGCCCTCATGCTCCCCTGGATGCAGCCCTTCAGGTGTCCCAGACAGACAGAGAGGCTGGTAGAACTGTCTGCTCTAAGTGAACCTGCATTCTGAGCCTCCTCTGAGAGCTGGGGCTGTGATCCTGCTTCAGCTGGGAATCTGCTGCCTCCAAACCAGAGTGTATCAGTCCTGTTGTATGTAGAAGGCCTTGTTTCTTTGTTGTCTCTTCCCTCTGGATTTTACAAACTCCCCACCTCCTTTACTGCAGAGTTCCCTGACCCCTTAGGGGAGGGATTTGATGAGGACACCCTATTTAGGATTGAGTGTTCCAAGGTCTCTCAATCTTTGTACATTTTTCATCAGTTTTTAAAGTTCTTAATGCAAAAATTGAATATAATGATATAAAACTAGAGTTTAATTCTCTACTTTAAACAGAAAATTTCTTTAGTTAGGTAATAGTCTGCTCTTAATAAAATTTGCAAACAGGCCAACAAAACAACAACAAAGTTTTTTTTTTTAAAGCCCAATAACACCAACAAACTAAGTTTAAAAAGTAAGAATTTCACTCGGGAGGCAGAAGCGGGTGGATTTCTGAGTTCAAGGCCAGCCTGGTCTACAAAGTAAGTTCTAGGACAGCCAGGACTACACAGAGAAACCCTCTCGAAAAACAAAAACAAACAAACAAACAAACAAACAAAAAAGGTAAGAATTTTTAATTCTAGTACTCAGGAAACAGGGATAGGAAAATCTTTGTGAATTTGATGCCAGCCTGGCTTAAAAAGTTCCAAGACAGTCTGGTTACATAGTGAATGTCTATCTAACAACAGCAGCAACAGCAGCAACAGCAGCAACAGCAGCAACAATCCTCCAAACAGCAAGGACTCTGTCTGGGCTTGGTAGCTACACTTCTAATACCAGCACTTGTGATGTGGATGAAGTTGGAAGAAACACAAGTTTCAAAGTTAAAATCAGCTGCTATACAGAAAGGGTTTCAGGCCAGCCAAAGTTACATGAGAATCTGTTGCAAAAAGTTAAACAGAAATCCATGAGGAATTTTATGTCTTCTCGAGATAATTAATATTTTCTGTCAGTTTGGCAAACGTTTAACTACATTAAAAACTAGGTCTTAAAAATCCAAATTAGTTTAAGGAATTGTTTTAAAGGGTCTTACATAATCACTGCATAACTCTAATTAAAGTTATTTTTTAAGCTTCTGGTTTATACCTCTGCCAGAACAGATTGGCTTTTCTGTCCCTCCCCCATAACCCACAGCTTGCCTATCTGCCAGGAGGTTGGCTGTAACCAGGGACACAGGTAAGACCCCCCCCCCCCATCCCAATACCTGTACCAGTTGAGACCATGAGGGTAAAGCCCAGTAGACACAGGACCCACCCCCTCTGTGTGAGCCCCATCTCTCTTCTTGTCTGCACCTCCACTGGGAAGTCTGTCATAACCAGGGACACAGGAGGCCTGCTTTAACCAGGGACACAGGACACCATTCCTATCTAGAGACAGCACTGCCTGCCTCTAAGGAGGCCTGCTCTAACCCAGGTCACAGAGCCTTGCCTGCCTCTAAGGAGGCAGGCTCCAGTTAGAGACACCAAGGCCAGTTAACTCCAGAGATAACCAGATGGTAAGAGGCAAGCACAAGCATATAAACAACAGAAGCCAGTGTAATCTTTCATCATCAGAACATAGTTCTTCCACCACAACAAGCCCTGGATACCATGACACATCTGAAAAGCAAGATTCTGACCTAAAATCTCATCTCATGAAGATGATAGAGGCTTTTAAGGAGAATGTAAATAACCCACTTAAAGAAATACAGGAAAACACAGGCAAACAGGTAGAAGCCCTTAAAGAAGAAACAAATAAATCTCTTAACGAAATATAGAAAAACACAATCAAACAGGTGAAAGAATTGAACAAAGCAGTCCTAAAACTAGAAATAGAAGCAATAATGAAATCACCAATGCAGGCAACCCTGGAGATGGAAAACCTAAGAAAGAGATCAGGAGCTACACATGCAAGCACCACCAACAGAATACAAGGGACAGAAGAGAGAATCTCAGGCATAGAAGATAACTTGGAAGATATTGACACAACAGTTGAAGAAAATACAAAGTGGAAAAAGCTTCTGTGACAAGAAAATCCTTCTGTGACATAATAATCAAAACACTAAATGCACAGGATAAAGAATATTAAAAGTAGGAAGGAGAAAAGACCAAGTAACATATAAAGGCAGTTTCTGCCATTTCTGCAGGAAGATTACTTTATTCCCTCTACCTTTACATCATCACTCCCAGGTAATCTTTTAAGAAAGTTACTTTGGTTCAGACACAGTTAACAGAAAGAAGCTTTTCAGAATATAGACTCCCTGTCTTCAAATTGTGCATTGCACACTAGCGATGGTAGGTATATACACAGCTGGGTGGAGGGAGTTCCTTACCCAATTGCATTTCTTCATACCCCCAAGTGGAGGCAGGTTTACAGCCACCCAGTTTATCAGATAAAGAGCCTGAGACTAAAGCAGAAACTCAGGAGAACCTGTCTACTTTACCACAAAATCTGTATCTCTAAGCACTAGGAGCATTGCCTAAGGACACAGAAGCATGCCTTCACTGTCTTGATTCCATGGGTCTCTTTCAGCAATCATATGGTCTCTGTGAAGCCAAGGACTTTTCCCACCTCGAATGGCAGGTATGTAATCTCAGAGGGCTTATGTGGTTTGCTTGGGGCCTCAGTCTGTATGAGGACACTACTAGCCCCTGTACAGCCTGGTGAATAGGCACCATGATGGATTTATTCAATACAAAAATAAATTAATGCTGATTTATTAAAATCAATACTTGAAATAATAAAGCAAATATAAAAAAAATAATCCAGAAAGTGAAAAACAGAATTTTTCAGGAGAAAGTGAAGCCAGCAGTGATGGAAGGACCTCTGATGGGTGGAAGGCCACAGAGCTGGAGCTGTCTGCAGAGTGGATATTAGATGGGCCCCTAGAGGAGGAGAGGGAGTGGCAGGGCCATTTCCTGGGGAAGCACACCCACTGCAGCAAAGGTGGGAGCTGTGCAAAGTGCACTGTCAGTGGGTGTGGTGAGACATAGTTCCACAGCTGCTATCAGATGTGCAACTGGACTGCTGATACCACATCTGGGTCCAACACCAGAGGTGTCACAGAACATTCTGGTGGGTTTTTTTTTTCTCTCTGACTCTTGTGCACAAGGTGGTTCTCACTGCAGATTGGCTGGTTTTACTGCCAGTTACCACACTTAAAATCTGAAGATGTGTGGCTCTACAGAACTAAGGATGGAGATAGATGTACAATTGATGCAGGCTTGTAGAGAAGGAGAAGTGGTGGTGGGATGCAAGAGACAAGATACCCAGGATGAGACCTCCTCTCAGCCTTTCCAAAGATGAGAGTCCATGTCTGCTGAGAATCTTGACTGTGACCTACAAAAGGTCATATACCCAGGCCAGGGTTGAGTGACAACTCCTGCAAACAGGAGCCTCTCAAGCTTCCCCAGGACACCAGCTAGGGAACCCTCATAACACAAAGAGTCTCAAGCACCTACCTGAGTCTTTTCCTTGCTCTCTGAATCACTGGCTTCTTCGCTCTTCAGCTGGGTCAGAAGCATATGGACATGGACTGCTAGATCTGAGCAGGGCATGTTCAGAAGCAAGTAGACCATCAGCTGGTTCAGAATGGATAAATCTGAGGACTGGCAAAAATTCTCAGGAAACATGAGCAGTTGTGTCTCCAGGAAGGTGCAGATGTGCTCAGGGCACAGTAGAAACAGCAGAGTCAGAGGCCTGGTCTCTCTTTGCTCAGTTCTCCCATGGGCCCTCAGGAAGAACTCCCAAGTAGAGAATGAACAGGCCACATACACATGGTAGGCAGAGGTGCAAGGTCCAAGTGAGCAGGGGCTTCTATATACCTTATGCCCAGGCTCTGATGGAATACAGCTGGAAAAACCTGCCTGGTATGGACTGGGATGAGGATGGATCCTCACAGTGGCCAGACCCGAGTCTCTACACACTCTTCCATTCCTTATTTGCCAAAACCTCATCCCCTATAACTCTGTTCCCCTTGTAGACAATGACACAGGTTTGAGCAGTCTAGTAGAAATCAAAAGGTGTGTGAGACCCATCTAACCTTGCTACCCAAATATTCTTATTCTGCAGGCTTTAGCCTTCCCTTGTAACATGAAGCCCACTTCCTTCTTTACTTGCTTATCCTCTTCAAGATAAGAGCAGAGTATCCATACCTAGAGAAGACCAGGAAAGATGTCACTTGTAAAGTCCTGGTCCCCTACCTCTAAGATATTTAAGGGGCGGGAAAACTCTGGAAGGAAAACAGAAATGCAAAGGGCCTGGGAGCTCTGTCTCCTGTCAGTATATTGTTAACCTGTATATATATGTTTGTGCAATGAGTGGACCAAAACATTCAATCCAGATATGTCAGCCAGCACAGAGTCTCTCAGATTTCCTTCCAGGGATCTCTGCTCCATTGTGGACCCCTCATATAGATTCCACAGCTTCTTTTACAAATGGAAGAATTGCTTTCCTTGAGGTCTAAGACAATGGGGCCCAGAACAGAGAGCTTCAGCATAGTACAGGGGACAGTCACACACATGGCTCAGGACCAGAACTGGGGGACGCATTACTGGACTAATTTCATAGGGTCCCCACATTAGTCTTGGAGAATACATAAGCTCAGCACTCCACAGGACTCCAAGATGACCTCAGAGATGGGCTCTCACCTCACAAAGAGCAGGTCAAGCACCTGTTTGGTGGTGGCAAATTTTTGGTATGTGTACAGGAAGGCAGGGACAAAGAAGGGGTCCCCAGCCTGCATGGAAGGCACCAGCTGGTCCATCAGCTTTCCCACCATGTTCCCACTGATATGTAATCCTATGAAGGACTTCTCCAGGGTCAGTTTAGACTCAGATTTGCTCTTATTCTAAGGAAAGATCAGTGTGGATGGCTCAAACAGGCTGCAAAGTGCTGATTCTGTATTTTCCTGGACACTCACACTCTCAAACAAGAAGAGAGAAGTTTAGGGAGGTGAGGCTTCAGAATGGTTACCTGATCGGTATGGTCCTGGTCCTGGCAACTTAGTATCTTGTTTGTCTCCTGTGAAATTAGCAAGAGGCGTTGGAGACCAGTACAGACCCAGTGACTCCAGATACCACCAAGGCTCCAAAGGTGGGTTTTCCTGAGGCCTGAGCCTCAAGTAGTCCAAAGACAGCAAGAGAACTTTTTTGTAGTGCTATTTCTAGGGTCTCAGACAATTGAGCCTGCTGGGCTGGCTCTAAGCAGTTGGCTGCCTGTTTACCAGGCATTGTTGGGTTATTGTCTGAGGAATTGAGGTTACTTCCTGGGGGTCCCTTTACTACCCTTCTTCATAGAGGGCTTTCCCAAAAGACTCCTGAGGTGCTGACTACTGTCTTCCCATTTGCCATATGCATAACTAGACCCATTTACACTAGAGTGTCCCAACTCACTGTTTCTGGGGAGGTCTGGGTACAGGCAGTGCCTCAGCCTTGAGAAGAGCACCCTAATCTCAGCCTCACCTGAGCTAATATACATACTTTTAGTCATACTGCTTTACTTTTGTGCTACTCTGTCTGTGTTCCTGTGACTTGTGAGCAAGTGTCAGTATTCCTGAATAGGAACTGGATTCCTCAGAACCAATTTCTACCACCACATTCATCTTAGGATTCAAATCCCAAGGTTTGCAATTTTTGGTAAATAGCCAGCTCAAATTTATCAGTTGGCTTACAATGGAAGCTGCCCCTAGCTCCCAGCACGAGTTCAGAGATTGGCTCATAACAGAAATGATTCAAGCTCTTTCTACTGAGATAGTCCTTGCTGCATGCTTTCCAAGTTGAAGTTTGGTGTTTTGATTTTCAAAGGATATCTAAGAGTGACTGACTTAGAAACACAGATGAACATATCTGTTACTCAAAAATACATTGCCAACATGTGATCGGGCTGAATGTACAGCCAGGCTGGAGTCTAGTCTGTGGCTTCTGCCTTCAAATAAAGGGCAGTGTCACAGAGCAATCCCAGTAGCACAGAATGGGGCTCCTTCACTGTGGGGAGGAGAGCGCCTCCACCATAATAGTCTCAGCAGCAGTAAATATTCCTGCAGAAGCAATCTCTAGAGACCTCTTAGTAAAGAGAAACTGGGCACAATGGCTTCTCCTGCATGTGAAAACAACTAGAGGCAAAAGCTGGCCTGTCAGAAACACAGGTTTGGCAATGCCAACAGTGTGTCTGTCACAGAGCGAGGCAGCAAGTGGCCATGGCCACCAGGGCTTGAAAACTGTTTGGTAAATTCATCCAAAATGAACAGACTTCCTGATTTTCCCTGTATCTAAAGAGACATACCCATGTACAGTGACTCACTTTCTTAATTTTCCAATCTGTTCTCCCGGTTACTCCCATTGTAAGACCCGAAGAGCCTTATGTCCAGGATGACTCAAAGAAACACAGAGATGGAAATGATGTAACAAGCAAGAGGTTTATTGATCCAGCGTGATGGAGTCATCCTGCAATCAGGGCAGAGGCAACCCGAATCTCCTAAGCACACACTTTTTATACAGTTTCAGGGTAGACCTTGGTAACAACTTGAGTTGGTTTAAGCCCATTGTTGGCCCACTGACCTTTTCATTCCCCCCTTTAGAAAAGGCAATTAGCTTCTCCCTTCCCGAGAGGCAAGTGTTTAAAGACCTTCCCTAAGCAGCATTGATGGCCCTGGGTGAGATGAGGTCTTAGCCACCAGAAGAGGGAACTGAAACATTATCTGCACCTGCCTTTCAGTTAGGGCATCCTTGTAAAGCCTGTTTTGTTGGGTCATTCCGGGAAGGGAGTGTTCATCACAACCTTCTAGCGAAGATCCCCAGCGTGCTATTCTAGCTAGGTCTTTCAGCAGTTATCTTATGTTCTCTAAGGTCACACATTCCCATACCATCATCATTACTTATGCATTCTGATAGTTGTTTTGCTCTTGTGGGGAGCTAGGGTCCACTGCAGGCTGCCACACATGCTAAGCAAGTGCTGTATCACTGAGCTACAACCTCTAACCAGTGTGATTATTAGGAGTGCTGTCTTCAGTGTAGAATAACTGTCTGAATTTTCCTATCTATGTCCCCTTTCCATGAGATTTAGTGCTCTGCCTCTTTTCTTCATACCCCTTATCTCCCTCACTCCTTAGAACCCCATTTCTTCATATCTACTCAGTGTTTGTCTTCCTCTGTTGTATTGGTTGCTTTTCTGTTGCTGTGACAGAACATCCTGGCAAAAAGCCACTTAAGGGAAGGAAGGGCTTATCTGAGTTTACGGGTAACAGCTAGTCCATTATTAAGGGATGTCAGACAGGGAGTCAAGCAGGAACCTGAAGCAGAAACTGTGGAGGAACACTGCTTGGTGACTTGGTTTCAGGCTGATGTTTAGCTATCTTTTTATATAGCACTTGTAGAGATAGGCCAGCTAGGGATGGTGTCAGCCACAGTGGCACAATTAACATCAATTCAGTCAACACAATTGTCCACAGACATACCCTCAGTCCAATTTGATCTAAGCAGTTCTTCAATTGAAGGCTAACTTTTTCAGAAGACACTAGGTTATCAGTTCTTGTGACCCATGGGGGAGAAGTTGAACAACCCTTTCACAGGCACTTATATTAGATATCTTGCATAAGGTATTTTTATTACAATTGATAACAGTAGCAAAATTACAGTTATAAAATAGCAATAAAATAATTTTAAGGTTGGGGTGGTCACCACAGCATGAGGAACTGTGTTAAAAGGTTGCAGTATTAGGAACATTGAGAATCACTGCTCTAATTGACAGTTGATGCCGGGCAGTGGTGATGCACGCCTTTAATCCCTCTCGGGAGGCAGAGGCAGGTGGATTTCTGACTTTGAGGCCAGTCTGGTCTACAAAGTGAGTTCCAGGACAGCTAGGGCTACACAGAAAAACCCTGTCTTGAAAAACAAAACAAAACAAAACAAAACAAACAAACAAAAAGATTAACTAGGCCCTATGATCAAGCACATTTCAAATAGTGAAGCACTAAAGTTACTCCATTCTTTTGTCTTAAATGTGTAAATACATTACACATCTCCTTTAATGCTAAGATACTTATGAGGAAGGTAGTATTTTCTTTACTGTACAAATTTCGGAATAGAGACTTGACCAAGACCTTTCCATTAGTGATACCTGGAATCTGAACACAGAGCTCTCTTGGTTTGGAAAGAAATTACCCCTAAAGTTTGAATACTTGGTTCCCAATTGATGGCACTGTTGGGAGATTTAAGAGGTCTGGTCTTTCTTATTGAAGGAAATATGTCACCTCCCAAAGCTCCCCTACAGTGCTTTGAGAGTTTAAAAACTTGGGTCACTTTTGAGTTTACTCTCTGTTTTGTTCTTGTGTTTCAAGATGTGAGTCCCCGAGCTTCCAGCTCCACCCAGCAGGTCTTCACTTTGCCATCATGGATTTTAATCCTCTGGAGTTGGTCACGATGTTTTATCACAGTAATGGAAAAGCAGCTAATACAAGTATCAGAAGAGGAGTAGGAAGTTTCATCATACACACTGTGTATGGTAAACCACAGGAATATGAATCTTAAAGGCAGGATAAGCTCATAATGCTAAAGTAGTTTTAAAATATTTTTTCACTTTTGGAAGATTGTCAACATACATGGAGACAACACAATGTTTACATATCCTTTAGAGATAGTTGTCATCATGTACAAAATAAATAATGCATATAAAATTAATAATGTCTACTTTCTGCTGTGATGCTTCAATAGCCTTATTAGGGATGCAAATACCTACAGTTCTCAGGCAATAAAAAGAATGTCACCAGAATTTTTAACTATTGTCTCATTTATGAAGATAAAATTAAAATCTAAATTTTTGTTTGTTTGTCTGTTTGACTCTTTTGTTTACTTTGTTTTTGAGACAGAGTTCCTTTGTGTAGTCTTGGTTGTTCTGGAACTTGCTCTGTAGACTAGGCTGGCCTTGAACTCACAGAAATTCTCCTGCTCCTGCCTCTGCATCCCACACCCTAAGTGCTAAAGGCATACACCAACATTGCCCAGTTTTAAATCTAAATTCTTTAGAAACATTAAAAATCACTTGGTAGTTGAAAAATTTGTAAAAGGTCTCTTATTGGCTTGCTGAATCTCCCAATTTGTATGGTCCTAAAGGTATTCAATAAAATTTAAATGCTTATTATAAGAATCAACTATACAGTAGGTTCACACAGAGTAAACACAATGTAACCACTGAAGACAATGTGCATGGGCTTTGAAGTCAGACTTGGGTTTTGTATCCTGACTCTGCAGCCTGTTAGCTATGAAAATTGGGCAACTTATTTTTTTCAGGTCATGCTGTTATTCATTGAAAAGGTGAAGCACTGCAGGGCCGAGAAGGGGAAGAATGGGGTGTTGGAGCTGCTCTGAGGTCTTTCTGCTCTCTCACCTCTATCACCCTCCCGCTTGCTCATGACCCAGAGCACTCTCCACCATGGCCTCCTCAGGAAGTCCCCATGTGAGCAAAGGCATGGAGCAAGAGTATGTGGCTCTGCCTAGTGGGGTGAAGCGTGAAGTCATGTATAACTGGATGGATGGGACTGGAAACACAATGAGCAATACACCTGGTGCCCCAGTCTGAGACCAGGGGTGAAGAGCTATCTGAATGGAATTTTGGAGGCTCTCACGCCTTTTAGTTTCAAACCTCTAACAGTGACAGATACTCTGTCCCTGGTGCCATACTCAGGACCTCTTCTGCAAGAAACCTAACAAGCTGTGTGCTATAGTTTTCAAGTATGACTGGAAGTCTGCAGAAAACAATTTAAGGCACACCAGTGAATGGATATGCAAATGATGAGCAAGCAGTACTCATGGATTGGAATGGAGCAGGGATACACATGCATGGGAACAGTTGGATCTCTCTTTGGTTGGTCCTTCAATGGCTTCCCTGGGCCAAAGACCCATATTACCACACTCAGCCAGACAGTTCTTTAGAATGTTAAGCCCTGACTTTCAAAATAAGCTAAGAGAATTCAGGACTGTTAGGCCAGCCAGACAAGATTTGTTTAAAGAAAGGCCATGTCTAGACATAGAAGCAAGATTGTTATTGCTATGATAGCACATAAAAGTATAAATCTTGTTAGAAGAATAGACTTACAGTGAGAGATTTAAAACTCAAACATGGCTCATTAGCCACCAAACCACTGTAGTGGTTTGAGTAGGCATGGCCTCCATAGAGTCATATGTTTGAATCCTTGGTCCACAGGGAGTGGCCTTGTTGGAGCAGGCATGACCTTCTTGGAGGAAATGTGTCATTGTGGGGGTGGACTTTGAGGGCTCCTCTGCTTAGACTATGCCTAGTGTGACACACAGTCTCCTTTTGCTGCCTATGAATCAAAATGTAGAACTCTCAGCTCTTTCTCTGGCACCATGTCTGTCTGCATGCTAACATGTTTTTGTCATGGTGATAACAGACTAAACCTCCTGAAGGCAGCCCCACTTAAATCTTTTCCTTTATAAGAGTTACCTTGGTCATGATGTCTATTCACAGCAATAATATCCTAACTAGACAACCAAAAAGACCAATCTAAGGAAGACTCAACCAAAGAATATTTAAAACCAGAGTAAAATAAACAAAACAATGTGTGTATAGTCCAGACTTTTATGGTGGGTGCTGGGAGAGGGAGATCTGAACTCACTGCCCACTGTGCATGACACAATGCCAACCTGGATTCAGCCCACACAGGGAGATCCCAGAGGCTTTTTGTACCCATATCTCCAGGTGGTAAGGCAGAGAACCAGACAGTCAAATGTCAGCTTCCTCAGAGCCCTTTCTGGTTGGCACAGGATTAAAGCAGAGGAGTCACTCTTCCTGGTGCCCCGTGTCCTACCAAATATTCCTCCTGCTCTTGTTCCACTTGTGTAGTAAGTAGAGTGTTGGAAAGGGGTGACATCAGGTGCCGTTACCCTCATATTACCTTCCCATTTCTAAGTTTCTGCATTTATTTCTTTGGGAGGGAGGTATGTGCAATGGGGATCAGAGGGCAACTTGCTCTTTCTACCATGTGGAGTATGGAGATGGAACTTAGGTCACTGGGCTTGGTGACAACTGCTTTTACCTGCTGGGCCATGTAGCCAGCCCCCCTCCCCCCAATTCCATTTCTATTAGTTTCCACAGCACTTGTTACCATCCAGAACCTACATATGTCATTTATTTACTTAGTTATTTATTGCTTGTCTTCCTTTCTGGATACTGAACTTGCATCATGTTCAACTCTTTCACACACCACATGTCATGTTAGGGCTCTTCAGTGCCACATGAGGGATTGAATCCAGAACTTATGCAAATGCCAAAATAGAAAGATGCTAAAGAATCTTCTACAAATGATAAAAGATTTTCATAGGACCTTTGCATACCTTCCTGTGTACACAAGACATTCCTAGATTGATTATATATTTAAGAAACATCTCAACTGAGGAATACCAAATGGCTGAGAAGCACCTGAAAAAATGTTCAATATCCTTTTTGTTTGTTTGTTTTTTCGAGGCAGGGTTTCTCTGTGTAGCTCTGGCTGTCCTGGAACTCACTTGGTAGACCAGGCTGGCCTCGAACTCAGAAATCTGCCTGCCTCTGCCTCCCAAGTGCTGGGATTAAAGGTGTGCACCACCACAGCCCGGCAATGTTCAACATCCTTAATCATCAGGGAAATGCAAATCAAAACAACCCTGAGATTCCACCTCACACCAGTCAGAATGGCTAAGATCAAAAATTCAGGGGACAGCAGATGCTGGCGAGGATGTGGAGAAAGAGGAACACTCCTCCATTGCTCGTGGATTGCAAGCTGGTACAACCACTCTGGAAATCAGTCTGGTGGATCCTCAGAAAATTGGACACAGTTCTACCAGAAGATCTAGCAATACCTCTCCTGGAAGCAATACCCAGAAGATGTTCCAACTGGTAATAAGGACACATGCGCCACTATGTTCATAGCAGCCTTATTTATAATAGCCAGAAGCTGGAAAGAACCCATATGCCCCTCAACAGAGGAATGGATACAGAAAATGTGGTACATTTACACAATGGAGTACTACTCAGCAATTAAAAACAATGAGTTTATGAAATTCTTAGGCAAGTGGATGGATCTGGAGGATATCATCCTGAGTGAGGTAACCCAATCACAAAAGAACACACATGTTATGCACTCACTGATAAGTGGATATTAACCCAGAAATTTAGACTACCCAAGATAAAATTTGCAAAACACATGAAACTCAAGAAGAAGGAAGACCAAAGTGTGGATACTTCGTTCCTTCTTAGAATGGGGAAACAAAATACCCATGGAAGGAGTTACAGAGATAAAGTTCGGAGCTGAGTTGGAAGAAAGGACCATCCAGAGACTGCCTCATCCGGGGATCCATCCCATATACAACCACCAAACCCAGACAGTATTGCATATAGATTTTGCTGACAGGACCTGATATAGCTATCTCTTGTGAGGCTATTCCAGTACCTGACAAATACAGAAGTAGATGTTCACAGTCATCTCTTGGGCCCCTATAGAAGGAGCTAGAGAAAATACCCAAGGAGCTAAAGGGGTCGGCAACCCTATAGGAGGATCAACAATATGAACTAACCAGTATCCTCACCCTCTAGAACTGTGTCTAGTTGCATATGTAGCAGAGGATGGCCTAGTTGGCCATCAATAGGAGGAGAGGCCCTTGGTCTTGTGAATATCATATGCCCTAGTACAGGGGAATGCTAGGGCCAGGAAGCGGGAAAGGGTGGGTTGGGGAACAGGGCAGGGGGAGGGTATAGGGGACTTTCAGGATAGCATTTGAAATGTAAATGAAAAAAATATCTAATAAAAAATGAAAAAACATAAATGCTGTCTATACAGTTGCTCTATTATGCTTAACAGCAAAGACAATTAAAAGGGTCTGTACATGGTACTGGAAAGATGGCTCAGTAGCTAAGAGCATTTATTGTTCTTAAAGAGAACCTGGGTTTGATTCCCAGTACCCATGGAAGCTTATTGCCTATAACTCCAGTACCAGGTGGTAAGGAGCCTTCTCCCGACCTCCAAGGGCAGTGCACACACATGGTGCACATACACATGTAAAAAGAAAATAAAAAATAAACAACTCATTTAGAAAGTCTATAGGGAATAAAGTCTATACATGTTCACTATAAATGCAAACTTTTAAAATAGTTCTGCTCTGTACTTAGCTTGGTTGATGGATGCAGGACCTAGGCAGAGAGGGCTGACTATAAATATGGAACTCACCTCTTCTCACCATAACCATTCTCAACCACCACCCTTCATCTCCCTGCTCTCTCACCGTACTCTCCACTCAATACAGTGGACAGAGAAGTTCTTTTAAAATCCAAATTACATCACATCCTTTCTCTGATAGAAACCTAGCAGTCATCCCCCAACTGAATTCCAAGGATACCACTTACCAATGGTGGTCTGTCCTTTTCTTCTCCCTTTGCTTGCTGTAATCTAGATATTTCTCTAACCTTACTGTCACTCCCTGTGTTTTTCAATTCTATGTTATTGTCACCAGAGGCAGGAGAGTCTAACAACACAGATGTGTGTCTCTGCCACACACACAAGAAGACTAAAAATTTTGTTCTCCATGGAATAATGTTCCCAGTTGAGAATGCTCTCACCTTTTTACCTCGAGCCTTGAAATGTACTGTACATTTTCCCAGAACACTCTTCTTATGGCTATCTAACCTACTCTTTCACCTCCTGATAGCCTATCAACACAGTTCATTAGAAAGGCCTCTCCTAGTCACTATTACAAAGGGCAGTCTATTTTCTTTAATTGCTCTGTGTGTGTGTGTGTGTGTGTGTGTGTGTGTGTGCGCGCACATGTATACCTGTGCTTGCCATGGCATGCATGTGGAGGTTAGACCTGTGTGAGTCTGGTCTCTCCTTCTATCATGTAGGATTCAGGGGTGAATGTATTTTAATCCATTGAGTCATCCCATCAGCCTAGGGGTACTTTATTTTCATTTGCTCAAGGCCCCTTCAAGTTCTACCCACTTCACCACTTGTCACCTTTAGTTCTTTTTTGTTGGCTTTCCTTTGTCATAAGGTATGATCCAAGAGGTACACCACAATACCTTGGCATATGGTCCACTTCATGGTGTTGTGTGCTGTCTGCTATGCCTTCACACTTGTATTGAAGACTTGGGCTTCAGCCTGTGTCACTATTAGGATGTGGTAGAATGTTCAGATGATAGATTCAGGTAGGGATGCATCAGGAGACAACTGGAAGAAATTAGGTTAGTGAGACATGCTTTTAAAGACGCTATCACTAGCTAGGACTCTCCTGTCTGCTTGCTTCCTAGCTGCTATGACATGAACAGCTGTATTCTACCCTAAGCTTTCATTGTGATAGCTAGCTTTACCCTTGGCCCAAGGGCAGCAAAGCTGAAGACTGTGAACCAAAGGCTCTGGCACTATGAGCCTAAGAAAACTTTTCCTCCTTAAAATTGTTTCTTAGGTATTTTGTCTCAGCCGTGGAAATCTAACTGACGGAGAATTTTGAGAGGTCTTTGGATGAAGAACTTGTCATCAGGGATAGGATCAGATGTCTGCCTGTTACAGCTAGTTTGGCTTGTCTACAACCTCTCTCTTGGGGAACTTGGTGCCTCTACATAGGTCTATGCTCAAGGCTCCCAAAGTGTGGTCCCCCCTCAGCAGCAGCCCCTGGAAACTTACTCAAAATGCAAGTTTGAAGATGGTCTTCCAGACCAGCCAAATCAGAAACTCTAGGGATGAGAGCCATTAACTGCTCTAATAATCTCTGCAGATAAAGTATGAGAGTCTCTGGACTAGGTCTTGGAGTCCCTGCAAGGATTAGAAACAAAGGTGTTATGTTAACACTTAGCCCTTATCCCATCCAGTGTAATGAAGTTGTATAAAAGAAGCTTAGCTTTTCTGAACTGCTGGCATGTGAGAAATCACTTCTCTGCTGAGTTCTTGTGGATTCTGTAACCTGGGAATTTAAAAGAGCACAGACCCAGAGCTACTGTCAAGGTGACAATTCTTGGTCCAGGCTCTTCAGCTGTGTTTCATGACCTTTCTGGCATTTCTCATTTATGGTGCATGAAAAAGACCTGGGACCTGAAGAGATGGTTCAACTGGAATATGTGCTGTTCTTGCAGAGAACCTCAGGACCATAATAGGCTGCTCAAAACTGCCTGAATGTCCAGTTCTCTTCTGGAAGCACCTGCACTCGTGTGTGCACACAACATCCCCATACACATAACTAAAAATTAATAATAGAAAAAGAAGGCACACAGAAGCGGACAGCTTCTGGGACAGGCGGGAGCCACAGAGCTTCTGAGGCAGCACCCTTTTGGGGCTCCAGACATCCGACCACCTTCCAGTCCACTGCAGCACTGGGGTTCCTGGCCCGGGGAGTATCCGGACACCCGCAAGGACCCACACAGGATGCTCCATGGGATCCTAAGACCTCTGGTGAGTGGAACACAGTGTCTGCTCCAATCTAATCGCACGGGACCTGAGACTTCATTAACTAGGGAAGCAGATAACCCGGCCTGATTAGGGGCACAAGTCCCTTCCGGTCCACTCCAGCACCGGGGTTCCTTGTGCGCTGAGTTTCTGGACACCCCCAAGTTCCTCAGAGGACCCTCCACAGGATCTTAAGACCTCTGGTGAGTGGAACACAACTTTTGCCAGGAGGCAGGTTCAAACACCAGATATTTGGGCACCTTCCCTGCAAGAGGAGAGCTTGCCTGCAGAGAGTACTCTGACCACTTAAACTAAGGATAGAGCTAGTCTCCCAGGTCTGCTGATAGAGGCTAACATAATCACCTGAGGAACAAGCTCTAACCAGAGACAACTATAACAACTAACTCCAGAGATTACCAGATGGGGAAAGGCAAACATAAGAATCCTACTAACAGAAATCAAGACCACTTACCATCATCAGAATGCAGCACTCCCACCCTAGTCCTGGGCACCCCAACACAACCGAAAAGCTAGACCCGGATTTAAAAGCATATCTCATGATGATGGTAGAGGACATCAAGAAGGACTTTAATAACTCGCTTAAAGAAATACAGGAGAACACTGCAAAAGAGTTACAAGTCCTTAAAGAAAAACAGGAAAACACAACCAAACAGGTAGAAGTCCTTAAAGAAAAACAGGAAAACACATCCAAACAGGTGATGGAAATGAACAAAACCATACTAGACCTAAAAGGGGAAGTAGACACAATAAAGAAAACCCAAAATGAGGCAACGCTGGAGATAGAAAACCTAGGAAAGAAATCTGGAACCATAGATGCGAGCATCAGCAACAGAATACAAGAGATGGAAAAGAGAATTTCAGGTGCAGAAGATTCCATAGAGAACATCGGCACAACAATCAAAGAAAATACAAAACGCAATAGGATCCTAACTCAAAACATCCAGGAAATACCGGACACAATGAGAAGACCAAACCTACAGATAATAGGAGTTGATGAGAATGAAGATTTTCAACTTAAAGGGCCAGCAAATATCTTCAACAAAATTATAGAAGAAAACTTCCCAAACCTAAAGAAAGAGATGCCCATGAACATACAAGAAGCCTACAGAACTCCAAATCGACTGGACCAGAAAAGAAATTCCTCCCAACACATAATAATCAGAATAACAAATGCACTAAATAAAGATAGAATATTAAAAGCAGTAAGGGAGAAAGGTCAAGTAACATATAAAGGCAGGCCTATCAGAATTACACCAGACTTTTCAGCAGAGGCTATGAAAGCCAGAAGAGCCTGGACAGATGTTATACAGAGACTAAGAGAACACAAATGCTAGCCCAGGCTATTATACCCTGCCAAAGTCTCAATTACCATAGATGGAGAACCAAAGTATTCCACGACAAAACCAAATTCACACATTATCTTTCCATGAATCCAGCCCTTCAAAGGATAATAATAACAGAAAAAAACCAATACAAGGATGGAAATCACACCCTAGAAAAAGCAAGACAGTAATCCCTCAACAAACCTGTACTGGCTATTTTTGTGTCAACTTGACACAGCTGGAGTTATCACAGAGAAAGGAGCTTCAGTTGAGGAAATGCCTCCATGAGATCCAACTGTAAGGCATTTTCTCAATTAGTGATCAAGGGGGAAAGGCCCCTTGTGGGTGGGACCATCCCTGGGCTGGTAGTCTTGGGTTCTATAAGAGAGTAGGCTGAGCAAGCCAGGGGAGGCAAGCCAGTAAAGAACATCCCTCCATGGCCTCTGCATCAGCTCCTGCTCCCTGACCTGTCTGAGTTCCAGTCCTGACTTCCTTTGGTGATGAACAGCAGCATGGAAGTGTAAGCCGAATAAACCCTTTCCTCCCCAACTTGCTTCTTGGTCATGATGTTTGTGCAGGAATAGAAACCCTGACTAAGACAAAACCTAAAAGAAGACAGCCACAAAAACAGAATGCCAACTCTAAGAACAAAAATAAAAAGAAACAACAATTACTTTTCCTTAATATCTCTTAATATCAATGGACTCAATTCCCCAATAAAAAGACATAGCTAAGAGACTTGCTACACAAACATGACCCAACATTCTGCTGCTTACAGGAAAAAAGACATCTCAGGGAAAAAGACACTACCTCAGAGTGAAAGGCTGGAAAACAATTTACAAGCAAATGGTCTGAAGAAACAAGCTGAAGTAGCCATTCTAATATCTAATAAAATCGACTTCCAACCCAAAGTTATCAAAAAAAGGCAAGGAGGGACACTTCATACTCATCAAAGGTAAAATCCTCCAAGAGGAACTCTCAATTCTGAATATCTATGCTCCAAATGCAAGGGCAGCCACATTCGTTAAAGACACTTTAGTAAAGCTCAAAGCACACATTGCACCTCACACAATAATAGTGGGAGACTTCAACACACCACTTTCATCAATGGACAGATCGTGGAAACAGAAACTAAACAGGGACACAGAGAAACTAACAGAAGTTATGAAACAAATGGATCTAACAGATATCTACAGAACATTTTATCCTAAAACAAAAGGATATACCTTCTTCTCAGCACCTCACGGGACCTTCTCTAAAATTGACCATATAATTGGTCACAAAACAGGCCTCAACAGATACAAAAATACTGAAATTATCCCATGCATCCTATCAGACCACCATGGACTAAGGCTGATCTTCAATAACAACATAAATAATGGAAAACCAACATTCACGTGGAAACTGAACAACACTCTTCTCAATGATACCTTGGTCAAGGAAGGAATAAAGAAAGAAATTAAAGACTTTTTAGAGTTTAATGAAAATGAAGCCACAACATACCCAAACCTATGGGACACAATGAAAGCATTTCTAAGAGGGAAACTCATAGCTCTGAGTGCCTCCAAAAAGAAACTGGAGAGAGCACACACTAGCAGCTTGACCACACATCTAAAAGCTCTACAAAAAAAGGAAAAAATTCACCCAAGAGGAGTAGATGGCAGGAAATAATCAAACTCAGGGGTGAAATCCAAGTGGAAATAAGAAGAACTATTCAAAGAATTAACCAAACGAGGAGCTGGTTCTTTGAGAAAATCAACAAGATAGATAAACCCTTAGCTAGACTCACTAGGGGGCACAGGGACAACATCCTAATTAACAAAATCAGAAATGAAAAGGGAGACATAACAACAGATCCTGAAGAAATCCAAAACACCATCAGATCCTTCTACAAAAGGCTATACTCAACAAAACTGGAGAACCTGGATGAAATGGAGAAGTTCCTAGACAGATACCAGGTACCAAAGTTGAATCAAGATCAGGTTAATGATCTAAACAGTCCCATATCCCCTAAAGAAATAGAAGCAGTCATTAATAGTCTCCCAGCCAAAAAAAGCCCAGGACCAGATGGGTTTAGTGCAGAGTTCTACCAGACCTTCAAAGAAGATCTAATTCTAATTCTGCACAAACCATTCCACAAAATAGAAGTAGAAGGAACTCTACCCAACTCATTCTATGAAGACACAATTACTCGGATACGTAAACCATAGAAAGATCCAACAAAGATAGAGAACTTCAGACCAATTTCCCTTATGAATATTGATGCAAAAATCCTCAATAAAATTCTCACTAACCGAATCTAAGAACACATTAAAGGAATCATCCATCCTGACCAAGTAGGTTTTATTCCAGGGATGCAGGGATGGTTTAATATACGGATATCCATCAATGTAATCCATTATATAAACAAACTCAAAGATAAAAACCACATGATCATCTCGTTAGATGCGGAAAAAGCATTCGATAAGATCCAACACCCATTCATGATAAAAGTCTTGGAAAGATCACGAATTCAAGGCCCATACCTAACCATGATAAAAGCAATCTACAGCAAACCAGTAGCCAACATCAAAGTAAATGGTGAGAAGCTTGAAGCAATCCCACTAAAATCAGGGACTAGACAAGGCTGTCCACTCTCCCCATACCTATTCAACATTGTACTTGAAGTCCTAGTCAGAGCAATTCGACAACAAAAGGAGATCAAGGGGATACAAACTGGAAAAGATGAAGTCAAAATATCACTTTTTGCAGAAGATATGATAGTATATATAAGTGACCCTAAAAATTCCACCAGAGAACTCCTAAATCTGATAAACAGCTTCGGTGAAGTAGCTGGATATAAAATTAACTCAAACAAGTCAATGGCCTTTCTCTACACAAAGAATAAACAGGCTGAGAAAGAAATTAGGGAAACAACACCCTTCTCAATAGTCACAAATAATATAAAATATCTTGGCGTGACTCTAACTAAGGAAGTGAAAGATCTGTATGATAAAAACTTCAAGTCTCTGAAGAAAGAATTTAAAGAAGATCTCAGAAGATGGAAAGATCTCCCATGCTCATGGAGTGGCAGGATCAACATTGTAAAAATGGCTATCTTGCCAAAAGCAATCTATAGGTTCAATGCAATCCCCATCAAAATTCCAACTCAGTTCTTCAACGAATTAGAAAGAGCAATCTCCAAATTTATCTGGAATAACAAAAAACCTAGGATAGCAAAAACTCTTCTCAAGGATAAAAGAACCTCTGGTGGAATCACCATGCCTGACCTAAAGCTTTACTACAGAGCAATTGTGATAAAAACTGCATGGTACTGGTATAGTGACAGACAAGTAGACCAATGGAATAGAATTGAAGACCCAGAAATGAAGCCATACACCTATGGTCACTTGATCTTCGACAAGGGAGCTAAAACCATCCAGTGGAAGAAAGACAGCATTTTCAACAAATGGTGCTGGCACAACTGGTTGTTATCATGTAGAAGAATGTGAATTGATCCATTCCTATCTCCATGTACTAAGGTCAAATCTAAGTGGATCAAGGAACTTCACATAAAACCAGAGACACTGAAACTTATAGAGGAGAAAGTGGGGAAGAGCCTCGAAGATATGGGCACAGGGGAAACATTCCTGAATAGAACAGCAATGGCTTGTGCTGTAAGATCGAGGATTGACAAATGGGACCTCATAAAACTGCAAAGCTTCTGCAAGGCAAAAGACACCGTCAATAAGACAAAAAGGCCACCAACAGATTGGGAAAGGATCTTTACCTATCTTAAATCAGATAGGGGACTAATATCCAATATATATAAAGAACTCCAGAGGGTGGACTCCAGAAAATCAAATAACCCCATTAAAAAATGGGGCTCAGAACTAAACAAAGAATTCTCACCTGAGGAATACCGAATGGCTGAGAAGCACCTGAGAAAATGTTCAACATCCTTAATCATCAGAGAAATGCAAATCAAAACAACCCTGAGATTCCATCTCACACCAGTCAGAATGGCTAAGATCAAAAATTCAGGTGACAGCAGATGCTGGCGAGGATGTGGAGAAAGAGGAACACTCCTCCATTGTTGGTGGGATTGCAAGCTTGTACAACCACTCTGGAAATCAGTCTGGCGGTTCCTCAGAAAATTGGACATAGTAATACCGGAGGATCCCGCAATACCTCTCCTGGGCATATATCCAGAAGATGTCCGAACCGGTAAGAAGGACACATGCTCCACTATGTTCATATCAGCCTTATTTATAATAGCCAGAAGCTGGAAAGAACCCAGATGCCCCTCAACAGAGGAATGGATACAAAAAATGTGGTACATTTACACAATGGAGTACTACTCAGCTATCAAAAAGAATGAATTTATGAAATTCCTAGGCAAATGTTTGGACCTGGAGGGCATCATCCTGAGTGAGGCAACACAATCACAAAAGAACTCAAATGATATGTACTCACTAATAAGTGGACATTAGCCCAGAAACTTAGTATACCCGAGATATAAGAGACAATTTGTAAAACACATGAAACTGAAGAAGAACAAAGACCAATGTGTGGACACTTTGCCCCTTCTTAGAATTGGAAACACTCACCCATGGAAGGAGTTACAGAGACAAAGTTTGGAGCTGAGACAAAAGGATGGACCATCTAGAGACTGCCATATCCAGGGATCCTTCCCATAATTAGCCTCCAAACGATGATACCATTGCATATACTAGCAAGCGTTTGCTGAAAGGACCCTGATATAGCTGTCTCTTGTGAGAGTAGGCCGGGGCCTAGCAAACACAGAAGTGGATGCTCACAGTCAGCTATTTGATAGATCACAGGGCCCCCAATGGAGGAGCTAGAGAAAGTATCCAAGGAGCTAAAGAGATCTGCAACCCTGTAGGTGCAACAACATTATGAACTAACCAGTACCCCGGAGCTCTTTACTCTAGCTGCATATGTATCAAAAGATGGCCTAGTCAGCCATCACTGGAAAGAGAGGCCCATCGGACTTGCCAACTTTATATGCCCCAGTACAGGGGAACGCCAGGGCCAAAAAATGGGAATGGGTGGGTAGGGAAGTAGGGGTGAGTGTATGGGGGACTTTTGGGATAGCATTGGAAATGTAATTGAGGAAAATACGTAATAAAAAAATATTAAAAAAAAAAAGAAGAAGAAACAAATGTGGACACCATGAAGTTTCTCTTAGATGGAAGCCTCTTTCTTGATTGGTGGGTGGCTCAGTGTTGAATAGAAGCTTGATTTCTACTTATTCTTGTTTATGCAACAAAATAGAGTGGAGAGGTCAGGTCAAGTCAGGGGTCCCTGACAGGATTTTTTCCACAGGAGAAAGCCACTGTCTGAACAGGAGGCTGCTCATTAGATCAGTCACTGGGAAAACTGACAGCTACCCTGACAGGCAAGTTCCTCCAACTAAAAGCTGAGAGCTAAGAAAGACCCTAAGTCTCATTCTCAAAAATCCTTATTTCTGACTCACAGGAACAAGAGTAAGAATGATTGAATAACAGATGTACAGCCTGCTCTCTCTCTCTCTCTCTCTCTCTCTCTCTCTCTCTCTCTCTCTCTCTCTCTCTCTCTCTCTCTCTCTCTCCCTCTCTCCCTCTCTCCCTCTCTCCCTCTCTCCCTCTCCTTCCCCCTCCTGCTCCCCCTCCTTCCTGTCCTCCCCTCCCTTTCCCCCTTTCCCTTCTCTTCCCTCCCCTCCTCTCCTTCCTCCTTTCTTCCAACATCTTCTAACATATCTTGTTGGAGGAGAAAGAAACTGGCATTTTAAGTGAGCCTTGTGGCCCTTCACACCTTTCCAGACCTTGAAATGGAAGCTGGTGTCCTGAGCCCAGACTTTCATGACAGCTGATGTGACCAAATGGAAGCCACATGACCTACTCCTAGTTTCCTCAGTGTGAAGTCAGAGGTGGATATGCTCGTTTCCATCTTTCAGAGGGTGCTGGTTATGTGGTCTTCCATAGATAGACGTGTTGATGGACTGACCCCGGTAGGTGGCAGTTACTGTCAATTTGGAGGCTGGATTTTCCCTTGAGTCTGTATCAGGCTGTCACTCCTGTGCAGCATAACCATGCTTAGCTACAGCAAAAGCTTCTGTCACCCATCTTCTGATGCCACCAGAAAGGAATGTATTTTTGTTTAGTGTATGTGTGTGGGGGTCTCTTGTTTGTGTGCTTTTGAAAGTTGGTCAGGGCAGTTTAGAGAAATGGACCACACATTCACACCTTGGTTCAGTTAGTCCATTATGAACATTTAAAAAGCAAGGTTAAAAGGCAAACTGCTGAGAGATGACTCAGCAGTTAAGGAGACTTACTGCTCAGCAGAGGACCTGGGTTCAGTTCTCAGTATTCACATAGTGGCTCACAACCATCCTTAACTCCAATTCTAGGAGATCTGATGTTCCTTCTGGCCTCTGCAGGCAGCTACATGCAGTGCCCCAGAATTCATCCAGGCACACACATATATACAGAAGTAAAATTAAATATTTTTTTTTTTAAATTAAGACTGTTAGAAATCAAGGGCCAAGCAGAGTCACTCAGAATATGAGGCAATCCTTTCTGGTCATAGGAATCATCTGAGACATCAAACAAAGAAACCAAAAAGCAAACAAGCAAAAAAGTGAAGCTGCACATAAAGTGCTGGACTTCATTTTGTCACTTTCTGTGTTATTATCTGTGCACGATTGGTGTTATTACTCTTTGTTCTAATGTATGCCTTCCCTCACTATCCTCCCCTAGGCCTACTCCACTCAAGATTGTTCCCTTGCTCCCCACAAACACAGAATTCTAGAATCCTCTTTTTCTCTCCACTCCATTAATCCCTCTTCCTCCGTTTCACAACATAACCCCCCATAAAGCACATCTCTATATATGTAAATTTAAACATACAGATTCACCATGTGAGACAAACTATGAAGTCTTTGGCTTATTTCACTTAACATAATTTCCACTTGTTTTTGTTTGTTTGTTTTTGTTTTTGCCTTTCCCTGAGGATGACATGATTTTATCCTTTCTTATAGTTGAATAAAACTCCACTGAATATACGCACAACATCTTTATTCAGTCTTGTGTTGCTGGACGTCTAGGCTGATTTTATTTCTAGTTACTGTGAATAGAGTGGCCATGAGAGTGGATGTCCACACACTTCTGTGGTATATTGATTTAGAGTCCTCTGGGCAAATACTCAAGAGTAATGTAACTCAGTCATATTTTAATTCTATTTCTATTTTCTTAAGAAATAGCTGGGTGGTGGTGGCATACACCTTTAATCCTAGCTCTCAGGAGGCAGAGGCTATTGGATCTCTGAGTTGGAGGTCAGTCTGGTTTACAGAGCAAGTTCCAGGGTTACACAGAAAAACCTTGTCTCAAAAAAAAAAAAAAAAAAACAATCCAAAAGGGAATGCAGAGATAGCTTATCAGTTAAGAGCACTGACTGCTCTTCCAGAAGTCCTGAGTTCAGTTCCCAGCAACCACATGGTGGCTCACATCTGGAGTGGGATCTGATGCCCTCTTCTGGTGTGTATAAAGACAGCTACAGTGTGCTCATATACATAAAATAAATCTTTAAAACAAACAAACAAAAACAAGACAAAACTAACAGCAGCAACTCTCTCCAACCAAACCAAACCAAACGAAAACAACAACAAAAAGTACCTGCATCCACACATCGATGTGCATGATGTCTGTATTTGTTACATCCCTACCAGCTCTCCTTGTGGTGCCCTTATCTCACGTGCCCACCAGCACAGGCATTATCTGTTTTATTATAGCCATTTTGACAGGGGCAAGACAGACTATCAAAGCAGCTATAATTTGCCTTTCCCCCAGGGCTCAGGATGTTGGACACCTTTTCAAGCATTTATTTGGCCACTTATATTTCTGGTTTTGAGAACTGTCTACTCAGTTCTTTAGTCCATTAGGTGATTAGAAAATTCATTTACTTGATGTTTACGTTTTGTATTTCTTTCCATAGTCTAAATACTAAGCCCGTCTGACGCCTCTTCACTTCGTGTGGTGTCTCCTTTGCTGTGTAGTTAGGTTTTAATTCCATGGAATCCCATGATCAATCCTCTGGTTTATTTTCCATGCTGTTGGAGTTCTCTGCCTATGGCTGCACCTTAAAATGGTTTCCTTTGGCAGTTCCAAGTATTAGATTTAGACCTTTGATCCATTGTGAATTGACTTTTGTACACAATGTCTGGGATCTAGTGTCATTCTTCCACATGTAGAAATCTAGTTTCCCAGCACCATTTGTTGAAGAGGCTTTCTTATTTCCTGAGTATATTTTGACACTACTGCTGAGAATTACATGGCAGGGTCAGTTGCCGGGTCTTCTGCTGTCTTCTCACTGTCAGACATTTGAAAGGGGGTTTTGTTTATGACAATAATGTCACTTATAGCATGGAAGAGGGAACACTTTCTCCACCTTATGCATGCACAATGTCTAGATTGCTTTTCTCTGAAGCTCTAGAAGCTGGTAGTGGAGTCTCTTGGACTCTTCCACTGACATCGTTGATAAAAAGCTCAACAGCAGTGGCTCTGGTTCTCCACCAGGGGGTGGTGAAGACCTACAGTAGAACATCTGGCTGAGAGTGGGATATAATCATTTTATTCTTTGGAAACAAAAGTGGTAACAGATACCAATGATCCTGTGTTGATTTAAGAAAGAATAGTTACCCTGGTAGGACTTGGTGGGGTTCCTCTGTAGCCACAGCCAGCCTTCAACTCAGATTCAAGCAATCCTCCTGCCTCAGCTTTGAGATTAATCTGGGACCACAGGTTTTCCACAGTACACCCTGATCCCTATGGGTTGTTATGGGGTAGGAGTTGCCAACTTTGTAGAAAGCTTGGGATATAATTATTCTTCAGAGAATAAACACTTTATTTTAAATAAATTGAAACATGCCCCTCTTCCACTTTGGTTTTTGTGAGACAGGGTCTTTCTATGTAAGTCACATCTGATCTCAAACTTGTAGTTCTTCTTCACTGGTTTCCCAAGAGCTGGAAGTACAGGCTCACACACCCACTTTGAATTATGGACTGGTAAGACTTTAAAGATGTAAGAGGATCAGGTGACTTGACACAAAACCCATTACTAGAGCTGCTGGTTTAGTTCCAAGGCTGAGGGGTTTGCAGGACTTTCAAGTGCAGGGAGCAGCGGCAGACACTGTTTTCAGAAAAGAAAAGCTGCTAGACAGGTTTGTTACAGTTTTTCTGTCCCCGCCTCTGTAGGGTCTAGGTCTAGGGGCAGTGCTTATCAAAGAATAGGGTGTTAGCAAGAACTAAGAGAATAAACTACACCTGTCCTAGAAAGCAAGCAGACTGGGGGTAAGGCTCAGTAGTAGATTTCCTGTACACATGCCCAAGGCCCTGGGTTCCATTTCAAGCACTAAAATAAAATTAAAAAAAAAATAAGTTGATTGGATTGTCTTCCTTATTTTGCTGGTTTTGTCTGGAATTACATGCTATGGAATTACTCATGAGGAAGGGAGATTAAAAACCACCAAGTGTTGGGGTGGGGGCAGGGTGCATAAGCGTGCACATGTCACAGGGTCATGGGCAATATAGGTTTGGGAGAATCCATACCAATTTTCAGGGCATCTTCAAATATACGTAAGATCCTGGGGGCTCAGCTTTCGTAAGATGACATGTCTGCACTCTGTAGCCCTGCCTATAATTACCCACCAGTGAACTCTACTTATGTTAGTAAGGGTGGGGCCACAGTCTGCGAAAGGCCCTTGCATACTTTCTTTGTGGGTTAGACAAAATGGGGTGTCCCTCAAGGGCCAGAGTCACACGGTTTGCACAGTCCTTTCTGAGTGCAGAGCTGCCATGTCTGACCTTAAGCAGCTTAAGGAAGTGACACTTGGTTCTTCCATCTCCAGTGAATTTGCTTCCCAGCACTCTGTAGTTCTAGGAAATGACACAGCATCTTCATCTATAATATTAAAAGAAGTGGTTACTAGATGCTGTCGCTGTAATCACGGTACCGTGGTATTAAAGAAACTTGTAAAGTTATAATTGCTCTGTGTCCCTTGCTGGACTTGTTGGGCACTTGGAAGTCCCAGGCTATCTGTCCTGTACTCCAACAGCATAACTTCTGGAAAATTCTTCTTTTTCTTTTGTCCCTATTGTGTATATTCATGGTACATGATATTGTGTTATACAACAACATTTTCAGCCTACCTAACTCTCCTTACCTGGTACCCACTGGTCTGTGTACTCCCAACAGTCTGTAGAAGTCTTATTTCTTTACCTGAAAGCCTTGCTTGTTGTTTCGATGTAGAATTAAGTGCCTTTACCAACTTGATCACACTATTTCCTCAAGCATCTCCTAAATTTTTTTTTTAGATTTATTTATTTATTATATATACACCTTTCTGCCTGCATGCACACCTGCATGCCAGAAGAGAACATCAGATCTCTTTACAGATGGTTGTGAGCCACCACGTGGTTGCTGGGAATTGAACTCAGGACCTCTAGAAGAGCAGACCATGCTCTTAACCTCTGAGCCATCTCTCCAGCACCCTCTCCTAAAATTTTTAATTATATTTTTACTTACTTCATATGTGTGCATGGGTGAGTAGGTATGTGCCACAATGTCCGTGGAACCAAGATAACAAATTTCAAGAGTTGGTTCTTTTCTTCCTTCTTCCCCCTCCCTCCTTCTTGTTTTCTGCCTGCCTGATTTCTCTCCTTCCTTCCTTCCCTTTCTACCTCCTTCACTCCATTCCTCCATCCTTCCTTTTTTCCTTCTTTCCCTTCTTTGCCACAAAATAAGGCTTCTCTTAGAGGTCATTCCGTTAATTCTGTTTCACAGATGACCAGCAGAGAGATATCCAGAATATCCAGAATATTGATGGCTGGAGAGATATCTCTAAGCCTGTTAAGAGCACTGGTTTGTTGTTCCTCCATAGGATCAGGTCTCCACTCCCAGAACCCACATGGCAGGTCACCACCCTCTGTAACTCCAGTTCTAGAGTATCCAACACCCTCTCAGACGTTTTGGGTATCAGGCACACACATGGTGTACATATGAAGGCAAAACACCCATCCCCGAATTCCCCACAAAGACAGGCAGAAATCTAACAGAGGTTTGGTGATGCTCACCCAAGTCACAGATAGGTCTGTAGCTGAGTCCAAACTAACACCGCTCCACTCCACCATTACAGCATTTCCTTACTTCGATTGACAGTCCAGGACTGGATCTAAGAGCTTCTGTCCTATTGTAGCCTCATGGAATGGGTCACATATTTACTTGTGTGAATTGTCCAAGTTTCCTACAGCGATGTGTACTTTTGTAATTAGAAGTCAATCAATCAGTCAATTAATCAATCAATTGTTCAAGAAAATAAAAAAGTACTGGTATTAAAAAAAATCCAGAAAACAAAAAGAAACTTATCTCACTCTTCTTGTCTTGGAACCTGGAATGACAGGGAAATGGCTGCTCTGTCTCTTCAAACTCCTTGAAATTAAAATTTCAGGTATTCCATCGGAGAAAAATTAAGGTCCAATAAGGCCTCCCCCAACCCTCCAACCCTGCACTTGAGAACTGTTTATGAAATTTCTCTTCAAATCACTTAGGGTTGGAAGTGTAGTTCACAGTACTGGGCTAGCCTAGCCTGTAGGAAGGACCCTGTGTTTGGTCCCCCTGCCCTGTGCCCTGTAAAGCTCTGAGATATGGTGATGAGGGAACCTGGCGGGCGTGGATAAAGCTGAACCACAGCCTGCAAGTCAAAGGGGTCATTTCTTTGAGACTAGGCAGAAGGGCTGGTGGGAGGTACTATTTGGGACCAAAATGTTTGTTCCCTTGTTTTTTTATAGATTCTGGACAGGGTTGGCTACATCTGTCTTGACCAAAACTGTCCCAATTTCATCCGGATCGCTCTCTTGTTCCTTTAGTGGGCAGAGAGGCGGTGGCCAGGCTGTGGCAGGTGGGAGGGCAGGCTGGATGGCCAGCGCGCTGGTGGTGTGTGTACCTGAACTTGAGGGAAATTAGGTCTGGGCAGCTGAGCTGGGACTGAGGCCCGGAAAACCCCGGAGGGCGAGTGCTTGGCCCGGGATGAGCCGAGCCCAGCGTCTGGGTCGGGCTGAGTGAAATAAAACAGAGCGGCGCCTAGGCACCATTACCTTCAATTATGATAATTGGTGCTCTCCAGCATGCGCATTCCCCCAGGGAGCTTGCCACGCCTCAGTCCTTCACTTCCTTGCTCATTGCTGGAGGCTGAGCCTCTCTCCTATCTCGCTGACCCCTCTGTCCATCCTCGTTTTGGACGTGGTTGGGTGTGTTTGTCTGTAGATAGGGTGGTAAACTAAGGTTTATTTTTGTATTCTTGATGAAAACTTAGACGTACCCCATTTATTTTATAATGTCTACAAGATCCTTTCTTGTATTCCAATAAAACAGAAACCAGCACGCGCGCGCACACACACACACACACACAGAGAGAGAGAGAGAGAGAGAGAGAGAGAGAGAGAGAGAGAGAGAGAGAGACCCCTGAAGTCAGTTCTCTGGATTTGTGTTCCTCATCGTCTTAAGTCGGCCAAACCTCTATTTCCTTCTCACCCTGGCTGGAGCTGGACTCTGGATGACGGAAAGATTCAAGACCTGAAAATGCATTGGTTGTTCCTTTTACCCATGATCTCTGGTAAACCACAGCCCCCATCCCCACCCCACCCTGTGTTGTTTGCACTCAGAAGGGCTAGAAAAACTACAGATATTTAACCTTCAAGGTTGAAGGTTAAGAAAAAGAATATACAGTGCTCATTCCCTCCCCTTTCTTCAAACCTACCTTAAAATTAAGCTGTTGGGGACTGGCTCAATAGTTGTGGGCTTTCTAACCTGTGAGAGGCCCTGGGTTTGATCATCTCATGACACCAAATAATAACAATAGCTAAGAAGTTTTAAATGTAATGAATTCAGGTAGCCCCTTAAGATAAGGCAGGCGGGTTATAATTAATTTGAGAGCATGCCTCTTTTTCAGTAGTTTTAATACTGGAGGTTGAGATTGGAGTTCAAATGGTAAAGGATTTGCCTAGAATGCTGGGAGCTTTAATCTTTAATACCACATAAAGCAACAAAAGTCTGCAATGCCGCCTGGATCTAGAGGAGGAGGATGAGTAAGACGAGGAGGAGGAGGAGAAAGAGGAGGAGGAGGAGAAGGAAGAGGAGAAGGAGGAGAAGGAGAAGTTCAAGGTCATCTTTGGCTATATATTGACTATATATTGAGTTCAGGCTGGCCTGAACTCAAAAAAAAAAAAAAAAAATGCAGGGCATGTTCATGCAAGTATGCCTGTAATTAATGGTGACTTTATTGTGTAATGCTTCTGACAGTGAATAAGCAACTTGAGACACCTTTAATAATAATAATTTTTTTTTAAAGGTCATAGAATGGTAAGTGGGTGTTCCAAAGGCCTCCCTCTACAGTGGGAGAGATCCTTCCTAGTTTGGAGGCACGAATTACAGCTGCATGTGAAGAGCTACGTTTCTTGCATAATCGTAAGTTAGCTGACCAATTTGTCTTGCCTGATTCTTGGACTCCTACCAACAGTAGGAGCAAATCTTCCCTGGCAAGACTCATGCCCTTTAGAGATGACACCATCATCCTGTCCCAGCTGGAGGCTGGATTGGCAGTGGCATTGTTCACACTTCAACTCTTCAGCTCAAGGGGAGGGAAAATCTTAAAGTCACCTGGGAGGGAAGTCCCAAGCCACCATGAATCCATTCAGAGAATTAAACCTCACTTTGAGCAAATACCTTTTTTCTATGAAAATAACATTTACCATTTCCATAGGGTTTTACAGATAACAAACATACAGTAGCATCTGAATCTGCACTATGGAGACTCTCAGGGCAGGAAGGTTGCCTACCACTGCTGTCTTCCTGAGTTACAGAGAAGGGTATTTGTCTTGTGCCCGTTTTTACACCACACTTAGTCATGGAGCATGTTAAGTTTCATATCATCCATGTTTCCTACTTTCCACTTACTTCATTTACGAAGTTATATCTATTCCCTTCAAAATTGAGTTACCAACAGTAATTCTTTCAAAATAAAATTTATGCAAGACTACAGTGTGAAAGTATCAACAGGAATAGAAAGGATGATGGAAATGTATGTGTGTATGTGTGTGCAGATGTATGTATGTAAGTGTGTATGTGAGTGTGCCTGTATGTATATGTGAATGTGTGTGTGTGTGTGTGTGCATGTGTGCAAGAGAGAGAGAGGGGAGAGGGGAAAGAGAGAAAGTATGTAGGGAGACCTGCTAAGCATTGAACTCAGAGCCTTTATTTGTGTAAGGCAAGTGCTCTCCCGGTGAGCTGAGTCCCAGTAAGAAATATTTGCTTATCGTGAAGAGCTTTATAATCTCTTGAAGGAGCCAATGGAATAGGAAGTTGGGTAACTGTGTAGACTTCTTTATAGAACTCTCCTATATTCCTGAGAGTTTATGAGATTTGGCTAAGTGGTACAGGCTGTGACAGAGTCCCAAAGAGACAAGAGACTGTAAAGTTTGTGCGCTTTGCTCCTGTGTTACACGTAGACTGGCAGGCAGTGGCATCTGCTTCCTAAAGCACAGGTTTCTTACCACCCATCCCCAGCATTCCATAACCCACACTACACCTGTGGGAAAAGCCAATTTATTCACTCCAAATTTTCTCTGTCTTGGGAAGCAGATAAAAAGCACTCTTAGTTACTCTCATCAACTAAAAAGACAGGGTACAGATAGACAACAGGTATAGATACTCCACAAGCCAAAGTGGCTCTAGACTCTGGAAAGTTCAGCATCACTACCTGGTTATATTATTTACCATTCAACTCTAAAATGCAAGGAATCCTGTGGTAACATGAAAAGAAATAAACCAAAAAGACAAAACTAATCGATTCATGTGAAGAATAAGAAAACACCAATCTGGTAAAATACAGTGTGCAGGGCTGGCAAGATGTCTTGGTGGGTAGAAACGTTTGCTGTGTCTGATAGCCTGAGCTAACTCAGGAACCACATGGTAGTAGGAGAGAACCTGTTCTCATCAGGCGTCTACTACCTCCACACATACACATAAAAAATAATGTAATGAAGAAAACTTTTTTAAAGAAAGAAATTAAAAGTAAAACCACATTTGCTACAGGCTGGAATGGTTAGTGAGGAGGGAAGTTGGGAGATCTTGATCAAAGGAGATAGGTTAAATACGATGAAGAGATAGGCTGTACAGTGTGTACCAATGACAATACATTGTAGTCATCAAAAATGCAGAGAGAAGTTCACTGTTGTCACCACAGAAATGATAACTATGTAAGATGGTCCATTTGTTAATTAGCTAGAATTAGCCATTCCAGAATATATATACTTTAAGCTATTATGATGCATACCATGAGTACATGCAATTTTGCCTGTCAATTTAAAAAAGTAATCTCAAAATATTATAGTGAAAAATACAAAAATACAAACAGCAGCCACACCAGAAAAAGTGACGGCAAATAGGTTGGCAAAGTTCCACTGCAAAAGGCCTCAGTTTCTGTCTCAGTGAAATTTCAGTGTTGGGAAAAGTCACCACTGGGCCATCAAAGACAAGTGGGAAGGGTGGGGGGTGGGCAGGGAAGGGTGGGGGTGGGCAGGGAAGGGTGGGGGTGGGCAGGGAAGGGTTGGGGGTGGGCAGGGAAGGGTGGGGGGTGGGCAGGGAACGGTGGGGGGTGGGCAGGGAAGGGTGGGGGGTGGGCAGGGAAGGGTGGGGGGTGGGCAAAAGGAAAGCATGCCAAGTTTCATGTGATGTCAGCAAGGACATAAATATGTGTCTATCTCACGAATATATGAACATATCAAAGCTCTCAGATGTCAATGGCTTAGACACAAACAAGTTTTAATCCTAAAAAAAAAAAAGTGTCACCTATTAAACAGATGGAACACACTGGTTCATGTCAGTTCCCCATTGGTTAGGAATTGTGTCAAAGTGATCCTTCCACTGTATAGGATTGTTTCAGCACTTGAATATAAAAAAAAATGCATTAAAATTAATTACTTGACATCAAACCAGCAGGCCACTGGACACTTTTTTGAAAGGTCATTATCATAACTGGGGTGGGGGTGGGAGGTGGAAGGTGATCAAATTATACAACCCAACAGAACAAAGGCTTTTGCAGAGACCAATGATTGCACAGAATATAGTCAATACTGTTTGATTGATAATGCTCATTGCCTAGTTCCCAATGATCTTAAGGGAAGATTTTATTGTACCACAAATTTAGTACTCTATCTTATTTGTTTATTTACTTTAAAATTTGAACTGAGCAACAACTCACTGTTTGGGGTAAGACCTCAAAAGCAAATGAACACATTGGAATGTATATTGAGTTTCAGTCTCGGACTTTTCTTCCCAGATCTTATCATATTACCGCCCAGACTGTGCAACCAGCCTGCTTCAGGTGGCTGTTCCTTTATCTCTTTTTCCATAATGGAAGAAAAATGGAAAATCAAAACCAAACAGCTAACCCCCCTAATCTCACAGCTGGTCCCTTCATCCAAACTAATCTCTTACCTTTGACCTTAGTTTCCTGAAAACAATGTTCAGATCTGAACTCATTTCTACTGAAAGAAAATGATTTTGTTTTGTTTTGCTCTTGTTAGTTTTTGTTTGTTTGATTTGTTTTTCAGGATAGAGTTTTTCTGTGTATCCCTGGCTATCCTGGAATTCACCAGGCTGGCCTCGAATTCAGAGATCTGCCTCTGCGTCCTGAGAGTTAGGATAAACGTATGAGACACCACCACCTGGTAAAAAAATGACTTTTTAATTAAAGCTACTATTAGGAACTCAAAGTGAATTGTAGCAGCCAGAAGACTATATAATCAGAGGAAGCACTGGGTTTCATGACTGTACTGCCATAGCTATATGAACTGAAGAAGCAGAATGTAGGAAAGTGGTTAAGAGAGTCTCTTGCAGAACACACAATGAAATTCTACAGAGAAGCAGTTGTCCTTAAACATCTTAAATAGAATTAAAATTGTTGCCTGCTCTCTTGACTATTGATATGGGCTCATAACTGACATATTATCCCTAACCTAATTTTGACTTTCTACATTGATTCAAACACTCCCATTCACTTAGTTGAAAAGCCCATTAAAGTACAAGCTTGTTTCTCTTATAACTAATTTTTAGCCACTTAAGAAGTTCGACCAAGGCCGGGCGTGGTGGGTGGTGGCACACGCCTTTAATCCCAGCACTTGGGAGGCAGAGGCAGGTGGATTTATGAGTTCAAGGCCAGCCTGGTCTACAGAGTGAGTTCCAGGACAGCCAGTGCTACACAGAGAAACCCTGTCTCAAAAAACAAAACAAAACAAAAAAAAAAAAAGTTTGACCAAGCAATAAGAGTTGAAATCTGAGGAATAAGTCTCAAGTTCTTGCTCTGAATTATATTAGAACCAATATGCAAATATAAAACTCAAAAGAAGATACTAATAACCTTAACAAATATGTAATAGTAAAAGATATTAATTTGATAAATACAAGTGTTTTTGGAGGGGTTCTTTGATTGGTCAGTGTAAGAACTGTAAATTAGAGAGAGTTTTATGACTGGGGATGTCACTCAGTGGAAGGGTACTTGTTCTGCATGAGCAAAGCCTTGGATTTGATCTCCAAGTCACAGACATCAAAAGAATAAATGTTATTTAAACAGGCTTTGGTAGTACATGCCTGTAATCCTAGCACTTTAGGAGGCTGAAGGAGAGAGGATTATAGTTCAAGGCCAGCCTCTGGTATACAGTAGTGCCATACTTTACAAAAGAAAAACAGTGGCAACAGGGAGATGAGAAACTTACTAAGATTCTTGAGTTTTCCAAGCCTGGTGAGTCATGATGTCTAAACTTAGGAATTTGATGTAAGAGGATCATGAATTCAAGGTTATCCTTGACTGTATGGGAAGTTCAGGGCCAGCCTGGGCTACATGAGACCCTGTTTCAACAACAATATTCCTAAGTTAAGATTAAAGTAAAAAAAAAAAAAAAAAAAAAAAAAGATTGGTTTAGTGTTTAGTAAAGATGGTTCTGTAGGAAAAGGGCTTGCCACACAAGAAGGAGAACCCACGTTTCACATCTAGAACCACATAAAAACCATGTTATCAGCGTGAAGAACTAGAAATCCTCCTCCTTCCATTTCCTAAGCTCCCAACTCCCTCAGGAGATGGAAGACTCCCCCCAAATCTTAAAGAACAGCTATCAGTGAACAAGGGAGAACACACCTCAAACACCAAGGAAGGCAGAAATTAACCTGACATTGTCCTCTAGCATATTAGTTCACTGTGGGTCATGTGACTAGTCATATAAGAGAACATTCTCCTAGCCTGGCTTCTGTTGCAACCTCCAGTGTGAAAAGGGATATTAACTGAGACAAACTGGAACACAGAGAGTGTGTGCTATAATCCAGTGTTCACCTGCAAATCCCCTTACATCTTCTTCAGTTAATGAAATATTTGTCTTCATCAAAGGTAAATAGTCCTCAGTAGGTTTGGGTCTGTTCCTTGCTTCATATTTTATGTCCCAGCCACAAAGAATTACCTGCAGTTCCACCTATCATCCTTTCTTTACCATCCCTGTCTTCCCCAACAACGAACTCAATCCAGCCCTAAATTGTTGTGATCCTCTATCTTTGAAGTGGTCTTACTCAAATAATCTTTACTCAGTAGGAGATAATCTCAGTGCCACTGCTTCAAGGATACCATCCCTGGACCTGCCATCACCCTGTTGGGCTTCATTCTACCATCATGCACACAATTCCATGTCACCTTCTTTTTTGTGACACATTGTCTCGATGTTCAAATCTCTGTGATTCTAGACTCAGTGAGGTCTACTAGTGGGAACTCCAAAGTGGCCAAATGAGTATGCTCTGAAAGATGCTTTTTAGCTAATGATGAACTCGCCAAGGTTTAAAGAGTGGGTCATTATCTGAATACACGTTCCACAGGGCTCTTGGATTAACTCCCCAAAGTTCAAGACCAGCCAAGAAAATACTGATGATACCCTCTTCCTGTGGACTGCAAAAAAGCCTGCAGCTTACGGAGAGTCCTTATTTGTTCAGTTTTCTCCTAAAACCTCAGCTGAATTTGCCCTGCCTTACCTTGTATGTGTGTGTGTGTGTGTATTTAATAGCTATTTATTTTATGTATATGAAGACACTGTCACTGTCTTCAAAAACATCAGAAAAGGGCACCAGATCCCATTACAGATGGTTATGAGCCACCATATGGTTGTTAGGAATTGAACTCAGGACCACTGGAAGAGCAGTCAGTGCTCTTAATCACTGAGCCATCGCTCCAGCCCATGTGTGTGCATTTTTTTTTTTTTTGAGACAGGGTTTTGATATAGAATAAAGGCAGGCCTTGAAATTGCAATTCTCCTGCTTCCCCCTTTCACACTGTGTGATTTTAGGGTGTACTCCACAATCAATTTCTTCCTTTCTTGTATTAAAACTTGTAAAATTCTGTCTTATGTTTTGAATCAGGGTCTAGTTTGCAGCCAAAGCTGATATGGAACCCACTTACATAGCCAGTGGCTGGCCTCCAACTCTTGCCAATTCTCCAGCCTTAGTCACTCTAGAGCTTACCAATTGCTTGGATTACAAGTGTGAACTTCCCTCCCTCCTTTTAAAATGTAGTTTTTTACCTACCAAAGTAATAGAGATAAGATTATGAGATTATTTACTTTTTTTTTTTTTTACACACAAACAGTTTTTGAAGGTAGCTTCATTAACTTTTTATGTCTCTGAAGACTTCCAACAAATTTACTAGATTTTCAATCCGTAACCCCCCCCCCCTAAGTTTTTGCTTTGCTGTGCTGGAAAGGAACCCAGAGCCTCAAGTAACTCTGAGCTGCCTCCCAGCCTTATTCTTCACATTTGCCTTCCCATTCTAAATGACTTGACTTTTATGCTCTCTTCCTTTTAAATGTTAGTTGACCCTAAAAGTGAATTTTGCAGATGGCTTGCTTTTGCTTGGGGTTGGGGGTGGGTAAAAGACCATTCCCTCTGATAATAAAACCTTTAAGCCCATTTCCCCTTAGACAACCAAACAGCATCTCATCTCCATCTTAGGTTCCTTTAGGGCAGGCTGCCCTGCAAGCCCTAATAAATGATTTGGTATCTCAGCAAAGAGATCTCTGTGGGGCTGATATTGATCAGGCCAGCGGGTGTGTTTGCCTGCGATTGTTTGGGAGTGGTGGTGGTGGTGATTAATTGAGTCTCTGCCAGTGTCGTCTAGCTGGCGCCTGGTGCTTTTGGATTTGCTAATTTTCGTTAAGTGTCTCTAGCAGGCTCCGGGTCCCCAGTCTACCCAGGAGAATCCAGCGGCTCCTACTGATCAACAGTCTGTCTGTCTGTCTGGGCTTTATTGATCACAAGGCGGTCGGCGCGGGCGGATGCGCCGGAGGGAGCCAGGGAGCCGGCAGAGAGACGGCCGCCCCTTCTTGACTATGTGCACCCTACTCCTCCTCGGCCACGAGCGGGCGGGCGGGCCCCAATCGTATTGTTAAGTAGTGGTGGTGGTGGGGTAAGTTTGTGTCTCCGGGACTTGGTGGCTGGGGCATGGCCCCTGTCCCTGGTGGTTTCGAGTCCGGCAACTGAAGTATGGCCACTGTCCCTCTGGGGCTGGGTAGCCAGGGCATGGTCTCTGTTCGTGGGGGTTCCGTGTCCTGGCGGCCGGAGGATGGTTTCTGTCCAGGGGAGGCGGGGGTCCGGGTCTTAGAGACATGGGTATGGTCACCATCCCGCGGGGGATTCCGGGGCTAGGCACTACGGCATAGCTACTCTCTCTGGGGGACTCTGGGACATGACCACTGAGAGTGTGGCGTCCCTTGCAGGTTTCAGGTGGGACAAAAGCGAAGCCACGTGCTGGAGGCCGCTGACCAGAGACTGAGCAGTGAGGGTCTGCTCAAACTCCGAACCTATTACGAAGCGGGGGATGGGGGGGCGCTCTGCGACGCATATGAGGCTGTTCGCGCAGGCGTCCGCTAGGGGGAGTGCTGCGGCCGTGTCCACAGTGCTACATGCCGGCGCCAGCGGGAGCCCGGCGGCTTGTCCGCCTTAGCCCGCGTCTGGCCCCGCCCCCCGCTGCTGGGCCCTGGGGCTAGAGGCGTCGGCCAATCGGAGAGTGGAGGCGGGGCATAGGGCGGGGCCGCGCTTGGCCCGCTTTGGGCGCCGGGCGCTATTTACGGCGGGGACTCTGGCTGCCCGGCTGGTGTAGGCGTTGCTCTCTGTGGTTACGTCCTATTCCCGTCCGCTGTTTGTGGCTTGTGCGCGGGGTGGCGGGGCGAGAGGACGACCGCCGAGGAGCGCGCGGGTCCCGGAACGTGTCCTCGGTAGTCTTGGTCCCGGTCAATGCTCCGGCCCCCGCCCGGACACTGACGGCGCCCGGGCTCGTGCTCGGCACGCCCCGGGGGTCGTAGTGCAGCGGCGCCTGGCTCCCGGAGCGACGGGAGCGCGAGGCGTCAATGGATCGCCACTCCAGCTACTTCTTCATCTGGCTGCAGCTGGAGCTCTGCGCCATGGCTGTGCTGCTCACCAAAGGTGAGTGCGGTGGGACTGCGTGCCGAGACTGGGGGTTGGGGGGTCGGCCGTCGGGCTTGGTGAGCCGCGATGAGGTTCCCGCCTTTGCCTTGGTCCGCTCCACGGCCCGGGGCCTGGAGCGTCAAAGGACAGCCAGACCTTGGGGCAGCTGGCCGGTGGTAAACTCCTGAACTTGAGGGAAGGAGATGACCAGACGCCGTAGGGCTCAAGTACCCGGACGGGACTGTCCGGAGAAAACGCAGATCCCAACTGGACCGGCCAGGCATCTCTTTTGGTTGCTACTAAGTTTTTCCGTGTGTTTTTGGATGTCTGAGTTTGTGTCTACAGTGTCCTTAAGTTTGCGGGTGTCTGTTTCTGAGCTGGGGCTTGACTTTAGTGCTTCTGAATTTCTGCACGTGTCTGACTTTCTGAGTGCTAGTGCGTGTGTTTCTTCGCGTGTCTGAATATCTTGGAGTGTGCGTGTCAGTGGACCAATGAGTATGGGAATGTAAGTGCCTGTTGAAGTGTGTCCTCTTGCTTTAGAGAGTTTGTTTGGGAAGAGTAGGCACTGCCACCCATCCCCTTTCCCGCTCCTTATTTTTACAGACGCCGCTGGAAAAAAAGGGGAGAAAACAGCTTTTTCTTTTCCTTTTTTTTTTTTCAGCAGCGCTCACCTTTTAGTGGAAATTCTCTTAACTCCCAATTTCTCCCGTCACCCCGACTAGTTCTCTCCCTTCACTCTGCCTCCTTTCTACAAACCCATCTTTTTAAAAATGGGAACACACTTTTCTCTAATTGCCTTGTAGCAGGCCTGAGGTTTAAGGATAAGCCAGCCCAGCAAGGATGAGGTGCTACAGTATTTATTTATTTTGGAAGGAAGGGTGTAATTAGTCCTAAATAACAGCCCTCGCTGCCTGCAGAGGGGAGCCTCCTGGCCCTATCAAAGGCAGGCAGAATAGGGAGGGACTGGGGCTGACATGAAGTCACAGATACCGAAACTATGTGCCTGATAATGATATAATTAGGGGATCAGAGATTTCTGACTGCTTCGGACTTCAAAAGCTTTATTTAAAAGAAGCCAGCAGCCTCTGCTGTAGCCATTTTGACTAGAGCAGACATTTTTGTTTAATCACTATATACAGTAACTAGAAAGGGGCAAACAGAAGAGCATTGTTCACTGTTTTAAAATACCAGTCCCCTTTTGGCCTTTGCATGCCACAGGAAGAAACCTTATGAAATGACAGAAATTTGTTTTAATACAGTAATACAGAAGTCCATTCTCCTTGAAGAAATGTGGCTCCAATTTTTTTTTTTTTAAGTCTTAGAACTTTCTCGGTTACCTGTCAAAATTTTATTAAGACTGCTTTAGGTCATTGAAAATGTAGTATTTTAAATAGGCGCTCATAAACACTGAAGCAGCCTTTTACTTGCTTTTAGTTTTCACTTTCTGTACCAAATCTGAGGCCAACAGGCTCAAAGCAGACTTTTAATCTGTTTAATTTCTACTTTAAATTTGTATAGAATTTGTCAGGCCAGGGATATGTAGTCATTATCACCTAAGACTGGTGAACTTTTATGCAAAGAATACACTGAACTTGGAAGGAGGAGGAGAAAACAGAAAGGAATTGCTGTAGACTTAAGGATCTTTCTTGAAGTAGATGAGGCAGGAGAAGGGACCTGGACCTAACAGGGTTAGCAAGGTTTGAACTAGCTGGCTTTTCTTCCAACTGAAGTGTGAGCAGCCTGGGTGAAAACTGAGCACACCATATGGTAGCCTGGAATTTGGACAGATAATTAAATGAGACACCTTACTCAGGCATTCACAGAAAGGAGCAGGAAGAGGAGTGAACTTGGGGGTGGGGGGAAGGTTTGGAAACGCCAAGGCTCTCAGTGTTGAATGTCAGAGTGGAGGTTCCAGTAAGTAGAAAGATGGTCTGATTGGGACCTGCAACGGGAGATGTATGCATGCGTGCTTTTGGTTTACAATAGTGAGCTGTGGCAGCCAACAGTGATGGGCGTTCAGCCTTTTGGGCATCTCGGTTTCTTGTGATAGATAACTCTTAGGTCCATAGCCAAGCCTGAAATCTTGCACTGTGACAAGATGTTAACAGAGCCTTGCAACTCACAGAATCCAGTTTTATAAAAGAAACTTTAATCACTTCCTGGAGAAAAATTTGAGGTTTCCTTAAGGATTTCTCCTTCAACCCACAGGGACTTTCAGTTACAAGTTTGCTCTTTTAGGTCACGTGTTAAATTACATGTAAAGTTGAAGAGGAGGAAGAGGAGGAAGAGGGGAGGAGGAGGAGGAGTTACCCTTGCAGTTTTACATCCCCCACTTTTATGACTTTCCATTTGGGCTGAAAGAAATTGACTTTGGCAAGCAAACCACTAATTGTAAACTGCCTAGTTCCTGTTTTACAATGTTCGGACTAAAAGCCCCTATGCATGAAAGGATCTTTATAGGCAAAGTTTGCCTTTCTAGAGAGAGCCCAGATAGCTGCCAGTTTCATGGTTTGAAAACCTCCTGACCTGTGCAGTTTCTAGATTGTTGTGTCTAGTTAATAACTTTATAAGGTGTCAGCTCAGGCTTGTACAACTTAGCTCGGTCCTTTGGGATGCCAAACAATTCAGTAGTTCTGATCAAATATTTATATAGACAAAACCCTAAAGCCTGACATTTTTATCTTGTATGGTTGTATAGCATAAAAATGAATAAATAACACGATTTTACATTATAACAAAAGGCATTATAATGAAAACAGTTTCCTTTCAAACTACAACATAGTTCATTACTTACAAATCTGTTGTTGGGTTGAGTATATTTCTAACATTAGCTCACTGAAAGTTAAGACACTGCTTGCTTTGGGAGCATTTCTGTCCCTGTGTGCAGTCTTCTTGACTAATCTACAGTAAGTTCCTTTGAGTTTGGGGTTCACTCGATGCTTATGTAGTTTCTTTGTTTTCAGGAGAAATCAGATGCTACTGTGATGCTGCTCACTGTGTGGCAACAGGTTACATGTGTAAGTCTGAGCTTAGTGCCTGCTTCTCCAGACTTCTCGATCCTCAGAACACCAATTCTCCACTCACCCACGGCTGCCTGGACTCACTTGCAAGCACGGCAGACATCTGCCGAGCCAAACAGGCCCAAAACCACTCTGGCCCTGCCATGCCCACTTTGGAATGCTGTCACGAAGACATGTGCAATTATCGAGGACTGCATGACGTCCTCTCTCCTTCCAAGAGCGAAGCCTCAGGTAGGTCTAAGCTGTCCTGACCCAAAGACTGCCTGATCTATAGGCCTGTGACAGCAGCGACTTCGTATGTCTGCTATTGATTTTGTTGTTAATGTAATTAGAGACACCAGAGAGAGATCATGGCTGGATGCAAAGCCTGTCTCTAACTGAGTGGCTTTTATGTCTGCCTGAGCATTAGATGTCTCTGCATAATAGGCTTTGTCTGTTATTTGAACATTTTGAGGACATTAAAAGACCATTACATCCAAGTAATGACAGCCTGTAAACAAATGCATTTGTAAGCATCTTTGGGTATTTTTGTAACATGTAGTTTCTTGGAAGTGGCTGGTAAGTTGCCCTTTAAATGAGCTTTCTATGGAAAATAGCTGTGTGTTCATGCTTGCTTCTAGGAGGTGATCACCTAGTTTGTTTGACCATTTTCTTTGTACTCCTTTAGGACAAGGAAACCGGTATCAGCATGACAGCAGCAGAAACCTCATCACTAAGATGCAGGAGCTGACTTCCTCCAAAGAACTGTGGTTCCGCGCAGCTGTGATAGCGGTTCCCATTGCTGGCGGACTGATCTTGGTGCTGCTCATTATGTTGGCCTTGCGAATGCTTCGAAGTGAGAACAAGAGGCTGCAGGATGAGCGGCAGCAGATGCTGTCCCGTCTGCACTACAGCTTTCACGGACAACATTCCAAGAAGGGGCAGGTTGCAAAGTTGGACTTGGAGTGCATGGTGCCTGTCAGTGGGCAGGAGAACTGCTGTCTGACCTGTGACAAAATGCGGCAAGCAGAGCTCAGTAATGAGAAGATCCTCTCCCTTGTGCACTGGGGCATGTACAGTGGTCATGGAAAGCTGGAATTCATATGACAGTCATGTCTGAACTATAAATGGAACCCTTGAAGGCCTTCTGAGTTCTGCTGACAGGAGCACTTTTATCTGGAGACAACTAACTCGCTTAGTCATCTTGGAGAAACAAAATGACCTCTGAAAAGAGAATCGTGGGTATTTCTTCCGAAGGATTATTTGCACAGATTCTACAGTCAAATGGATTAATTTGCTTTAAAATTATAAAAAGCAAAGAGAGGACTCTGCACACTTTCCCAGGGTTCTTTGCGTCCTAGGGAGCCGCAGCTGACTGAAGTAAAAACACTGTGCTCTCTGTAAGCTCCTACATCTTCATTTATTGTAAAGATTTTCTAAAATATATATATTTTTGTCCGAAAATGTAGTGGTGTCTTTCATGAATTAAAACTTAAGGCCGGTGTGGGGAGGCTGGTGGTGGTGCAGCGCAGTGCTGAGGTGCTTGCTTGTCTGGTGTGCATGAAGCCCTGGCTGTGATTTCTCCAGCACCACAGAAAGCCAAGCAGTCAAAAAACATTTGATTTGGAAGTGTATGAGAGTACATGTTAATTATATGAATGAAAACCCGTTTACTCATACTTCTCAAATGTAGGTTTTGATCTTGTTCATTCTTATACAAACGTATAATTAATTTTCTTTGTGTAATGACCATTGTCCAGTGTCTCCCTTACAGTTGTTTTCCAGAATGGTCCTGGTTTTAGTTTTCATGTAAGAACTTTGCTTGTTTGTGCTAAAAGTTGTGCATGCTAAGTGCACAGTCTCTACCACTAAGCTACTCCCCAAGCTCTAGAAATTCCTCACTCACTTGTGCCAGACCACATAGGACATGAGTGTCTGAAGTTGCCGTGACAAAAGGAATGTTTTATCAGCTTCATCCGCTTTCTCTGCAAGGACTGTGACTATGTCCACCTCCCCCAGCTCAAGAATGTCCTTAGTAAAGATAACTACTGTCTACTGTGACAGTTTATTTTGTCTCCAATCAAATTAAATATTTTGTCTCCAAAACTAGCCAAACTTTGTTAAGCAATGCTCCTGGTCTTTAAACATGATTATCCCTAGAGTATCTGTTTCTAAATATCTTTTTAGTCCTTAAGAAGGCTTTCAGGAGTGATTGTCATTAAATTGACATTTTAATAATGCAACTATTAGGTTTCCTCTTCAAAATGTCCCTTTTCTTAATATAACCAAATAGAATATGACAGAACATGAAGGTAACATTTTGTCTCCTCTACCACTTTCTTTACCTTGTTTATGGGCCTTTCACTCAAATGGATCTTTGTTATGTTAAATATGAGAATTTCTTTTATGTACCTGATTTTTTTTTTTAACTTGAGCCTGTAGCCTGCATATTTGAAGATGAGATTTGCCTGTATCTTTGCATACTTTCACTAGGGTACTAAACATAATTTGAAGTTCCTTGAGAGCAGTGCCACGTGTGTGGACTAATGAGCTGAAGTGACTAGCAGGGAAATGAGCACCTAGATTTTTTTTTTTTCCCTCTCAGGATATGGTCTCACTAGGTATTTGGCTGTCCTGTAAGTCATTGTGGAGACCAGGCTAGCCTCCAACACATAGATTTGGCTGCCCCTGCCTCTGCCTCCCAAATGATGGGATTTAAGGTATATGCTAGTATGCCCAGTTTATATTAGATTATTTCAAGTGTCAATAGATGACAACCCCTAGTAGGTTAGGTTCTGGCTAGAGAAAGCCCAAGGGGCTGAAGGGGTCTGCAGCCCTATAGGTGGAACAACAGTATGAACTAACCAGTACCCCCAGAGCTCGTATCTCTAGCTGCATATGTAGCAGAAGATGGCCTAGTCGGCCATCACTGGGAAGAGAGGCCCCTTGGTATTGCAAACTTTATAAGCTCCAGTACAGGGGAACGCCAGGGCCAAGAAGTGGGAGTGGGTGGGTAGGGGAGCAGGGCAGAGGGAGGGTATAGGGGACTTTTGGGATAACATTTGAAATGTAAATAAAGGAAATATCTAATAAAAAAAAAAAAAAGAGAAAAACATAGGTTAGGTTCTGGAGTGAATTCTTAATAAGCAATAGTACCCTTAGCTTTATAAGGTTGACAGCTTTTTCTGACACACACCTGACAGTTCTTATGGAAAATAATCAGGGGTCATGTGCACCATCCGCCAACCTGGTAGGTCCTCACTCTCCATGCCTGTGGTCTCCAAGTGTCAAAGACTTGAACTTCACTATTCAAACTGTTCTAGATGTTCTAGAGAAGAGACTTGATTGATCAGACTTAGCAGGAGGTAGATTAAGGCTTGATGATTATCTTCTTCGCTCATTGTTCTTTCCTTTGCCGAATGCAAGGTCAGCAGTTTCTCTAATGCTTTGTTGTTATTGTTGTTTTGTTTTGTTTTGTTTCTCAAGGTCTCTTTGTATCCCTGGCTGACCTGGAACATGAATTTGCTCTGTAGACCATACTGGCCTCTACCTTCCAAGTGCTGGGATTAAAAGTGCAATACTGCTGCCCGTCTTCCCCCAGGCTTTTTGATATAAGTCTCAAAGGGAGCCCCAAATCATAGTGATGCTTTAGTCTCTCCAGTGTTGAGAATTCAGTTTGTCACTGCCATGCCTGGCTCAGGTCAATGACTCTTTAAGCCAGAGTTTATCAACCTGTGGGTTCCCTACCCCTTTAGGGGGCACTAATCAGATACCCTGCATATCAGATATTTGTATTATGATTCATAACAGCAATTACAGTTGTGAAGTAGCAATGAAATGATTTTATGCTTGGGGGTCATTACAAAATGAGGAACTGTATTTAAAGAGTCTCAGCATTAGAAAGATTGAGAGCCCTGCTTTAAAAGTGTCCCTCTATATTCTCTAGTGCTGTGGAGGCACATTCTCCTCTATGTGCTCCTTATTTGTGAATTTCAAGTCAGTTTGAATTAGCAACTCAGCAGCTCATTAGAAAAAAACAACGAAGGAAGCCTTGAGTTTTGAAAGGCTGTAACATCTGTGTGCACCACCCCGCAGGAAAGGCTTGGGTCTGCCCAGTGTGAAGGTCTCCTGGAAGCAGAATGCAGGGTCTCCTGTGGTTCTGTGTTTGCCTGGCCTGTTTCCTGCTCTTTCTAGGCACTCACGAGTCTGCTCCAACCTGTCCTGTGGGGTAGGGACTCATAGTCCCTCTGACTTTCCTGGGGATTCAGCTCTAGCTGTCTGAAATGACACCCCTTTTCCTAAGATTAAATCCTGTGTTTAGCTTCATCTTGACCTCTCCACAGCTTGCTCTGTTGATGAATGTAGGTTCTGCATTTTAGCTTACTGGCTTCCCTGTGAGGGCTGAACACTCACAGTAGGAGGCAGAGCTGCCCATCTGCTTTGGTGATCCAAGAGTGGTATGATGATTCCTTCATTAGTTCATTTCTCTATTAGGGGTTTGTGCATATATTTTGAGGAGGCTATGTAAGGCTCTACTACCCAGAACAGCCTTTGTTTAGCAATGACATAGAACACTCTCCCCCAAAGTAATTTTCCTTTCTAAGTGGAAACTTGCTCAAACCAGATGCAAATGGAGCTAAGATTGTCATGATGTTTCTGTATCTATACCCTGTAAGTCTTAGCCCTTTTGGAAAAGATTGATCCGAACCCGATTTTGTCTTTTATGTTCTTTCCTTCTTATTTCAGATGTCTTAGAGGCTTCCTAGAAATTGACTGGTGTGTCTCTAATTTCTGTTGAACTGATTTTATTAAAAACACTGCACCATAGGGGGTTTGACCTTCTAAAATACTAAACATGTCTGCTTTAGAAAATCACAAAGCTCTCCTCTGAAGTGCCCGTAAATCTGGTTTCAATATGGGTTGATTATAGGCTGAAAGCTTGAAGGCAGGGGCATCTAGCATGGCAGATGCAGAACTGCCCTTCTCAGGGCCAGGACAGCTTTTTCCCCTTAGAACGTCTAATTGGTCCTCTTCTGTGCCTCTTAGCCTAAATAACTTTAAACCTCCAGAGCTGTGTGAATTTCAGCAAACTGGAAACAAATTGAGTGTTTCATTTTGTTGCCTGGAGAATGGGAACAATAATACAACTTAAGATAATTACTGTAAAAAAAACTGAGTATCAGGCTCGAGTTTAATCTCTCAGAGGGAGTGGGCAGATGCTGTAATTATTTCTGTTAAGAACTCAAAAGAATAGGTGCACATCTTTACTCTCAGGACTTGGGAAGTAGAGGCAGGAGGATCTCGGTGAGTTTGAGGCCATCCTTGTCTACATAGCAAGTTCCAGGACAGCCAGGGCTACACAGAGATTCCGTCTCAAACAAAACAAAACACCTCAGGAAAAACTTAAACAAACAAACAAACAAAAAAATAAAAACCAACCAATCAAACTAACAACACAAAACAGTTACCTAATACTTGCGAAGCCTTGGGTTCATTCTCTAGGATCAAGAGAAAAAGTTAACGCTGGGCAGATGCAGGCAAATCTGTGACAGTTGAGTTCTAGGTGAGCTAAGGCTACATAATGAGACCTTGTCTCTAAACAACAAAATCAAAAACAACCCCCCCCCCCCCCCGTTTGGGAATGAATGACTGACTTATGGTAGGTTGTTTTTTATTGATTTTGAATTGTTTCAAATTTGCATATTTGAGATGGGCAGCTTTTCAGTAAACTGCTGGCTGGACTTAGCCATGTAGTACTCATGTGCTGTTTCTGTGTATGCTTTTCTCACACATACTGAATACTTAGGTTTATAATTGTTTCCTTTGGGGATAACTGTAGGGTCACTGGGAAAATGTTAATCTCCTGTATCTGTTTCTTCCTGAGTTCTCTTAGAGTTCCAGATACACTGAGGAGTCTCAGTGAGGGGCAGATCATATAGTAGCCCTTGCAGGCTGGATTCATTCTGCACAGTCACCACCATCAGTTAAAACATGCCTATAGGTGCTTCCACCATCAGTTAAAACATGCCTATAGGTGCTTCCACCATCAGTTAAAACATGCCTATAGGTGCTTCCACCATCAGTTAAAACATGCCTATCGGTGCTTCCACCATCAGTTAAAACATGCCTACAGTTGGTGCTTCCAGCAAAGTACAAGTAGTTGCTGTACTGACTTCTGGAATTTTATCACAGAGTTGGGGTTTTGTAAGTGAAGAACTATTTAATTTCTTTGGAAAAGGTCATTTGTTTGATTTGTTATTTTTTGGACCGTTGTTATAATTGAAGAATTAAATGCTGTGCTGTCAGTTCACCCTGATTTCCCTTACCCAATTGATTATCAGGTCAGTCAGCTGACTTGTAAAAGCCCCTCAGTGATCTGAGAACTCAAGATGCTGTTTAAAGCCTCTTCCCGGCTTTCTTTGGGGTGTGGTTTAAACTCTACACATGTGCTCCTGGATCAGCTAACAATGCATTGTATTGTTGCTTGCACAGTGATTTGCTTTTCTCATCTGAGAGATTTGGAAAGGGGTGAAGCTGAATTAACCTAGATAGGATTTTATTTCCTGCAGCAAGGTAATTTTCCACTGGGTATTCTTTTTAAGAAACCCGAAAGCAAGGAATCAAGAGATGGTTCAGTGGTTAAGAGCACTCACTGGCTGCTGTTGCAGAGGACATGGGCTAGAGTCTCAGGACATGGGCACTCACAATCTCTGAAACTCCAGTTCCAGGAGATCCAATGATCTCTTTTTGCTTCCACAGGCACCAGGCATGCAAGTGGTATACAGATAAAATGTTCATACATATAAGACAATATTAAATTTTAAAATAATTTTTAAAAATTAGGTGTTTCTGCAGCTAGGGAAGTCTACCAGCATATAAATGTTTTACATTCTGCAAAGGTGGAAAGGATAATTAGAAAAGAATTGATAAGGAACGGTAGGAGATGCTTTGCTAAGTAGTTAGATTCTAACTGCCAGATCATATCGCAAGGCTTTTAGCATTCCTCAGGACTACCAGGAAAATCACTCTTCCTACTAGCCAAAGGCCAGATGGCCTCTAGGGTGATTCCCCATAGCAGATTAGATTGCTTTTGAGAACTCAGGAAAGACCAGCCGATAACTGCCATTGTATGGAGTATGCCCTTGGAGTGCTTAGGTGTTTAGGTCCTAGACTCATTTTACGTAGAACACTTCTCAAGGCAGTGCACAAGTAGATGTTGGAGCTTATGTGAAGTTGGTTTGTTTTTTGGCATGTGAAGACTGAGTTAGATGTGATGAATTAATAAACTGAGGCACCTTGTAAATTCACTCTGAAGATGCTCACGTTACAAACCTAATGGAACAAAAATTGCTTTAGCAGTTAAGTCCACGAGAAATCAAAAAGCTCTGGTCTCTCCCGTCCCCTGGAATCTCCCAAGGGAACTCATAAGACAGTAGCCATGCCTCTAACAGCAGTTCCTCAAAAATGAAAAACAAACAGAAACAAAAACAAAACAACCTTGCCCCAAAAACCTGTGTGTGTGTCCATGTTAGAACAAGTTTTACTAAATTGAGTGAAAGTTATCTTCGTCCACTTCTATAAACTCAAAGAGAGAATTGGAGGAAAAACACGCTATGAAGTTTTCCTGTCAAGCCGTTGGATTTCCTGCTGTTTAGTAAATATAAATGACTGCCCTTTCTCGTCTGCTCTTCCATCCTAACTTACTGTCTTAATGGTTATAATCTGTGTTAGCAAACTGGGGAGGAGTTCGGGAAACTCTAACATGCTCGAGACTTGGACTTCTATCTCTGGCACTGGAGTAATAAATAATAATAAAAAACAATTGTGTGCGTGTGTGCATGTAAGCTAAAAGAGAACAATTTGCTGGTTAAGGAAAACAGGGAGAAAAATAAAGGGGGTCCTAAAAATGAAACATTACTACAAAGCCAAATGGTTCCCCCTATATTTTAACTTCCGTGCAATCTTCAAGCTAATTTAAGGAATTACATAGCTAATATTCTTTTTGTGTTTTGTTTTGTTTTGTTTTGTTTTGTTTTGTTTTGTTTTGTTTTGTTTTGTTTTCAAGACAGGGTTTCTTTGTATGGCCCTGGCTGTCTTGAAACCTCCTGAGTGCTGAGATTAAAGGCAGGCACTACTAGTGCCTGACTGCTAATATTCTTTAAACTAAGAGTTGTACTTTCTCTTTAGAATGTAAACATCAAAACTTTTCATCAGGGTGTCCTAAAGAGTTAAGACCAAGCCACAGAGAGTTTTCTGCAGGTCTAAGCAGAGGACCCTGTGACCAGACTGACTACTTATCCTTCCAGGGACTTCCTGACTCCCAGCCACCTCAGGAAGACTGGCACATTCTTTATCCCTGGAGAAAAGCCTCTTCCCAGGGAGAAAAGGTCACATATTTCCTCCCAGACTTCTAAGAGGCCAAGATGGAAGACCCACCCCATAGAAACAAACAAATAAACAGACAATCTAACCCACACATTTCCTTTCCTTAATAAACTTAGTGTTAAAAAATTACCTCAGGGATAGAGAGATGGTTTAGCAGTTAGGAGTACTGGCTGCTTCCAGAAGATCTATGTTTGATTCCCAATACCTGGAAGGTGGCTCACAGCATCTTAACTGCAGTTCCAGGTAAAAAGTTAACTTCTCACCTCTGCTGACATTAGGAATGCACATGGTACACAGACATACATGCAGGAAAAACACTCATATACTTGAAAAAAATGACCTACTTCAAAACTCAAATGATTCTTTGGACTTTTATATTTTGATTGAGAAAGAGTCCTGGGTAGCTCAGCCTGGCCTGGAACTTGCTATGCAGCTAAGGATGATTTTGAATGCCTGATCTACCTGTCTCTGCCTCCCTAGTGCTAGGATTATAAATGGTGATACTTTATAGGGCACTGTCATTAAACACAGGGATTCATGCATGCGAGGCAACCACCCTAGTAAACAGTTGCACACCAGTCCTGAGATTTTGATAAACCAGCCTGCCGCCATTTTAGGCTTGAAAGCCATCTTATAGTAAAAGCAAACTAGATTCATTCTTGTTTATAATAATCTTTTTTTTAAGGATTGGGCTATACCCTACCTGTCACCTTAACTACAAATGGCTCTGCATTGGCTGTTTCAGGATATAGCAACCATGCCTTTGTTTCAAAAAGTTGTTATGACCACCTTGTTATGACCATGTTGCTATAGCTACCTTGTTACAACCACTTTGCAATCATGTCTTTGTTTCAGGAGGTTGTTGTGAGCAATTTGTTATGCTTATGTTCTGTTTCTGTAACCCCACCTATTTGACTGTGAGATTCCCCATTTAGAAACCCCCTACTCCCAAACTATCAAAGCCCTATCTTCCCCATTTCCAATGCTGATCTCTTAAATCTTGCCTTAGAGAGAGACAGTCTGTATACCACTAAAAAAAACTTTCTTTAATTAATTTGGCCATGATGTGGGTCTGTGGACTTTCTCCTCACATCTCAGGAATTAATATTTTCCTTTATTTTCACTGTGTAACAAAGGCTGGCCTTCTGGTTCAGGCTTCCAAGTGCTAGGATTACAGGTGTTTGTCACCAAGCCTGGATTAAAAAGAGGTACTTTTTGGAAAAACAATGCACATATGAACACAGGGGAAGATTCATTATTTTCTGATTTCACATGTTTTCTACTTTTTTTTTTTAGGCAGGGTTTGTCTGTATAGCCCTGGCTGTCCTGGAACTCACTCTGTAGACCAGGCTGGGCTTGAACTCAGAAATCTGCCTGCCTCTGCCTCTGCCTCCCAAGTGCTGTGATTAAAGGTATGCACCACCACTGCCCGACTGATTTCTAATTTCTTTTAATGCCTTGCCTTTATTCATATTCTTAAATTCCATTCTCTGTCTGTGTGTCTGACTTCTGTAGGCCGTGACTCAAACTAATGTCAACTTGTATTCAATAGTGTTGATTTAAAATATGAATACCACAGATAAGAAGATTATCTTAAAATGCACATATGGCCGAAAGAGCTGCTCATGAGTAGAGCACCTATCTAGCAAATAAAAATTTGTTTATTGATAATGTCATTCCTGTCCAAATACATAAATAACTAAGTAAAATGGAAACTGTTCTCCCCTGAAAATAAGAACGCAGATGCTCTCTGTAAAACCTGGTGTGACATTTATCAGACTGACCTTAAGCTGTGGTCCAGTGCAGGACTCTTGACTAGTGTCTCCTAATTTCCCTAGGAGGCACTAGTTACCTCATAGGCAACAGGAGGGAGAACTGGCTCTCCATCTTCCAGGACTGAGAATTGTCAAGGATCATTTCCCCATCTTGACACTTGATTGTGAAACAGGTTGTAAGGTAAATCCTTCCAGAGACTGCACTGTGTTAGACATCGAGGGTGGACAGTAAACCCAGCCTGCTTCACTTCTCGTAAGTGTGGGAGTGTTTGCTTGCTTTTGTATGTACCTTGCTTTTGCAGCAAGGTGGTCCCTGGTTACTTTGAAAAGCTGCTTGAATTTGTCCCAGTGTGAGACTTGACCTTTTCTCTATAGCAAGTTTATGGAGCTCTTTTCATGGTTCCCAGTGTCCCTAGGGTTTCCAGAAGACTAGGGGCCTGTTGAAAAGCCACTTGCCCACAGCAAGGCTCTGCAATTCTTTCTAGGCTCTTCCTGCTTCACGTGGAGCCCCCACAGTAACAAACACCTGAACAGAACAAACAAAACAAAAATAGCTCTCTCTTCAGAATAGCCATCACATAAATACCTTGACTGGAAAAAATGAATCAATGAGGTTTTTTGTTTGTTTGTTTTTTGTTTTTTTTTTTTCTGCCAGTTCTTCATCTAGCCCTGGGAAAAGGCACCTCCTTGCTAGACTTGGAATAGGATCCACCAGGAGCCCTAACTTTGATTATCTGTGGGAGAACTTCCTTTAGTCAAAAGTATTGTCCAAATGCTCACTCTAATGTCTTTATAGATTGAATACCTACTGTGGGTATGGGCAATTTTTTTTCTGAGTACTCTGGGTTCAAGTTCACACAAGATGTGTTATTAAGGGTATCATCTTATGCTAATTAGCTTCTGATTCCATACAACAATGGGGATTGGTAATTATATCAGAACTTTGTTGAGAGAATTGTATGAAATAATACAGGTAGAACTTACCGTAGGCACTGCTCACAGTCCTACAGTAGCAGGGGTAAACAGCTGGGTTGTGCAGATGCAAGAGCTAGGCTGGCAATAGGTTTAAGATCTCTGGTTGTTGAGATGGCTCACCAGGTGATGGTGCTGACTTGAGCCTTAGGATCATATTTGTGGAAGTAAAAAAGCAACACAAGCTGTCCTCTGACTGCCACACACATGGAACATACATACAGTGGTGTACACATATGCTCCTGGGCATACACATACAATAAATGTGTGTATACACACACACATATATATATATATATACATATATATATATATATACATATATATATATATATATACAATTAAAGACTAACAAGATTTCAAAGCTTAAACATGACTAGATTCTTAATAATTATACATATATGTATATATATACATATACTCATTTTGACTTCTGTGTGAGGGAATACTTCAATTTTATTAGAAAGTACTGGAACTTCAACACTGACTGCAGAAAAGCAAACAAACAGACAAGCAAGCAAACTCATGAGCAAGATAATCCTCTAGAGGCAGGACCACAGGACAACTTGATCTAGAAGATGTCCCATAGACCTCCCTTTAAAGGAGATTCTGTGTTGGGCCAAGTTGACAGTTAAAACCAACTAGTACGCCTCCTCTTTGGTTCTCTGATGAAATGGAAAGCAAGATACCTTCAGTCTACTTTAGTCTACTGATTGTGCTAGGGACATAAACACAGCTCTTTTCCTATTTTCATTGGAGAAGTGAGGGTGGGCTCCAGGGAGAGCTGTGACAAAAGTTGCTACTGAGTCTTGCTATGTACCTTTTGCACAAGCTGAGAGAATGCTACAACATCGCTCAGGTACAGAAACTGACACTTACTATTGTGGTACTCTGAACTAACAAGGCCACTTAGATATCTGCTTGACAAGCTAACCTGCATTCTGGCCAATCTAGTGCTCATGGTGGTAACCAGAAGTCATGTTGGTGTTACTTACTCCACTTGGGCTAGTTGAGGAAATGTTTGTCCCTCCTGGATGCATAGCTGTGTATGTTTGACACACTACAGAGAGAATTGAAGACTGGCCTTACATGATCCAGACAGTGGCTTCTGTGATCACTGGTGCAAGAGACAATACAAGGGACAAGCCACAGCTTCGAGAACCTGTCTCCTGGCTCATAGTCACTACTGTACAATTGAGAAGAAGTCTACTTTTAGTTTTGAAAAGAGAAGAAGCTTGGTCAAGAACTCTGTATCCTCCAGGTTGGTATAGTTTAAGCATGGACTGGACCACTAAGGACTGTGTAAGAAAGGTTTGCTCTATAGCTTGACACTACTGGAAGGCGCTGGAAGTATTAAGAGGTAGGCACAAGTAGAAGGGTGCCTGGCCTGGAGTATACATCCTGAAAGGAAATAATGAGCCTCTGGTCTTTTCTTTGGTTCCCTGCGTGGGTATCATAATCGAGCCAGTTGCTCAACCACATACCCCTGCCAGTATATGGGGACTTTCACAGGCCTAAAGTCATAGGGTCAACAAGTTCCTTGGAAACTGTGAGCCAGAATAAACCTTTTCTCTTTTGAAGTTTATTTTCCAGGTATTTGTGATAGCTACTGAAAGCTAACATCCTTTTCATTTGTAAAACGAAATCCTAGTGGTTTCCTTTATCACAAATAATGTGCCTTAAGAATCCCAAGGCACCTTTAGAGCCCTTTGATCTTAGAAAAGACATTATTGAGGAGGAATTATTACTAATGCTATTTTAAAATACAGATAAGCTTTTTCTCATGTGTTTCCATGCATTTATTTCTTTTATACTTGTAGCTCTCATTATTCATTCAATATAGGCTTGGAATCATGTCTCCTTTCTCTAATTATAATTAAACTATTAAAGTCTGTTTCAAGAAGATGGAAAGTAGTGCACACAGTTCTATGCTTGGGGCCATCTTTCCTTTTTTGACCAACAAAGCATTGCCCATTTGGAATACTATGTATAATTGAATTTACATTTACAATAAGACTCAGACTCAGGATGTGGACTAAAGTACTTGAGAGAGGAGTGAAAATATTCCCAGATCTGTAAGAGACAGAATTAGTGACAATGCTGTTAAACATAGTTTGAAATAATCATGCTGATCTTTGCTAGACTCTTCTGAATAAAATCTGGAACAAAACAAAGAAAAAAGTCCAAATAAAACAAGACAACAACAAAAATCCCCTAAGATTTAAAAAAAAATACTAGTAAACTAAAAAACATATTGAGACCATTTTGCTTAAAAATAACTTTAAACTTTATCTTTTTTTCTGTCTCTGTGAGTTGAATATTATATGACAATGGAATAGACTTGTGTTGGGGAACTTTGTCCCATTTGCTGAAGTGTTAAGATTAGTACATTGTCTCTTGGTTAGAAATAGAAAGGAGGGGTATTTATATTTCTTACTGTCTGCATATAAATGAGTGTTGTTCTTTTGTTCCATGTTCATCCCATGAGTCCTTATATCTTGCAGTTTTTTTCTTTTTTTTTTTTCTTATTAGATATTTTCTTCATTTACATTTCAAATGCTATCCCTTTTCTTAGTTTCCTCTCCAAGATGCCCTATACACTCCCCTGGCCCTGCTAGCCAACCCACCCACTCCCACTTCCTGGCCCTGGCATTCCCCTGTACAGGGGCATATAATCTTCGCAAGACCAAGACCCTCTCCTCCCATTATTTTGATGGCCTACTGGGTCATCCTTTCCTACATATGCAGCTAGAGACACAAGCTCTTGGGGGTACTGGTTAGTTCATATTGCTGTTCTTCCTATAAGGTTACAGACCCCTTCAGCTCCTTGAGTACTTTCTCTAGCTCCTCCACTGGGAGCCCTGTGTTCCATCCAATAGATGACTGTGAACATCCACTTCTGTATTTGCTAGGCACTAGCATAGCATCACAAGAGATAGCTGTATCAGGGTCCTGTCAGCAAAATCTTGCTGGCATATGGAGTAGTGTCTGGGTTTGGTGGTTGTTTGTGGGATGGATCCCCCAGTGGGGCAGTCTCTGGATGGTCCTCCCTTCTGTCTCAGCTCCAAACTTTGTCTCTGTAACTCCCTCCATGGGTATTTTGTTACCCATTCTAAGAAGGAACAAAGTTTCTACACTTTGGTCTTCCTTCTTCTTGAGGTTCATATTTTGCAGATTGTATCTTTGGTATTCTAAGTTTTTGGGGTTAATATCCACTTACCAGTGAGTGCATATCTTGTGTGTTCTTTTGTGATTGGGTTACCTCACTCAAGATGATATCCTCCAGATCCATCCATTTGCCTAAGAATTTCATAAACTCATTGTTTTTAATAGCTGAGTAGTACTCCATTATGTAAATGTACCACATTTTCTGTATCCATTCTAGTACTCCATTGTGTAAATGTACCACATTTTCTGTATCCATTCCTTTGTTGAGGGACATCTGTGCTCTTTCCAGCTTCTGGTTATTATAAATAAAGCTGCTATGAATATAGTGGAGTATGTGTCCCTATGACATGTTGGAGCATCTTCTGGGTATATGCCCAGGAGTGGTATTGCTGGATCTTCTGGTAGAACTATGTCCAATTTTCTGAGGAACTACCAAACTGATTTCCAGAGTGGCTATAACAGCTTGCAATCCCATGAGCAATGGAGGAGTGTTTCTCTTTCTCCACATCTGTCTTAGTCAGGGTTCCTATTCCTGCACAAACATCATGACCAAGAAGCAAGTTGGGGAGGAAAGGGTTTATTCGGCTTACACTTCCATGCTGCTGTTCATCACCAAAGGAAGTCAGGACTGGAACTCAGACAGGTCAGAAAGCAGGAGCTGATGCAGAGGCCATGGAGGGATGTTCTTTACTGGCTTGCCTCCCCTGGCTTGCTCAGCCTACTCTCTTATAGAACCCAAGACTACCAGCCCAGGGATGGTCCCACCCACAAGGGGCCTTTCCCCCTTGATCACTAATTGAGAAAATGCCTTACAGTTTGATCTCATGGAGGCATTTCCTCAACTGAAGCTCCTTTCTCTGTGATAACTCCAGCTGTGTCAAGTTGACACAAAAATAGCCAGTACAACATCCTTAACAGCATCTGCTGTCACCTGAATTTTTGATCTTAGCCATTCTGACTGGTGTGGGGTGGAGTCTCAGGGTTGTTTTGATTTGCATTTCCCTGATGAGTAAGGATGTTGAACTTTTTTTTTTTTTTTTTTTTTTTTTTTTTTTTTTTTTGGTGCTTCTCAACCATTCAGTATTCCCCAGTTGAGAATTCTTTGTTTAGCTCTGTATCCTATTTTTTAATAGGGTTAATTGGTTTTCTGGAGTTCAGCTTCTTGAGTTCTTTGTATATACTGGACATTAGTCGCCTATCAAATTTAGGATTGGTAAAGAACCTTTCCCAATCTATTGGTGGCCTTTTTCTCTTATTGACAGTGTAGTTTGCCTTACAGAAGCTTTGCAATTTTATAAGGTCCCAGTTGTTGATTCTTGATCTTACAGCACAAGCCATTGCTGTTCTGTGCAGGAATTTTTCCTCTGTGCCCATATTTTCATGGCTTTTCCCAACATTCTCCTCTATAAGTTTCAGTGTCTCTGGGTTTATGTGGGGTTCTTGATCCACTTAGACTTGAGCTTTGTACAGGAGACAAGAATGGATCAGTTTGCATTCTTCTACATGATAACTGCCAGTTGAGCCAATAGCATTTGTTGAAAATGTTGTCCTTTTCCGCTGGGTGGTATTAGCTCCTTTGTCAATGATCAAGTGACCATAGGTGGGTGGATTCATTACTGGGTCTTCAGTTCTATTCCATTGATCTACTTGTCTGTCATTGTACCAGTACCATGCAGTTTTTTATCAGAATTGCTCTGTAGTACAGCTTGAGGTCAGGCATGGTGATTCCACCACAGGTTCTTTTATCATTGAGAAGAGTTTTTGCTATCCTAGGATTTTTGTTATTTCAGATGAATTTGCAAACTGCCCTTTCTAACTCTGTGAAAAAATGAGTGGAATTTTGATGGGGATTGCATTGAATCTCTAGATTGCTTTTGGCAAGATAGCCATTTTTACTATATTAATCCTACCAATCGATGAGCATGGCAGATTTTTCCATCTTCTGAGATCTTCTTCAATTTCTTTCTTCAGAGACTTGAAGTTCTTATCATACAGATCTTTCACTTTCTTAGTTAGAGTCACACCAAGTTATTATATATTATTTGCGACTATTGTTAAGGGTGTTTCTTCCCTAATTTCTTTCTCAGCCTGTTTATCCTTTGTATAGAGAAAGGTCACTGATTTGTTTGAGTTAATTTTATATCCAGCTACTTCACTGAAGTTGTTTATCAGGTTTAGGAGTTCTCTGGTGGAATTTTTAGGGTCATTTATATATACTATCATATCATCTGCAAATAGTAATATTTTGACTTCTTTCTTTCCAATTTGTATTCCTTTGATCTCCTTTTGTTGTCTAATTGCTCTGGCTAGGACTTCAAGTACTATGTTGAATCAGTAGGGAGAAAGTGGGCAGCCTTTTCCAATCCCTGATTTTAGTGGGATTGCTTCGAGTTTTTCTTCATTTAGTTTGACGTTGGCTACTGATTTGCTGTATATCACTTTTTATTATGTTTATGTATGGGCCTTGAATTCCTTTTCTTCCCAAGAGTTTTATCATGAACAAGTGTTGGATTTTGTCAAATGCTTTCTCAGCATCTAATGAAATGAACTTGTGGTTTTCTGTTTTGAGTTTGTTTATATAGTGGATTATATTGATGGACTTCCATATATTGATCCATCCCTGCATCGTTAGGAAGAAGCCTACTTCATCATGATGGATGGTCATTTTTATGTGTTTTTATATTCAGTTTGTGTGCATTTTATTAAGTATTTTGCATCGATATTCATAAGGGAAACTGGTATGAAGTTTCTCTTTCTTTGTTGTGTCTTTGTGTGGTTTAGGTATCAGAGTAATTATGGCTACATAGAACAAACTGGGTAGAGTACCTTCTGTTTCTATTTTGTGGAATAGTTTGAGGAATATTGGTATCTGGTTTCCATGAAGGTCTGATAGAACTCTACACTAAACCCATCTAGTCCTGGGCTTTTATTGGTTGGTAGACTATTAACGACTACTTCTATTTCTTTAGGGGATGTGGGACTGTTTAGATCATTAATCTGATCCTGACTTAATTTTCGTACCTGTTATCTTTCTAGAAAATTGTCCATTTCATCCTGGTTTTCCAGGTTTGTTGAGTATAGCCTTCTGTAGTAGGTTCTGATGATTTTTTGGATTTCCTCATGTTCTGTTGTCATGTCTCCCTTTTCATTTCTGATTTTGTTAGTCAGGACACTGTCCCTGTGTCCTCTAGTTAGTCTGGCTAAGGGTTTATCTATCTTGTTGATTTTCTCAAAGAACCAGCTCCTGGTTTGGTTGATTCTTTGTATAGTTGTTTTTGTTTCCACTTGCTTGATTTCAGCCCTGAGTTTATTTCCTGCAGTCTCCTCCTCTTAGGTGAATTTGCTTTCTTTTGTTCTAGATCTTTTAGGTTTGCTGTCAAGCTGCTAGTGTGTGCTTGCTCCAGCTTCTTTTTGAAGGCACTCTGAGCTATGAGTTTTCCTCTTTGGACTGCTTTCATTGTTTCTCAGATTTTGGGTGTGTTATGGTTTCATTTACATTAAACTCTAAAAAGTCTTTCACTTCTTTCTTTATTTTTTCCTTGACCAAGTTATCAGTGATTAGAGTGTTGTCCAGCTTCCTCCTGTAAGTGGGTTTTTTATTATTTATGTTGTTATTGAAGATCATTCTTAGTTCATGGTGATCTGATAGGATGCATAGGATTCTCCCAGTCTTCCTGTATCTGTTGAGGCCTGTTTTGTGATGGATTATATGGTCAATTTTGGAGAACATAGCATGAGGTGCTGAGAAGAAAGTATTTTTTTTTTTTGTTTTAGGATAAAATGTTGTGTAGATTTCTATTAAATCGAGTTGGTTCATAACTTCTGTTAATTTCACTGTGTCTATGATTATTTTCTGTTTCCAGGATCTGTCCATTGATGAGGGTGGGGTGTTGAAGTCTCCCAATATTATTGTGTGAGGTTAAATGTGTGATTTGAGCTTTACTATAGTTTCTTTAATGAATGTGGATGCCCTTACATTTGGAGCATAGATATTCAGAATTGAGAGTTCATCTTGGTAGATTTTTACCTTTGATGAGTATGAAGAGCCCCTCCTCATCTTTTTTGATAACTTTGGGTTGGAAGTAGATTTTATTTGATATTAGATTGGCTACTCCAGGTTGTTTCTTGGGCCCATTTGCTTGCAAAAGTGTTTTCCAGACTTTTACTCTGAGGTAGTGTGTATCTTTGTCCCTGAGGTGAGTTTCCTGTAATCAGCAACATGTTGGGTCCTGTTTATTTAGTCAGTCTGTTAGTCTATGTCTTTTTATTAGGGAATTGAGTCAATTGAGATTAAGTGATATTAAGGAAAAGTAATTGTTGCTTCCTGTTATTTTTGTTGTTAAAGTTGGGATTCTGGTTTTGTGGCTATCTTCTTTTAGGTTTGTTAAAGGATTACTTTCTTGCATTTTCTAGGGTGTAATTTCCCTCCTTGTGTTAGAGTTTTCCCTTTATTATCCTTTGAAGGGCTTGATTTGTGGTAAGATATTGTGTGAGTTGTTTTTGTCATGGAATACTTTTGTTTCTCCATCTATGGTAATTGAGAATTTTGTTGGGTATAGTAGCCTGGGCTGGCATTTGTGTTCTCTTAGGGTCTGTATAACATCTGTCCAGGATTTTCTGGCTTTCATAGTCACTGGTGAGAAGTCTGGTGTAATTATAATAGGTCTGAATTTATATGTTACTTGACCTTTTTCCCATACTGCTTTTATCATTCTATCTTTATTTATCTCATTTGCTGTTCTGATTATTTTGTGTCAGGAGTAATTTCTCTTCTGTTCCAACCTATTTGGATTTCTATAGGCTTCTTGTATGTTCATAGGAATTTCTTTCTTTAGGTTAGAGAAGGTTTTCTCTATAATTTTGTTGAAGGTATTTACTGGCCCTTTAAGTTGAAAATCTTCCTTCTCGCCTATACCTATTAGGTTTGGTTTTCTCTTTGTGTCCTGGATTTCTTGGATGTTTTGAGTTAGGATCCTTTTGCGTTTTGCATTTTCTTTGATTATTGTGTCCATGTTTTCTATGGAATCTTCGGCATCTGTGATTCTCTCTTCCATCTCTTGTATTCTGTTGGTGATGCTCGCAGCTATGGCTCCTGATTTCTTTCCTTGGATTTCTATATCCAGAGTTGTCTCCCTTAAGGTTTTCTTTATTGTTTCTACTTCCATTTTTAGATCTTGGATGGTTTTGTTCAATTCCTTCAGCTGTTTGGTTGTGTTTTCCTGCAAATCTTTAAGGGATTTTTGTGTTTCCTCTTTAAGAACTTCTACCTATTTAGCAGTATTCTCCTGATTTTCTTTGCGTTATTAATGTCCTTCTTAAAATCCTCTACCAGCATCATGAGATATGCTTTTAATTCTGCATCTTACTTTTTGGGAGTGTTGGGGTATCCAGGACTGGCTGTGGTGGGAGTGCTGGGTTCTGATTATGCTGAGTGGTCTTGGTTTCTGTTAGTAAGATTCTTACATTTGCCTTTCGCCATCTGGTAATCCTGGTGTTAGTTGTTCTAGCTTTCTCTGGCTGGAGCTTGCTCCTCCTGTTATTCTGTTATCCTCTCTCAGTACTCCTGAGGGTCCAACTCCTTCCTGATCCCAGGTGTTAGAACACTCCCTGCAGGCATGCTCTCCTCTGGTGGGTAAAGTGCACAGAGGTCTGAGGATCAGCTCTTCCTCTTTGCTGAGGATGAAGGCCCGAAGGGACCCTGTTGCTTCTGTGATCCACAAGCTCTCCTGCTTAGACTGGTCTCTTAGTGACCCAGGATAGAAGATTCATCTTGCAGTTTTGAGTGTTCTGCCTATCTCAAAGCTGGAAAATCACTTGCTGGGTGATTCATCTACTTCTAAGTTCGGACCTGGGTTCTGCCTAAGAACATTCTACCTGGCTACACTCTTCTCCAATGAATGCAGAAATATTAAAAGTCAAGTTCTCAAAGTTTTATTTCTGAATGGAAACTTCACAATAGTACTTTGCTTGATATGGTGGTGTATGATATGGTGATACACCAGTTACTTGATATGGTGATACACCAGTTACTTGATATGGTGATGTACTAGTTACTTGATGTTTTCTGCTGTGAGTAAAACAGCTTAAGCAGTGGTTCTCAGCCTTTCTAATGCTATGACCCTTTAATCCAGTTCCTAAGTTGTGGTGACTGATGTGTTTATAAAAAGATAAAGAGAGAGGTGATATGTTCTATGGGGGTGTGGTGAGGTATGGTGGAAAGGGATGTCTCAGCAGGCCTATGTCATGGCATCCCTTCCCCCTGAGGGACCAGCCACAAGATGGTATAGTATAGAATAGAGTTTATTCAGGGCATGGAGAGGGGAGTTAAGAGGGTAGTAGAGACAGAGAAAGGAAGAGAGAGAGAGAGAGAGAGAGAGAGAGAGAGAGAGAGAGAGAGAGAGAGAGAGAAAGAGAGAAGTAGAGGCTAGCTATGAACACATGGAGAGAAGGGGGAAGGGAATGGGGAAAAGAGGGGGAAGGGAAGAGCCCTAGGAGGCAAGAGAGAAGCAAGAGGGAAATAAGAGAACAAGAGAGGGAGGAAGGGACAAATAGCCCCTTTTATAGTGGGCCAAACCTACCTGGTTATTGTCAGGTAACTGTGGAGAGAAGCATACCTGGCTGTTGCCAGGTAACTGTGGGGTGGAGTTTAGAAAGAATGCTAATAGTGACCCCACCCATAAAGTCATCTTGTTGTTACTTCATAGTTGTAATTTTGCTACTGTTATTAACCCTAATGTAAATGTATGATATGCAACCCCTAAAGAGGTCAAGACCCACAGATTGAGAACCAGGGACCTTAAAGGGGAAGGTTTAATGTGTCTCACTGTCCATCAAGGTAGGCAGCAGGGCAGAAATAGCATAGGGCTTTTTTCATTCTGCTCTTTGTCAGAAGGCAGAGAGATGAATGCTGGAATTGGTTCTTTCCCACTCTATTTTTATTCAGCCAGGGCCCCAATCTATAGAACAGTGACACCCACATTCCAGGCAGGGTTTCCCTTCTTAATTAAGCCTCTGGGGACACCACAAAGGCATGTCTCCTAAGTGACTCCAAATCCAATCAGTGTTGGCAGGGAAGGTTGCTTATAATGGTGTCTACCTTTTAGGAAGGAAAAGTCTCATTGCACATGAACAAGTACTGTTTCCTTTGACCCCCTCTAGGGCTACCAGGAGGGTTGTCTGCTTCTCTCATTTCCAGGATGAGAGGAAATCTCTCTTCAGATTTAATTTGTGAGGTTAGTTTTCAGTTTTATGTGTTGACCATCCTGGTTCAGTTGGGAAAGGGCTTTATTTTCTAATAGCCCCCTTCTTCACGGATGACATTATTAACTTTTCAAGCATCTCTTTTGGTTCTTGATGGACATGGAAGACAAAAGAAAAAGCAGTACCGGTCTCCTCTCTTCCTTGCAATTCCTGCTTGCAAGTCAAGAAGCCGAAGCCAGCCAGTTCTGATGACGTTCCGTGCTTTATATTAGTGAATGAAATTATTTGTGACATGGGTTTGTTTGGTTTTGTTTTGTTTTGGGGAAACAGGACTTCACATAACTACTTATGCTCAACTCAAAGTCCCCAGGAGGTCCAAGCTGGTTTTGGACTTGGTGTTAATCCTTCTGCCTTAGGCTCTTAAGTGCTAGGATTACAAGTATGAGCCATTACATCCAGTTAAGACATTTTAAAAGTATGTAACTTCCCCCTGGAAATATTAACTGTATAGAGAATGCTATATTAGACTTACTCATTCAGTGGTCCTGTACCACCCCTAGGGTGCCTTCTCTTGGGGATAGAACCTCATTTCATCCTTGCTGAGTTAAGCTAATGAGCTATGTTCCCAGTCTAGAATTGTTTTCATGTGTGTTTTTTGCTTGTTTTGTTTGTTTGCTCATTTTGTTTTACTTTTAATCTAGGAACTGACCCTAGGACTCATGCATACTGAGGAATTTGTCACTGAGCTGTATCCCCAGCTTTTGATTTTTAATTTCTAAGGAAGAAGAGCAGAGCACACTGATTAGTGCTTGCAATCCAGCATTGGAGGGGCTGAGGCAGGAAGAGGCTTACAAGTTTAAGGCTAGCCTGGTCTGCATATTGAGATCCATGACAGCCATCAAAATATAGTGAGATGCTGTCTTTAAAACAAAAACAAAAACCAAAAAAAAAAAAAAAAAAAGCAAAATTAAAGCAAAAGATAGAGGGGTACAATTTCAAAATTTCAGTGACTATTGTCAGAATTTATTTTGCAAAATCATAAAATGTAAATTGTATTTGTAAATCTTCAATGTGCCCCGAAGCTGGAATTTGATCCCCAAAGTGAATTCTTCACTAAAGAGATTCAAAGAGCCCAGGCTTCCCACCCATGGTTTGGCAATCTGTTCACTTTATTGGTAATACTACCTCCAAAGAATCTCCTTTCAGAAATGAGTAAGCTGAATTTGTAGAAAGATGATGTTCTGTTCTGGAATCAGCAGCTAGTCCAAAGATGCATAATTTAAAGACGCATAGCCTAGAGACGAACAGCCAAGAGCCACACAGTCCAGATCACACAGCTTAGAGATGCACAGACCAGATATGCACAGCCCAGAGATGAACAGCTCAGAGACACGCAACCCAGAAATGCACAGTTCCTTTACAGACAGTTAAGAGCTGGTATCTCAGAACAAAATGCAGTAGTGTGGTGGGGATCATCTGGCACTGAGAAAATGCTAGAATCAGATGACATGTCAGGTGATATGGAACATTCTTCTGGAAGATAGCATGCAATGGCCACTAAATGACTCATGTATAAAAGGTCAATGCTTAACTTTTCCAAGTTTTACTTAAATTAAATGTATAGAGGGAGCGAAGGGAAGAGAGATTGAGAGAGTAGGGGAGTGATAAATCAAGAGGGGGGATATGGAGAAAGAAAGAAATCATAAAGGAATATTAGAAGAGTACAAGGAAATTAATTATTTCCCCTTGGACTTAGAAAAGGAAAACAAATGAGACAGGGGAGCAGTTATGGAGAGCAATGCCTGGTCACACTTGGACGCCCTTGGCAGTTCTGTGTGGGGAGACTTGAAAGCTTAGATTCCAGTGGCCTCAGTGAGGCTTGTCTCCTGGAGGTCAAACTGATTCAAAGCCAAGTGAGATTCTGTAGGCTGCCCTCACCCAACTCCTGGTCCCCCCTCAGCATATTTAACAGCTCTCCAAACTTTTCCTGCATCTAGTAGGGCAGGCTGATAGGGAGGGAGGTGTACAACACTGGGACTGCACTCCAAACTGGTACTCATTCACAATGATGTAAGAGCCAGAGTTGAGGTAATTATATAGGCATGTTTGTAGGAATTTGATGGAGTCTGTTAACTGGTGTAGTGACAGAGTAGAGGCTTGTGTCCACTAGTCTACCTAGCATGCTTGTAGCCCAGAGTCAGTCCCTACTGCTAAAATCAAACACACAGAAAAAAACAAAAAAAACAAAAATGGATATTCATTTTGTGTATCTTTATTTTAAAAGTTTATTTCTGCTTAGTAATTTATTTGTGTATTTAATTTCCTTTTCCTTGGTGTGTACATCTCTGTGCAAGTGTGTGACATGCACATAGGTCAGACAACAACTTAAAGGAGTCTGTTTGTTCTCTTCACTATGTAGGTCACAGGCAAGCATTTTTACTCCCCGAGGTATCATATCACTTATTCAGCCCACTGTGGGTTATACAATCCTAGGAGATCTTGGGCCAAAAAAAAAAAAAAAGCTAGTTAAGCATGAGCCTAAGCCAGCCTATATGCAGTGTCTCCATAGTTTCTGGCTTCATGATCTTGGATTCCTATCCTGAGTTCCTTCAGTGATGAATTGTGACCTGAAAGTGTAAGATGAAATAACCTCTTTCCTTCTCTAGGTTGCTTTCAGTCAAAGTGTTTTATTGTAGCAACAGAATGAAACCATGACACTGACTGAAATGCTCACTAGTGGTACCCTCCACTTGCATCATTAGCTAATGTGTCCATTGGTGGTACCCTCCACTTCCATCTTTGGCTGATGTGTCCATGGGTGGTACCCTTCACTTCCATCATTAGCTGATGCATCCATTGGTGCTACCCTCCCCTTCCATCATTGGCTGATGTGTCCATTGGTGCTACCCTCCCCTTCCATCATTGGCTGATGTGTCCATTGGTGCTACCCTCCCCTTCCATCATTGGCTGTTGTGTCCATGGGTGCTACCCTTTACTTCTGTTATTAGTTTTCATTTTTATCACGCTCATCTTATTTCTTTACTCCCCACTGCTGAAATGACCCATGCTGCTTTATGTTGTCTATTTTTCTTCTTAAAACCCTTAACACATTAATTGTAACTATTTACATTTAATTTATTAAACTTCTGACATTTATGTCATATCTGAAAATTCACACCTTTGAGAACTTTGATGATTTGGGAGGGGAACTCCTTGTAACCCTCATGGTGGTTTTCTTCTTCTTTGGCTCTTGTTTATAACAGTGAATGCTGAAGCAAATGGGCTTCCCCATTAGTGTATATTTGGTGAGTCTGTGAGGTCAGAGTTGGCATTTTTATAGCTTTTTACCTGTGTCCCTCACAGATACACCATAGGTGTGTGCTCTAGGAGATTCTAAATCCAGTGGAATTGGTGATAAGGGTTAGCGAGCACAGCAGCCCAGATGCCCTTTGAGTAGAAAAGTCAGAATTCTGGAGTGTAGGCTCCCCCAGCCTGAAGTGGGCTTGTGCAGAACTTGTCTCCCTTGAGGTGGGGCCACCTGCGGTGTAGCTTTCCGACTTGGATGGCACACATACTCATAACTCGCATACACACACATATACATACACCCAGAGAGACAGTCATACACACAAATGCACACACACATGCACAAACACACAGACAGACAGATAGACAGAGACAGAAAGAGCAATGGCAAAAGAGCACAATGCATTTCAATCCCACTCATTGTTACACAGATGGTTTGTACCAGAGTATCACCATGTAAGAATGTCCAACACAATCAAACTTTTTCTTTTCTTTCTTTGCTCTTTCTTCTTTCTTTTTTCTCTTCCTCCCTTCCCCCTCTCTTCCTCCCTCCCTCCCCCTCCCTCCCCCTCCCTCCCCCTCCCTCCCTTCTTTCCTTCCTTCCTTTCCTTCTTTCTTTCTTTACTGGCTGGTTTTGTGTGTCAACTCGACACAGGCTGGAGTTATCACAGAGAAAGGAGCTTTAGTTGGGGAAGTGCCTCCATGAGATCCAGCTGTGGGGCTTTTTCTCAATTAGTGATCAAGTGGGGAGGGCCCCTTGTGGGTGTTACTATCTCTGGGCTAGTAGCCTTGGGTTCTATAAGTAACATCCTTCCATGGTCTCTGCTTCCTGACCTGCTTGAGTTCCAGTCCTGACTTCCTTTGGTGATGAACACACACACTCACACACAGACACACAAACACACTCACACACAGACACACAAACACAATCATACACACACACACACACTCAGATACACACATACATGCACCTACACTCACACATACACACAAGTGACCCTCCTAGTGTGGAAGTGTAAACTGAATAAACCCTTTCCTCTCCAACTTGCTTCTTGGTCATGATGTTTGTGCAGAATAGAAATTCTGACTAAGACAGTTTCTTTCTTTCCTTCTGTCCTTTTCTTTTCTTTTCTTTTCTTTTCTTTTCTTTTCTTTTCTTTTCTTTTCTTTTCTTTTCTTTTCTTTTCTTTTCTTTTCTTTTCTTTTCTTTTCTTTTCTCTCTCTCTCTCTCTCTCTCTTTCTTTCTTTCTTTCTTTCTTTCTTTCTTTCTTTCTTTCTACCTTTCTTTCTGTGACACTATGAGTTATGTGTCCTAGGCAAGTACTCTACCACTGAACTCTATCCCCAGTCTCTTTCTCCTTCCTAAGTTCTCATAACAGAGACACGGCTGGCCTTGAACTTGCCATCTCCCAACTTCACTCCCCCTACCTGACCCTCCTTTAAACTACTTTGTGAATTTATTGGTACTTTGAAAGAGGTCTGGTTGTGAAGATGTCCTGTGGAGTTCTGTGCCCACATTTCTCCATGCCATGAGTGGTCCAACATGAGTGGTCTCTCCAAGTTTGAATTGGCTTTCTGCAGCACAGCTTCAGATGTCAGTGGTTTGTTTTGTTTTGTTTTGTTTTGTTTTGTTTTGTTTTGTTTTGTTTTTCGAGACAGGGTTTGTCTGTATAGCCCTGCCTGTCTTGGAACTCATGTTGTAGACTAAGCTGGTCTTGAACCCAGAAATCTGCCTGTCTCTGCCTCCTAAGTGCTGGGATTAAAGGTGTGTGCCACCACTACCAGGTGACATCAGTGGTCTTATGAATAGTTCTGACTGGTTTGTGCTGAGAGTTTGGGACTCTTAGAGAAGTCATTCTTACATGTCAAGAGTAGGATGGAAGGTCAGGGTGCTTGCAGGTTACCCTCACTCTCTTCTGGCTGATGTTCTCTTGCAGGCATTCAACTATCCCTCTTGAATGTAGTTCTGAGCACCTCAAGTTTTGTAGAGAGGAGTATACCTACTGCCCTGTGTGAGCACTGCACAGTCTTCTTCAGATGACCCTGGACCCTGCTCCCAGAGGCCAGCTTGCTGAGGGAGTGGGAACCCAGCTCCTGGAACTCCTTTCTTTCTTCATGTAGGATGTTCTCATGTCTGCAGGAGGGAATTCTATTTGCTGCAGGGGCAGGAAGCTGTGTCTCATCTAGGAAAGTGACATGGTCAAGGATGCTTTCTCCTTCCCTGCTGTTACCTTTAAGCAGATTTTGATGAGGCTTTTCTACAGAGATGTCAGGATGTGTTTTCTTTGGGATGTGGTTCAGTGATAGAGAACTTGCTGAGCATGCACTGTGCCCTTGGTTCTGTTTTCATCACTGAGAAAAAAGTGGCAAAAAAAAAAAAAAAAAGGAGGCAGGATGATGAGAAGTCAAAGGTCATCCACAAGCAGCATCCCAAAACAACAACAACAACTACACAGGCAAATACCTGTCCACACAAAATAATAGAAACAGAAAAAAACAGAAAGGGACTGGGCAGGTATATCAGCTGGTAGAGCATTTGCTAGCATGCATAAAATGCTGGAGTTAGTTTCTACTACTTCTTAAAACCAGTATGATGGTGACACTTGTAATCTTAGCACCCAGGAAGTGGAGGCAGGAGGCACAGATATTTAAGGTCATCCTCAGCAACATAGCAAGTTTCAAGTCACCTAGACTGCATAAGATTCTGTCTCAAAAAAAGTGAAAATATACAAAATTAGGGCATAAGATGGATTCTAAGAAATGATCAAATGCATCATGGAATGGTTTAGGATGGGTACCGAGGACAGAACCCAAGGCCTTATACATCTAAGATTATGCTCCATCACTGAGCTACAGGCCAACTGCTATTTGTGAGTGGCTTTCATGGCAGCTCATTTCTCCCTCTCTCCCTCCTTCCCTCCTCCCTGCTCACCCTCATTTTCTTCTGTTTTGTAAGACAGGATCTCACTGGGTATTCTAGGCTGGCCTTGAACTCACTCCACAGCCCAGGAGTGATCCCTCTGTGTCAGACTCCTATGTGCTGAGTCTACAAGTGTGAGCTGGCATGCCTTGCTGGCTCAGGCTATCTTTAAAACTACAAATCTTCTAGAAGAGAAGCTGGCCACAAAGGAAGACAGAGAATGCCTAAATGGAAGATGAGGGTTTGGGGGCAGAGCATTGAGGTAGAGCATTTGCTTAGCATGTGTGATCTGGGATCCTTTCTCAGCACTGACAGAGGCAGGTATTAGACTTTTAACTGTGAACTTCAAGGCCATAAACCTATGTTCTTCCTTTTTGTAGGCTTAATGTTAAAAAAGAAAATCATTTGTGAACTGAACCCTCACAGCCTGAATTGGTAGGGTGGAATGATCTGAGAGGGGCAAGCAAAGCCAGATGCCTCCCTGTACACTTAATGAAGTGTTCTCCCCCTATTATCTAAATGGCGAGTGAAAAGGAATCCAGGGATACAGACAAATCACAGAAGAGGCTGGGGGAAATTAGTGTGCTGTTTCTCATTAATGCATGGTAACAGAGTGAGCGTTTTAGAAGGAATTTCATGCCTGGGATTCCACAGGGCTTTGCCACAGGAAGATCAGACTCACACCCACCATAACCATGAATTAGATTTCAGCCCACAGGGAAGAGTGCGACACTTCCCAAGGGACTTTAACTACATCCTATTATAGAACTCAGCACTGCTAGAGGAACTTTAGACCACGTCTTTCCTGATAGACCCAAGGCCACACAGCACCTTAGTAGAATTCTTAGACTAGACCCTAATATGTTCCTTTTGGGCCTCTGCTGTCTCTCCATAGCTGTGTGCCTCAATTAACCTTTCTGAACCTTAATTTCATTATCTGTAAAATACAAGTGATAATAGCACCTATTTCAAAGGCAGATTAAGTGTGATCTCACAGAGCAATACCTGGTACTCGATAAGTACTGAATATGTACTAGCTGTTATTAAGACAATAACATGGTATGGGTACAAGGGTGTGTGTGTGACTGCATGCATGTGCATGTGTGTGTGTGTGTGTGTGTGTGTGTGAGAGAGAGAGAGAGAGAGAGAGAGAGAGAGAGAGAGAGAGAGAGAGAGAGTTTCACCCTGTTTACAATGTATTGTTTTCTCTCTTCTTCTTCTTCTTCTTCTTCTTCTTCTTCTTCTTCTTCTTCTTCTTCTTCTTCTTCTTCTTCTTCTTCTTCTTCTTCTTCTTCTTCTTCTTCTTCTGACAGGGTATCTCAATGTACTAGCCCTAGCTGTCCTGGACTCACTTTGTAGACCAGGCCTCAATCTCACAGAGATCTGTCTGCCTCTTCCTTCCTTCCTTCCTTCCTTCCTTCCTTCCTTCCTTCCTTCCTTCCTTCCTTCCTTCCTTCTTCCCTCCCTCCCTCCCTCCCTCCCTCCCTCCCTCCCTCCCTCCCTCCCTCCCTCCCTCCTTCCCTCCCTCTCTCCCTCCCTGCCTCTCCTGTCCCTCCCTCCCTTCTTTTCCTTTCTTTTCTTCTTTCCTTCCTTCTTTTCTTTTTGGTTTTTGAAACAGGGTTTCTTTTTGTATCCTTGGCTGTCCTGGAACTCACTTTGTAGACTAGGCTGGCCTCAAACTCACAGAGAGCCACCTATCTCTGAGTCCTGAGTGCTGAGATTAACGGCATGTGCCACTTACATTCTGTGTTTCTGCCTAGCCACTGGGATGCTGGGAAACACAGTCTAAGATAAGGGTCTCAGCCTGTGTTTCTCTGAGTGACGAGCAGTAGGGGCTGGGATGGAGGCTCCTGTGAACCCAGATGATGCTGGGGACTTGGAGGAGTTGAGAACAATGGGAGTCCACTGGCCAACATGAACCCTGGAAAGGGGTGGGGGCTCAAGCTTGGCTCCAAGTGAGTGCCAAATGTACAGAGGACTTAGGCTTGGCTTTGTATGATGGGGGCCTCCCCTACAGCAGTCCTTGATGAGACAGTCTTTGCTTGTTCAAACTGTTTTATTCATTGTGGATGAAGATACATAAGTCTTACTCAGAGATTAAATACCTTTTGCAGGAATTTTAAAGAAAAACTCCAGGTCAAGCAAGCTGTAAATCCTGGTATCTGCCTTGAGGAGGAGAATGGAAAAAGTAAAACAGCCTTGAGCTAAGATAGTATGGAGATCAGCCCCAGGGTAGTAGGTAGTCCCCCGTGGGAAGGGAGCTTTAGAGAAAGAATAAGGAAGTTCAAGAAACAGTAAAAGAATTCTTGGAGTCTAGTCAGCATAGGAAAGAAAGAAAGAAGAAAGAAATAGTCACATTTTTTTTTGGGGGGGGGGACTCAGAAAGGCTGAGAGACCCAGCTGAGCCTCATGGCAGGTGCTAGGAACCATGTTATGTGTGTGTGTGTATGTGTGTGTGGGGGGCAGGAATTTTGGAAGAAAAAGTATAGCATCTTATTAAGGAATGATTTCATCTTTAATTACTATTCTTTTCAGTACAGCTTACTGTGAGCCTGTTGTGGAGGGCTAGTTTTGCCTTCCTGAGGAGTGGTCCTTTGGTTCCCTTAGTTCATTCCCTTGACCAGAAGGGCTGTGTTTCAGGTGAAGGTCAGGGCTGTTCTTCTACCTGTTGGCTGCTGCCTGTTCTGCCCAACCTGCATGGAGATGAGACACTGGTGCTCTTGCCACAGAAATGGGGATTCATTAGCTCACACTTCAACCCACAGTCAAAAGTCTTTTTTCAAAGGTGTGCTTCTGGGAATGGGGGCAGAGGAAGGATGTGTGTGTGTGTGTGTGTGTGTGTGTGTGTGTGTGTGTGTGATTTTAGATATGGCCAAATGGAGAAAAGGTTCAGAAGGTAAGGTTGACAGCAAGGGTTTGCTCTTGTGACTGCCCTCCTCCCTTTCCTTCCTTCTCTCTCTCTCCTGTTTCCTCCAACTTCCCCTCTTCTCTTCCATTCAGGATAACAAGTGAAGGAATATGTGTGGGAATGTTCACATGAGGGTATTGAATGTGTAGAGGTGACACTACAATGAAGCAGGTATTTCTTATGGTGGTTTGAACGACTGAACTACCTACTCAAAAGACAGAATAGCTGTGTGTTCCAGAGTGGGCAGGGTGGCAGGCCAGATGGTGGTGGCCTTGGGATAGTGCTGTGGGAGGGAATGATGTTCTTGGGAACACTGCTTTTGGGAATGAGCACTGTGGAATTTGAGTACTTCACTGATGAAGCTGTGAATGGATAAACCTCTCCTTTTTAAAAATGTTGTAAATAGGTAAGTAAGTGAATCTAAGCAAGGCAAATGGGAGACTATATGATCAGGGAGGCCACCTGGGAATGGGGGAACTGGTAGTTGTGGGTTGGGAAAATCTAGATCTACTTTTTGGGTCAGTTGCTGGATCTATCTCTCTGAGTCTCACATCACTATCTTAGGGTAACCAAGAAGAAACTAGCTAAGCACCTGGCAGGATTTCAAAAAGAGAACAGATCTCAACAAGCAGTTATTGCTTTCACTGCTACTACTGAGGCTAGGTTTGATGCTTTGCTTTAATGGCCAACTTGACACAATATAGAACTCACCAGGGAAAAGAGTCTCAATGAGGCATTTGTCTAGATCAAGTGAGCTTCTGGGGCTGCCTGTGTGAGATGGTCTTGATTAGCTGGTGTGGGAAAACACAGTCTGAAAATAGATGCTACCATTCCCTGGGGGTGGGTCCTATACTGTATGAAAAAGGAGACTGTGAATGGAGCAGTAAGCATTCATGTGGTCTTTCTTTCCTGGCACATGACTAATTACTTCCAATTTCTGCCTTGACTTCCTCACAGTGACCGATTGTAACCTCTAATAGTAATTGAAAAGACCCTTTGCCCCTTAAAGATGCATTTGTTAGAGTGTATCATCACAGCAACAGAAATGAAACTAAACACCAGCCATGAGACAAGATAAGTCATACTACCACACTTGGACTCCCCAGCTGACATACTTATGAAGGTTATCCTTCAGCTAAGTATGCATCACTGCCAATTTATTTTATTTTTTCTTCCCCCTGAATCACCAAAACTCCTTCTGGTAGGAATCTTGGTGAGCCAAGGATGCCAGGTTCATCTGGCACAGAGGAAGTTCAGGGAGTCATTTTGACTCTTAGCTTCGTTAGAATCCAGTGGCAGAGATGTAATGTATGATCAAAGGAGAGAAGCCCTGTGCACTTGGTTAAAAGAAGAAGGCATTAACTTGCCAGCCAGCCTGGTTACTTGGGACATTAATCACCCCATAAACATGGGATTAAGTCAACTCTCAATTTAGCTCTGGAGCTCACCTTTAAAATGGAAGTACTCTTTCAGTATCAGGTGATCAACATTTTAGATGGAACGAAATTGCAGGGGGGTTAATTTCCTGTACTTTTTCGTAGTGATTATTGACTGCAAATGGAACCTGCTCCTGAATACGTATCAAAGGGTTACTAAATCTAGGAAATAGTTTTGTAAAAGCCCATCCAGCTGGGGATGTATGAAGGAACTTCCTCAAAGCCTTGTAAAGGAGGCCACATCAACCTCTGCAGTAAACATGGACTCGTCTATTTCCCTTTACTACCACATGAATATGCTGTGTTACTGTGAGCCTATCACCTCTAAGCTTTGCTCTGGCCCTGGGACCCCCAAGGCAAACACATGGGCTTTGAAATCCTTCCTCTTAAAGTCTTACTGGCTTGCAAAATTTATGTTAATATGTGCCTGAAAGTTCTCTGACTTTGAATGGATCTTTCCTGGTGCTGAAGGAACTGCCCTTACCTGGTCCCAAAGGTCTGGTTTGTCCCCACACCCAACTCTAGGACACAGCCCTCCTGCTTCTAACTAAGGGGAAAATTCAAAGCCGAAGTGAGTTTTCCTGATAAATGACACTTGTTCAAATTTGTTTAGTTTTATTTATAGACAGGGTCTTCTGTGTCCTAGGCTGGCCTCGAACTTGTTATGTAGCTGAAAATTTGAACACCTGATCAACTTGCCTATCACCCACTAATAGGATTACAGGCATGTACCACCATCCCTGATTTATGCACACTGAGGATTAAAGCCAGGGCTTCCTGCATGTTGGGCAAGCACTGCTGACTGAGCTGCATCTTCAGCCTCCGTTATTCATGTTAAATGACTGATGCTGAAAGGGCTAGTCCTTTCTTTCTTTCTTTCTTTCATGTATATGAATACACTGTCCTTCTCTTCAGATACACCAGAAGACAGCATCAGATCCCATTTACAGATGTTTGTGAGCCACCATATGGTTGCTGGGAATTGAACTCAGGACGTTGGGAAGAGCAACCAGTGCTCTTAACCACTGAGCCATCTCTCTAGCCAATCTGTTTGTCTTTTCAGTCAGGGTTTCTCTGTGTAGCCCTGGCTCACCAGGAAGGACCAGTCTCAGTCCCCGTGTGCTGGGACTAAAGGTGTGGGCCATTACCACCTGGCAGGAAGGTACACGTTTAACTCATGGTTTCAGAGGTTCATTCCACCATGATGCCACAGCCGGGAGGCATGGTGAAACAGCTCAGTTCATGGCAGTGAGAGCCTATGGTAGAGATTGTTTACATCAGGGTGAACTAAGAAGAGAGCAGCAGGAGACAGGCAGGCTTAACCTTCAGTGATCCACATGACTCACGTTTATCACCTAGGCAGCATTCCTTAAACCAGTGGTTCTCAGTCTTCCTAATGCTGCAGCCCTTTACACAATTCCTCATGTTGTGGTGACCACCAACCATACAATCATTTCATAGCTACTTCATAGCTATAATTTTGCTACTGTTAGGAATTGTAATGTAAATATCTGATATGTGACACACAATGGGGGCAAATCCCACAGACTGAAAACCACTGTCCTAAAGACTCTCCGGCCTCCCCTTGTGGTACCATTGGCTGGCAAGCAAGAGTTCAAAGACAAACCTGTGTAGGATATTTGAGATTCAAAGCATAATGCTATGAACTCAGGATCTGGAGACCTGGGATCAGTGTATGTTACAGATAAAAAGTTTAAGGGCACCCCTCCCCTCAACAGATTTTGAAAAATGAGTAAGGTCTTCCTAAGAAACCTGTAGTGGTTGACATTTTGATGGGGTGGCAAAGATTACCTTAAATGGCAACACATGCAATGTTCATTGCAGCCTTTGTCTAGTATGTACAAAGTCCTGGGTTTTATCCACAACAACATTTTTCCTTCTGAGCATTTGAATAAAATTAGAAGCTAGAAAAATTAATAACCTACCTATTCAATATAGTACTTGAAGTTCTAGCCAGACCAATTAGACAACAAAAGGACATCAAGGGGATACAAATTGGAAAGGAAGAAGTCAAAATATCACTATTTGCAGATAATATGATAGTATATATAAATGACCCCAAAAATTCCACCAGAGAACTCCTAAACCTAATAAACAGCTTCAGTGCAGTAGCTGGATATAAAATTAACTCAAATAAACCAATGGCCTTTCTCTACACAAAGGATAAATGGAATGAGAAAGAAATTAGGGAAACAACACCCTTCACAATAGTCTCAAATAATATAAAACACCTTGGTGTGACTCTAACTAAGGAAGGGAAAGATCTGTATGATAAGAACTTCAAGTCTCTGAAGAAAGAAATTGAAGAAGATTTCAGAAGATGGAAAGATCTCCCATGCTCATCTATAGGCAGGATTAATATAGTAAAAATGGCCATCCTGCCAAAAGCAATCCCCATCAAAATTCCAACTCAATTCTCCACTGAGCCAGAAAGGGCAATTTGCAAATTCATCTGGAAAAATAAAAAACCTAGAATAGGACAAACTATTCTCAACAATAAAATAATCTCTGGTGGAATCACCATGCCTGACATTAAGCTGTACTACAGAGCAATTCTGATAAAAACTGCATGGTACTAGTACAGCAACAGACAGGTAGATCAATGGAATAGAATTGAAGACCCAGAAATGAATCCACACAGCTATGGCCACTTGATCTTTGACAAGGGAGCTAAAACCATCCAGTGGAAAAAAGACAGCATTTTCAACAAATGGTGCTGGCACAACTAGCAGTTATCATGTAGAAGAATGCAAATTGATACATTCTTATCTCCTTGTATAAAGCTCAAGTCTAAGTGGATCAAAGTCCTCCACATAAGACCAGAGACAGTGAAATTAATAGAGGAGAAAGTAGGGAAAAGCCTCGAAGATATGGGCACAGGGGGAAAATTCCTAAACAGAACAGCAATGGCTTGCGCTGTAAGATCAAGAATTGACAAATGGGATCTCATAAAATTGCAAAGCTTCTATAAGGCAAAAGACACTGTCAATAAGACAAAAAGGCCACCAAAAGATTGGGAAAGGATTTTTACCAATCCTAAATCTGATAGGGGACTAATATCCAATATATACAAAGAGCTCAAAAAGCTGGACTCCAGAAATTCAAATAACCCCATTAAAAATGGGGTACAGAGCTAAACAAAGAATTCTCAACTGAGGAATACAGAATGGCTGAGAAGCACCTGAAAAAATGTTCAACGTCCTTAATCATCAGGGACATCCAATCAAAACAACCCTGAGATTCCACCTCACACCAGTCAGAATGGCTAAGATCAAAAATTCAGGTGACAGCAGATGCTGGCGAGGATCTGAAGAAAGAGGAACACTTCTCCACTGCTGGTGGGATTGTAAGCTTGTACAACCACTCTGGAAGTTAGTCTGGAGGTTCCTCCAAAAACTGGGCATAATACTACCAGAAGATCCAGCAATACCTCTCCTGGGCATATACCAAGAAGAAGTCCCAACTGGTAATAAGAACACATGCTCCACTATGTTCATAGCAGCCTTATTTATAATAGCCAGAAGCTGGAAAGAACCCAGATGTCCCTCAACAGAAGAATGGATACAGAAAAATGTGGTACATTTAAACAATGGCGTACTACTCAGCTATTAAAAACAACGGATTTATGAAATTTTTTGGACAAATGGATGTATCTGGAGGATATTATCCTTAGTGTGGTAACCCAATCACAAAAGAAGTCATTAGATACGCACTCACTGATAAGTCGATATTACCCCAGAAACATAGAACACCCAAGATACAATTTGCAAAACACAAGATAATCAAGAAGAGGGAAGACCAATGGGTAGATACTTCATTCCTCCTTAGAACAGGGAACAAAATACCTATGAAAGGAGTTACAGAGACAAAGTTTGGAGCTAAGACGAAAGGATGGACTATCCAGAGATTTTTAGGATGTGGACTCCAGGTATTACGTTGAAATACTTGCTGATAATGGCAAGTTTGAGTTTATTTTATGTAACCAGGAAACGTGATCAAGTCTGTCATTTTAATGCCATTAAAAGCTGAGCAAGCTCATGAAGTGATCAGTGTTTTAGTGAATAGTTTCACAATCCTCAATACATCCAATTGTTGGAATCTGACAGTGGCAGAGTGTCCACAAACCAAGTTATTAATGAGCTCAATTAGCGGTGGCCAGCCTGTAAGATTGTCTCTGCTACGTGTCATGCTGGCCAAAGCCAAGACTCTCTGGACCAAGTAAGCTAAAAGGTGATGAGTATGAAAATCATTTGGATACACGGTAGCCCGTGATGTCAGCAAGCCAAAAACCTTTGAATTATGCAAACAGTAAGGAATCTGTACCCTAGAGTCTCCCTGTAGCTGGGTCTCTAGGAGGCCATGCTTGGTTGTACAGCTAAAGTAGGGTTGCATTTTTCAAACTTGTCTTAATATGCTGTGGCTGTTTTGCCATTGTACAAATGGAGGAAGAGTTTGAAATTGCTGAGGAATAGGTAGAAAACACTGGTGGATGAGGCAGGAGGAAAGGGCTGTGGTTGGAGCAGACAGATCTGATAGGACAAGGGCACTGATCCCACTCTGAGATCACTCAGCCATCCTGACTTGTAGACCCCACTCACCCCTACAGAACCTAGCCACTCAACAGGGGTCTTTGTGTGTAACACCTACCTTTAGGATTGACACAGGTATCTCTCTGGACATTGTACTACTGTTGCTAGAGACCTCGGGGAACAAAACAAAGGCTCCTTTCTTCTGGGGTTGGGGAGGGAAGAGGAGAAAGAGGGCTAGTGAGACTATAAAAGTGATCAAGAGTCTGTGTGCCCTTTACCAAAAGTGTAGAATTGCAAAGGAGGGAAGGGGTTCTTCCTTTATGTAGAAGGAAGAATATGGGACCAGACCTTAATCTCTTATACTTCCCAAAATATGTTTTTATAGAGATGCAATCCTTTGGAAACAGTCCAAGATCTAAATAGTGTGCTTATCTGTAGTTTTCTTTGGAAGCTGGTCAGCAGTTGATATAGTTGCCCAAACATGTGTCTGGCCTGTGCTAGGGAGCCATATATGGAGAGCCTGTTGCCATATGGGGACATGCCCCTTTTCATTTTTGAAATTGAAACTTGTTTCATCTACAAACCTGCCCTTAAAATCGGTAAGTTCAGGCCCAGGAAGATGGCTTACTGGGTGAAGCATTTGCCTGGCAAGCCTTATGACTGGAGCTAGCACCCATATAAAAGCTACATCCAGTAGCATCCATGTGTCCAGAATCCCAGTGCACCCCTAGCTGGAGAGGAGAGACAGAGACAGGAAAATTGCTGTAGCTAGGCTGGTGTTGTAGCACTGAAGGGAGAGAGAGAGAGAGAGAGAGAGACCCTGTCTCAAACAAGGTGGAAGATGAGGACAGGGTCCTGAAGTTGTCCTCTGATCTCTATGTGTATCATGCTATACATACTCCTATCCTGTTCCCTGTATCAAACATGTGTGCCCATACACAGAAATACATTTTAGAAGTGGCAAGTTTGAAAGGCCTAATTTTTTAAACAGCAGTGTGTGTGTGTGTGTGTGTGTGTGTGTGTGTAAATCTGAGCAAGCACATGGATATACTGGGGTTTGAACTTGAACTCAGGCTTCATTCATACTAAGTCGCATGTGTTACCATGAAGTTACACTCCCAGCCCCAAATTTGATACATCTTTGAACAAAGAATACTCATAGTCTCTTTGATCACTCATCTTTCCAATGAAGACCCATGCCTACACATGAAGTCCCCAAAAATGAACTCCAAGCTGTGGTCTGTTCTTAGCAGCCAAGACAGCAGTTCCTGAATCCCCCTTATCTGAGTAGGGTGTATCTAAGCATTTAGCCTTCGGTATGGGCTCATTCTTAACAGCATCCAAATGGTTGTTCTTTCTCATTTTATTAAAGGATCCGGATCCTTCTCATAAGTTTTCCATTAATGGGATTATAAATTGATATAATTTTAAGTTCAAGAATGCAGAACTGGTATGTGGTAAACACAAACATGTGTTTGATGTTAGATGTAAACTAGTGTAGCCAAAGTGGGCAAGTGTTATAAACTTCAAACATGAAACAGATGGGGGGTAATTAGAGGCATGTAAGTGATGACAGGGGCGGTGAACTGTGGCTGTAAATGAATTGTTAGTTTAGGCAGGAATCCTGTGGCCAGGCCAACTTATCACATTCTAGCTGCTGTATGAACTGGGTGATACCTTCCTTTTTTCTTTTTCTTTTTCTCTTTCTTTTTCTTTTTCTTTTCCTTTTTCTTTTTCTTTTTCTAGAACACAAGAATCACCTTTTCTGTTTCATAGTAGGACTTATACTCAGAAGCATGCAGAGTCTAAGACTCCTTTTCTAACTGCAAAGGCAGACTGGAATCACCTAATGCAAAATGAATTGACCTAATTCAGTTCTGTCTCTAATCTTAGGGCTACACACTTTGCATTCTTTGGAGTTCAGTGGGATGGAAGGTGAAGACGACCTTTGCAGTGGACCAGTGATTTGGAAGGCTATATCTACTCTGTGGCATGTGGCAGTGATGCTTTTTGTCGTTTTTAGGCAGGGTTTTACTATAAAGCCCTGGCCTGGAACTATCTAGGTATTCTAAGCTGATCTTGATGATCATATCTGGGCTGTTTGATGGTAAATCTGTCAAGGCTTCTTTGAAACTGAAGGGAGCGGACCCCTGCCAGATACTGTCTTCATGCTGCCTGAGAGATGCAACTCAAGCTCAGAGACTACCTACTTCTGCTTCTCAAGTGCTGGCCTTGAAGGCATGCAACACTATACCTGGAAGCAGTGACATAATTTAAAGAGTAATTTTAGTCTTGGAGCAAATTTCATAATTGTATAAATTGAAGGAAAAGAAACTCTGGTTACAATTTTCTAGTGACTAGAAAGTAAAGCTTCAAGCAAAAATATCTTTCAGAGGGAAAGAGCTACAAGATTTCAACGGAGAAGAAGCACTTTAAAAAACACTAGCTGTGAGTAAATGGTGTAGTGGGTCACTTGAATTCTGAGGCCCAAATCAAACCAATGCTGAAACCTTAAATGTGTCCTACTGAAATTTAAGAAATACATCATTACAACTGATAAAGGGCAAAAATTGTTTTTGCATCAAGTGATTTCTAAGTGTGTCTCAGTGTCTACCTGTGAAGTGCATGGAAGGCATGGAAGCAAGATGGCTGTTTAATGATGAAGACAAAGAACTTGGAGTTGCTAAATTGTTATTGACAAGCCCAGTCCAAGAAAAGTACTTGCAGGGTGTGAATGTGTTCCCAGATTTCATGCAGTGAAAACTGGATCCCCAGTGCAGGGATGCTGAGAAAAGGAAGGGTACCGCAGGTGATGATGCTTGGGTCATGCCAGTCCAGCTTCAGGGATGGATTAAGGTCATTATCTTGGGAGTTGGTTTATCACATGAATGGACAAATTTGTCTCTCTGCTTCTCCCATCGAGTTTAACCAGGCTGAACCCTGCTTAGCTCATGAGATTAGGCACATTCAGGTGGCTGAAAACTTGTTTCTTTTGTCTTGTGCTCTCTGGCCCTTCTGCCTTTTAACACTGAATAACATATCAAGAGAGACCTTATCAGACACTGGAATCTTGATCTTGAATGTCCCACCCTCCAGAACAATGAATGAAATAAATGCCTGCTTGTTTTAAATTGTGTAAGCTCAGGTATTTTATAACAGCAACAGAATCCAGATGAAGACAATGAAGGGGTTAAGCCACCAAAACCTGGCCCCTTCCCAGAATGATGAAAGGCCTGCTGTTGAAATTGTCTTCCTTTCCTTAGTGGACTCAGAAGAATGGATGGGATGTCATATCCATCCAGAGGCTTTCAACATGAATGCATCTCAAATTCACACCTTACATGTCTATTTAAAAGCTATGTTCTGGGGTGTGGTGGTACATACCTTTAATACCAGTGCTCGGGAGGCAGAGACAGGCAGACTGTTCTACACAGCAAGCCTTGGGATAGCCAGGGCTACATAGTAAGACCCTGTCTCAAAATAAAAAAGAGAAAAACAACAACAAAACCTCCTAAACCCTGCATTTGAGAGAAGATGTGTGCTGTTTTGCTTCCTGAATCTGCTTCATTTTGTCTTACATGATCTCCAGTTCCATTCATCTCCCCACAATGTAATTCATTCTTCATTGTGGCTGGCGAGAAAATGATTTTCTTTATTCATCTGCTGAAGGACATCTAAGCTGGTTCCATATGTAGGCTATTGTGAGTAGCACAGCAGCAAATATGGTTGTGCAAATGTCTATGGGTTTCAATCATTTCTATTTTTAGTGCAAGTATGACAGAGTCCTTCAGGTATATGCCTGGGAATGCTATTTCTGGTCTTATGTAATTCTATTTTTAGTGTTTTGTGCAACAGCATACTGATTTCTGTTGTGGAGGCACTGGTGTATAAGAGTTTCTGACTCCAACATCCTTGACATAATTTGCTGGTTGTTTTCTTTGATCCATTCTCCCCATTACTCTCTCTTTTCTCATAGGCAAGAGCTTTCTATGTTTCCTAGGCTAGCCTCCAAATTGCATCCATCTTGCCTCTGCCTCTTGAATGCTGGCATTATAGTTACATGTGACCATAGCCAGCACTAACTGCATTCTTTTATCATCATTGTCGTCGTCATCGTTGTCATCATCATTATGATGATGATTTTTTGAGACAAGATCTCATGTAGTTCAGGATTGCTCTGAGCTCCAAATCCATCTGCTTCCACTTCTTGAGTGCTAGCATTTTTTTTTTTTTTTTTTTGGTTTTTCGAGACAGGGTTTCTCTGTGTAGCCCTGGCTGTCCTGGCACTCACTTTGTAGACCAGGCTGGCCTCGAACTCAGAAATCCGCCTGCCTCTGCCTCCCGAGTGCTGGGATTAAAGGCGTGTGCCACCACGCCCGGCTAGTGCTAGCATTTTAAGGGTGTGACCCATACCTGGTTTCTAGTTCATTTTAGAGTACACAATTCTAGACTGTAGAATTTTTGCAATAGTCAGTCACTTCTAGTGCTTTCTATGCTAGAAGTGTCATAGAGCAGAGCCTCCAGTGGTCATGATTATATCAGGGCTGTTTGATGATAAATCTGTCAAGGCTTTTTTGGAACTGAAGGGAAGGGACCCCTTCCAGACACAGTCTTCATGCTGCCTGAGAAACACAGCTTCCCCCTAAACTGACTTGAATAATCTTTGTGCAGAGGACTAGGTAACCTCCCAGGAAAGGATCATGAGAATGGTTTTCCTTCCAATTGAATGGCATGTGAGCTTTTGAAAGTTTAAAATTTTAAATATTTTTGTGTTACTATTAGTGTAGAAGTAATTGATGCTTACATTCTGAATGAGTTGGGGATTTAGCTCTGGTACAGTGTTTGCCTAGAAAACACAAGGCCCTGGGGTAGTCTCCATCACCATGGGCCACACACAGAGACACACATAGACATACACAGACACACAGACATACACAGAGACACATACAGATACACATACACACAGACACATATAGACACATACACACATACACAAATAGATGGAATAGTTCTCTGTGTTAATAATTTTTTGTTACTTTTAGCCAGCACATCATACCAAGTTCATATTACTTCTACCTCCCCTTCTGTTTTGCATTTTATACATGTGAATCAGGAGATTAAAAGAGTGTCACCAAGTGTATCAGTGGGGAGTCCATTTGTGCTTGAAAAGTCATTGAATCATTATCATCCCCTCACCTTATATCTGTTTAAAAAATATCTTCATTTACATAAAAATTAAGGACACTGGGCTGGAGAGATGGCTTAGTAGTAGTTCAAGTGTTTGCTATATAAGTATGTTCTTATCTCCAGAACCCAAATAAATGCTGAGTACTCATAGCAGCCTGCCTACAATACTCTAAACTCAGGGGGCAGAGACAGAAGTAAGCTGGAAAGCTAGACTAGCTGAATTCAAGTGAGAGAGACTCTTCCTTTATACATCAGGGGGAGATCAGTCAAGGGAAGACATCCAATGTCAGCTTCTAGTTTCTACACATGTGCACCAATGAGCCCAAGTACATAAAAACACATACTCTCATGCCACAACACCTCATCCTCTGACTCACACAAGAGGCAGTGGGGTTGGGAAGGGGCGTTTATTTAAAGCACCAACCATAATGGGAAATTATTTTCCATTTCTAAGTAAGTAACCTTTTTTTTTGAATGGCAAATAGGCCTTCTCTTCTCAGGATGTACTTAGTGTTGAGTGCGTGACTTTATATTGGTGCATGCCTAGTGCATGTGAGATACATACTAGTACATGCCTAATGCATGTGAGGTACATGCTAGTGCATGCCTAGTGCATGTGAGGTACATACTAGTGCATGCCTAGTGCATGTGAGGTACATACTAGTGCATGCCTAGTGCATGTGAGGTACATACTAGTGCATGCCTAGTGCATGTGAGGTACATACTAATGAATGCCTAGTGCATGTAAGATGTAAATTTTGAGGCCTTTTGCAAAAACGAGGAAAGATTTACTATAAGGGAACTTAAAAAAATATAATTCTAGATATTAATACATACAAATAAAATATAACTTGCTATATAACCCTATGTATGTTTTCCAATTATATAAACATATCTGTATGCAATATATGCAGTTCTCCGTGGTTTTAGGAGAGTTCCTTTAAGGGAAAATAGTCAAATAGCAGGGTTTTTTTTTCATGAGGGTTTCATTTAGTGATGTCTCTAATACATTAGAGATGTATTTATAGGTGGAAGATCAGAAAGAGGTAGAGACAGGGAAAGAAAGAGAGAAACAGCAGAATTTTTTGGTTAAGTGATGGTCTGCCGTGTTAACTTCTTGACTTTAACGCTGTTTCTGTTTGTAAGTAGCTGCACAACTGTGGGTATGTGTTTGATCTCCCAAACCTCACTTTTCTTTGAAATGTGAACAAGAATAGAGTGTTCTTGGTCACGTTATTGTAAATACCAAATAAGATGACAAATGTAGAACCCTGGTGCCTGACCATCTACCCTGATTCTTAATAACTCCCCTAGACGTGTGAGTCCTGAGGACTTAGGGACACAATTGAGGAAAGACTTTAGCATCTGGGAAGGAGCTGCCATTGTTGTCCTGGGCTGTGCATTCAGGGCAGCCTTTGCTAGGAGGCACTCCTCCCTTGTAATTAACTGTTTGACTGCTTTGAAAGATACCCAGGTGACAGTAGGGTGCCTGTGTTCTGCCTGTGAAATTATAGTCAAGGCTAAACAGCCTCCACATCTATTCATTTCCTCTTAAATTACATATGATTAGGAGTATAATTACCATGCTCTACTCAGCCATTCCCCAAACACCATTCTTCTTTGCTCCAATCATACTTTGATAGGGAAAGAACAGACCTAGTCTGTGCTCCATTGTGAGGAAGCAAGACAGGGAGTGGCCTGGGTGACAAAGGCCTACCCTTAGTGGCACTTGGGACTTGGAAGTTCAAACCAAACATTCAGATGCAAGAGTAGCAATTAGCAAATATATGAAAAAACCCATTGATTATTGAAATCATACCTGCCCAGGGCTTCAGGGAGGCCCCAAATGATATGTGTGCTTACACTGGAATTACGAAGCTCGCTGTGGCTCTTCTTATTTTTGGAATGTTTCTCCCTCTAATTACTGTACCATCCAAATGATTAGAAAACGGAGCAGATTGCAACAGAGAAGCCCAAATTGCTGTGTTTAGAGGGCCGCTGTTACAATGACAGCCACTGCTCAGAGCTTTGCAAACTATATGGGTTGATGCTACAGAGTTAGGTTCTCAGATTCATTCTTTGCTGAGCAGGGCTCTGCCAGGATGGAAGTGCCAAACTGGCTTGGAATTGATGGCTGCAGCTTCATTTTCAGCTCAAGTGGGAGGCTATTTTGGAAAAATCTTCCAGGCCAGTCCTCAGTGATGTGGTCAATTCAGCATCTGAACAGACATCCTTGATGCCATATAGAGGCGGCATGGCAGGCTCAGGGCGTTGTTCTGAGAAGCTCCCCTATGTCCCCTGTCGCTCTCCCCATAAATCAAAGAGGAAGCCTGGACCACGAGAAGTCCCTCTGAAAAGTCCCATTCCACAAGCTCCCCAGCCAGGCCTGCCTTTCAGGCTTGCATTTGTCTCTTCCCAGCCGCCATCCCAGACTAGAGCTTGTTACTATCGTTTCTGGAGACCTAACTGGGTGGCCTCCTTTGGATGCACAGACGTCCGTCTCCCACCCCTGCATCCCTACTTGCACACCTAGATCTGCATTCATTTTTGCAGGTGCCTTTTCTCAGGGTTGCAGGCCAGCCTATGTAGAAGTCCTTACTAAGAATAGATCAGTGGTGGCAGCTTTCCTCGAGTCTCCTAGAGACTCAGAACTTAGACCAAAAGCATTTTGCTTAAAAAAAAATCGATTTCTTAATTAAAAAGCATCTTTTCATTTGTCCCAGATCAAGTGACCTCGGAACTTCTTGTCAAATTAGACAGTGTATTTTCAGAGTCTCTAGGTCACTTGTTCTCAAGACAGCTTGAACGAGATCTCCAACTTCTTGATGATCAACTAGATGAATGGTTTTCTTATTTGCAAAATCTTTAATATTTTTTTAACTTGTTCTGGGAAAGGAAAAACAAAGTCAATACAATCTGGCCATTAAATTAATCTTCCAAGTTGATTAACTTGGTCATATTTCTACAATTAGAAGGTTTCCCTTTGATGCTTGAAAATTAATTTTTCTCTGTGAAAAACATGTCCATATGTTATTGTTGTTATTATAATTAAGAAAGTGTGTGTGAGCTGGGCGTGGTGGTGCATGCCTTTAATCCCAGCACTCGGGAGGCAGAGGCAGGTGGATTTCTGAGTTCCAGGCCAGCCTGGTCTACAAAGTGAGTTCCAGGACAGCCAAGGCTACACAGAGAAACTCTGTCTCGAAAAACCAAAAAAAAAAAAAAAAAAAAAAAAAGAAGGTGTGTGTGTATGTATGTGTTTGTGTGTGTGGGTTGGGGTGGGGTGTGGTGTTTGTGTATGTGTGTGCGTATTAGTGTGTGTCGTGTGCATGTGTGTGGTATTGTGTATGTGTGGTATGTCTATGTGTGTGTATATGTTAGCGTGTGTAGTATGCATGTGTGGTGTGTGTGTATGTGTGTATGGTGTGTGTATATGTTAGTTTGTGTAGTGTGCATGTGTGGTGTGTGTGAATTAGTGTGTTAGGGTGTGTGAGTACTCTGTGTGTAGTATGCATGTATGTGTGCATGTTAGAGTGTGTGGTGACATGTACGTATATGTACATGTCGCTGATCCTAGGTGAAGATTAATCCCAAGGCCTTGAGCCTATTAGGCCAGCAATTTACCACTGAGTTGCATCCTTAGGGGAATTTTTGACTTAGTTGACATAAAGTCTAAGTGACTGATATAGTCTATGCAGAAGATACAACAAGCTCTTTGTAGTATATTTGAATTTTCCTCCCATATGAAGTAATGCTTGGGTATATCTGTGGGGCTGTGCTTTGCAAAGAACAGCTATACTGAATACCAAAGCCTCTCATGCCCTCTGACATTTTTTTCAGTGCTAGAAACTGGATCCAGGGCCATGAGAGTGTGAAGTTTGAGTCCTGCCACTGTACCACACATTTTGACCCTGCAGATTTTTCCTTTATGTATTTTATATATATATATATATATATATATATATATATATATATATAATGCAATTATATCATTTCCCCTTTTCTTTTCCTCCCTTCAACTTTTTCCATATACCCCATGTTCTCTTTCAAATTCATGGGCTCTTTTTCTTTAATTATTGTTACATACACACACACACTCCTAAATGTATAAACACCACCTGTTTACCACACTTAGCTTTACTTGTGTATATCTGATCTCAGGGCAGACAACTTGGTATTGGATGACAAATAGGAGGATTCTTCCCCGGGGAAATCCATTTCTTCTTTTTGCAGCATTCCCAAGCTGCCTGTAGTTTTTCCTTTGTCTAAGGTTGAGGTTGCATGAGAGTTCCCTTTTTCACGTTAGCATGGACGTGTGTTATCATAATGTTGGAGTCTTGTTTAGGCAGCTGTGCTGAGAAGCCTTTATGACTGTAGTCTCTCTGACAGTTCTAGGAGGCACAGGCTTACAGTAAACTTCTTGATTTTGTTCTCTTACAATCCTTCTGCTCCCTCTCCCACAGTGATCCCTGAGCCGAAGTACAGAAATAATGCTATAGATGAATACATCTTGGGACTGGGCACCACATTATCTCTTGTTCTTTGTGGTTTTCTCTAATGGCCTCCATCTCTTGCAAAGAGAAGTTTCTTTGATGAAGGGCTAGGACTACACTTATATGTGGGTATAAGGATAAATATTTAGGATGTAGTTAGGGATTGTGCTGGTTTATAAAGTGGTGGTTGAAGGTTGTTCTCTAAGATCTGTTACTTCTCTAGCTCTGGGTAGTCAGCAAGGTTTCTAGCATCAGGCATAGTTTTCCTTTCGTTGAGCAGGCCTGTGTCCAATCAGAGAGCCATTGGTTACCCCAATACACATGTGCTGCTACTGCACCTTTGGGGTTGTCATACAATGCTGGTTGTTGTTGTGCTTCATAGACATCACATCTGGGTAGGACTTTGATCACATCCTTGCCTTAGAAGCTTTCATAACACCTTCTAGTACCAGAAAATCTAGTTTTTAAAAGAAGACTTTAAGGTTAGATTCAGCTCAGATTCTTTGGGTCCTGTATCTGAAGTACATGTGTCTTCGGCAATAGCGACTTGCCTTCTACCTCTGGGAGGCAACCAAGGGAAACAACAATATCCTATAACACTTTAGGAATCTCTTGGACACCTTGACCAATAACTCAAGAGAGGATTTCTCATGCCTGGTGGCTTGCTTTTGTTTGTTTGATTGATAGTCTATGATTCTTGGTGTATTTTTTTATTTTTTAAAGATATAGTTTTTTTTTTGTGTGTGTGTGCCTTTCTCTTCTCTCTCTTTTTCTCTCCCCATCCCCCTGCTCTCTCTCTCTCTCTCTCTCTCTCTCTCTCTCTCTCTCTCTCTCTCTCTCTCTCTCTCTGTATACCACATGCATATAGGTTTCCACAAAGGCCAGAAGAGGTTGTCAGGTCACCTGGAGCTGGAATTATAGGCAGTTGTAAGCCACCTGACATGGGTACTGGGACTATAACTCTGGTGCTCTGGAAGATCAGCAAATATTCTTAAGCACTGAGCCAGCTACCTCTCTCACCTTAGATTTTACAGGAACACTGTTATACCTTCCTTTTTCTTTACTTAGGCATGCTCCAAGATTTTTCGGTGTTTCTTTCATAAAGACACAGGATTCAAGATAAGCCATAATGAACAATCCAGAACAAATGTGAATGGGTCATATGGTGAGCAGAGTAAATGACAGGAGGAGGAGATGAGAAGGTCTGCAGATTCCGAGGACTAGCTGCATACACTTTTATTCTGAAAGGAATGATTCTTTTTGTGCCATATATTATAGATGTAAAGCAACCCAACCCCTCCTATCCTAGGGTGGCATGTTAGTAGAAAGGTTTTTGGAAAACCTTCATTACAAGGCATGATTTCAGAAATATTGAAATAATAAGCAAGAATCTGGCATTAATAATCTGTGGGTTTTATACTTTATACTATTAAAGGATGTAAGGATTAGTGATTGTATGTATCCTACAAAGTAGAACATGCCTTGGGACACACAGATATGATACATATGGAGTCCAGCATCAGCTGCAGAGCACAAGGACTGACCAGAGTTTCTGTTGCTCTTCTACTCTGCTTTGATAACTCCTTGTTTCCAGTCACACAGAAACAGAACAGGGTTAGGGAGGAATTGGGGCAATAATCTCAGGTTTGCATATTTTCCAGCTTTGACTAAGGAAATTCAGAGTCACCCAGAGTTGAGGGAAACTGGATGATCAAAGGGAGGAGTTGTAGTTCCAGGAACCCAAGATCGAAAACATGGAGAGGCTAAATATTATAATTTATGGCACATGCCTGCAGGAATTTCCTCCAAGCTTTAAGAGCACAATGCAGCTGTCCTGGGAAGAGCAGTCCAATGTCCTGTCTTGTAAAACAGCATCTTCCCAGATAACACTTCTCACCTGTTCTTCTTTCATAAAAGTCATGATCAGAATAAAACTGTGGGTAGGGGTCAGCACTTGTGTGAGGTCCTGGCTTTGGTCTCTAGAACAAAAAAGGAGGAGGAGAAGGAAGAGGAGGAGCCGGAGGAGGAGGAACAGCAGCAGCAGCAGGAGGAAGAAGAGCAGGAAGAGGAGAAGGAAGAGGAGCAGGAGGAGGAGGAAGAGGAAAAAGAGAAAAAAAAGCCATATGGTGAGTTAAAAATATTTTCATTTTTGTGTTTTGCCTGCATATATGTCGGGGTGAGGGTGTCAGACCTTAGAATAACAGTTTTGAGCTTCCATGCTGGGAATTGAATCTGGGTCCTCTGGAAGAATACTCATCTCTCTAGCCTGGGTGAGACAATTTAAGGAAAGCAGTTGAGGAAAGGGGCTTCAGTCTTGGGATCCAGAGAGGAGAAGGTTCCCAGTTTTCTCTGGCAGACAGGTCATTTCCACTAGAATAGTGATTCTCAACCTGACTTACAACTCCTTGGAGGTTGAATGTCCTTTTCACAGGGGTTGTCTAAGACCATGGGATATTTACATTACAATTCATTTAGCAAAATTAGTTATAAAGTAGCAATAAAATGATTTTATGGTTGAGGGTCACCACAGCATGCGGTCCCTCATGTATTAAAGGTCAGCATTAGGAAGGTTGAGAACCACTGCACTGGGAGACCTGGGAGACATTCTTCCCACTTGTAACAAACAGAATCTGTAAATTACTCCCTCTACAAATCAGCCTGGCTATCTGATTCTGAGAGGCAGAAGGGGATGAAAGTGCCTGGAGCATCCTGTTCCTGGTGCTCTGATTGAGCAATTTACCCACAGAACACCCTTTGATCCAACCAGGACTTTGAAGGTCAAGAGGGAGAAGGGAAAGAGCATGCAGGTCTCTCATTCAGGCCTTGCTATATATAGAAACAGGAGTCTGGTGATCTGGTATGTCAGGTTTTCACATGATCTTCTACCCAAAGGCAATATTTCACCATATCTGGTCTTGTTCTCAAGAAGCAGAAGAATCTGAGTGAAAAGCTCCTGTAAACACTTCTGTGTATTTCCCCCTGAGGCTAAGTATGCATGGGCACAAAATGCCCAGAGAATGGAGGAACGTTTCAAACAGAGAAACCAGACTTAGCTGCCACCATGGCTTCTGAAGGTCAAACAAGTCAGTGAGTATCTACAATGATTCTCAATTAAAAGGCTCTGTGATGGTTGCATGTCATGGGGAGGAGCCCTGTCAGGTCACCTACTCATGAGGATCTTTTTGGAGAATTCTGCAAATTCCTGTTGTGCTGGGTAAACACTTCTGGACATTACCTTACCTAGTAATCTAGTCTTCTGCCAACATAGCAACAACATCTGCCAGACAGAAAATCCAAGATAACACTGGATGAAATTGTGTGTGTGTGTGTGTGTGTGTGTGTGTGTGTGTGTGTGTGTGGTTGGTTGATGGGGTAGTTCCAGGAGTCAGCAATGAGAAGAATTTATGGGAGTGGGTATGCTCTGCCAAGGATGGCATTATATTAATATTCTGCATTTAGAACTAGGAACAAGAGGCAGTGGACACTTTCCCTAAGAGTGGAGCTCAGAACAGTGACCAGAGTCACACCTTGTATCTTCAGAGTTAACTGCAGCTCATGAGTCACCTTCATGCACAACAGTAGGAATGGCTGTGCTTTTCATTTCTGAAGATTCATGGGTGGGTATCATCACAATTCTTATATTTATATTTGGGGACTGGGATTGAATCTACAGTCATGTGCATACTAAGTACATGTTCTTCCACTGAGCTATGCCCTGAGTCTCTGGATGGGTATTTTAATTTTTCCACTGTTTTTTACTTATTTAGTGTGTGCATATGCACATGGATGCATGCCTCAGCTCTTGTGGAGATCATAAATTACACTTGAGGAGCCAGAGTTTTCCTTCCACTATAGGCAGCCTGGCTGGGTCATGCCGCTGGCCCAGGAGACATTTTTCTTTGAAGCTCTGGAGAAGAACATTTCTGTTGTCAAGGTCCCAAGATCAGGTAGCAGATTAATAAGTGGGTTAAGGGGAGAGAAGGTGCTGTTGAGATTATTTCCCTGTGTCCCTCCACTTGGGGGTTAGTGCAGAGTTGCACTGCTCAGTAAGGAGGGCCTGGGGTGGGTGGGAAACTTATAAGAATGCGGTTTTTGAGTCAAAATAGAAACATTTTCTTACCTTCTGACTCAGGGCATTACACAGTAGCAGGTAGATAGGATGAAAATGCTTTGGTTAAGAATTTAATCCTGTTAGGGAACAGTAAGTCGCTGTTCTTAAGTGCTCTTTTGCCAAAAAGTAGAATCAGAAAGACAAGTTTGCAGTCAGTTTGTCCTGGGATGGCTACTAGCTTGGGGGTCTTCCAGGGTGCTGGCGTTTCTCTTCTGAAGAACATGATCGATTTCTTAGTGGGGGCAAGAGCTGAGTCATTAGCATAGGGCTTTCCAGCCAGGGTGTGCCAGCTTGCTTGTAGGGATGGTGCTGGAAGAGGTGGGAGGGGGACTCTGGCTTTCAACCCTTTTCTGAGTTCAGTGATGCTGGGGAGCCAGAGAAAGAAACCAAATGGTTAAAAGGACTTTGAAAAGCTGCAGATTAAAACCCTTCCAGACTCTTGTTTTTGTTGGTACAAGAGTCTTCTTAAAGGCAAGTATTGTTTAAGCTCTGCTTTCGTTTCTATTGTTATGTTTAAAACATTTTCTAGTGGTGGAGTTGGCCAGAGAGGAGACAGACTGACTGATGTGAGGAGTCAGAGAAATATCTGGTACCTGAGTGGCTGGATAGGATAGAAACCATAGCACAGGAATTATTATCCTGTGGCCAGAACGCAGCTCCTGTGCAGCTGGGAGGGTTTTGCCAGCAGGGACCATCTGATTTCCAAGGGAAGTGAGCCCTACTTTAGATGCCAAGAAAAAGTAGGGGACCAGTTAGTGCTTAAGTGTCTTATTATCATTCAAGCCCACTGTGAAGTCCTGAAGAGGAACTTTACAGAACAGTAAATCCAAGGTCTCTTTCCAAGCTGTTCAGAATTTGGGTAACAAGGCATAGATGGTTTCAATCCTGATGCCATAAAGAATGTGTGTGCGTGTGTGCATGGTGTTCGTATGCCTGTGTACACGTGCGTACTGTTTGCATATGTGTGTGCTGTTTAATATTAGTTTATAAAGGCAGTTCAAAGTTAATGGTAAGATGAAAATCAAAATGTATCTGTCTCTTGGTCCACATCATCCTAATGTGAGAGATTGTGAGAAACAAACTGAGTTTTAATTAGTTAGCAAGATGGATGTATATATGCTCCAGGCAGTCCATAGTGGAAAAGGAGATTCTAGGATAGAAGGTTTAGATATATTTGAGTAAAAAAGCAGCTCATATTTACTGAGTTTAATTTACTAGACACATAAAGTTTTTAGAGTAGATTCACAGCTTAAGATAGACAATCTTCCTTAGTAGCTTGCATACAGATCTGGAAACTCATCTGCCCTAGATAGTGGTAATCTGGTGTCTCCTTAACCAGCTACTCAGCAGGGTCTTTTCCTGTGGGTTGTGAGCCACACAGGCTGGTCTCCAAGCTCTTCTGTACAAGGAGCCTTGGGTGAGTGTACATGCATGCTCGTACATCACACTACCATCCTGGTCATCTTCAAAGCTCAGTAGAAGAGCAAGCATTCAGATACACCCCTAAGGTGTGTTGGTTCCACAGCCATGAATGTAAAGGCAAGTTGATGCTGAAGCTGGTCACCAGTATAGTAAGTACCATTGCTGCTGTGGTTGCCATGGGCACTGCATGTGTGTTAAAGAATGTCCATGCCACTCCAGTGTCAGCATCTCCAGACTCCTTCTCCAAAGTGAGAAGGGCATGGGTCCTTCTGAGTTATTTTTGGTTAGGTGGGGGAGGGAATATGGAGAAAGCCCAGTGATACTGTGCTTGGATCCTCTATATGTCCTGAATACAGAGGTATTCTTTCTTTCACCATCACTCATTCATTCATTTACTTTATTTTGCACAGGCAGATGTACACATGTAAAAGAAATATATATATATATATATATATATATATATATATATATATATATATATATACATATACATACACACACATATATACATATATTTACACACATATATAACATGTATATGGTATCTATAACTATGCCAATAATTGAAACCAGAGACTGTACATATATACCATTGAGTTATGACCCTAAGCTGTTACTATCTGCATTCTTTTTTTTTATTAGATATTTTCTTTATTTACATTTCAAATGTTATCCCCTTTCCTAGTTTCACCTCTGAAAAACCCCTAACCCCTCCCCGCTTCACCTGCTCCCCAACCTACCCACTCCCATTCCCAGTCCTGGCCTTCCCCTATACTGGGGCATAGAATCTTCACAGGACCAAGAGCCTCTCCTCCCATTGATGACCGACTAGACCATCCTTAGCTACATATACAGCTAGAGCCACATGCCCCACCATGTGTATTCTTTGATTGGTGGTTTCCAAGGAGCTCTGGGGGTACTGGCTAGTTCATATTGATGTTCCTCCTATGGGGCTTCAGACCCATTCAGCTCCTTGGGTACTTTCTCTAGCTCCTTCATTGGGAACATTGTGCTCAATCTAATGGATGATTATGAGCATCCACTTTTGTATTTTCCAGGCACTGGCAAAGGCCCTTAGGAAACAGTTATATCAGGCTCCTGTCAGCAGGTACTTGTTGGCATCTGCCATAGTGTCTGGGTTTGGTGATTGTTTATGGGATGGATCCCCAAGTGGGGCAGTCTCTGTATGATCGTTCCTTCAGACTCTGTTCTGAACTTTGTCTCTGTAACGCCTTCTATGGGTATTTTGTTCCCTTTCTAAGAAGGATTCTGAGGCTCTGGGCTAATATCCACTTATCAGTGAGTGCATATCATGTGTGTTCTTTTGTGATTGGGTTACCTCACTCAAGATGATATCCTCCAGATCCATCCATTTGCCAAAGAATTTCATAAACTCATTGTTTTTAATAGCTGAGTAGTACTCCATTGTGTAAATATACCACATTTTCTGTATCCATTCTTTGTTGAGGGACATCTGAGTTCTTTCAAGCTTTTGGCTATTATAAATAAGGCTGCTATGAACATAGTGGAACATGTGTTCCTATGTCATGTTGGAGCATCTTCTGGGTATATGCTGGATCTTCTGGTACAATTTTCTGAGGAACCACCAAACTGATTTCCAGAGTGGTTGTACCAGCTGCAGTCCTACCAGCAACAGAGGAGTGTTTCTCTTTCTCCATATCCTTGCCAGCATCTGCTGTCACCTGAATTTTTGATCTTAGCCATTCTGACTGGTGTGAGGTGGAATCTCAGGATTGTTTTGATTTGCATTTCCATGATGATTAAGGATGTTGAACATTTTTGTCAGGCATGGTGATTCTACCAGAGGTTCTTTTATCAGTGAGAAGAGTTTTTGGTATCCTAGATTTTTTGTTATTCCAGATGAATTTGCAAATTACCCTTTCTAACTCTGTGAAGAATTGAGTTGGAATTTTGATGGGGATTACATTGAATCTATAGATTGCTTTTGGCAAGATAGCATTCTTACTATATTGATGCTGCCAATCTATGAACATGGGAGATCTTTCCATCTTCTGAGACCTTCTTTAATTTCTTTCTTCAGAGACTGGAAGTTCTTATCATACAGCTCTTTCAGTTTGTTAGTTAGAATCACAGCAAGGTATTTTATATTATTTGGGACAATTACTAAGGGCGTTGTTTCCCCAAATTTTTTTTCTCAGACTGTTTATCCTTTGTGTAGAGAAAAGTCACTGATCAATTTTATATTCAGCTAATTCACTGATGTTGTTTATCAGGTTTAGGGTTTCTCTGGTGAAATTTTGGGGGTCACTTATATATATGACCGTATCATCTGCAAATAGTGATATTTTTTTTTTTGTAATTGCTCTGGCTAGGACTTCAAGTACTATATTGAGTAAGTAGGGAGAGAGTGGGCAGCCTTGTCTAGTCCCTGATTTTAGTGGGATTGCTTCCATTTTCCCACCATTTAGTTTGATGTTGGCTAGTGGTTTGCTGAATATTGCCTCTATTATGGGCCTTGAATTCCTGATCTTTCCAAGTCTTCTATCATGAATGGGTGTTGGATTTTGCTAAATGCTTTCTCAGCATCTAACGTGATGATCATGTGGTTTTTGTCTTTGAGTTTGTTTATATTTTGAATTATGTTGATGGATTGCCTTATATTGAACATCCTTGCATACTTGGGATGAAGCCTACTTGATCATGATGTGTGATTGTTTTGATGTGTTCTTGGATTCGGTTTGTAAAAAATTTATTGAGTACTTTTGCCTTGATTTTCATAAGGGAAATAGGTCTGAAGTTCTCTTTCTTTGTTGGGTCTTTGTGTGGTTTAGGTATCAGAGTAATTGTGGCTTCATAGAATGAATTGAGTAGAGTATCTTCTGTTTCTATTTTGTGGAATAGTTTGAGGAGTACTGTAATTAGGTCCTCTTTGTAGGTCTGATAGAACTCTGCAGTAAACCCATCTAGTTCAGGTCTTTTTCTTTTCTTTTCTTTCTTTCTTTCTTTCTTTTTTTTTTTTTTTTGGTTGGGAGACTATTAATGACTACTTCTATTTATTTAGGGAATATGGGACTGTTTAGATTGTTAATCTGGTCCTGATTTAACTTGGGTACCTGGTATCTGTCTAGAAAATTGTCCATTTCCATCAGGTTTTCTAGTTTTCTTGTAAGATATGATGATGTTTTGGATTTCCTCAGGTTCTGTTGTTATGTCTCCCTTTTTATTTCTGATTTTGTTAATTAGGATTCTGTCCCTGTGCCCTCTAGTTAGTCTGGCTAAGGGTTTATCTATCTTGTTGGTTTTCTCAAAGAACCAGCTCCTGGTTTGGTTGATTCTTTGTATAGCTCTTTTTGTTTCCACTTGGTTGATTTCAGCCCTGAGTTGGATTATTTCTGACCATCTACTGCTCTTGGGTGAATTTGCCTCTTTTTGTTCTAGAGGTTCAGGTATGTTGTCAAGCTGGTAGTGTGTGCTCTCTCCAGCTTCTTTTTAGACATACTCAGAGCTATGAGTTTTCCTCTTAGGATTGCTTTCATTGTGTCCCATAAGTTTGGGTATGTTGTGGCTTCATTTTCATTAAACTCTAAAATGTCTTTCACTTCTTTCTTTCTTTCTTTCTTTTTTTTTTTTTTTTTTTGGTTTTTCGAGACAGAGTTTCTCTGTATAGCCCTGGCTGTCCTGGAACTCACTTTGTAGACCAGGCTGGCCTCGAACTCAGAAATCCGCCTGCCTCTGCCTCCCAAGTGCTGGGATTAAAGGCGTGCGCCACCACCGCCCAGCTCTTTCTTTATTTCTTATTTGACCAAGTTATCATTGAGTAGAGTTTTGTTCGGCTTTCACCTGTAAGTGGGTTTTCTATTATATATGTTGTTATTGAAGGTCAGTCTTAGTCCCTGGTGATTTGATGGATGCATGGGATTATTTCAATATTTTTATATTTGTTGAGACCTATTTTTTGACCGATTATATGGCCAGTTTTGGAGAAGATACCGTGAGGTACTGAGGAGAAGGTATATCCTTTTGTTTTAGGATAAAATGTTGTGTAGATATCTGTTAAATTCATTTGATTCATAATTTTTGTTATCTTCACTGTGTCTCTGTTTATTTTCTGTTTCCAGGATCTGACCATTGATGAAAGGGGTGTTGAAGTCTCCCAATATTATTGTGTGAGGTGCAATGTGTGCTTTGAGCTTTACTATAGTTTCTTTAATGAATGTGGATGCCCTCGCATTTGGTGTGTAGATGTTCTGGATTGAAAGTTCATATTGGTAAAATTTACCTTTAATGAGTAAGAAGTTTCCCTCCTTGTCTTTTTTGAGAACTTTATATTGAAAGTCGACTTTATTCAATATTAGAATGGCTAATCCAGGTTGTTTCTTGGGACCATTTGCTTTGAAAATTGTTTTCCAGCCTTTTACTCTAAGGTAGTGTCTCTCTTTGTCCCTTAGGTGGGTTTCCTGTATGCAGCAAAGAATTGGGTTCTGTTTATGTAATCAGTCTGTTAGTCTGTCTTTTTATTGGGGAATCAAGTCCAGTGATATTAAGAGATATTGAGGAAAAGTCATTGTTGCTTCCTGTTATTTTTGTTGCTAGACTTGGAATTCTGTTCATGTGGCTATCTTCTTTTGGGTTTTTTTGAAAGATTCCTTTCTTGCTTTTTTCTCAAGCTTAGTTTCCCTTATTGTGTTGAAGTTTTCCCTTTATTATCCTTTGAAGGGCTGGATTCATGGAAAGATATTTTGTAACTTTGGTTTTGTCATGGAATACCTTGGTTTCTCCATCTATGGTAATTGAGAGTTTTGGTGGAAATAGTAGCCCGGACTGGCATTTGTGTTCTCTTAGGGTCTGTTTGACTTCTGCCCAGGATCTTCTGGCTTTCATAGTCTCTGGAGAGAAATCTGGTGTAATTCTGATAGGTCTGCCTTTATATGTTACTTGACCTTTTTCCCTTACTGCTTTTTAATATTCTTTCTTTTTTGTGTGTGCATTTGGTGTTTTGATTATTATGTGTGTCAGGAGGAATTTCATTTCTGGTCCAGTCTATTTGGAGTTCTTTAAGCTTCTTGTATGTTCATGGAAATCTCTTTCTTTATGTTTGGAAGGTTTTTTCTATAATTTTGTTGATGATATTTACTGGCCCTTTAAATTGAAAATCTTCCTTCTTGTTTGTACCTATTATCCTTAGGTCTGGTCTTCTCATTGTGTCCTGGATTTCCTGGTTGTTTTGGGTTAGGATCTTTTTGCATTTTGCATTTTCTTTGATTGTTGTGTCAATGTTTTCTATGGTATCGTCTGCAACTTAGATTCTCTCTTCCATCTCTTGTATTCTGTTTGTTATGCTTGCATCAATGGCTCCTGACTTCTTTCCTAAGTTTTCTATTTTCAGAGTGGTTTCTCTTTGTGATTTCTTTATTGTTTCTACTTCTATTTTCAGATCCTGGATTGTTTTGTTCAATTCTTTCACCTGATTGTACGTGTTCTCCTGTATTTCTTTAAGGGAGTTATTTATTTCCTTCCTAAAGTAGTCTATCATCATCATGAGAAATGACTTAAGATCCATATCCTGATTTTCTGGTGTGATGGTGTATCCAGGACTTTCTATGGTGGGAGTGTTTGGTTCTGATCATGTCAAGTAACCTTGGTTTTTGTTGCTTCTGTTCTTATGCTTGCCTCCTGCCATCTGATTATCTCACATGCTTGCTGCCCTCAGTATATCTGATTGGAGCCTGTCCTTCCTGTAATCCTGTTTGATTCAGAAGTCCTCAGAGTCCATCTTCCTCTGTGATCTTGTGATTCTGGGATCCTGTGAACCTGAGATTCTGGGTGTGTCAGGGTTTTTGGCAGTCAAGCTTCCTCTGAGACCCTAAGATTCTGGTGTGACCAAGCTCCTGTGATCCTGGAATCCTGGAATCCTAAGATCCTGGGTGTGTTACAGCACCTGGAAGTGGTACCTCCTTTCGGGACCGAGGGTCTGTCCACCGATGTGTTTGAAGCCAAGGTAGACTAGCAAAGGCCAAAAGGAACCCAAGACACTGGTTGGGCAGGTTTCCTGTGTCCCTGCTCCTACTGGCATAGGTCCCTCATGGTTGTTTTGGAACAGATGTTGCATTCGACTCCCCAGTGATCCTAAAATCCTGGGTATGCTAGGGCGCTTGCAGCTTGGAGAGCCCTCTGGAGATTGTGGGACTGTCCACTGAGTTTGTGCCCAAGGTGGCCTGGGACTGGTACCGGAACGAACCCAACTATCTGTATTCTTAAGATGTACCAGAAATGATTCTAGTGTTAGGAACATCGTGAGCAAGAAGACTTTATTTCTGTCTCCTCTGGCCTCACCCAGTAAGAATATTCTAGTAAAGAGTATGTGCCTCAGATGAGGGGCGCAAATGAGGGGCACATACAACAAATTATCTAATTCCTGTGGGAAAGAAAGAAAAAGTTAGAAGTGATCTGGACTGAACCACATTAGATTGGACTCCAAGGGAGCCATTGTTTTTGATAGAATAGAGCCATGTCTATCAGTCATCCCATCATAACACTCATGGTGCCCAAGAGTCAGACAAAACCAGTCCTTCCTTACTGCTGACATCTTTTGAGGGAGATAAGATACTCTGAGGCCCACTGTAAGATTATTTTGTGTATCTCTCTGCTCATTTAGTCACTGAGTATGCAATCACCATACCAACAATTATTCAAAATTATCTTTCCCATGATTAACTATTTTATGTTTCATAACTTTTTTCTTTCAAATTTACTTCAGTGTCTATCATTACCATTCTGTCTGGGTGCTTTCTCCTGGTTAAAGGGTTCATTGATTTCAATTTTTTGAAGAATGTAAAGCTGTATACTTCCTGTAGTGGTGAATTGTTAATCTGCTCTGAGCTCCAGGTGGCTGGGTACTTCCAAACCTTCTCACATCTAGCATAAACTCCCCATTGACATTCTTGAATTAATTCTTGCTAAATCTATATTTTATCTCTGCTACCCCATGCCCAATTGGGGGAGGAGCCCCTGGGACCACTTTCCCAGATTCTTTCTTGTCTGCAGGCTTTTTTTCAAAGATTTATTTATTATTTTATGTGTATAAGTACACTATAACTGTTTTCAGACATACCAGAAAAGGGCATTGGATCCCATTACAGATGGTTCTCAGCCACCATGTGGTTGCTGGGAATTGAACTCAGGATCTCTGGAAGAGCAGTCAGTGCTCTTAACCACTGAGCCTGTCTACAGGCTTTTAAGTCTGATCTTTCTGCTTCCCCATCATGGTGACACTCTCCTTCTTCTTTTTGTTCCTTCTCCAGAAAAATCTAAAAGTTCCACCTGCCCAGTCATTGGCTGTTGACCAACTTTATTTGCCCATCAGAGCTGACTAGGGCAGGCTTCCTTTAGCCTATGGGCAGGATACTGCAAACAAATTTTGGGGGGGGGGTAACACAATTATCACGAGAATACAAGCTGCACATTCCCCCACTTTTTGTCCCCTAAAAGGCCGTTTTCCCCCTGCTATACATTGAACATAATTATAACAATCATGTAAACTATGAGGTATAATATACACTCATATTAAACTTCATTTAGATGAAGTATCTTAACATCCATCCTAACAAAGATTTTACAATTCTATACCTGAAGTAGGTTCTGATTTTAACTTATACTACCATCTTAAAAAATCCTTTTAAATCTATATCATCTTCCTCAATGCAAACCTAAATCAAACAATTTAACTTTGATTATGAGACTATAACTAGTCTTAAACCCTGTCAAAATTCTGAGTACAAAATAAATATTACCTAAATATATAAGAAGAACAAAAAACTTAGCTTCCAAAACTTAACCAAATTGTAGAGACAGGTGAGTATCTGGACAGTCCCCTAGTCCTCAAAATGTTGGAACATCTGTTTCAGCTTTCTGGTCCAGACCATCTGACAGACCTTGAAATGAAGCAAGAACTATAAGGAACTTGTTTGCTCTGTCTTGGCAGAGCTAAACTGTCAACTATTCCATATTATGTGTAGTATTCTGGACAGTATTTTTTGTCTGTAGATGAATAGGGCAATTTTTGTGCAGTGGCTGCCTTGCCATTACTGGAACAAGTCCATATGGAGTTCTTGATGCTCAGTTTCCTCTTTGAACCATGAAGGGAGTACAGTCAGAAGCTGACATGTCTCTAGTAAAAAAATTCTTTCATAATAAATGGTAAATGTCATATTCTGTGGATTTCTGATGTTTTTGAAGACTATCTTAAAGTATATCTTAACTGTTGAACCTTGACTATTCTTTGCTATTTCTATTTGAATATTGTAGAAAACACCTTAATAATTAGATAAGAATCTAATATAACCATGAGTTTACTATCTGGTACTTAACTTGCCTTATTTAATTATCTTAAACAGTTTGTAATAGCACTTTTTAGAAGGACTGAGTTTAAGCCTTATATTCTTAAATGAGTTGCATAGGCAAAATGCCTATCTAAGAGTAACAATATTAATTTCAAATTTTGTATCAATATAAGAAATGTATGCCAATGAAAACCTTAAATCTGCATCTATCTATAAAGTCTGTACCAATATAAAATTATAACTTTAATTTGTATCAATTATAAAAATTTCTATGAATGTAAGATTGTGTCTATACAATGCTTTGTTTAAGAATAAATTTAGTAATCCATCCAATCTATTTCCTACCTGTTCAAAATTATGACCATTTCCAAGTTATCCCTTAAAATGACAGCCTTTCTAAAATTTATAAAATAACTACATTCAGACACCGAAACCCAAGGTATTAGGATGACAACTTTCCACAACTTCTTCCTGCTGATTAAGGGTGATGGAAATTTTTTTAAAGGAGTAGAGAAGGATAGGAAATTTAGAAAGTATGATTAGATTCTAAAAATGATAGGTTTAGTGTCTCCTTTCCAGTCTCTGTGTGCTTAGTAGGGTCAGGGCTTGACTGCAGTTCTGACTGGATCTTGTCTGAAAGGCTGGATGAACAGAGTTCATAAGGAATCAGCTGCTATTCCTGAAGCTATTCTGGAAGCAAATCTCTGAACAGCATCAGGAAGAAAGGACTGGAACAGCAGATTACTTCAACGTCCCCAAGGATGAATCTTGTCAGAGCTGTGAATCCTGCAATATATGAATCTTACAAGTAAATTTTGAATACTATTAAGATATTTGTATGGATTGTGCAAGATGCACAGATCAGTTAAGGATGAATTTTTGTTCCTTCTTTGAGCAGGTGAAAGACAGCTATCCTTTTAATAATTAATTTGATCGATAACCAATTGTAATAAATCTTCATTCATGCCATGTGAAGAATGGAATGATGAATCTTAAAGATCCCACAGTCAACAAGAATTATTGCCTAATTTTAGCTGAAGTTTTGGCTAATTATATATTTACATCTAAACCAGTTATAGGGCTGTTCCCATGTTGAGGAATCAGTAGATCAAGTTACCTGTCCTGTTTGAATGTCTCAAATTTTTCTTTTCTGTAGCCAAGATATTCAGGGGGGGGGTCTTCCCCCGTCAAATCTGATCCATATCACTCTGAAAGGGATCCAAAGTCTTTTCTCCTTTCCTGTCAACACAAATATAGAGCCCCTCTCCTAAAATAGCATGTCCTTGGTACAGTAACTGGAAATCATTATAGGTATAGATTGAATTAATTTAATAGCCTGACTTCTCTCCCAGAGGAATTTTAATATAAGCACCAAACTTATAACCACATGTATTTTGATAATTAAAACAGTTCAAAGTAATTAAAACAATATAAACAAATATTATTGGTTGACATAGTGCTTTCCCACCATCTCTTGACTTAACCTACATGAGATCAAGGCCTAAGTTATTTATTCATCTGTATACTTAAATTCTCCCTCCTATGGAGATATCTCTGTGGGTAAATATGTCCCCTTTCTCTTTATGTAACTTGAGTTAACATAAGTTCCTATTATCTGTCTGAGATAAGGTTTTTCCACTTATCCTCTGCTCTTGACCTAAAATTTAAGATCAAAAGTCTCAAAATATTTATTCACATATTTTTTTAACTTTAATTAAATTCCCTTCTACTGAATGCGAATCAATCAATTCCTATCTCCTTGTACTAAGGTCAAATCTAAGTGGATCAAGGAACTTCACATAAAACCAGAGACACTGAAACTTATAGGGGAGAAAGTGGGGAAAAGCCTCGAAGATATGGGTACAGGGGAAAAATTCCTGAATAGAACAGCAATGGCTTGTGCTGTAAGATCGAGGATTGACAAATGGGACCTCATGAAACTGCAAAGCTTCTGCAAGGCAAAAGACACCATCAATAAGACAAAAAGGCCACCAACAGATTGGGAAAGGATCTTTACTTATCTTAAATCAGATAGGGGACTAATATCCAATATATATAAAGAACTCCAGAGGGTAGACTCCAGAAAATCAAATAACCCCATTAAAAAATGGGGCTCAGAGCTAAACAAAGAATTCTCACCTGAGGAATACTGAATGGCTGAGAAGCACCTGAAAAAATGTTCAACATCCTTAATCATCAGAGAAATACAAATCAAAACAACCCTGAGATTCCATCTCACACCAGTCAGAATGGCTAAGATCAAAAACTCAGGTGACAGCAGATGCTGGCGAGGATGTGGAGAAAGAGGAACACTACTCCATTGTTGGTGGGATTGCAAGCTTGTACAACCACTCTGGAAATCAGTCTGGCGGTTCCTCAGAAAATTGGACATAGTAATACCGGAGGATCCAGCAATACCTCTCCTGGGCATATATCCAGAAGATGTCCCAACCGGTAAGAAGGACACATGCTCCACTATGTTCATAGCAGCCTTATTTATAATAGCCAGAAGCTGGAAAGAACCCAGATGCCCCTCAACAGAAGAATGGATACAGAAAATGTGGTACGTTTACACAATGGAGTACTACTCAGCTATCAAAAAGAATGAATTTATGAAATTCCTAGGCAAATGGTTGGACCTGGAGGGCATCATCCTGAGTGAGGTAACCCAATCACAAAAGAACTCAAGTGATATGTACTCACTGATAAGTGGATATTAGCCCAGAAACTTAGTATAGCGAGATATAAGATACAATTTGCAAAACACATGAAAGTGAAGAAGAACGAAGACACTTTGCCCCTTCTTAGAATTGGAAACACTCACTCATGGAAGGAGTTACAGAGACAAAGTTTGGAGCTGAGACAAAAGGATGGACCATCTAGAGACTGCCATATCCAGGGATCCGTTCCATAATTAGCTTCCAAACGATGACACCATTGCATACACTAGCAAGCGTTTGCTGTAAGGACCCTGATATAGCTGTCTCTTGTGAGACTAGGCTGGGGCCTAGCAAACACATAAGTGGATGTTCTCAGTCAGCTATTGGAAGGATCACAGGGCCCCCAATGGAGGAGCTAGAGAAATTATCCAAGGAGCTAAAGAGATCTGAAACCCTGTAGGTGCAACATTATGAACTAACCAGTACCCTGGAGCTCTTGACTCTAGCTGCATATGTATCAAAAGATGGCCTAGTAGGCCATCACTGGAAAGAGAGGCCCATTGGACACGCAAACTTTATATGCCCCAGTACAGGGGAAGGCCAAGGCCAAAAAATGGGAATAGGTGGGTAGGGAAGTGGGGGGGAGTGTGTGGGGGACTTTTGGGATAGCATTGGAAATGTAATTGAGGAAAATACATAATAAAAAATATTAAAATAAAAAAACAAATAATATAAAAAAAATAAATTCCCTTCTACTTACTGAATAATCCTACTTCCAGGCTCTAAATTTGTTGCACCAGGCTAAGCAATCCTAGAAATCCCATGTAGACCATGTTAAAAAATCCCGAGTGCTGACATGGTATAGACTTTTAAATTTTTCTTTCAATGCATTTTTTTCATTCATTCTATTTTATCTCCTTGTCTTTATTTCTTGTATTTGAGATCAAAGACCTGGATTTCTTTATTCCTTGTATAATTAAGAACATTTAAACAATTATCATTATACTCCCTTCTATTCTTAAAAACAATTAAATTTCATTTATCTCTAGTCTTTATTTATCTCATTGCAAGAGGCAGGCAGCTTCTACTGTTTGTCCCTGCCAGACTTTCTAGCAGCCTGTCTCTTTGCATAGCAGGGGCTCCCAGAGTCTCTGAACCCAAACTCTTTGTATAGCTCCAGACCACAGAAGAAATCCCTATGTGGCTCTGATAAAATCTGTAGCCTGGTAAGTAGGTAATTCTTCCCAACTCCTAATCTTATATCACTGTGTATGTGTATTCCGTCTGAAAAATCTCTAAGTAATTTTTAATACTGAGCTCTTGCCTACCACATTGTGCACCATCTGTCATAGTTTACATGACTGTTAAAATTATGTTCAATGTATATCAGGATAAAAAGGCCTTTTTAGTGGACAAAAGGGGGGAAATGTAGTGGCTTGTGTCCTCATGCTAATTGTGCTACCCAAAAAATCTGATTGCAGTGTCCTGCACATTGGCTAAAAGAAGCCTCCCCCCACCCCCAGTTGGCTCTGATTGGAAAATAAAGTTTGCCAATGGCCAATGCCTGGGCAGTTAAACAGAGGTGCAACTTTTAGATTTTTCTGGAGAAGAAACAAAGGGAAGAGGAAGGAGAGAATAACCATAATGGGGAAGGAGAAAGATCAGAATTAAAAGCCTGCTGGGAAAGTGGCCAGACATAAAATATAAATTTAGCAAGTATTAATTCAAGAATACAGGAGGGGAGTGTGTGCTAGATGTGGGGAGGTTTGGAAGTGCCCAGTCATTGAGCTGGTAAAGGCATATTAAAAATAACACTGTGTGTGTGTGTGTGTGTTTGTGTGTGTGTATGTGTTCATTCATGAATCCAGAGCTCTTAGGCAGGTACAGAGTGCACTTGACTCATCTGGAGCTCAGAGCAGATTAACAATTCACTACTATACTTGATTGCTTTGAATACCCTTTCTGCATGTCACATGGCTTCATGGCTCCTTCTCTAACTCTCAAGGCCAGCTCTGTCAGGATTTCCCTGTTGCCATATGAATGGGTTAGGAGAACTTTAACTGTTGAGTTAAGGTGGTCAGTTATCATTGTTCCCCAGGGCTCCATAGGACAGAGACTAACATCCTTAAAAAAGACTTTTTTCTCTTAGAGACATTCTTCATTTCTTGGGAATGCTCTTGTCCATTCTTTTGTTCAAGGATCCAATGAGATAGACTTGCTTTTTCTCAGGGCTGCAACACCCATTTGGCCCTAATGGATGACATAACAAAGACTAGCTGGATTCTTCTGGGTCCATTCTTATTTCTGACATTCTTATTTCTTATTTCTGTGGGATGAGCCCTTGGTTAGTGATTTTAAATCCATTTGACATTATTTTATTTTTTTGTTGTGCCAAATAAAATATGGACCTAGATCCTCTCTTAGGATTGACAGGTATCCTACTATTTGTGTGTGCTGTTGTTCTTCTTTGGATAAATTTTAATGATTTTGAATATCAAAAGAAAAGGGTCCTCTTTTCCACAGGACCCCTGTTCCTACATAAATTCATAGGAGAAATAGGTAGCTATGTAGGATAGTTCTGTGTGGGTTCCCTTCATTGAATATGATCTAATAACCATGGGTTGGGGTCATGGCTCTAGCCCTTTTGTACTTTGATTTCTTCAGTTAAGATCAAATATTTTTTGTTGTCTATTTGCACAGGCCAGCTTAGGAAAAAAAAAACTTTTCTTGGAGATATTTTTACTGTGGGTGGCAGGACTCAGCTCTCACTGATAGTCTACCAGTTTGCCTCCTCCAAACTGTTTATATTCATGACTTAACTCCATATTTGTATCAGAGAATAACTCAGTCTATTGAAAGGATGTCTTAAGATTATCAAATTTTAGCCGGGCGTGGTGGCGCACGCCTTTAATCCCAGCACTCGGGAGGCAGAGGCAGGCGGATTTCTGAGTTCGAGGCCAGCCTGGTCTACAAAGTGAGTGCCAGGACAGCCAGGGCTACACAGAGAAACCCTGTCTCGAAAAACCAAAAAAAAAAAAAAAAAAAAAGATTATCAAATTTTAGTCCTTGGGGTAGCAACATTTTGAAAATCCCTTTGGACATTATTTCAAGAATGTATGTATTCTTTTTTTTTCACCTTTCTCAAGCAGAGCATATAGAGTAGATCTTTAATTTTGCTCCATGATTCCCATGGTTTTCATATGCACCAGCCATTGGCCCATGCTGTAAGATCAGGTGTTTACTTATCTTGCCCAGTGCTAATCATCTGGGAAATAGAAAACCTCCATACACACAGTTCATGTTCTGTGTTGAGGCTCCATAAGGGCATGAAGGTTTAGGTTGGAAATTTACCTGTCTCCAACTCCTTAGTTGCTATGATGCTATCTTCAGAGTCAGGTTCTTGGGTTCAAGAAGTGTCAGAAATAAGAATGGACCCAGAAGAATCCAGCTAGTCTTTGTTATGTCATCCATTAGGGCCAAATGGGTGTTGCAGCCCTGAGAAAAAGCAAGTCTATCTCATTGGATCCTTGAACAAAAGAAGAAAGTGTGGCTAAGGAAGGAAAAGTTTCTTCCAGAAGATTCCTTCTGGGTGTCAATGCAACTCAGTGATTTGAGCTTATAGAGAGCAATAACAGCTCAGGCACAGGCTGCCCAATGTCCAAGTCAGCCTGCTAGGGTGAGGGGGTCTTCAGGAGGGCCTGTTGTTTGTTCCTGTGCTAGTTGGGTATATTTGTAGCCTGAGTTTTTCACTCTAGGTCTGTGTGTGAATACCAGGTCACCATTTATGCCATTGTCTGGCTTTGCTGTAAAAACACAAAATAGTTTTGGTGTCTGTGTGTGTGTGTGTTCTTTCGACCATCTATTTGTTATAACCCTTCAGAGGAGATCTCAACCATCTCAGCAAGGAGCTAAAGACAAGAACCGAAGGCAGACACAGCAGAGGTGGCAATGATGGTCTGTTGTACTGACATTTCCTACTTGAGAAATGCCAGCTGACTGCTAAAGTCCAAGCATCCCACCAGTGGATGGCTGGATAGAAAAAAATGCTGCCTGTCCTTGATAAATATCGCTTGTTCTTTTACTCTGTCTAACGTTGACTAACACTGTGACCAGCCTACACTCTATCACTGAGGGAAGGCAGGGAATTCAATCAGAAATTTGAAGTCAGAAAACACGAAGGAACACTGCTTGTTCATTATCTTAGGATCATATTAGCCAGCTTTCTAATATTTTCCTGTATCAATTACTACTCAAAACAATCCCAAATAGGCATACCCACAGACAAATATGACCTGGATAATTCCTCAACTGAGACTCATTTCTCAAATGACTGTAGGTTGTGTCAATCTCACAGTTAAATCTAACTAGCATTACAAACCAGGAAACAGCAGAATGGGAAAAACAGCTAGGCATCAATGAAAGGTACTTAACTTTGTTATAAGACTGCTCTAAATGAGTAGCACAGTGACTGTCTTTGTAGCAAACTAAGACCAGTTGCTCTGCTGGACAAGGTTTTAATAGGGAAGAGAGGGTATAGGGAATTTTTTTTTTTTTTGACAGAATGGAAATGTAAATGCTGCTGCAGTATTGAGAAAGATGAGGAAGAGGCCTTGGGAACTAAGGACTGTGACACTGACACTTGATGAAGCTGTTAGAAGACAACTCCTTTTCCTTTCACACCCTCCTCCCCCAGACAAAGCCAGCAGCTGGTCAGGATCTAAGCTGCCTGACTGTCACTGGACAGGGGACAACCAAGACAAGGTAGAAAGGGACAACATAGAGCTCAGTAGCTGGAAGGAACCTGGGCTGTAAGAGCTGGTCAGGCCATGACACATCCTCTACCTCTGCTTTCTCAGCTGTCAAACACTGATATAATCCTCTGGAAATACACCAGGTGAATAAAGTTTGAAATAAAAAAAGGAAATGCAGCAATAAACTGACTTTCAGACTCCAGTTATGAACTGGAATCAATGTGATAGTGCAGAAGGAGAAGATGCCACTCTGAAACACAACTCTTTTGCCTATGGATTGTTGTGAGCAAATTGCTTTGAGTAACTGCAGACATAAGAGGAGGTACTGAAATGTGCACTTCTGTAAGAAATACAGGCAGAAAGGATATCTCCATGTGCTAGAGTATCTGGATGTCCTCTACCTTCCTGTTAAAAGAAGATGATTTCTGATTCCTAGAGTCTTGGGCCAGCAGAGAAGTCATCACATGGTATGCTGTGGACATCCCATTTTAACCAACTGCTTTACTCCTTCTTTTCCTTCCCTTCCTTCATCACCTCCCCTTCCCTATCTTTTTATATTCTACCCTTTCTTTCTTTCTTTCTTTCTTTCTTTCTTTCTTTCTTTCTTTCTTTCTTTCTTTCTTTCTTTCTTTCTTTCTTTCTTTCTTTCTTTCTTTCTCTCTTCCTCTCTGTCCTTCTTCCATCTCTGCCTTCCTCCTTATTGCCCATATAGCCCCTCTACTACCTTCTCTCTTTTCTTTGCTGGAGATTGAACCCAGTCCTGGTATACATTAAGCAAACCATCTACCACTGAGTTATATACTCTGTACATTTAAAAAGCTTTTAGTCAGGGTCTTACTAAGTTACCTAGGCTGGCCTTGATCTTTTCTTTTTCTTTTTTTTCACTTACATTTCCAATGTTATCCCAAAAGTCCCCCATAGTCTCCCCCCCACTCTCCTACCCACCCATTCCCACTTCTTGGCCCTGGCATTCCCCTGTACTGAGGCATATAAAGTTTGCAAGAGCAATGGGCCTCTCTTTCCACTGTTGGCCAACTAGGCCATCTTCTGATACAGATACAGCTAGAGACAAGAGCTCCGGGGTACAGGTTAGTTCATATTGTTGTTCCATCTATAGGGTTGCAGACCCCTTTAACTCCTTGGGTATTTTCTCTAGCTCCTCCATTGCGGACCCTGTGATATATCCAATAGCTGACTGTGAGCATCCACTTCTGTGTTTGCTCGGCCCCGACATAGCCTCACAAGCTATATACAGGTCCTTTCAGCAAAATCTTGCTAGTGTATGCAATGGTGTCAGGGTTTGGAGGCTGATTATGGGATGGATCCCCAGGTATGGCAGTCTCTAGATGGTCCATCCTTTTGTCTCAGCTCCAAACTTTGTCGCTGTAACTCCTTCCATGGGTGTTTTGTTCCCAATTTTAAGAAGGGGCAAATGTCCACATTTTGGTCTTCATTCTTCTTGAGTTTTATGTGTTTTGCAAATTGTATCTTGTATCTTGTATCTTGGGTATTCTAAGTTTCTGGGCTAATATCCACTTATCAGTGAGTGGATATCATGTGAGTTCTTTTGTGATTGGGTTACCTCACTCAGGATGATGCCCTCCAGGTCCATCCATTTGCCTAGGAATTTCATAAATACATTCTTCTTAATAGCTGAGAAGTACTCCATTGTGTAAGTGTACCACATTTTCTGTATCCATTCCTCTGTTGAGGGACATCTTGGTTTGTTTCCAGCTTCTGGCTATTATAAATAAGGCTGGTATGAACATAGTGGAGCATGTGTCCTTCTTACCAGATGGAACATCTTCTCGAGATATGCCCAGGATCCTCCAGTAGTACTATGTTCAATTTTCTGAGGAGCTGCCAGACTGATTTCCAGAGTGGTTGTACAAGCTTTCAATCCCACCAACAATGGTGGAGTGTTCCTCATTGTCCACATCCTCCGCAGCATCTGCTGTCACCTGAGTGTTTTATCTTAGCCATTCTGACTGGTGTGAGGTGGAACCTCAGGGTTGCTTTGATTTGCTTTTCCCTGATGATTAAGGATGCTGAACATTTTTTCATGTGCTTCTCAGCCATTTGGTATTCCTCAGGTGAGAATTCTTTGTTTAGCTCTGAGCCCCATTTTTAAATGGGGTTATTTGATTTTCTGGAGTCCACTTTCTTGAGTTCTTTATATATATTGAATATTAGTCCCCTATCTGACTTAGGATAGTTAAAAATCCTTTCCCAATCTATTGGTGGCCTTGTTGTCTTATTGACAGTGCCTTTTGCCTAACAGAAGTTTTGCAATTTTATGAGGTCCCATTTGTTGATTCTCAATCTTACAGCACAAGCCATTGATGTTCTATTCAGGAATTTTTTTCCCTGTGCCCATATCTTCAAGGCTTTTCCCCACTTTCTCCTCTATAAGTTTCAGTGTCTCTGGTTTTATGTGGAGTTCCTTGATCCACTTAGATTTGACCTTAGTACAAGGAGATAGAAATGGATCAATTGGCATTCTTCTACATGATAATCACCAGATGTGCCAGCACCATTTGTTGAAAATGCTGTCTTTTTTCCACTGAATGGTTTTAGCTCCCTTGTGTGTGGGTTCACTTCTGGTTCTTCAATTCTATTCCCTTGGTCTACTTGATTGTCACTATACCAGTACCATGCAGTTTTTATCACTATTGCTCTGTAGTACAGCTTTAGGTGGACATGGTAATTCCACCAGAGGTTCTTTTATCCTTGAGAAGAGTTTTTGGTATTCTAGTTTTTTTGTTATTCCAGATGAATTTGCCGATTGTTCTTTCTAATTTATTGAAGAATTGAGTTGGAATTTTGATGGGGATTGCATTGAATCGGTAGATTGCTTTTGGCAAGATATCCATTTTTACTATATTGATCCTGCCAATCCATGAGCATAGGAGATCTTTCCATCTTCTGAGATCTTCTTTAATTTCTTTCTTCAGAGACTTGAAGTTCTTATCATACAGATCTCTCATTTCCTTAGAGTCACGCCTACGTATTTTATATTATTTGTGACTATTGTGAAGGGTGTTATTTCCCTAATTTCTTTCTCAGCCTGTTTATCCTTTGTGTAGAGAAAGGCCATTGACTTGTTTGAGTTAATTTTATATTCAGCTACTTCATTGAAGCTGTTTATCAGGTTTAGGAGTTCCCTGGTGGAATTTTTAGGGTCACTTATATATACTATCATATCATGTGCAAAAAGTGATATTTTGACTTCTTTTCCAATTTGTATCCCCGTGATCTCCTTCTGTTGTCGAATTGCTCTGGCTAGGACTTCAAGTACAATGTTGAATAGGTAGGGAGAGAGTGGACAGCCTTTTCTAGTCCCTGATTTTAGTGGGATTGCTTCCAGCATCTCACCATTTACTTTGATGTTGGCTACTGGTTTGCTGGAGATTGCTTTTATCATGTTCAAGTATGGGCCTCTGGTGGGGCCGGCCAGCGGCTCACATGTCTGGGTTTGATCCTGGAAGGCATCTTGGAATCTGGAAGAAAACAGGAAGCCTAGGCGGGTTGAGAAATAATGGAACCAAGACAACTAGTCTGCTCAACGTTCAAATTTATAATGGTGGCCATGTTTTATAAAAGAGGGGGGAAAATTCATTCCCACCAATTCATCCTTGGAGCCTGGAACCAGCTGCAGGTGATGATGTGCAGGATAGGGCATAGTCTCCAGAATAGCTCAGGGGCCTCTCAGCAGGTAGCAGTATCTTGAAGAGGAACAGCAGCTGTGGCAGAACAATAAAGTGATCTAGGGAGGAAGGCTCCACCCTAGATATTCTCCTTAGTTGTAGCAAGGTCAAATTCTGACTTAGCCTGTTTCAGGTTTATGGGAGGCTAGAGGCCTTGAATTCCAGATCTTTCCAAGACTTTTATCATGATGGGTGTTAGATTTCGTCAAATGATTTCTCTGCTTCTAACAAGATGATCCTGTGGTTTTTGTCTTTGAGTTTGTTTATATAGAGGATTACGTTGATGGATTTCCATATATTAAACCATCCCTGTATCCCTGGAATGAAACCTACTTGGTCAGGATGGATAATTCTTTTGATGTGTTCTTGGATTCAGCTAGCAAGAACTTTATTGAGGATTTTTGCATCAATATTCATAAGGGAAATTGGTGTGAAGTTCTCTATCTTTGTTGGGTTCTGTGGTTTAGGTATCAGAGTAATTGTGTCTTCATAGAATGAATTGGGTAGTGCACCTTCTGCTTCTATTTTGTGGAATAGTTTGTGAAGAACTGGAATTAGATCTTCTTTGAAGGTCTGATAGAACTCTGAACTAAACTCATCTGGTCCTGGGCTTTTTTTTTTGGTTGGGAGACTATTAATGACTGCTTCTATTCCTTTAGGGGATATAGGACTGTTTAGATCATTAACCTGATCCTGATTTAACTTTGGTACCTGGTATCTGTCTAGAAATTTGTCCATTTCATCCTGGTTTTCCAGTTTTGTTGAGTATAGCCTTTTGTAGGAGGATCTGATGGTGTTTTGGATTTCTTCAGGATCTGTTGTTATGTCTCCCTTTTCATTTCTGATTTTGTTAATTAGGATGCTGTCCCTGTGCCCTCTAGTGAGTCTGGCTAAGGGTTTATCTATCTTGTTGATATTCTCAAAGAACCAGCTCCTCATTTGGTTGATTCTTTGGATAGTTCTTCTTGTTTCCACTTGGTTGATTTCGCCCCTGAGTTTTATTATTTCCTGCCTTCTACTCCTCTTGGGTGAATTTGCTTCCTTTTATTCTAGAGGGTTTTTTTTGGGGGGGGGGGTTGTCAAGCTACTAGTGTGTGCTCTCTCTAGTTTCTTTTTGGAGGCACTCAGAGCTATGAGTTTTCCTTTTAGAAATCCTTTCATTGTGTCCCACAAGATTGGTTATGTTGTGGCTTGATTTTCATTAAACTCTAAAAAGTCTTTAATTTCTTTCTTTATTCCTTCCTTGACCAAGGTATCATTGAGAAGAGTGTTGTTCAGTTTCCACATGAATGTTGCATTTCTATTAATTATGTTGTTATTGAAGATCAGTATTAGTCCATGGTGATCTGATAGGATGCATGGGACAATTTCAATATTTTTTATCTGTTTAGGCCTGTTTTGTGACCAATTATATGGTCAGTTTTTGAGAAGGTACCATGAGGTGCTGAGAAGAAGGTATATCCTTTTGTTTTAGGATAAAATGTTGTATAGATATCTGTTAAATCCATTTGTTTCATAACTTCTGTTAGTTTCACTGTGTCCCTGTTTAGTTTCTGTTTCCATGATTTGTCCTTTGATGAAAGTAGTGTGTTGAAGTCTCCCAATACTATTGTGTGAGGTGCAATGTGTGCTTTGAGCTTTACTACAGTTTCTTTAATGAATGTGTCTGCCCTTGCATTTGGAGCATAGATATTCAGAATTGAGAGTTCATCTTGGTATTTTTTTTACCTTTGATGGGTATGAAGTGTCCCTCCTTGTCTTTTTGATAACTTTGGCTTGGAATTCGATTTTATTAGATATTAGAATGGTTACTCCAGCTTGTTTTTTCCTACCATTTGCTTGGAAAATTGTTTTCCAGCCTTTCACTCTGAGGTAGTATCTGTCTTCTTCCCTGAGATGGGTTTCCTGTAAGCAGCAGAATGTTGGGTCCTGTTTGTGTAGCCAGTCTGTTAGTCTATGTCTTTTTATTGGGGAATTGAGTCCACTGATATTAAGAGATATTAAGGAAAAGTAATTGTTGTTTCTTATTATTTTTGTTGTTAGAGTTGGCATTCTGTTCTTGTGGCTCTTTTTTTAGGTTTGTTAAAGGATTACTTTCTTGCTTTTTCTAGGACATGGTTTCCGTCTTTATATTGTTTTTTTTTTCTGTTATTATTCTTTGAAGGGCTGGATTCGTGGAAAGATAATGTGTGAATTTGGTTTTGTCATGGAATTCTTTGGTTTCTCCATCTATGGTAATTGAAAGTTTGGCTGGGTATAGTAGCCTGGGCTGGCATTTGTGTTCTCTTAGTGTCTGTATAACATCTGCCCAGCATCTTCTGGCTTTCATAGTCTCTGGTGAAAAATGTGTTGTAATTCTGATAGGCTTGTCTTTATATGTTACTTGACCTTTTTCCCTTACTGCTTTTAATATTCTGTCTTTATTTAGTGCATTTGTTGTTCTGATTATTATGTGTCAGGAGAAATTTCTTTTCTGGTCCAGTCTATTTGGAGTTCTGTAGACTTCTTGTATGTTCATGGGCATCTCTTTCTGTAGGTTTGGGAAGTTTTCTTCTATAATTTTGTTGAAGATATTTGCTGGCCCTTTAAGTAGAAAATCTTCATTCTCATCAACTCCTATTATCCGTAGGTTTGGTCTTCTCATTGTGTCCTGTATTTCCTGGATGTTTTGAGTTAGGATCTTTTTGCATTTTGCATTTTCTTTGATTGTTGTGCCCATGTTCTCTATGGAATCTTCTGCACCTGAGATTCTCTCTTCCATCTCCTGTATTCCGTTGCTGATGCTCGAATCTATGGTTCCAGATGTCTTTCCTAGGTTTTCTATTTTCAGCATTGCCTCACTTTGGATTTTCTTTATTGTGTCTACCTCCCTTTTTAGGTCTATTATTATTTTGTTCATTTCCATCCTGTTTGGATGTGTTTTCCTGTTTTTCTTTAAGGACTTGTAACTCTTTAGCAGATTTCTCCTGTATTTCTTTAAGGGAGTTATTAAAGTCCTTCTTGATGTCCTCTACCATAATCATGAGATATGCTTTTAAAGCCGGATGTGTTGGGGTGCCCAGGACTGGGCAAGGTGGGAGTGCTGTGTTCTGATGATGGTGAGTGGTTTCGGTTTCTGTTAGTAAGATTCTTACGTTTGCCTTTCGCCATCTGGTAATCTCTGGAGTTAGTTGTTATAGTTGTCTCTGGTTAGAGCTTTTTCCTCTTGTGATTCTGTTAGCCTCTTTCAGCAGACCTGGGAAACTAGCTCTCTCCTGTGAATTTCAGTGGTCCGAGCACTCTCTGCTGGCAAGCTCTCCTCTTACAGGGAAGGTGCACAGATATCTGGTGTTTGTACCTGCCTCCTGGCAGAAGATGAAGGCCTGAAACAGGGCCTTCTGTTAGCTTCTGTAGTCCACACTCTCACCTGCGTAGACTAGTCTCAGAGGGATCCAGGAACCAAGATGTCTCCACTAGGTGCTCTGGCCAAGCCCTCCCGGGTGGGGCAGACACCTTTCCTTTGGCAGGGAAGGTGCCTGGACGTCTAGAGCCCGAAACAGGGTCTGCTTCAGAAGCTGTACTCTAGGGACTTTGGGGGTGTCCACTGACTCCGAACCCAGATGACCCGGTGTTGGTGCCAACCAGAAGGGTTTTGTGACCCTGGTCAGGCCAGTTTTCTGCTTCCTTAATGCTGTCTCAGGTCCTGCCCAATTGGATTGGAACAGAAGTTGTGTTACTTACCAGAGGTCCTAAGATCGTGTGGAGAGTCCTCTAGGGACCTTGGTGGTGTCCAACTCTTCACCCAAGGCAACACGGTCCTGGCGCCGACCAGAAGGGTTTTGTGACCCCGGTCAGGCCAGGTTTTCTGCTTCCCTAATGCTGTCTCAGGTCCTGCATGTTTGGATTGGAACAGAAGTTGTGTTCCACTCATTGGTGGTCCTAAGATCACGTGGAGAGTCCTCTAGGGGACCTTGGGTATCTGCTGACTCAGCATCCAAGATGACCTGGTACTGGTGCCGACTGGAAGGGATTTGAGTCACTGGCCTTGATCTTATTCTGCTTTCAAGAATCCAAGAATCGTCTTTCTGTCTGGGCTGGTGCCCTGAGCAGACCTTGGGCGCAAACTCTGCCGCCAGTCCCACAACACCCAGAGGAAGATTCACTCCCAGGCACTCTAATGCTCCCAGGATCATAAGATGAGAGTTGAGGAGGAAACAACATCTGCCCTAACACCAGAAGTAACTGGGACCAGCAGGATCTGGGCATGTAGGAACTCTGCCTGACCAGAGATATGGGTTTCTTCCCATCAGGGCCAATGCTCTGAGCAGAACTTGGGCACAAACTCTGAAGCCAGTCCCACAACACCTAGAGGAAGAACAATTCCCAGGTACTCTAACACACCCAGGATCATAGAATCAGAGGTTCCCTGAACCTCTTGGGTGCTAACTCCACAGTCAGACCCACAACACACAGAAGAAGATCCACTCCAAGGTACTCTAACATTCTCAGGATTACAAGAACCCAAGAACTTGATCACACCAGAATCTCAGGGTCCCAGAGGCAAGTTGACTACCTGGAGCTCTGGCACACCCAGGATCTCAGGATTCCAGGATCCCCGAATCACAGAATCACAGAGATCTGAACTCTGAGAAGTTCTGACACAACCAGGAACACAGGAAGGACAGGTGCCAGTCAGATATAGTGAGGGCAGGTCGCACTAGAGATAATCAGATGGTGGGAGGCAAGCATAAGAACATAAGCAACAGAAACCAAGGTTACTTGGCATCATCAGAACCCAATTCTCCCACCACAGCAAGTCCTGGATACATACACCATCACACTGGAAAAGCAAGAATTGAATCTAAAATCACTTCTCTTGCTGATGATATAGGACTTTTAGAAGGACATAAATCACTCCCTTAAAGAAATACAGGAGAGCACAGGTAAACAGCTAGAAGCTCTTAAAGAGGAAACACAAAAATCCCTTAAATAATTACAGGAAAACACAATCAAACAGGCAAAGGAAATGAACAAAACCATCCAAGATCTAAAAGTGGAAGTAGAAACAATAAAAAAAAAAAAAAAAGCACAAAGGGAAACAACCCTGGAGTCAGAAAACCTAGGATAGAGATCAGGAGTCATAGATGCAAGCATCACCAACAGAATACAAGAGATAGAAGAGAGAATCTCAGGTACAGAAGATACAACAGAAAACATTGGAAGAAGAGTCAAAGAAAATGCAAAAAGCAAAAAGCTCCTAACCCAAACATCCAGGAAATCCAGGACACATGAGAAGACCAAACCTAAGGATAATATGTATAAAAGAGAGCAAAGGTTCCCAAATTAAAGGGCCAGTAAATATCTTCAACAAAATTATAGAAGAAAACTTCCCAAACCTAAAGAAAGAGATGCCCATGAACATACAAGAAGCCTACAGAACTCCAAATAGACCGGAACAGAAAAGAAATTCCTCTCATCACATAATAATCAAAACACCAAATGTGCTAAACAAAGCTAGAATATTAAAAGCAGTAAGAGAAAAGTCAAGTAACATATAAAGGCAGACCTATCAGAATTACACCAGACTTCTCACCAGAGACTATGAAAGCTAGAAGATCCTGGGCAGATCTCATACAGACCCTAAAAGAACACAAATGCCAGCCCAGGCTACTATACTCAACAAAACTCTCAATTACCATAGATGGAGGAACCAAGATATTCCATGACAAAACCAAATTTACACAATATCTTTCTATAAATCTAGCCCTACAAAGGATGATATATGGAAAACATCAACACACGGAGGGAAACTACACCTAAGAAAAAGCAAAAAAGGAATCTTTCAACAAACCCAAAAGAAGATAGCCACATAAACATAATTCCACCTCTAACAACAAAAATAACGGAAGTAATAATCACTTTTCCTTAATATCTCTTAACATCAATGGACTCAATTCCCCCCAAAATACATAGACTAACAGACTGGATACTTAAACAGGGTGCAACATTTTGCTGCATACAGGAAACCCACCTCAGTGACAAAGGTAGACACTACCTTGGAGTAAAAAGTTGGAAATCATCGGGCAGTGGTGGCACACACTTTTAATCCTAGCACTTGGGAGGCAGAGGCAGGCGGATTTTTGAGTTTGAGACTAGCCTGGTCTACAAAGTGAGTTCCAGGACAGCCAGGGATATACAGAGAAACACTGTCTCTCCCCCCGCCCCAAAAGTTGGAAAATAATTTTCCAAGCAAATTGTCCCAAGAAACAAGTTGGAGTAGTCATTCTAATATATAAAAAAATCAACTTTTAAGCAAAAGTTATCAAAAAGATAAGGAAGGACACTTCATACTGATCAAAGGAAAAACCTACCAAGATGAACTCTCAATTCTGAACATCTATGCTCCAAATGTAAGGGCACCCACATTCATAAAAGAAACTTTACTAAAGCTCAAAGCACAAATTGAGCCTCACACAATAATAGTGGGAGACTTCAACACACCACTCTCAGCAATCGACAGATAATGGAAACACAAACTAAACAGAGACACAATGAAACTTACAGAAGTTATGAACTAAATGACTCTAACAGATTTATAGAACATTTCATCCTAAAGAAAAGAATGTAACTTCTTCTCAGCACCTCATGGTACCTTATCCAAAATTGACCATATAACTGGTCACAAAACAGGTCTCAACAGATGCAAGAATACTGAAATAATCCCATTCACTTTATCACATCACCGTGCACTTAGGCTGGTCCTAAATACCAACAAAAACAGCAGAAAGCATACATACACATGGAAGCTGCACAATGCTCTACTTAATGATTACTTGGTCAAGGAAGAAATAAAGAAAGAAATTAAAGGCTTTTTAGAATTTAATGAAAATGAAGGCACAACATACCTAAACTTATTGGACACAATGAAAACAGTGCTGAGGAAAATTCATAGCTCTAAGTGCCTCCAAAAAAGAAACTGAAGAGAGCTTGACAACACACCTAAAAGCTTTAGAACAAAGAGAATCACATACACCCAAGAGGAATAGATGGCAGGAAATAATCAAACTCAGGCAGAAATCAACCAAATAGAAACAAAAAGAACTATACCTGGAGCTGGTTCTTTGAGAAAATTAACAAGATAGATCAACTCTTAGCCAGACTAACCAGAGGGCATAGAGACAGTATCTAAATTAATAAAATTAGAAATGAAAAGGGAGACATAACAATGAAATATATCTTAAAATAGTTATTCTGTTTGTTGAATAATAACAGTTGAAAATATTAAAATCATTTTCTACAAATAAATGAAAAAAAAAAAAAGAATCCAAGTATGTCTAGTCTCAGACTTCCAAGTAGCAGGGATTACGTGACCTGTGCCAATGGGTCTGGCTCCCACCCTTTCTTCCTATATTGCTTACATTTTTACTTCATTTTTAAATGCTTGGATTATGTATTTGAACTATATACTAAGTTATTGTTTCACCATCCAGCTGACCTCCAGCGCTAGTGTGCTGCAACTGAAGTTATCAGATAGATTTTAAGTGTGTCCAGGGAAGTGCTGAATGCTGAATATGCATTGAATGTGTGAAGCAGCAATAAAACCTCTTATTTAAAGAAAGGCACAGATAGAGAAGGCTGGGGAAAGGGGAAAGATGGAAATCCTGGAGATATTCAAGTAAAGATGAACAAAAGCAGCAGATGGTCCATCAAGCAGAAACCTTGGGTGAGGACTAAAAATAGGTACATAATGTATTCCTTCTTCTCCTCCTCCTCCTCCCCCTCCTCCTCCTTCTCCCCCTCCTTTTTCTTGTCCCCCCATCTCCTTACTTTTGGGAATTTTCACAAAATCAAATCTGGTGGTGGAATCAAGGCTTGAAAGCTTGTGTGTTTATGTGGAGGACGATGCAAGGCAGGAGTGAGAGGCAGAGTAGAGCAACAAAAAAGGCATGGGGACCACTAACAAGGTGCACCAACGAACTGAGCCTAGCTTCTGGGACGCCTTTAGGACTCCCCATGTGACTGGGGTTACAAGCTCAAAGAAGAAAGGATCTATATTTATGGCTCAAATGGTTGCTTACATGATATGGCTCACTTCTCCAACATGTGAGGATATTAACCTGAACCCAATGTGTTAAGCACCATGCCAGAGCTGCCAATGAGGACCCCAGGATGGGTTCAGTAAAGTTGTACCAGCTGGTTGAAGATTCAGTTCCATCAGCAATGGCTGCAGAAAGAATCTAGTTAGGGGCAAACAAGGATGTGGTGTGGAGCCCCAGGAGCCCCTTCACAAACATAGACTGCCCAGAGAAAGGAATTCAGAAAGCCTCCTTTCTAGGTCATGATACAGTGCTATTGATGCAAATGAGATGATTATTCAAATCTATGAGTAATGCCTGTAGTCTACTCTAAAGCAGTAGCTATGACAGACACATTGTCTCTGTTATCTGTCATGATAAGAGACTTCAGAGTTTGTCCTCTATCAGAGGGATGGAGGGTGACTGAAGCTTGGCTGTATCTAAGGAGAGGCATTTAGCTGTCCCATATTGAAAGCCAGCAGAAAATCAAATGGAAGCAGTTCACACTGATGTGTGAACTGGATGAATTATGGAATAATATCAGATTGTTCCACCAGATTCATATAGGAAGGTCAATGAATATACAGGCAGGCAAGACTTCAATGTATAAACTCTCTTTTGAACCACTTTAGGAAAACAGGCCTAGAGAAATAACAGCTAAAAAATACACTCTCTTTCTGCATATATAAAAATGCATTATATATGTATATAATGTTATTTTGATATTTTTACCCATCCTTGCTTCCAGGTGAACCATTCAGTTCAAACAGGACAGAGGAAGAAAACTCACACAAGAGCAGAGATGAGCTGGTATCAGATGGCTCAAGTTGAGAACACTTCTGATCCTGTTATAGCCTTCTTTGTTTCTACCTGGACTTGACTACTCCTAAGACAATGGTCGAAGACAACCCCTGGTTCTCAGGATCCAGTTTGTTCTAGTTAGTTTCTTGTCAGCTTGATATAAACTAGAGACAGGAGGGAACCTCCATCCAGCTACCTGTTGGCAAGTTTGTGGAGACATTGTCTATATCACTAATCTATAGAGGAGGCCTCTTCCCACTGTGGGTGTGGCACACCTGGGTAGGTTGTCCTGGATAGTATAAGAAAGTGGGCTGATCATGTTATGAGGAGCAATCTATTTAGCAGTTTTCCCTCAATGCTTCTTCTTTAGTTCTTTCCTTCAGGTTTCTGCCTTGAGTTCTTGCTTTCTTAAGACGATTAGGACCCAGGCATATAAGCCAAATAAACCCTTTCCTTCCCAAGTTGCTTTGGTCATGATGTTTATTCCAGCAATAGAAACCTAACGGAGACACTGCTCTTATGATGACATCCAGGCTGTGTGTGTCCATATCCTGGAGGCTGACGTCTTCTAAGTACATATGGTTTTTGTTCAGATGGATACACAGTTGACAAATGTTTGGCTAGAAGTTATAATGATAAAGTAGATAGTCTTGCGAAAGCTTCAGGTGTCATCTTTATGTGAATTAAGCTTTAAAAACCAACTAGAATTTGTGCTATAAAGACTCATAGATTCTTTCCAAAATCAGCTAGGTTTGTTAACAGGTATAGATGGATTTGCTTGTCTGAATGGTCCATGTGCCGGGAAACACTGAGCAACTGGATCTCCTTACAATTGTTTACTCCTACATCAGATATGGAATTGTTCCTCCATTTCTGTAGCTAAAAACCTGGGGTGACACAGAATGTTCCATATCTGCCGCAGACTGGCCTCAGTCGGCCTCCCTCAATCTGCGGGAGAAATCAGGGTTCTGGTTACAGGTGAGCAAGAAGTAGGCATTGATGACAAACAAATATGGACACACAGAGAGAGTGTGTTTCTGAATGTATTTTTTTTCCAAGTGAGCACCAGTCTTTTTTTTTTTTTTTTTTTTTTTTTGGTTTTTCAAGACAGGGTTTTTCTGTGTAGCCCTGGCTGTCCTGGCACTCACTTTGTAGACCAGGCTGGCCTCGAACTCAGAAATCCGCCTGCCTCTGCCTCCCGAGTGCTGGGATTAAAGGCGTGCACCACCATGCCCGCTGAGCACCAGTCTTATAATACAAAAGAGAAACAAGGGAAATCTAGGTGAATACATCTGCCAAGGTACATCTACACAAAACAAAGAAAATGCATACATAAAAAGCTAGGGGGAGCCAGGCTGTGTTTACAACTGAGATAGAAATGACCCTTAATTAAGATCAGCCTAAACACAGGAGCCAGGTGAATGCTCTAATGCAATGCTAGTCTATTGTTAAACCCACCACCAGGGGTCCTTTAGTAAATACCTGATAATGCTATTCCTCTGTGACTAGTGAAAAACATGCACCAGGGGAATTCCATTCTACTAACCCTTTCATGAATAATACTACAGGTCCTCCTAAAACCACAACCTACCAATTTCCTATGCCATCGTGTATTCCTGTGTATGGATGTGACTCAGCTATTGTTCTAAGTAATTACTATGTAGACTAGCCCCAATTTCTGGCTCTATTCAAGTAAATTGTAATGCCTGATTACTTTCTCTGTCTCTACTAGAGGTAAATTTGAATGTTACTGAATGGGTAGTGTTCTTACTGAATTCCAAGCTCAAGGTCAGCTCAAGGACTTCCTAGGACCTTGCAACACTGGTGGAGGCTTGGCTATATGTCAAAAATCAATCCTTAAAGGCACTTATAATAAAACAATACTGAAAGAGAGCACACAGATCCATACACCAGACTAACTCGGGGACAGGCTTAGAGCATATGTGCTATGGGATCCCACAGTTCCAGGAGACTAAGTTTCTGTGAAACTGTGCCTGGGGACTGCTTCTAGGCCTCCAGGCCTGTCACGAGAGTCACTACTGGAGTGGATGTAGCACATATCCATTAAAGTCTGTTTTTTTGTTTTTTTTTTTTTTTTTCTGCAAGCAAAATTCACATGTCTGGAATAATATCGTGAAATGATGTGACTGGAAGAGAGTAAAAGATTATTCTTCCAAAAAAGCTTTACAGTGCTGGAGGGACAACTCAGTGGTTATGAGCCTTTGCTATTCTCCCAGAGGGCCAAAGTTAAGTTCCAAGCACCATATTACTCTAGCACCAAGGAACCCAGCACCTTCTGTCCTTGAAAGGCAACTACACTCATGTACATAAATAGACAGACATGCATACACATACATAAACATACTAATTAATCTTAAGGAAGAATCTCTTTACAGATATATGTTCAAGAAAGTCAAAGGTTTTTTGAAGGGGGTTCGGGAGAGGCCCTGAGACTTTTGTTCTTTACTTTTAGAGGCAATTATTTGTTTTCTTGGAACAAAGTCCTTTGTAGAAGGCCTATTTGGACATATATAGGTATCTATGGGATACTCCCAAGCACATGTGAAGGGCAGAGGACAATTTTCAGGAGTTTGAAGATATGACTCCTTGGAGCAGGTACTAGAGCTGCCCAACAGCAAGGTCTCAGTTATGCTTCTGGCTCATGGAGTCCATGTCTAAATACTGGTGCCAGTGGTTCTTCCTCCTTTCCTCTCTTTTTTTATCTTCTGCTTTCCCCAGGTATCTGCTTTTCCTAAATTATCACTTGGATTAAAACAGATTTAATTTGATTTTTAATTACATTTATTCAATTACAGATTTATGTACTGTGTGAGTGTGTGTGCATATGAACAGGCCTGAGTGTGTGCATGTGTATGTGTGTGTGTGCATGCATGTGTGTGTGTTCAGTATGTTTAGTACTGGGATTCAAACCCAGAGACTCATCTATGCTATACACACACCGTACTAATTGAGTGATGTCCTGCAGTTAGCTCTTGGCTGTGTCTTTGGCATTTTCCTGAGCTTACTTGGTGTAGACTCTTGCACCCATCTGTATTCTTTGCTCTCTTCTTTTACTTTTAATGTCATAGCCTGAAATGGTTTCCTAGCATCAGCTCGAGTTGAAAGTCAGGTGGAGCAGAGGACAAAAGATAAGATATGCATCAGTCAGACACAAAAGTCTGGGAAGGATGAGGAGAGAGCTTCTTGTGCTAAGATTGGGGGCGGGGGTGGGGAAATGAGGACTTTGATGGACTAGTACTTAACCAAGGTGCTGAAGTGAAATGTGCATGCATAGGGCTTGATGTGAGCTCAAGATGAACCTGGGTGAACACTAGAATTGTCCTTAGGGTAAATTTGTAGACTCATACAAGCAGGAAAGGATGCTTAAGGTGGTGCTATAAGCAGCCAGGTTTGAGAATTTAAGGAATGCTCTATCCCACAGGTCAGCTGTAAAGACCCAGGAGGTATGACCATCCCTCTGGCTTCATGCATTTAAGAAACTGTTCTGTGATTGCTTGGATTCTGAAATACCAGAAAAGAGATTTTAGTAACAGTATATAAGTAGATAAGGACTAGAATATTCACAGATATAGTTTGAAAAATCATTAAACAAATGAATGGCTATTGTCACTGACAGTCCACAATAGCAAATCCTAGCTGGGTGTGATACTGTAGGCCTGCACTTGTAATTTCAGCCCTCAAGAGCCTCAAACAGGAAGATTACCAATGACTTCAAGTCCAGCTTGGGTACAGAGTGATACCCTGTCTCAAAAGAAAATAAGAAAAAGCAAATAGGGTGTGGAGGGGAGGATCTGATTTGTAAACAAACAAACAAACAAACAAACCCCCCACCTCATATCAGTGTCCACATTTAAATCTGCATTAAGTCTATATTTTAATATATGGATTTACATATACCCTTTAGAGCAGCAAGGGAATAGAGAATTTCACAAATATGAATCCTTGGAAAAATTAGTACCATTTTCTCACTGGAAACCCAGAGGCCAGAAGATGATGGGAGGATGATAAAAACTCTGAAACAAAAGAGCTGTTGATCAACAGGATCTCACCACAACCCCACACTTCACAACCAAAAGAAATTCCAAGATTCACAGATAAAAGCAGCAGGCTCCTATTGACAGTAGATCTGCCAAAAGAGAAACACTGTAGGGAATCATTCAGGATGAAATAACAGGCCCTTGACTCAGAGGCCACTGGGAAATGACTCTGGAATGGTAACAACATAGACAAACAATAGAATGAATGAATAAGTATCAAAAGCATTTAAAAAGTGTTGCTCTTATGTTGGGAGTTCCCCCATTGTGTCCCCTGTGATTTAAAACACGTATATAAATCAATTTATGCCAATACACTGAAAATGTGTAAGCCTGTGTGAAAATAATATTGGTGGTATTTTCAAATGCTATCGAAACTAAGTTAGTATTGATTCAAAATAGATCGTTGCAAATTTAGGATTCAAGGTGTAGTGACAAATAAGCAAATAACTTAAAAAAAAAAAAGAAACAGGAAACCGAACAAATTTGAAAAGGTACTACAGAATAAAACATCAAGCATTAACTAGAGTGAAAGAATGAATTAAAAATTAGGGGACTGAGCAAATAAATAGTAAAATGGCAGCCATCTCCTCTGTGACTCAGGAGGATAAGGAGAAAGGGGACTGACTGTGGACACAGAGCTGCTCTTGGGTTTCCTCTTTGTGAGTTCGTTGCAAGGACTAGTCCTGGGTTGCAAGAAGAGCCATCAACTGTAGACATTTGGGTTTTAAAAAATAATTTGTTTTTATTTTAGGTGTATTGGTTTCTTACCTGTCTGTGTGAGGACTTTGGGTACCCTGGAACTGGAGTTACAGACATGTACTGTGAACCACCATGCACAGCACGTGCTGGAAATTGAGCATGGCTCCTCTGGAAGAGCAGTGTTCTTAACTGCTGAGTCATCTCTCCAGGCCCAAACAAAGCATCAGGAAAAGTGTCAGACAGTTTCACAAGAATGCTGCCAATGAGTGACCAGGGGATAGCTCTGTTCTAAGACCTGAATCCAGGCCCAAGTCACTTATAGCAGCTCTAAATAAACAAATCTTGATGACTCCTAGCCATTTTGAAAATGAGAAGGTAGAAGAGAAAGACAGCAGGGCCAAGGACTGGGGAGAAACAGGTGCTGAGTAGCACTCACCATCTGTGCAGTAGGCTGTCCATTGGAAGCAGTGCCCAGCTAAGCTTACTGTGTTACCGCATCCTTGTCACCAGAGGAGGGGTCAGATGGGTCTGTTCCAGGCTGTGGATACAGCACAAGAGCATGGGATGATTCTGACTGCCAGAAACTGAAGCTTCTGTTTCTTGGCAGAGTTTTTCAAGACCTGAACGCTTCCATTCGGTTGCAAAAATTTGAATTGCAGTTTGGCTGTTAGGTATGATTGGTTGTGTTCTATTGTAGGGAGACACAAGCTTTGCTACATTGATATATAAATGCCCATAGATGAAAGACCTCCAGTGCACATGTACCTGCCTCTGAACCAATTGGCTTTATTGTCTCACTGCATTGATAGAAGAGTCACCAAGGGAGTGTGTCAGAAAAGACTCGGAGGATTTGGACTATGTGAGGGGCTTAGGCAAAGAATGGAAGGAAGCATGAATTGGATGCTGTCAAGAAGTAGCATTAATTAATTTTACAACAGTGGATCTTAATAGGTCACTAGAAGGCTGAAGGATAGCTAGAAAGAGAGGATGGCTGCTTTGTGACTTGGATAATGTTCATGTGTTTATATATGACACAGAATGATTTTACTATATTATTATATTTTATTTTACTTTATTATTTATATTGCCCAATGACTTTATATTTATTTTATTTTATTATTTTCTTTTGAGACAGGGCATTTTTACATAGCCCTGTCTGGTAGAAAACTCTCACTGAATCTCAGTCTGGCCTTGAGTTCTCAATCCTTCCCAGGTTCTGAAATTATTGGAGACTGCCACCATACTTAGCATGTCTTAACATATATTAATATGGAGTAAATAAATAATAAAATTATATAATAAATAATATAAAATTTATTTAATTTCCATTATATTTTTATTGTTTATTTATCTTCTATGAGTGTTTGCCTGCATGTATGTATGTGCACTACATGCATGCTTTGTGACTGTGGAAATCAGAAGAGTGTATGGATACTTTGGAACTGGAGGTACAGATAATTGATTAGCTATAAGTCATTGTGTGGGTGCTAGGAACCAAACCTGAGTCCTCTGCAGAGCAACTAGTGCTCTTAACTGTGGAGCTATTCTTCCTTCCTTCCTTCCTTCCTTCCTTCCTTCCTTCCTTCCTTCCTTCCTTCCTTCCTTCCTTCTTCCCTCCCTTCCTTCCTTCCTTCCTTCCTTCCTTCCTTCCTTCCTTCCTTCCTTCCTTCCTTCCTTCCTTCTTGACTTGAACTCTTGATCCTTCACTGTCAAGGGCTGATGTTCTATAAGACTGTTTATGCTCAACAGGATCACGTGGAGCCCTAACTCCGAGCCACAGAGCAGTGTAAGCTAAGGTAGTATCGGTTGTTTCTCTCTAACGGGCAAATGGCCAGGCCAGGGCTGCCTTTCTCTTTTTCAGCTAGTCAAACACTAATGCCAATAGAATAACATAGGTAGGTGATACTTTAGGACTAACTTTTGTTTCATAAAATAAATACCTAACCTAACAGTGGATTGGACAATAAAGATAGCTCTTTAATGTGGAAAGTAACTTAGTGCTTTGTCTTCCGTAACTGGAAAGGTAGCTCCGTGGGCACTGCCACCCAGGTTCCTGTCTCAGGAGTTAGCCTCTCATTGCTTTTGTCTCTTGGATTTAAGGTCTACCTTGTCTTCTGGAATTTGGCCATCATAGCAACAACATAGCCTCATCATAGCCTCATCATAGCCTCAACAGCAAGGGAGAAAATGAGAAGGTGCTTCCTTCCCTCTCAGGAACACTGAATGCAGTGTTTGACACACCTGTTCATCTACACCAAAGTAGACAGAAGATATCTGTGAGATTCAACAAACTATATTCCTTCCTGTGGCAATACTTTCCTTGAATAATTGCAGCTCTTATACCGAAAAAAATTAAAAAATAAAAAAAGTTAATAATTGGCTTTTTGGGAGCTGCAAGTGTCTCTGGAATAATACAACTGCCATGCTGAATTCTGTGGAAGGCAGTTTTATTTGCTCTAGCTATATGCAAACATCGCTTTCTTTGGGGATCCAGCTAGCAGCAAATTTTGTAAGGAAGATACTTCTTCTTCAGTCTTTCTTTTTGACAGTATCAAGAGTTCAAGTTTCCAAGGCGAAGCCCCTTTCACTCTCATGTAGCCCTTTAGCTTTGTTCAGAGAGTACCTGTTATTAAGCAGGCTAAGCTGTTGCTAGGCTGCCTGACAAGTTACCTCCAGCAGATACTGTTGGGAACACTCAACTCAAGTGAACAGAAGTCATCTTACAAACTTAGTTTTAAACTAACAGGATTCCTTTGCTTAGAAGGGCTATAAAATCAACATTCTTTCTTTTGCTTCCTCTCTCTCCACCCTTATCTTTTTTCTTAAGGAAAGACAATATTCAAGGTGACTAAAACTGTCAACACAAAATCCAACTGGACACTGTAACACTGTGTAGATCCCAGGCTGGACATGTGAGAAAAATGGTAAAGAATGTGGAAAGGTTCAAAGGCTTGGCTTATTAAAGTTTTAATAATCTTATTTCTTCAGGGCTAACCCCCTGCTAGTTTTCCAGAGTAGGAGAAAAAGCAAAATATAGACAGAACTGCAGCTAATTAGTACTAAGTATACTGGAAAGTTCATGTTTGAATGGAGGCTGAGAACAGGAGCTACTGGGCTGAAGAGATTCAATTTCATTTTATTTAAGGAATTTGGAAGATTTCATTAGATTTTAATCAAATATATCTTTACTTTCCTTTAAAAAATCTGTTAGTTAACTCTCATACTTTGTTGGAAACTGGTTTAGAGAATAACCTATGAAAATAATCTTGCTTAGTATTTAATCATTTCCTGTTGATCAGTAAGAGAAAAAAAGATGCTTATTGCCTACAATAATATACAAACAAGGAATGAAACTTTAGTCTTTTTGCACACATACGTATATATGTGTGTGTCATATATATTTATGATTTTTGAGAGAAAGTGAAAACTGATTTCCAAATGAAAGTGAAATTTATTACAGACAGAAATGTGTAATGTAAATGTTGCCATTTGCTGATTGAAATAAACTTTAAAAAAGCATCTTAAAAGTTTATTGTATGTCTCTATATAATGAAGCATGTGCTTGTTTCACTCTCTGTCACACAAGGATTGCTTTTGTCATATGAACTTTTGATGATAGCTGTGTATATACATATGAAACTTGCACTCATGCAGCTGTTTGCATGGATGTTTGCCTGTCTCTTCAAGGCCTCACCCTGGCTTGTGCTAAGGATGGTTCAGGCGTGTT